>NW_027206512.1:44594849-45194849 GCF_024711535.1 Dipodomys merriami | reverse complement strand
TGGCTACCTGTTGTGTATTGTAACAGGTGATACAGAATCTTCCAAGAGCAATGCTATATAACAGAAATTTAAAGTGAGCCACATATATAATTTTGATTTTTCTACATTAAAAAGAAATAGGGAAACCTCATAGTTCATTTCCGTAATCCTAACTACTCAGAGGCTAAGACCTAGAGGATTATGGTTTGAAGCCAGCCCAGGTAGAAATGTCTAGAAGACTCTATACAATTAATCAGGAAGACGCCTGGTTGGAAGGATGATTGAAGTTGTGGAGTGCTAGCCATGAATAAGAAAGTCAAGTGAGCAAGAGGCCTGGGTTTAATCCTCCATACTGGCAAAAGAATAAAAAAAGAAGTAAAACTCATCTTAATGATATATTTTAACTCAACTATCCAAAGTAACAACTTTATGACATCTTTGATGTAAAAATGCAGAAATGTTTAAATCCTATATTTACAAAATGAGTCTTTGAAATTGGCATGATATTTATTTTCACATAGAGTACATCCTAATTAGGCCTTTCATTCCTAAAAGTTCAAGTGTCAGAAGTAGCCAGTAACTACACTGTCATTAAGTTGATTCCTAAAAGTTCATTCCTAGAAAATTGAAATAAGCCAATTAAAGTTTTTTGAGATTTAATAATCACTTCCTGATTCTAGGTCTCTTTATACTACTGTATTCTTGCATCTCTTCAGCTTCAATCAATAGAGTACTTCCATAGATGTCCTTTTCCCCTTTTTGCCTCTTCTTCTTTGGGCCAGATGAGCCCAAGTCTCTTATGTTTAAATGGGAAATGGAGAAGCTTTCATTCCCTCATTCTGCGCTCTAAAAATCTATGTTCATTCTCTCTGTGTTCTCATACCTCACTCACTTGTCAAAGCAAAACAGGAGCTTGACACAGGACCAGGGGTTTCTCCAATGATCCATTCCCAAGCCATTAAAGTTTACCTCTGTCCCCAACTACTCCATCAAACCTGCTTTCTACGGAGCAGTGACAACAGCTGCTTGCCTCTGAATTGCACAACACATGCCTGGTTTCCTTTTTCAAATGCAGAAGTGCTAGATTCAGGGCCTACTGCTGCCTCTCCTCTGGGTTCCCATAACATCATGAACACATGGCTTCTGATTATGTTCTCCTGTTTCCTTGTTCTCATCTCAGGCTTGTATATTTCACTATATTGGTGTTTCTTAAGGTTTATACTCATCATTCTAAAAGGCTTTACCTTATTTGTCATCATTTATCTCAATATAATAAAAAAGTGACTGTAAGTATGAATGAATTGGTGATAGATGAATGACTTTATGTGACTATTAAGAATATTCTGAGTGTAGAAGACAGGAATAAAGAGAAAGCATTTGTATATGATTACATGATTAAAAGCAAAGAAGGCTTGAGGAAGAGACAGATGGTTATATTGTTGGGATAGAAAACTGGTTTCTAAACTAAGGTATATTATAATACACTGATGTACAGATTCTTGGCAGAAATCTGAAAGGTCCTTGAGATAACTGATAATCTAAAGCACATGCTTGACATGTTTTTATAAGAGAAGCCCAAACTAAAATTTAAAGGTAAGGAAGAAACTGATTTGAGAAAACTTGACATTGAAATTCAAAAGAATTGTCATTTTGGAAAATCGATATAATTATTTCAGAGAAAATATTTCTTATGTGTTCCTGTATTCAGAAATAGGTATAATTGAGTAAACTCAAAATTACTAATTACTCATTCATCAAATTGTATTGAAGTAAGAGAATTGGGATAACAAAGGATAGACATATAATTCCCAAGATTTAAAAATACAGATTTGTATGAGTCAATAAATTACTAAGATGTCCATTCCTAATACCTAAATAATTTATAGCTGAAGAGAGAAGAATAAGAAACAACAATGTTTCAGCTTTTGAGGAGGTTTGGGTGATCCATTTCCTCTTATCTCTCTTGTTGGGATACAGTTCAGGAAAGTAATGAGATTCCAAAGTTTCCCCATTGTTTTCATGGATCCAGGGAACACACACACACACACACACACACACACACACACACACACACACACACACACACAAGAATATAAACAAGTGGACTTAAGTGAGTGTCATATAAGACCTGTTTTATGAATAGGTATGACAGATAATTGACAATAATGCCGTCAACTAAAATAGAGATGCCTCAGAGTTCAGAGGACTTTAAGACCACTTGCAGTTGAGATGAAGTTGATATAGCATTAATACTAGTGAGCCAAATGTTCTACAGAAATAAAAGCATCTTTATTGCTTAGATTTCATCTATGTCCACATTGAGAATCCAGTGATCCTCTGCCTATCCCCCAAACAGAAAAACCAAGAGGGCTGTTAAACTGGTTGGGATCCTGCCACTTGACTGAGGTTGTGTTTGTGATAGAAATTAGATTATCTAAAGAAAAGCAATGGAGGGCTGGAAAGGCAGCTCAGTGGTAGAGTGCTTGCCTTGCGTTCATGAGGACTTGAGTTCAATTCCTCAGCACCACATAAGCAGAAAAAACCAGAAGTGGTGCTGTGGCTCAAGTGGTAGAGCGCTAGCCTTGAGCTGAAGAGCTGAGGAGTAGCACCCAGGCCCAGAGTTCAGGATCCATAACTGGCAAAACAAACAAACAAACAAAAACAATGGAATTACCTACCACAGTTATGCATACTGTAATTAACAATATTGGATAAAGGAAACACCATAATAGTGTCTGGAAAAGAAAAGCTTCTAGAGAACAATGGATGCTTTCAAATGTTATGACTACAGAATGTCATTTATTTAAGGTTTCAGGAAACAGAAATAAATTCCAGTAAGGAGACATTATAAAGTGATAGAGTGTTAAAAAAAAAATTCCATCCACAATAAGAGTTATTTGTTTTGTTATTTCTTGACAAATTATAGTAATATCTCTATAAATTTAGGGCTAGAAGACAAGCATTAAGGAATATGGCAGCAGTTCTTTGGTCTGATAAGACAATAGTTCATGAGCTTTCTTGGTGTTGTTTCAATAGGAAGAAATTTCACAGTATATTAGATTTTCAACTCATGAAGTAGTCACAGTTATTGTAGATGAACAAATAAAATATTAGCCATCATTTTCCCCTGTATCTTCACAAAAATTAAACCGAAAGAGGAGGAGTAAGGTAATGTGGAGTCACATAAAAGCTTAGCAAGCATTATCAGAACAATAGTGGCTTTTACACTTCACTAAATCATTTAGCCAACTCAGACTAATCAATGATGAGATGCTGCCAGGAATAACACTGGTTCTGTCACATCACCATAGTAATAAGATCCAAAATTATGTGACTACAGCCCTGAGCTGAAAATCATGACTACAAGAATTCATTGTTCACATTAAGAAAATTTTGTGAAAGAGAAACGTGTTATTCTTGCCTACTTTTCTCTCTGTGCTAAAGACATAGCTAATCCAGTTGAAACTGACAAGTTAATTCTTTTGCATCTTATCAGTTCCTGACAATATATGAGTGATTTAATGAAAGACTCTCTTCATACTTTTTTTTTCATTTAAAAGGTATTCATTCAGTAGGTTCAGGGATCATTTTATGAGAAAATATTTTTAAATCATTCATATTCACAATTAATATTCACTATTGGAGGCTTTATTTCTCCAGGTATTGTATTGCTCTCAATTCTTATGGACATTATCCTTGGATTATTAGAATAATTACTTTGATTGTAATGTATGATAGGCACCATTATTTGAAAATTATTGATGTAGAACTACATCAATATTAGACTAAATGACGGGAAAACTCATCGTCCAAAAAAATAATTCATAACAAAATACAGATTAGTAACAGCTTTCATCTACTGTATTTAAGATTAAAATTAATTTGGTTTATAAATAAAAAACAATAAAATACAAAAAAATACATTTTTGTTTGAAGCTTTTCAGATCACTTAAAACTAAGGCCTTAAAACTAAGAATTATTAACTCAAACTTTGGTATAGTTAACGGAAAAACATCTGAAACAAAAGTTATAGTTTCTTCTAAATCTGGCTGCATTTGGTATTTGATCCTTTATATAGCTATGGGAATTCTAAAAAGCTAGACAATTTGACCTTTTTATTATAGCCAATTTATGTCCTTTGCTGTGCTAAACAGTACATTAGTAGTAAAAATACCTAGTATTCATCAAATTCGTATGCTAATCCAGCCACTATTTCAAGTCTATCAGAAACATCACATTTGAACCACACAACACAGGAGAGGTACTATTTTATTCCTAAATTAGAGTACAGGAAATAGGAATCTAGATCTGTTAGCTGAGTGCTGGTAGCTTTCACCTCAGTCCAAGCTACTCAGGAATCTGAGACCTGGAAGATCTTGATTCAAGACCAGCCTAGGCAGACTTTACTTCCAATTAAGCAGCAAAATGTTAGATTGGAGCTGTGGTCAAGTGGTAAAGTGCCAGCCATGAGCAAACTAGCTGACCAAAACTGGGAGGATCTGAATTCAAGCCCTAGCACTGGCACAAAAATGAGAGAGGGAGAGATAGAGAGAAGAAAATAGGTTAAATAACTTGTAGAGATTGTCAATGAGTGAAAGATTCATTCTCTAGACTTTTGAGGCCCATAGACTTCACCTTGAATTTTGCTGCCTCTTGAAGGTTAAAGCATTTATGATGTATAGCCCATACATTTTTTAAAATGCATTCTTTAAAAAAAATCCTAAAATAAAACTATCTTTTACTTCACTTCTGGTTGAATTCGTGCAACCACAAATAATGTTAATTTAATACCTGAGCATTCCAGGAAGAAACATTACTTCATCAGTGGTGAATTTAAGTAATAATCACTAAGAATCATTCTGGCAACATTTTTAACTCACTGACTGTGAAGTAATTTAAAAAGAGCTGAGATACAGATGAGAAATTATTTGTAAGCATTCAATTCCTACTGTTTATGAAATAATTGTAACTTGGAAAAATTTGATACTATTATACTGTCTTTTCCCCAAATACAATGTGGTTACTTTCTTCAGCAAAATCCAAAGCAAACAGTTAATTTCTTTTTTATTATGTAACAAGTCAGCCCAAAACTTGGTGGCCTCTTATTTTTCAGTTTGACTGTTAGGGCTGCACTCAATTGTCTAATCTTGGCTGAGCTCAAGCTTCTTGCTAGATGGAGATGATTTCTCTACTGACACTTGTACAGAGGTGGCTCATTCCAATCCCATGTAATCTCTCATCCACTGGAAGATATCTTATGCTTTTTCACATTCAGGGTTGATGATGTTCCCAAGAGGGAAAGTGGAAATGTGCAGAGACATTTATTTGAGTACTAGTCTTGAATTGACCTAATACTGCTTTTGTTAGTTCAAATTTACATTTATATTTAAGAATTGAGAAATCAACTCTAAGGCTCCACGTAAAACTCAGTAGCAGAGCACAAATATGTCAAACACAAAGCCTTGTCTTTGATCACTAGTTCCATGAAGAAGAAGGAGGAGGAGGCAAGAAAGGACAAGGAGAAGAAATGTATTGTGCCCTTTGATAAGTTCAAAGTTATCCTGAAAAAGGTGTAGCTATAGGGATAAATGGAGAGAAATGGGGTGGATTTTGTACTCTACTACATTAACTGAGGGATACTCCCAGGAAACTGCCTGGAGAGTTTGGCTGGCATCCTTTGAGTTGCTGAGAATTCACAGCCTGTGATATGACTCACAGATTAAAGGGCCAAAGTCAAGGCTAAAGTAAGAGGAAAAGAGAGGACTCCCAGAGAATAAAATTGTACTTCTTAAACTATACTTCATGAGTGTGGCAATAAATATTAATAAAAATTAATCCCCCTGGGACATAGGTAACCTTGTTGTGGAATATTGAATTCCACTGAAAGGATTCTATTCAAGAAAGTCAAGAAAGATTCATTCAGGCAGGTCCAGTGGGCAGTATATCACTTGAAGACAATAGAAAATAAATTAGTATAAGTAGATGGACAGTAAACTTCTTTAACAATTATTTTTATAACTATTTTTATTATTATGCAAGGGAGGTTTTATTGTGATATTCCTATACAAGCATATATTTACCAACCTCTTTCCTTCTAGTTCTCCTTTTTTCCCTCCTAAAAACAATTCCAAAAAGGTTTAAAAATTCTATTCTTGTGAATAATTCTAAACTACTTCAACTATATTCACCTTCTCCGTTGGTCCTTCCTCCTCCTGAACATGCCTTCCCCAACAGAGCATATTTTACTTGCATGTCATTCATTTTTAAAGTGTTTTCTGCTTATTATCTATACAAAGTGTTTTCACTATGTTATTTAACATGTGCATAAATTACAATTTAGTCAAATACACTTCTCTATTGTTTCTCTTATCCTCCTTACTCACTTATTGCTCAAAATATATAAGTGGGTTTCTTTATACCATCTTCCTACACAAACACAATGTGTTCCAGTATCACTCATTATTCTTTCCCCCTCTATCTCCTCTGTTCATCCCCCTAAACAATCTCACAATTAAAATCATATCCTATATATAGAAAACCAGAGATTTTTTTAACCTCTGTAGGAAAACGTAGTTGAAAGAACTTAACTGTTGAATCTTAGAAAAGGCATGAAAAAAAATCCCAAATGAAGAATACCAAATATGGCATTCAATATCTGTCACCCACAGAACAAAATCACCTCAGGTGTCAACTCCAGCAACAATCAAATGAGATTTTTATGGCCATGCTGCAATGAACATGGGTTTGCTGATAGCTTTAATTTGGTCTTATTTGTGGTCATTTAGGTAAATGCCCAGGAGTGGAATTGCTGGGTCATAGGGGAGCTCTATGTGGAGTCTTCTGAGGAACCTCCGTATTGCTTTTCAGAGTGGTTGAACAAGTTTACACTCATACCAACAATGCAGTAGGGTTCCCTTTTGGCCACATCCCCTCCAGCATCTGTTGTTATTAAATTTCTTGATTATAACCATTCTAACTGGGGTGAGGTGGAATCTCAGTGTGTTTTTTATTTGCATTTCTTTTATGGCCAGAGATATTAAGCATTTCTTCATGTGTCTATTGGCCATTCTTATTTCCTCTTCAGAGAAATCCTTAGTCTTTGGCCCACTTGAAGATTCTAAGTCTTTAGCTCACTTGTTAATGGGTGGTTGTTTCTTTGAGGATTTGTTTCTGAGGGGCTTAAGTATATTTTAGATATGTGATGCTTTTGTTGTATGGTTACTGAATATCTTCTCCCAATCTGAGGGCTTTTTATTTATCTTGCTAGCTATGTCCTTTGCCATGTAGAAGATCTGTAGTTTAATGCATTCTCATTTATCCATCTTTATGTTTCTAGGTGTTTATTAAGAAAATTTTGACCTATTACAAGGAGTCCTAGTGTTTCCCCTATTCCTTACGGTAATATTCTGCTTTTATCTCAAGGTCTTTGATCCATTTGGAGTTGATTCTGGTGCAGGGTGATATATAAGGATCCAACTTCAATTTTCTACACCTGTTTAGTCAATTTTTCCAGTACCATTTGTTGAAGAAACTGTCTTTCTTCCATCCTGGTTTTTTATTGGCTCCCTTATCAAAGATTATGTGGACATAGGTCTGTGAGTTCTTTTCTGGCTATTAAATTCAATTCCATTGGTCAAACTCCTTTTTGTCAGACAAAAAAAACTATAGTTACAAGATAGCCTGTGACTTCACAGCATATAAGAAGATATACTGCACAGATTTCCTTCCAAGAAATAACTGTACATCCAGTTGTTTGGAGTACAGTTAGCTCATAACACTAGCTGCAACACTTCCAGAATCTGCTACAGCACACTGGGCCACACTCTTTTTAGACATTCCCAAGACAATGTCTTGTTTATGGTGGAGAAATTAAACTCAGGATATTCCTTCCCAGTGTAACAGTCCATTTATAGTCAATCTTTTTATGAACATTGGTTTGGCAGAGAATATGTCAAACATGAATTAAAATTATAGTAGCTCCTTTGTAATTCTGCTTCCTTTCCTCTTCTTTTCCCCACAGATGTCAGATTTGCATGACAGTGTCTGGGCTTTCCTTTATCAGTTCTTCTCCTTTCTTTCTTTTTTGTTTGCAGGTTGTTGAACATGGTAGGAAAGATCATGCAACCTCTATTACCAGGTATGGATAAGGAAGAATCAACCCACAGTTGTGTGAAATAAACAGTTGGTAAATAGAAAGATAGATCAATGGGTAGATAGATAGATAGCTACATAGATAGATAGAACTTGCTCTATGTTTACACCTTGCTGAGTCCAATTAATGCAAAAAATCATTTCAAACACTGAAATATTACATTGTGGACAGACTAATAGTAGGCTGTAAAATAAAATATTTTAAAACTATGCAAGGAGAAATTTTGAATTTAACTTCTACTGACTAGCTCAGTGACCTGAATGGATTCACTTTCTCCCTGTCAGCTTTCTCACTGCAAATTAAGGTTAATTATTTTAGTTCATAGTAGAGATCAAATTAAATAAGAATAAAAATGATAGGAAAATATAAAAGTTACTATATGGTTATAATTTTAAACCAGAAAAAAAGTATTGATTATTCATGCTGTTCACTGAAAAAATGGTTTTGGCTAATTCAAATCAATCCAAAGCACAAAAAATATTAAAAATTACAACAAAAATATAAGAGAGAAAATGAAAGTTTAAAAAGTGGTGCATTTTATAAATCTTTTTCTTTCTGTACCACCCTACCCATTCCTTGAAAATCACCCCTACTTACTTTAGAATTGAATATCCCACAAAAGAACAAACAAAACAAAAAAATCATTAGAAAAATGAGAATCAACTCAACTCAAAAAAAGGGCATGAAATTTATCTGTTGTTAAAGTTTAAAAATTAAAACATATTGATTAGTGAGCAAAGTCATCAAAAAGGAAGATGAGCTTTCTCAAATATATATTTTATCATTACTATTAGAAAGGCATTACTTAAAGGCAAAGTTAAAATTAAGGCATTGTCTTTATTATGCCAATGATAATTATTTGAAGAGGAACAAACATATTTGAAAGAGTATTATTTCTCCTATTTATACTTTGAATATTAGCTAAATCACAGTTGATTAAATGGTATGTAAACAAGACAAATAAATACATCCAGTAATTTATTTTTGGTTCCTCTTTTACCCTAGTAATAATATTAAAAGGTGTTTAAATCGATGTCATATCTAAACACAATTTTATACTCATTATAAAACAGACACCTTATTTCACACATGAAATCTTTCAATTGCTTACAAATATTCATATCTGAACCCAAGTCTAAGTGATGCTAAGATAAATGATGGACAGAAGAAGTATTTGTATATTGTCATCAGTTTACTTAGCTATTCAGAATCTGCATACTTGTGATGATTATTTCCTAAATTAACCAATTATTAGTGGACATGACTAATGAAGGTCCGCAAGGGCTTATCCTACTTGACTGTCACCAGTCATTTTTAAAGCAGCATATAACTCATTACCAATTTTAATGCAACATGTTTGTTAGTACTAAAAAATGAAGAATTTATAGCCTAAAATCGTGATTGTCAGAAACACCAAATTGTTCTTCCTTAAAAAAATTCTTTCAGCACACTATTTACAATTAATTTTTGGATTAAAGAAAATTATATAGTACACTACAAATAAGAAACCTTACAAAGACAACTAATAAAAATAATATATAGTTCAGAAAGTAGTATCAGTATGTGTTCAATGAGACTCAGAGTTTTGGTGGAAAAATGCAATTTTACATTTGTGTGGGGGACTTATCAATCAAAAGTTCTGCTTGATTGAGTATATGCATTTAGTTGGTAGTTACTTTTGATTCATTTGCACTGTCCTAACAAAAAACAAAGAATATTCATCATTGCCTGTAACAAATTTCTCTATACTTCCCATATTAATATGAAACCATATAGTAAACTTTACCTCCAGAACCCTTTACCCAAAAGTCAGTCTTATAATTCCATACAATTAAGACGGGCGCCAGTGGCTCACGCCTGTAATCCTAGCTACTCAGGAGGCTGAGATCTGAGGATTGTGGTTCAAAGCCAGCCGAGGCAGAAAAGTCCATGAGACTCTTATCTCCAATAAACTACCAGAAAACTAGAAGTAATGCTGTGGCTCAAGTGGTAGAGTGCTCACCTTGGGCTGAAGAGCACAGGGACAGAACACAGGGACAGAGCCCAAGCCCAGAGTTCAAGCCCCACGACCTACCCCCCCCAAAAAAATAATAATTCCATACAATTGGTAATCTCCATATGATTCAATAGATACTAACTTTTGCTTGTGGTACAGATAAGGGGAGATAAATGACCTAACTCTGGATAACTATAAAATGTAAGCTGCAACTCTCTGTAGAAAGGAAGATCATCTATGATGCAATGGAAAGAACAGGACAAGGAACAAGGACTGGAAGAAAGGACAGGAGCCATATATAAATAAGAAAAAAAAAGAAGTTAGAAGAGGAGAGATGTCACAGAAGACAGAGTAAGTTGGAAGTGGGAAGATTTTCAGGTTTTCTACTCTGTTCAGTTTAGAGTTTTTTTCTCCCTATATTTTTACTCTGCTTCTTTCTTTTTTTATTAATAAGTTTTTTTATTGTGAAAATACTGTATAGAGGGGTTACAATTACATGAGCAAGGTAATGAGTACATTTCTTATGAAGCATTGTTGCCTCCTCCTTTGTTTCCCCTTCCCATCCCTGCCCTCCCATCTCTCCCCCCACAAAGTTGTAAAGTTTGTTTTTCAACATAATGTCTTGTACATCTCGTTGTTGCAATGGTTCACCTGTATCCCTATTTAAACAATTTGTTTTTTCCCTTCCCCACATTATACCAACATCAAATACAATATACTCTGCTTCTTTCAAACTTATTCAAGCAAGGCTTCTCATTGTTATAAAACCCATTCATGGTTTTTTGCTGAGAACACCGACAGTTGTCAATATCTGCATATCTTTCCCTCTGTGTCACAAGCTGAACACAAAGAATTTTCAACATTCTTTATCCAGCTAACATGTTAACCAAAAATAGAAATTGCACAGAAAGAATTTTATGTGTGATCATAGTGTCTTCAGATAACCATGAAGAAAACAAACTTATTTGCACAGATTTGGTGAAGGGGCACTTAATCAAGCTCCCTGGCTCCCTTCCTTTATTTATTATTTTCACCAAGAGTTGTGTGAGTATTTTCAGACTTGTCTGTAGGCTGACTTTTTTAAAATAAAAGTTGACAGAGGTCAATTTCAACCTGACTTTGGTGTCTTTGCAAGCAGAGGAAAAGGTTAGATGGCTAAGAGGAAAAAAAAAAAGACCATTTTTCTACTCCAAATTATCTGTCATTCCATGTTGAATGTAGTAATTCTATTTTATTGAAAACTATTTATGGAAGCTTTTAAAAGAACACATGCTGCTTAGGGTTTGCTAGCAGGGAACTTAAAAAAATCATAAATACTCAGACTGAAAAGTAGATACAAAATATACACATACCTCTTCATTTGATTTCTAACCTGTTCTTTTAAAAGAAATCTGATAGTCTCTGTTTAAAGCAGTTTCACAACTAAAACAGAATAAATATGATCAAAATTAATAAATGCTAATAGAGGAGATTGATTTTTTTCCCTTTTTCCTTTCTTTTTCTTTTTTGCTGTCACAAGGGCATTAACTCTCACAGATCCTTGTGCTCACTGAGTGGCTTTTTTACTCATAGCTGGGCTCTATCACTTGATCCAGGCCTCCTGTATAGAATTTTGTTTGTTAGTTGGAGATGGAGTCTCATAGGCTTTTGTGCCAGAGCTGTCTTCAAACTACAATCTTCCATGTGTCAGCCTTCTGAATAGCTAGGGTTACAGTCATGAGCTATAGGAACCTGTCTGGTTTTTATTTATTTATATTTAATGTTTTATATTTTTGAGAGGTTTTGTGGAAAACTTGGTATATAATAAGTGAAATTAGAACAAGTGTTTGAAAAAATGAGCAGCTACACTGGGCACCAGTGACTCACGCTGTAATCCCAGATATTCAGGAGGCTGAGACCTGAGGATCTCAGATTTGAAACCAGCACAGGCAGGAAAGCCCAATGTGATTCTTATCTCAAATTAACCACTAAAAAAGCCAGAAGCGGAGCTGTGGCTCAAGTGGTAGAGTACCAGTCTTGAGCAGAAAACCTTAGAGTCAGCACCCAAGCCCAAGCCCATTCATCAAGCCCTAGGAATAGAAAAAAAAAGCAGTTACAAAAGAAACATTTTCGGGCTGGGAAGGTGGCTCAGTGGTAGAGCGTTTGCATTGCATGCATGAGGCCCTGGGTTCGATTCCTCAGCACCACATAAGCAAAAAGAAAAAAGCCGGAAGTGGTGCTGTGGCTCAAGTGGTAGAGTGCTAGCCTTGAGCTGAAGAGCTGAGGGACAGAGCCCAGGCCCAGAGTTCAGGCCCCATGACGGGACTCCCCACCCCCCCCAAAAGAAACATTTTCAAAATCACTACGAAGAACAAGAGCATGAGGTAAGTGAAAAGAAACAGGAAGTATTGGTTTTGACTTAAATTATATTTATTCTCTCAAAATAGGCATTACATTATCATTCACCTTGAAGTTGGTTAGGAAGTAAAGCTTTTTAGAGAATAGACAAAGGTAGGAAATTACCTTCAGAGCTCACAATGAAAGAAAAATTCCACGTGTTTTCCTGGAAATTAGATAGATACACTCACGTGCTGAGCTGTTCTTCCCTTCCAGATAATCTCCTAGGGACAGGGAGCTTATTGGTAAAAGCAGATCACAGTTAGATTGTCAAGAGTATTAAAGTTGAGGAGTCATGGGTCATTTCCAGCAAGGTATCTTGATGAAGCATCAAAAAAGTCACTCATGTAGTTTCCCCTCATCCTTTACTTCCTTGTTCTAGGCCTCTGCCATTATCCTAGCCCATGGCTACCTTGTAGCAAGAGCAGCCTGGCTTAAAACCTGTTCTGTATGCATTTGAACATGGATGGCTATGTTGGTAGATCAAATTCAGATCCACTTTCTATTACCTACCAATTGTTGTTTATGACATTGAAGCTTGTGATTTCTTTAAACCTCAGTATCACAAAAGAAGTAGTCAAGTAGGAGGTGGTGGTAAAATAGAAAAGTCAGAGATATTAAAGAGAAATGGGAACCAGAAATCTGGGTTCACATTTGGAAATTGGGGGGGGTTGGGGGGAGCCTCACCAAAAGGTGATCTGCCTTTATAGACAGGCAGCTAAAATAGTGAGTTGGCTTGTGTTCTTAGAATGTGGGTACAAAGGTGGAGTTATGCTTCGCTGTGGTCAGGAATTGATTCTGAAATTCTGATTCTCCTGCAGGGAAATGATAGACTAAGAAACACTATGAAGAAAACTAGAAGATTGCACTGACATAAGTCAGCATGGTTGGAAAACTAAACCTGCTATGAGACTAAAACTTGGAGAGCTTTAATGACAGAAAAATCAAAGGGGAATTCAAGCCTTCAAGAATCTTGAACAAGCAGATAGGACAGACAATGGCTACACCATTGAAGATGCCAGTACAAATTCTAGCAGAACAGACAAGGGATTGGCTTCAAATAACAAATTAAGTCCAATGATTATGATTGCTTACAAGTTCAAGAGCACAATCCCACTTTTTGTGCCAAAAGGCAATAAGAACCAATAAATATTTATTTAACAAAAGGACCCTATATTTGTCAAAAGTTGTTTCTAACTGAAAATTCTGAGGTACATGAGATGGCACCTCTACTTTGGCTTTAAATTTAAACCTTACTTTCTACACCTCTGCTAAGCACAAACATTAAAATGGAGATTACAAAGTTGCGATGAAATAAAATGGAGATATTTTTCAGTTCATCTTCACTTATAAAGCAGCTACATGGGCCATTTGTTTTATGTATTTCTTAATATTATTCAAAAGTAATCTCCTTGCTATATAATATCTGGGAATATTTAATTAAAGAATTAAATTTCCATGCTGGAGAAAATCTTAAAAATTTAGAGATATCAACTTTGTGAATCTATATAAGAATAGATTATATCGTGCCAAAATTAGAAATATATTATCTCCAAACATTTTATTTCTCTTTACAAACACTTTAACATTTACAGTAACACTTTTTGGAAAACAAATGTCTGGCTCAATGTAAGATTAGTACTTTGATTATTAAAACTCAAGAAATCCAGATCCAAAGTATGAATACACACATACACACACACACACACACACACACACACACACACACACACACACACACACACATCTATGACTCCTTGGACACATTTTATAATTATTTATTATTTTGATGAAAATCAGTTGAGTTAGAAATTTCTATCTATTAATTTGTATCAAGTATTCATTCTGCTCTGCATAAAGACAAGAAAATTGTTTTTCATTTCAGCATGTTGTCTTTTGCATGTCAGTCTGAACAGTGTTGCTATCTTGAAATGGTCTGTATTTTGAACTAATATTAGTCTACTTAAGACACTCGCTAGCAATGCCATCTTTCCCTTCTCACATCAAGTGCATTGTTCACTCTAGCACAGGTAATCAGAGGGTGTTTTGGGATTCTTTCCCCATGATAGACTGTTTATCATTTGTATTCGAGTTTTATTTGAATATTGTTTTTAGTAAAATCTAAATGATTTAAAAAAACAGGATGCTATAGCACAACAGTTAGAAAACCCCAAGCAGAGAATGATCAATTATTCTGAAATGACAACATAAGTAAGGTATTTAAATTCATGTTTTTCCAGCATCTGTTGCTAGTAGATTTAATACCTGATTTTCAGATAAGTGTTCTAAAGTATTTCTCCAAGAAATACTAGAACCATTGTTTAATTAGATCTGGTTTCAGATAAGTCCATAGCCAGGCCTGATTGCAGGAAAGATATAGACTTTTCTCCTTTTGTCTCCTTCCAGTTATAAAGAAAAAGATGCATACTCAGGTCAACTTAAGTCACTGAAGTATATTAAAAGGATACAGGGAGAAAGAATGAAAACCTTATGGTATAGAAACCCAAATTACTGCTCAGAAATGAGTAGTTTCCCCAGATGTCTAAGGAAGGCAGTGATAAAGAAATTTTTTTTACAAACTTTCCTCTTAAAAATGCAAGGCTAACCTAATCTAATCTAATAAGAGAGCTAAAAAATAAAATGGAAGAAAGACAGCCTCTTTAGTAAATGGTGCTGGCAAAACTGGTTAAACACCTGTACAAAACTAAAGCTAGATGCTTATATATCACCGTGAACCAGAATCAACTCCAAAGGGATCAAAGACCTCGAAGTCAAAGCAGACACCCTGAAAACATTACAGGAAGGAATAGGAGAAACTCTAGAGCTCCTTGGCACAGGCCAAAATTTTCTTAATAAAGACCTAGAAATACAACAAATCAAAGAAAGGTTGGACAAATGGGATTGCATGAAACTGCAGAGTTTCTGCATGGCAAAGGACATAGCTAACAAGATCAATAGAAATCCCAAGGATTAGGAGACGATCTTCACTAGCCATACAATGGACAAGGATCTCATATCTAAAATATACCTGGAACTCAAAAAATTAAATCCCCCAACAACAAATCCTCAAAGAAACAACTGCCTGAAAAAATAAGTGGGCTAAAGAATTAAAGAGAAACTTCTCTGAAGAGGAAAGAAGGATGGCCAATAGACACATGAAGAAATTCTCAACCTCCCTAGCCATAAAAAAATGCAAATCAAAACAACATTGAGATTCCACCTCACCCCAGTAAGAATGGCTATAATCAAGAACTCAAATAACAACAGATGCTGGAGGGGATGTGGACAGAAGGGAACCCTACTGCATTGTTGGTGGGAATGTAAAGATGTTCAACCACTTTGGAAAGCAGTATGGAGGTTTCTCAAAAGACTCCACATTGAGCTCCCCTGTGACCCAGCAATCCTACTTTTAGGGATTTACCCAACCGATAAAACAAGGCTATACTAAAGCTACCAGCACAACTATGTTTATTGTAGCATGATTTACCATAGCTAAGATATGGAACCAACCCAGATGCCCCTTTGTAGATGAATGGATCAAGAAAATTTGGGGTGTGTGTGTGTGTGTGTGTGTGTGTGTGTGTGTGTGTGTGTGTGTGTGTGTGTGTGTGTGTGTGTGTGTGTGTGTGTGTGTGTGTGTAGGAATTCTGTGCTTCCATTAGATGGAAAGACATCACCCCATTTGTTAGGAACTGGAAAGACTTGGAAAAATATTAAGTGAAGTAAGCCAGGCCCAAAGAAACACAGGTCCCATGGTTTCTCTTATTTGTAATAACTAGTATCAGTCTAGGAAAAGCAGAAAAGGTCAAAAGCTATGGACATATGACCTTATAAACTGATGTTTAGTGAAATGAACCCAAAGATAAGGACACAACTGTTTTTTTCTTTCTTCCCCCATGGTATAACACCTGTTTTCACTGTATTTGATGTCGGTGCCCTGCATTTTGTATATACGTTTTTCTAATTTGGGAAATTAGAAATTTGGGAGAAGTGAAATAACAAAATGCTGAAATGAGGATACAGGTTGACCCATTGTAACAATAAGATGTACAAGACACTATGTTGAAAACAAACTTCTCAACTTGGGGGGATGGGAGGAGGGAGGAGTTAAGGATGTGGGGAGGTAAGGGATGATAGGGGAAAAACAAAGGAGGGGGTAACAATGCTAGATAGGAAATATACTCATTACCTTATTCATGTAACTGTAACCCTTCTGAACTGTATTTTTACAATAAAAAACATTTTTAAATGCCTGGCTATACACCTTTATCCTACTGCTTAGCCATATATCCATTGCCTTCTTTACTTCTTCACAATCTATAACCATTTACTAATCTCTCTACATCTCATAATCATCCCCAAAACATAGAATTAGAGTAGGTCAGACTGAGTCTGACAGTGTGGTAGCCAGGCCATATTAAATCATCTCGAAATTTCTGCCACTCTATGGCTGATAAAATATGGCTGATTGTGGGCATCGATTCAGCTTTGCTTCAAAGAATTTCCCTCAGGAAGGATAGGCACAATCTTAAGAGATCCTTAAAAAGAATATGAGAAATTCAGGCACCGTTAACTAAATAAATAAATGTCAGTGTATGTTACTGTGAGCGCCCTGTTATGAACCGTCAGTGTTCTAAGACCTTTCCATATTTACCTGTAACCAATTCCTTGGTCTGCCTCAGTGGCCTGGATATTTGCCCAATAGAAGACATTAGATTCCTGGATCAGAGACAATGGACAGTTTATAACTCATGACAATGATTTATTACTTCTAACATTAGCCATAGCCTGTTCAGTTTGTGGTTTTGTGTTTGTTTGTTTTTTTTTTTTTGACCAAAGCACAGTTCTCAGTGGACATCAGGAAGAGGCCAATTTGATCACTGTGTAAGAGAAAACTCAAGCTTAGGAAACTTGAATCTTTTCACATAGACCATAAATCTACCTGAACTTTTCCTGAGAGAGAGACATTATCTTGATTATCCTGGAGAGTAAACAAATCTGAACCTTGATTTCTCCTTCTTCGGCTATAATGATCTAAACAAACATCCTGGGACAATGCTCCAAGAACAAAGGCAGCTGATACCTCTGGTTGCCAAGCATGCAGCAATACATGAGAATCATCGCCCTAAGGACCTCAGCTTAAAGGATGCTAAATGGTATTTGAAGAGGTATAACTAAACATCATATTACAAACCTGAAATTCATGGGCCACATGTGAAATATGAGATCTGCTCTTTCCACGGCTCACAGTTATTGCAAGGAGAGGAAGGGGACTGGGGGCTGTTTCTCCTTATCTTTTGTTTTTCTTAATATATATTTTTTTATTGTAAAGATACTGTACAGAGGGGTCACAGTTACAGGAGCGAGGTAATGAGTCCATTTCCTATCGAGCATTGTTACACCCTTCTTTATTTTTCCCCTACCATCCCTTTCCTCCCCACCTCCCTGGCTCCTCCCTTCCCTACCCCACCAAAATTGTAAAGTTCATTTTCAACGTATGCCTTCTATTTAGTGAATTTGTGACATACCACCTTGTCTTTCAAATAGTTAGGATCTTTCCAGAAATAAAGCATTTTCTGGCCATCTCTGAACCATGGTTGTCCCATATAAAGAAATATGGTTAAAAAATCAAAAAAAACCTTTAGTGTTCCCATGGATAGAAAAAGTCTTACGTTATTCCTTCATCCTCACCAATCAGCTATCATTTCCCTTGTTGAGAACTTCACTTTCATGCTCACAAATAGATAGCTAGAGAAAAAGTCCAATGAGTTACCAGAAAGTGATAGTGTTTATCCAGAATGTTTTCTTTGTTTTGCTTTTTTTTTTACTTACATAGACATATGTGTTTTTCTATTATGGCAAGAATTTACCCCTAGCCAACATCTGTTTCTCTCCCATTAAAATCATAGCTGACTTGATCCAGACCACTAAAATTAACAGCTTAAAAAATAGACTATTCAGCTTTCTTAGGAGAAAGTTTTCTTTGGCGCAAAATATGACCATGGGACTAAGGTTTACCAAACATGATAAATAGAGATCTTGGAAGGCATTTTAGAAAGATTGTAAGAGCTGACTTTGTAGGCATACATTCTTGGTGTTTCTTCATTCATCTATTACTGATGTCTGAAATGTGGAAGTGTCAGTTGGATTTCTAGCAGGCCCTCCCAGACTTTGGAGAAAATAAGAGTAGCCTGGATCCTTGATATCTTCATGGAACCATTGTATCAGCCTTATTTCTCAGTCTTCAAACTCATATAACTTGGAACAACTAGTGTGTCCAAGAGCTACCTTCATTTGTTTGGAAGACAAATGTTTGATTCTTCACAATAATAATTATGAACTATGGTATGATCATTACAATAAATTTATAGGGTTAATAAAAAGTGAAAAGAATACCACTCTGTGTTGTTATTGGCAAAATTTGTCCCAACCATTACTGTTATGAATAAGCTAATCTAAAACACAACTACTATGAGGCAATATTTCTTTATTTAGTAATAAATGAAGCATATTTAATTATACTAGATAAAGCCTGGCTCAAAACTTACCCTTAATTTTGTTTAAAATAGATAATAGGCTGAGGGTCTGTGGCTTGTATCTGTAATCCTAGCTTATTGAGAGGCTCAAATCTGGGGATCAAGGTTTGAAGCCAGCCCAGACAGGAAAGTCCTTGAGACTCTTATCTCCATTTAACCACCCAAAAGCCAGAAGTGAAACTATTGCTCAAGTAGTAGAGTACTAGTCTTGAGCAAAAGAGTTCAGGAACAGCACTCAGGCCTCCTTATATTCAAGTCCCACATAAAAAAGGTAAGATCCTAGGATTTTTACTTTCAATATTTAATTTGAAGCTTATTTTCAAGGTGAGTGTATTTTTGTTTCATAGAAATTAAGGACATACCTTCTATTCTTGATATCTTCCACAAGTATCACTTTTATAAGTATCATCAATTGAAATTTGCAATGCTGCAGGGCTTTGGTGGTATGTCTAATTTCCTTATATGTGTGTTTTTGTGCATATGTTGGTGTAATTATGAATACAGTGCTGGCACATAGCAAATTAAAATGAAACACAGTATGTAAAATGAAAATGACATATCTCCCTTAAACTCTTGTCTTCCTTTGCTTGGTAAGCTCTAAGTGATAAATACATAAACAGCTTTAATAAATTATTCCTAAAATTCTTCATGTCTCTAAGATAAGTACATCAAAACAATGAGTGTCCATCTTACCTATTTTTGACACCCAGAAATTCAGGAGTGAGGAAGGTAAACAGTCTGAAATGGAGAGAATACCCATTTCTTCCCATTTTTCATAAGATACTTCCTTTTCTATAAGGAAGAAATGTAGATAAGACACATAAGATGAAAGCCCACATAGTATAGCATCAGCTCTATAAGAGCCTCATGACAAATGGTTAGGCACATGTTGGAAGAAGCAGACTTGGAAGTCTTTTACAACAGCTTTTCACAACAACGCACTCCTATGAGAACTCAGAGATCTCCCAAGAGCTACCTTCATCTTTTCCTAGCATACCAGGACCAATGAACTAAGGGGTATCCACTAGGTCCCACCTCGTAAAGCATCCACAGCATCTAAGGCTTCTATTCCATCTCTTCCTGAATCTTGGGAACTTCAAATACATTAACCTTTTGAGGACACCCAAACCAGAACAAAACCAAAGCAGCACCTCAGCAATCTAATCAATCATCATTTGTGAAACTTATTCAGTGCAATGTTTGACATTATCTCTCCTGAAATGTTAATGGATTTGATAATTATGAAATTAATTGCTAAATCCAACAGGAACAGATCCCATCAATAAGCACGTACCAAAAATCCTGTGAACTTCATTTCATGTTTAACACATTTTAATGTTAAAATTTTAAGAAACTGCTTTTGTGTGTGACAGTCCTAGGGCTTGAACTCAGGGCCTGGGTGCCATCTCTGAGCTTTTTTTCTCAGGGCTGGCATTCTACCACTTGAACTATAGAATAAGAAAATATGCTTCATTTATTACAGAATAAGGGAATACTACCTAACAGTAGGTATGTTGTAGATTAACTTATTCATAAAACAATGATTTGGCTGAAATAAAAACACAAAATGGGTATACTTTTCATTATTGACTAATTCTATAATTTTTGTAAGGATCATAGTTCATAATTATATAGCATTGATCACTTTCATACACTAGATATTATTCTTCTTCTGAAGGATGAGATAAAATTTTGTGTCTAACTTTATAACCTCATTGTGCAACTACTTAAGAATAAAATCTTTAGTTAAGAAATTGAATAAATATATGAGATACAAAAGTTTTTCAAGGAAATGACAAGCTAGGGTTGTTTTTCTTTTTTTTTCTTACATCAGTAGATTGGAAGGTTGGAATAGCTGTGAAAATGAGTCTGGGAGATACTACATTTTGTCTCTACTTCCCCAAATAAGCTAATCAGAGAAATAATGTTGGTTTCAACTGTATCAAATAAGTAAGAATTGAGGTTTGCTTAAGCACCTGTGTGCCCTTACCAACAGCAGAATATATATCTCTCAGCCTTCAGGGAAGCTATGAGGATTTAATGATTAAAGATAAAATCTATCTGGGTGAGTTATGGGTTACTTAATTTGAGAAAGATTAATCTAGCCTTTTGTGTCCACTTATTTTAGGCTTCATTATTCTCTTATATTTTCCCTTCTTAAACAAAATTCTCCACCTGGCATTTTGACCATCAATTTATAGTCATAATCCCAGAAATGAAATTGCATGCCATAAATAGTTTTTTCAAACACAAACCACTATTCAGAATATAATTTAAACACTGTAGGTGTTTGTGATTTAAATTACTTTCAACAAAGGCAGCTTTTATCACAAAAAGTGAAAGAAACTGTTATTTCTTCTCAAGCTTTGGAAAACTGAACATTTCTGAAAATGTTCATTTGCAATCATGATTAACTCAATTGAGGGAAAGAAAATCAAAATCAAAATATATTTCCAAGATAAAAACGTGATGATGTAGAAGTCATTTATTATCATTGAAAAGCTGATGTTATTTAATTTGGATAAATAGACAAAATTTGGAGGAGAAATGAAATTTCAATGCAAACAAAAGTAAATATGAAGAAAATAAAGTGGGCCACATATCTATAATATGAGTAATTTTTTTTCATACAAGAGAAAAGCTTGCAAATTGAATCAAATTGGTCAAGATGATGGAAAGGGATGATGTTAACCCATTATGCTCAGTAATAAATCAGTGTTTGAGGTTTTCTAACTCAAAATCAAAATGTTGAATTAAAATCTATACAGATTTACTTTTTTATTGAAAAAATGTTTAATGGTTCCTTTCCTTTCTTGCATGGAAAAATAGATCCATTTGATCCTCATTATTATTATCCTCACAAAAGAACAAGCTTTATTATAGATAAGATAATAGTGATAGGTCATTAGAAGAACTAATGAGAGAAGACAAAACACAGAGAAGGAACTCAAAAGATGATACCCTTTTAAGAATCACATTGGATTTATACCATGGGGGAAGAACACACAAAAGAAACAAAAAAATCACATAGTACATTATAAGTACATTAAAAACAACAGCATGTTTTCACTGTATTTGATTCTGGTGCCCTGAATTTTGTATATACATTTTTCTAATTTGGGGAGGGGAAGGGAAATAACAAAAAGCTGAAATAAGGATGCTGGTTGACCCATTGTAACAATGAGATGTACAAGACACTATGTTGAAAACAAATTTTACAACTTGGGGGGAGGGGAGGAGTTGGGGAGGTGGGCAGGGAAGGGATGGTAGGGGGAAAACAAAGAAGGGGGTAAAAATGCTCCATAGGAAATGTACTCATTACTTATTCATGTAGCTGTAACCCTTCTGTACAGTGTATTTACAATGAAAAATATATATTATAAAAAAGAAACAACTGCCAGCATACAAAAAAAGAAAAAATCACATTGGACTTCCTCTCCTCAAAATAAGAATGTATATGTAAATACAATGTTCCTGTTTCAAAGACCTTTCAATGAGGTAAGTCATAAGTGTGAAAAATTAGTCATTTAAAATCCTTTAAGAAAATGGGGCTGGAAAGGTGGCTCAGTGGTAGAGTGCTTGCCTTGTATGCATGAGGCCCTGGGTTTGATTCCTCAGCACCACATAAGCAGGAAAAGCAAGAAGTGGCACTGTGGCTCAAGTGGTAGAGTGCTAGCCTTGAGCTGAAGAGCTGAGGGACAGCGCCCAGGCCCAGAGTTCAGGTCCCACAACCAGCAACAACAACAACAAAAAGAATACAACAAAATGGAACATATAAAATATTACATAAGCATACATATCATATTTTATGTGTATATGTGTGGATATGAACATATTTTACTATATACATGTTTATGTATACACATATACATGTATATAAACATATATATATATAAACATCATAACATTTAATGATAAAACCTGATTGGCTTAAGTTGACTTGTTAAAAAAGTATGCTGCACATTTTCATAAGAAATATATAATAAGTATAACGTCATACATTGGCTCAAAGACATTTCATCTTAACACCAAGAGGAAGAGCTCCACCTTTATCTTTATCAAATAAGAGTGCTTTTTCAGCTCTGAACTTTCACACCTCACAGTAGCTAAATCAATGTTCATGTGCATTCTGGGCACCCATGAATGGAAACTTGCAAATTCTAACATTAAGTGGAATTTCCAACAAGTTGTGCTAAACTAAATCAAATAAGACACAGTTATGTGTTTCAATATGATGCAAATGATAATATTTTTATGAGGGGGGAAAATGGCCTCTTTAAGGGCAAAGAAAGACCTAATACAAATTGCAGATATAACAAGTTGGTATCTGGAAAATGAACATGAATTCATCTGATAAATAATAGATGGGGTGGTGAGAATAATATGTGTGAAAGTCCTGTGGCAAGAAATTGTTTGATATAATCAAAAACTATTTTTTAAACTTATTACTAAAATTTAAGAACTAAGGCTATATGAGGATTTTTAAATGTCAAGCCCTTTAGTAGTAACACTATCAATATTTACTACTGCATAAGTTTATATTAACTCAAAATTTACATCTTGCTGCATTGAGAATAAGGTCAGACGTCACTCCTGGTGGCTGACTTCCAGCTGGTGTTTGGGTATGCAGTCTCTTCCCATCAAATGTCTTTGTACTTTGAGAATCTTCCTCTTCCAACCGAGAGAATGGATCACATGGGAAATGTTAATATTTTAGCTGAGGTATATTCTTTCCACTCACATGCCACTGACAAAGTTAGTTCACTTGTCCCCAGCTAAGCTGCATGGGTAAACAAGTAATGGCACTCCTTTTCATGTTCAAAATGTCTGATTCTCTACAGTCTCTGTCACAAAAATAAAGCATAAGCTCCGACTTAAGCAAAAGCCACGCAACAAAAATATTTTGTATTTCACTAAGACATCACTTTTTATGTGAAAACAATCAGAAGCCAGTGAATGACTTTAACAAGTGAAAAATATTCAGAAGCTAGTGAATGACTTTAAGCAAGTGATGTAATTGTTATTTACTCTTTTCAAAGGTAATTCTAACAACGCAACTATCAAGAAAAGAGTTGAGTGGGACACAGGTGGCTTATACCTATAATCCTAGCTACTCTGGAGGCTGAGATCTAAGGATATTGATTTAAAACCATCCCAGTCAGAAAAGCGTATGAGACTTTTAGCTCCAATTAACTGCCAAAACATCTGGAAGTGACTGTTGGCTCAAGTGGTAGAGCGCTATCCTTGATCAAAAAACCTCAGAGATAGCATCCAGGCAAGAGAAAGAAAGAAAGAGAGAAAGAGAAAGAAAGAAAGAGAGAGAGGGGAAGGAAGGAAGGAAGGAAGGAAGGAAGGAAGGAAAGAAGGAAGGAAGGAAAGAAGGAAGGGAAGGGGGAGGGAGAGAGGGAGAGGGAGGGAGGGAGGGAGAGAAGGAAGGAAGGAAGGAAGGAAGGAAGGAAGGAAGGAAGGAAGGAAGGAAGGAAAGAAGGGAAGGGAAGGAAGGGAAGGGAAGGAGAGAGGGAGGGAGAGAGGGAGGGAGGGAGGGAGGGAGGGAAGGAAGGAAGGAAGGAAGGAAGCAGGGAGGGAGGAAGGAAAGAAAGAAAGAAAGAAAGAAAGAAAGAAAGAAAGAAAGAAAGAAAGAAAGAAAGAAAGAAAGAAAGAAAGAAAGAAAGAAAGAAAGAAAAAAAGAAAGAAAAGAAAGGAAGGAAGGAAGGAAGGAAGGAAGGAAGGAAGGAAGGAAGGAAGGAAGGAAGGAAGGAAAGAAAGAAGAAAGGAAGGAGAGAGGGAGAGCGATAGAAAGGGAAGAAAAGAAAATATTTTTTAAAAGATAGAAAAGAAAAGAATTATAAGGAAAAACAAATTGTTTAAATAGGGATACAGGTGGACCCATTGCTACAATGAGATGTACAAGTCATTATGTCGAAAACGAACTTTACAACTTTGGTGCGGGGTGTGTGTGTGGGGGGAGGATTGGATGGGGGGTGGGGGGAGGATAGGAAGGGATGGGAAGGGGAAACAAAGGAGGAGGCTACAATGCTTGATAGGAAATGTACTCATTATCTTGCCCATGTAATTGTAACCCCTCTGTACAGTATTTTCACAATAAATAAATAAATAAATTTTAAAAAAAAGAAAAGAAAAGAATTATAAGTCTGAGGCTAACAAAGGGGATAATTTGGCAACAGAATCCAGTTTGTGCTATAGGAAGTAATTAAAGTGAATGGGCAGGAACTAATAGTACTCTAAGAATTTTTGTTTGAATACATCATAAGGACTGGTAAATGTCTTCGGATTTCAGAACAGCCCCCAGCACCACACTGTATGTTGAGGAGAGCCAGGGAGAAGAGTTCTGTGGATCTGACCATTTTCCTTTCACCCTCTGGAGAATACTGGCACAGTACACATCACTTTTTTGTACCTACTTCCTGCACTAATTTTGAAAGGGACTCAAATAGGCTTGTTTATTTTAATTTCTAGATCTGTTTTTTATGTGTGAAAACATTTTAGCGTATATAGATGAGTCAAAGGATAAGATTCTGTGAGTCACAGAGGAGTAAAGAATAGACATGCCATTTTCAATATCTAGTAACTGACAGTTTTAATAAACATTTATAAAACAAGAGTATCTGTACCATAACATGTGACAGAATGAGAATGCAATGCACAGTTCTACCTTCACTAAAAGTTCCTGACTGGGAGAATGTAAATGGCTGATATAGGACCAGCCCTGAGACATTGTGGGTAGGAGGAAGAAGCCATAAGGACTGTTATTTTTCATCAGCTCTGTTTCCCAGAGCAAACATTTGCTTATTGGCAAGTGTGAAACCATAACACTGAAGTTTGTTCATATACCCAAATCAGTGGTCATGTGTTAAATAAAGAGAGGGTGTAGAAGAATATGAATTGGTCTTTGCTTGCTGTGAAGTACAAAAAAAGAATGTTTGGCTTAGTGATACTGAGGCAGCAAGGAGTCAGAAACTTTAGAAGCTCTGTTTGGTGGGATCTTGAGTCAGATGCATAAAGTTGTTAATTTTGTTTCCTTCCTTCAGATGAATTGCATGTTGCAATTGCTCCACCAGCAGTATAACTTGCTTGATATACCCATTTAGAAATGGTCATGTATGAGCACTACCTCTGGATGAGTTTGTTTTAAAGGGAGGAGGCAATTTGTATCAGAATAAAAGATCTTTGAAATTTCATTATTGTTACCAACGAATTTTACAACCATCTTCATATGAACAACAGACATCAAATGTGTTCTCTACATCATGAAAATTGAGAATCTGATAATAGCATTAGCTGTCTTCTTCAGAAAGCAAAATGTCATCTACACGGGTATAGTTTCTAGTTTGCTGATTTGTTTTTAATCTTTGCACTTGGTTGAATGCCAGAAATATAGGCTTTAGGGGGGAGAATTTACATGTCCACATCTGTGATTGTAATATTTTTTGTTTGGTTGTGGAGTTTGAACTCCATGCTAGGCATTGTCCCTCAGCTCTTCAGCTCAAGGTTAGTGCTCTACCACTTGAGCCACAGCGCCAGTTCCAGCTTTTTCGGCTTATGTGGTGCTGAGGAATCGAACCCAGGGCCTCATACATGCGAGGCAAGCACTCTACCACATTTTTTAACTTAAAGTCCACTTTTGCACCAACCATTAGACATTCTCATATTAATTCTACTCTGAGAAGCGCTCACTTGTTCTGCAGATTTTTGCTGACAAGGGGCTTGCTGGTTCTTCATTCCATATCCGAAGTCACATAGAACTTCTTCTTTTCTGTTTTTAAATTTCCCCTTCAAAAGTATAACAACCTTTCTGACACCATCTCAAACAAATATGTATTTCTCAGAGTTATATTTTCTCTGCTTTTTAAACTCATGCTGTTCCCTTTTCATAATCTGCTACTCAGTATTAGGTCATTACTTAAGCTAAGTTTTCACCATACCTATTTTAAAAAATTCTAGAGTCAGGTTTTTTGGTTTGTGAACTTTCTTTCTAATAATACATTCCTATTTGGACATGACTCCAGTTAGTTTAAGTAAATGAAAGACAGACAGAGAGGAAGAAACGCATGGACAGCTGACACTGACACTGTATTTTCTCTGTCCAAACAGAGACAGATGTTTCAAAACCAGTGCAGTTCAGGGGTTTTAATGACAAAACGGGTCATTAGAGATTTTCTCCTGGCCTATTTTATAATCTTTACAATCATTTCTAATTTCTCCCTATTCCTGTTTTTTTTCTTTTTTTTTTCTCTTTTTTTTTTTTAAATTGTATTTTATTTTATTTGAGAACATACTGTACAGAGGGGCTACAATTACATGGGCAGGATAATGCATACATTTCTTACCAAGTATTGCAGCCTCCTCCTTTGTTTACCCTTCACTTCCCTTCCCAGCCTCCCCCCTGCCCCCACCCAATTTTACCCCCCTCCCCCCACCCAATTATACCCCCCTCCTCCCCACACACCGACATTGTAAAGCTGGTTTTGACATGACATTTTGTACTTCTCATTGTTGCAACAGGTCCACCTGAATCCTTAAACGACTTGTTTGTCCCCATCTCCTCCACATGTTATACTGACATCAAATATAGTGAAAGCGGGGGTTACACTGTGGGGGAGGGACATACAAAGCAACAAAGAAATAATCTTATAAATGCGTTAGAAACACATGCATGAAAGAAACGAAAACATTAAAATACATATTTAAGGGTTCATTTTCCTAACATCACATTATCCGACCTTTTCCGCTTGACTCATACCTATACTAGATATTGCAAATAAGGGAAACCATGGGACCTATGCTTCTTTGGGCCTGGCTTACTTCACTTAATATAATTTTTTCCAAACCTTTCCATTTCCTAACAAATGGGGAAATGTCATTCTTTCTGATGGAGGCATAGAATTCCATTGTGTATATATACCACATTTTCTTGATCCATTCATCTACTGAGGGGCATCTGGGTTGGTTCCATATCTTAGCTATGGTAAATAATGCTGCAATAAACATAGTTGTGCTGGTAGCTTTAGTGTGGTCTTGTTTGTAAACATTTGGGTAAATGCCCAAAAGTGGGATTGCTGGATCATAGGGGAGATCTATGTGAAGTCTTTTGAGGAACCTCCATACTGCTTTCCAAAGTGGTTGAACAAGTTTACATTCCCACCAACAATGCAGTAAGGTTCCTTTCTGTCCACATCCCCTCCAGCATCTGTTGTTGTTAGAGTTTTTGATTTTTGCTGTTCTAACTGGAGTGAGGTGATATCTCAATGTTGTTTTGATTTGCATTTCTTTTATGGCTAGGGATGTTGAACATTTCTTCATGTGTCTATTGGCCATCCTTCTTTCTTCTTCAGAGAAGCTTCTCTTTAAGTCTTTCGCCCACTTATTTATTGGGCAGTTGTTTCTTTGAGGATTTGTTGTTGGGTGGTTTAATTTTTTGAGTTCCAAGTATATTTTAGATATGAGACCCTTGTCCGTTGTATGGCTAGTAAAGATCTTCTCCCAATCGGTGGGCTTTCTATTGATCTTGCCAGCTATGTCATTTGCCCTGCAGAAGCTCTGCAATCTTATGCAATCCCATTTGTCCAACCTTTCTTTGATTTGTTGTGCTTCCGGGTCTCTATTCAGAAAATTTCGACCTGAGCCAAGGAGACCTAGGGTTTCTCCTATTCCATCCTGTAATGTCTTCAGAGTGTCTGCTTTGAGTTCAAGGTCTTTGATCCATTTGGAGTTGATTCTGGTGCAGGGTGATATATAAGGATCTAGCTTTAGTTTTCTACATGTAGTTAACCAATTTTGCCAGCACCATTTACTGAAGAGGTTGTCTTTCTTCCATTCTATTGTTTTAGCTTCCTTATCGAAGATTAGATGGCTATAGGTCTGTAGGTTCATTTCTGGGTTTTCAATTCTATTCCATTGGTCCTGAGGTCTGTTCTTATGCCAATACCAAGCTGTTTTGATTACTATGGCTTTATAGTAGAGTTTGAAATTTGGTATTGATATTCCTCCAGCAGTGTTCTTTCCGTTGAGGAGCGTTTTTGCTATTTGGGGTCTTTTATTGTTCCATATGAATTTTTGGATTGCCTCCTCTATTTCCTTGAAGAATGAGGGTGGAATTTTGATAGGTATTGCGTTGAATTTGTAGATAGCCTTGGGAAGTATTGCCATTTTCACGATGTTAATCTTGCCAATCCAGGAGCATGGGAGGTTTTGCCATTTTTTAAGTTCTGTGTTGATTTCCTTTTTCAAGATTTTAAAGTTTTCATCATAGAGGTCCTTCACTTCTTTGGTTAAGTTAATTCCTAGGTATTTTATTTTTTGTGGGGCTATTACAAATGGAGTTGCTTTCCTAATTTCAGCCACACTTTTCTCATTGTTGGCATATAGAAAAGCCATTGATTTTGGGGGGTTAATTTTATAACCTGCTACTTTGCCAAAGTTTTGAATCAGCTTGAGTAATTTGGGAGTGGAGTCTATGGGATTCTTTAAATACAAGATCATGTCATCTGCAAAGAGGGAGAGTTTTATTTCTTCTTTCCCTATTTGGATCCCCTTTATGTCTGCATCTTGTCTTATTGCTGTAGCTAGGCATTCTAATACTAGATTGAAGAGAAGTGGAGAGAGTGGGCATCCTTGTCTTGTTCCTGAGTTAAGAGGAAATGGCTTTATTTTTTCACCATTGAGTATAATGCTGGCTGTAGGTTTGTCATATACAGCCTTTATTGTATTGAGGAATGTTCCATGGATTCCTAATTTTTCCAGAACCTTCATCATAAAGGGGTGTTGGATCTTGTCAAATGCTTTTTCTGCATCTATTGAGATGACCATGTGGTTCTTATTCTTGCTCCTGTTGATGTGATGAATAATATTAATTGATTTGCGTATATTGAACCAGCTTTGCATCCCTGAAATGAATCCTGTTTGATCATGGTGTATGATTTTTTGGATGAATTGTTGAAGTCGATTGGCCAAAATTTTGTTGAGAAGTTTTGCATCAATGTTCATCAAAGAAATGGGTCTATAGTTCTCTTTCTTTGATGAGTCCCTGCCTGGTTTTGGGATGAGGGTTATGATGGCTTCATAGAATGTGTTCGGTAGTGAGCTTTCTCTTTCAATTTCATTGAAGAGTTGGAGGAGAATTGGTGTGAGCTCTGCTTTGAAGGCCTTGTAAAATTCCGCTGTAAAACCATCTGGTCCTGGACTTTTCTTAGCTGGGAGGTCTCTTATTGCTGTTTCTATTTCAGTGCTTGATATGGGCCTGTTAAGCTGGTTTAACTCATCTTGGTTTAGTTTTGGCATGTCAATATTTGCTAGGAAAAGGTCCATTTCTGTCAAGTTCTCAAACTTATTAGCATAAAGTTTTGAGAAGTATTCCCTTATAATGTTGTGAATCTTGGTTGTTTCCGTGGTGATGTTTCCATTCTCATCTCTGAGTTTATTAATTTGGGTGTGTTCTCTCCTTTTTCTGATAAGGTTTGCTAAGGGTCTGTCAATTTTGTTAAGTTTTTCGAAGAACCAACTCTTTGTTTTGTTGATTATTTCTATAGTTTTTTTGGATTCTAATTCATTTAATTCTGATTTAATTTTGATTATTTCTTTCCGTCTACTGGATTGGGGTTTATCTTGCTGCTCTTTTTCAAGGAGGTTTAGATGTGTCATTAAATTGCTAGTTTCCGATCTCTCCAATTTGTTGATGTAGGAGCTCAGAGCTATAAACTTGCCTCTGAGTACTGCCTTTGCTGTGTCCCAGAGGAGCTGGTAATTTGTGTGTTCATTTTTGTTGAATAGCATGAACATTTGAATTTCCTTTCTAATCTCTTCCATGACCCACTCATGATTCAGCAGTGTGTTGTTCAGCCTCCATGTGATACCGGACTTTCTTTGGTGGCTTTTGGTGTTGAGTTCTAATTTTATTCCCTTGTGGTCAGAGAGAATGCAAGGTATAACTTCAATGTTTCTGAATTTAGACAAGTTTGCTTTGTGGCCTAAAATGTGGTCTATTTTAGAAAACGTTCCATGTGCTGCTGAGAAGAACGTGTATTCTGATGCTGCTGGGTGAAATGTTCGGTAAATGTCTGTTAAGTCTAGTTGATCTATGCAGCTGTTTAGATCTGCGGTTTCTCTGTTGAGTTTTTGCCGAGTTGATCTATCTAGTGGGGAGAGTGGTGTGTTAAAATCCCCAACAATTAATGTCTTTGGATCTATATGGGATTTGAGGGAAAGTAGTGTTTCTTTGATAAATTTGGGTGCTCCATTGTTTGGCGAATAGATATTTAGAATTGTAATATCCTCCTGAAGGAGAGATCCTTTAATTAGTATGTAGCGACCTTCTTTATCTCTTCTCACGAATTTTAATTTGAAGTCTATTTTATCTGATATTAGGATTGCAACTCCCGCCTGTTTATGAGGGCCGTTTGCTTGGTAGATTTTGTTCCAGCCTTTAACCTTGAAAATATGTTTGTTTTTACGGGCAAGATGTGACTCCTGCAGGCAGCAGATAGAAGGGTCTTGTTTTTTAATCCAATTAGACAGTCTATGTTGCTTAATTGGAGAGTTCAGTCCGTTAAAGTTAAGAGATAGGACTGAGAGGTATTTGGGAGTTCCTGCCATGTTATCCACCTTCTTGGGGGCTGTGAAAGCTGGGTTCTTCCTAAGGTTCTTGGATTCTCAGTTTGGGTGCAGTTTCTTGGCCTTTGTTGCGTTCTTGTTGGTTTTCTATGTGTAGGACATCTTTAAGAATCTTTTGTAGGGCTGGTTTGGTGGAGATGTATTGTTTCAATTTTTCTTTGCTATGGAAGGTTTTTATTTGGCCTTCAGTTATGAAGGAGAGTTTAGCTGGGTACAGTATTCTTGGTTGATAGTTGTTTGTTTTTAGGGCATGGCATACGTCATTCCAGGCTCTTCTTGCTTTGATTGTCTCTGCTGAGAAATCTGAGGTAATTCTAATTGGTTTCCCTTTATAGGTGATTAACCTTTTCTCCTTGACAGCTTTAAGGATCTTTTCCTTGGTCTGGGTTGATCCTGTGTGGATTATAATGTGACAGTGGGATGTCCTATTCTGGTCTGGTCTATTTGGGGTTCTAAAAGTTTTTGTATCTGAATAGGCCTATCTTTTTGTATGTTTGGGAAGTTCTCTGCTAGGATCCTGTTAAACAAATTTCCTAGACCATTAACTTCTGTTTCTAGGTGCTCCTCTACACCCATTATCCTTAGATTGGGCCTTCTGATGGTGTCTTCCAGGTGTTGGATAAACCTATCATATTTCTTGGACTTGTCTTGGATGGTTGTATGTTCTTTCTCTATAATATCTAGGCTGTCTTCAATCCCTGAGATTCGATCTTCTGCATGGTCTAACCTGCTGTCAAGACTCTCTACTTTGTTTTTTATCTCTTTTCCTTCTAATTGGTCAGCTTTGATGGCTTCAAGTTCTTTGTTGAAGCTCTGTTTTAGGTCTTGTATGAATTTCTTTTCTTCCTTAATTTGGTGTTCAGTGTTTGTTCTCAAATCACTTAGTTGATTGGTTATGGTTTCTTTGGACTCCCATTCCTTCTGTTGGGTTCCATTCAGCATTCCCTTTGTGGTCTCCCTGACTTCCTTCAGCTCTTTGTTAATGGATTCCATGAATGCCTTTAGTGATCTTTGTGTATTCTCTACCTGGTCTCTTAATTCGTGAATTACTCTTTGATTAGTTTCCTCCCTTCTGTGGGATTCCTGCAGTTCTCTTTGAGTGTTCTCTGCCTGTTCACGCCATTCCTCCCTTTCTCTTTGAGTATTCTCAAGTTGTTCACGCAAATCCTGTATCAGTTTTTGAGAAGCTTCCTCACGCTTATGATATTCCTGTATAAACTTCTGGGATGCCTCCTCTCTCTCCCTATCACGCTCATACAGAGTCCTTTGTACATTGTCAAACTTCTCATTTATCATGTTTGCTATTAGTGTTTGTAGAGCTATTTGGGAACTCTCCTCTGGATTATTCTTTATCTGTTCTAATCCCTGATTATCAAGGTTGGGAATTGAGATACCCGAATTTGCCATTTTTCTTGTGTTTTTCCGGCTTACTCTGCCCATTTGAGATAAAAATTGCACCAGTTTTGTGCTAGAACACTATCTTAAGGAAACCATCAACCAAAGTTTGCATTTGTACAGTCAATAGTCTACAGATACAATCTAGTTCAACAGATACATCTATTCAACATCAAACGACTATATGTTAAAGGACTTCGAACCGCAGAAAAGAATTTGGAAAACCAGAAATTATTAGGATTAGGGAGAGATGTGGGTAAAAAATGGGAATAGATTGGTGTGGGGAGGCACAGGGAGAGTTAACTATGTCCTAATCACAGTGCAGGAAATGGGTTGGGTAGGATGCAAGTAGAGAGAGAGAGAAAAAGAAGAGACGGAAAGGGGAATAAAGAGAGACCAGAAAAAGAATAGAAACATAAAAATTAATGTTATTATAGAGGTTAAAAGACCGTCTATTTAGAGAGGAATGTGAATATGTTCAGAGAAGGGGAGGGACATAGAGGAGATGTGAAAAGCTTTAAGGATGGGAAAGGGAGAAGAAAAGATCAGAAGTTCAGTAGAGCTAGATAAAAAACAAAAAGATAATTAAGAAAGAAAGAAAAAGAGAAAGAAGACAAGAAAAGAAAGGAAAACTCTCATTCACGTATTCCTAAAATAAAAATTATAAGATGAGAAAAAAAAAGTTACTGGAAAACAATTATTTTTTCAGAAGAGGCAAAAATTAAAGATTAATAAAAGTTTTTGAAGGGAAAAAAAATTATATATATATATATATATATATATATATATATATGGTAACAAAAAACAAAAAACAAGCAAAAAAAAGAATAGAAGAAGAAGAAGAAAAAAAAAAAAAGAAAAAAAGTCTTTTGATTTTTTTTTTGGGGGGGGGAGGAGTGGGAAGAATCCTGTATCTCCCTTTTGTCTGCAACCAGTCTCTTGTTGGAGTCTCTGGTCAGGTTGAGGTCCTGTGGCTTGATTGGTTTCTTAAGTCGGTTGGTTGGAAGAGGCAGAAAAATGCTCTGCTTTACCCAAGATTTTGAGATCCCCCTCCCAGGTTAGTTTTCTGGGAGGGTGGTCTGCTTTGAGAGTCACAAAAGAGGGGGATGTGGTGATGAGGCTAGGTTCTGGGTAGAGTTGAGGCCTTTCAACAAACAGTAGCTTTTCCCTGGGGCTATTTTGTGATAAAGCTCACAGCGCCCAGCCTGGAGCCATTCTCAGGGTTTCTGTTTTTCAATTGATTGTGGTGGCTGCTAGAGGGAGGGGCAGCCTCTGGCTCTGGTTACCCAGTGAGGCAACTCACTCCGATGGCTGGCGCCTGAGCTGGGTGACTTTTCCCTGGATGGAGCTGAGTCTGGCAGGTCACTTCGCCGTTAAGTTCTTGTGACCTGCTAAATGACTCATTTTATTCCAAGGCCTGAACTGGAGCTAGCAGCTCCTCCGAGCTTTGTAGGTATCCAAGATGGAGATCACCGGTGCTGGGGGGGGTGGGGTGGCTTTCCCTCCTCTGCTCCCTGAGGAGTGAGGACGTCGGGCTTGTACTCACGCCGAGTCTTGGATCCTGGGTCGTCTCTGGTCTGCAAACAGCAGGATGAAGATGTCCGCTCCTTGTTGGTTCTTGGTGTTGAGTAGAATCCGCTCGTCCGCTGCGTCTGGCTCCTTCGTCCCCGACTCTCTGTGTCTCAGGTATGACTCCGCGGCGGTGGTTGCCGCCGCGACCCCGCCGCCGGAGCGGCAGCTGATGCGTTTCCTTGGCTTCCCCTCTCTTGTCTAACTCTCTGTCCTGTGATGGCACACTTGGTGTGATTCTCTGGCTTAGGACTGTTCACTGGAATTCTAAAACTACTTTCTATGCGAGAGCTTGTTCAGATTCCAGCTTCTCCTCCGCCATCTTCCCGGAACTCCCCCTCCTGTTTTTTTTCTACATATTAGTTATTTTAAATCTATTCTATTCCTGGAACTTAGTGACAAACAAATAAATGTATTTTGTATAATCATTTAGCAGGTGTCCAGAAAATTGTTAGAAAATGCACATTTTTTTACCACATCCATACTGCACAAACTTATGTACAAAGTTCATCCCCAATCTAAGCCATAATCATGGGACCTAATTATGTTTCATTTACTGAGCTTCATTGCATTCTCCTTCTGTCCTACACTTTCAGAATGTTTCATGTTTCAGTGAGTGGAAAACAGGATGAGGATAGAGAAATCTGAGCCTAAAAGAAAACAAGTATCAAATGTGTCAAAAATAAGTCAGAATGAAAAAATAATAATTATGGACCAGCTACAAGAACACAGAAAGAAGGAATTAATGGTTGATGTTTCTTCTGCCCTAATGCCTTCATAGTCATCTTTGGATTCATTAGCCCAGCTGCCCAGATGTCCAGTGGGTCTCAACTCCATGGGAAGCACACAACAGAACCAAACAGGAAACAGCATGCTTTACATCCTGTTGTACAATGTAGGAATGGACTGTAATAGTAGACAATGGTCCAATTGCATCTACTGATCTCCTGATAAAACTAGAAATGTAGGAACATGTTCTGCAATAAGGAAAGAGTGCAAGTTTTTCCCAAGAGCATAAATTGATTTCAATATACTTAAAGACAGCATGAATGTGGCACTTGTAACTTATTTAGTTAAGAATATTCAATAAGGCAATGAGCTCTATACTATAAATGATGAAGATTCAAAAGTTATCTTTTTGCTTGTTACCATTTTTAGTGTTTCACAATGACGATTCCAAAACTCACTCCATTGTTTCTGAATGTCCTCTTTTTATTGTAAATTGTATTGTTTTAAAATAAGGAAATATATCATCCATTTAGTAACCATTGGTTAGCTTATGTTTTGATATAGGCTATGTTTTTAGTAGGTGTATCAGGTTTCTTTATTATAAATAAATTCAGAATGTTAAGAAATAAAGTCAATATTCAGAGATCATTTGAACAGTCGAGGTGTCCAAATAACTTACCATAAGCCTAAAGACGTAAACTAAATCCTTAGGATTGGGGGTAGCACTCTGAGAAGAACTGGACAATGGAGAGGGAAATGAAGATGAAGCTGTAAAAGACAAATGCTTAATTTTAATTTGCCAAAGTCTTGTTTAGACACCCAGAAGATTCCAAGTATGTGCCTGCTTTGACTATTCCTGACTTCTTTTTATCAGGCTTAGAAGAGTCCTCATTGTTCCATCAGTTTTATGGTAGAGGCTATTCCTTCTCGACTGATGAACATCTTACAGAATGGGAGAGTAAGATTTGAGAAGGGGACATTTTTCACAAAGACCTTTAAGAGGAAATGTCATGGTAAAATCAGTGAGGATGTTGAATGTCAAGCTAAGCTATCAGAAAATTACTTAACTGCCGTTAGAGTATGTAGTTAAGAGGAAATTTTGATTTTACCTCTGTCTGCTTGGTAGGTGTGGATTCTTCTGCTTGTGAGTTCATTCTCATGAAAAGTGTAGGTGTGTTTGATCGTACTATATATCTTTCCTGTTCTAGCCATGATCTTACCATTGCTGGCTTCTCTGTTACTCACAAACTTGTAATGTTCAGGCTCTGCAACAATTGATTATTGTCCTTGCTGTCTTTTCTATTTGTTCTCTCAGTTGACCATCTCTATAGAATAACAAATATGATTTGCTATTTTCCATGTCTGTAACTCCATCCCAGTCTTCTTTTTGTAGTACCTAGTAAATATACATCATTTACCTCAGTGCTTTGATGCTTCATAGACATCTTAAAATAGATTTCTTAACTTCTAATGACCATAATTTCCAGTTCAAATAAGAAACACATGAGGCATCTTTGATTCTTCATTCCCTATCTCATGTTCTTGGTAAATAAATCCATCAGTATGTTGTATCATCTTTATTTCCAAAACATACCTGGCATCTATCAAATTTCTCCTATTCCATTTTATCTACTTTAATCTACCTAATCCATACCCTCTTCTTTCCAAAATGTTCATCAGCCTGCTAATTGGGCTCCCTACTTGTATTCTTTTCCCTCCAATCTAGACATTGGGTAAATTTACTGAGACATAAACCAATCAATTCACAATGCAACCTTCTAAGGGCTGTCTTTGGAATAAAACTTTTTTAATTTTTAAAAAAAATTTATTTTATTGTAAAGATGCTGTACTGAAGGGTTACAGTAACATGAGTGAGGTAATGAGTACATTTCTTGTCAAACATTGTTACTCCCTCCTTTGCCTATGAGGATTTGTTTGACCTCACCCCTATCTATTGCCATAGGTCTACTTACATCACATTTCTCACTTGAAAGATCCAAAGTCATCCCTCTTGCTCTTCCTCATGCTTTCCCCTTTCTTTGTAAGACGCTTATCTATGTTTGCCTTTCTGTCTTTCTTCTCATTTAGGCTTTGGTTTCAATTTCACTTTTCAAGGAAGACTTCTTTAGCCTCTCTCTCAACCTCTTATTTGTATGAAGGAATGATAGTAAATTATAAACTTTTCACAACTGTTTGGTTTTGCTTCCCTCCTTTTTTATTTTTTTTACTATTTATTAGTGCTTTTTCAAATATAAGCTTCAGGATAATAAAGGCCATTTTTGTGCCTTTTTCCCCCCTTGGTACCTTAGAGCCTGTAGCAATGTTAGCACTATGTAAGTATTTATTAAATGGATGTGACAGGGAATCAATTAAATTTTTGGAAGCAAAAATTTTTTTAAAAAAGGAAAGAAGACTGCAAAGAAAAATAAAGAACTGTGTCTCTGGAGTGCAGAGACTTGATGTCCAATGTTTGTTTTTTTAAAGCACTCCTTTTCAGGAGTAACTGAAGAGAAAATATAAACATAGGGAGATGTGTTTTCTCTATAGATCACAAAATACCTCCCTGTGGGGCTGCTTTTGAGCCCTCAGAGCTTGTAACAGATAGACAAGAAACTGTTGCTAGTTTTAATTATGTGGTGCTCATTTTGATAACTTAAAGTAGATGTTTGGACTTTATTTGATAGGCGTTTTACCATTTACATGCTCAGTCCCACTCTTCGAAGTACACCACCCAATTAAAATGCACGGGGGAAGTTCACACCTTGGTTTCTGCCTACATAACCATCTATTTATGTAGCAAAAGCTGTCAAAATGACAAGAAGAGATAGAATTTTTTTCCTTGTTCAGGAAGTGCACTCACAATGTTAACAACAGAAATCAGAGCAGGCTGAATCTGTATTCTTCTACTCTTCCCCAGGCACACAAATGTGAAAAACACTTTTAGGTTGCTTCAGGTACTACTGTATGTGCAGTCCTTAGATCATAACTCCCAACCTCACTACTTTTTATACTTTTATGCTTTTCTTCTCACACCAACTACTGATGTTTCACACACTGAAAGTGCAAAGATCAGAATGAGCACCAAGATAGCCAAAATTCAATCCTTCTCAATATAGTTATAGATCTACACACACACACACACACACACACACACACACACACACACACACACACGTGTATTATTATGGCCCTTTATATGTAAGTACTTTAACATGTGCCACACACTGTATAAATGAATGTGCGGATAAATGAATGGTGGTTTCTATTATCTTCTGCATCATCCATGTGTTCCCACACACCTCACACACAATGGTAGAACAGGGACAGAATAGTTACAACTTTTCCACTTGAGAAACAGAATACTATGTGGCATACAGCAGTCAGTGTTTCCAGAATAGTTTGAATGATGCAATCCATTTTCCTTTCTCTGAAGGAAGTTATTTTCCTTCATTGCACATCTATTATGCCCTTAGTAACATAGCTCCCTGGTCTTACTCAATCTACAATATTTGACTCTAGTGTGTCTATGAGGTCCTACCTGATTCACTATCTTGTACACAGATTTGGAAAAACAAAAAGCATAGAAGAACAATGCCTTTCACTAAGAACAAGAGGTCTTTTTTGCTGATTGTTGTCTAAATATTTGTTAATTTGTCCCAATTGGAACCCTCTGTGTATTTGTTTCTAGTCAATTCTTTGTGCCCAAATCCATACTGTCTGTTGTTATAGAATTAATTATTTACTTTGGACCTGTTGGCTTTGGTGCACCTCACCTTAATTTTTTTTTAAAGAAAGCTCTTTCTTCAAGTTGAAAAAAGATTCCATCTTCTCTCAAGAGCTTGCTAGAATCTGTTTCAGTCACATATGATTTGTTTTGTAAACTCTGGTTATAACATGATGGCTACATTTTGGATTTGTTGAGAACTTTTATTTACAACATTGAAATTTCTAAATTATTTATAATCTCTGAAATCGGTGCTGCACACAAATCCACCCTAGTTTATCTCTTAAAAAGAAGAAATTTTCATTTGCAATCAGCATATTTTAAATGTTGCCTCAGTAGCAACTAACCAAAAAACAAGAGATTATAAATTCTGTCTTCCTAGTTAACAACAGGCCCCACTTTACCAAATATTTTGCTACTCCCTAAAACAATTTTTCCCTATCATTCAAATCCCTTCTAAATCAGTACTTGCTCCTAAACCTAAGGCTCCATAGATTTTAGGTGGTAGTGATCTGAATCTAGTTTTAGTGAGTTCTCTACCAAGTTGTTATATTACTTATCTAATGAAACAAATACATCTTAAAATATCACACCTTTTCTACCTCGCCATTTCTGTGATCAGAAAGATAGTTATGGTTTACCTAGATTTTCCACTATACAGTATCATTTTTATATTTTTATTATGTATGTATGTATATATGTACTTACTAATTTATTTATTCATACTGGATTTTAACTCAAGACTCCATACTTACCTGGCTTGCTTGCTTAACTGTCTCTCTACCACTTGAGCCTGCTGCTACCCCTACCTTTTGCTATTTTGAAGGTAGTGTCTCACTGACCTGAACTATGATCCCACTGTTATAAGTAGACTTATAACAGTGAGCCGCTATGTCTGACCATATAAGGCATTGTATGAAGTGGCAATCAAATTATCAGCTACAGTTACAGTCTCATTTCAAAGTTCAAACAAGGGAAAAGTCTTGCTCTTTTATATGATTATTCACTGAAGGAACTAAAGCAACTTGCTTCATTAAATCCAACATGAGAAACTACAGTAAGACAAGCACTGAAGTCATATGTATGATATAAATGTAATCATATACATTCCAATATTGCTGTCACATTTAATTAGTAAGAAGGAAGCTACAGTCCTGACCTGCACTTGAGGTGAGGGGTTGATGCAAACTGAGTCCCAAGAGATCAATCTCATGATGATCATGTGTTGTCCACTTTGTACCATCACTTCTAAAGGTGGCATTTATAGTCCAAGAATCTTCTAACCTGTATCTATGACTCTGGTTCATTATTTGCCAGTGAGCGAGAGGAGGAGCATCCATATAATTTGGAAGGCAAAAGTTAAGTGAAAGTGATTATTCATAGAAAGTTGTGACACCTAGCCACAGAGAGTCACAGATCTGCTAAAATCTCATATTATAAATCATGGGCAGCTTCTCAGACTTCTGAGTGAATTCCATACAATTCCTCCATGTTTCTATGTGCAGTATATAATATGTTGTTATATGTGAGAAAAATAAATATGATGACATTAGAGTTCTTGAAGAGCTCCTAAGATCATAAAGAATTTGGAGACAGAATCAATGAGTAATCAGGAAATGGTCAACGCACGAGGTTTTTAAGAGTCCTAGAAATAACTGATTTTGCCAAAAGGGAAGAGGGAAAGGCTTTCTGAGGAGATAACATCTGGGTTGTTTAAAAGGACTTTGCCTGAAGGATAAAGTGGCATTTTAGCACAGAAATTATATAGTCACAGAGAGAGAGAGAGAAAAAAAGTCTGTCAAAAATCTTTTTTGCTAATCTGTAACCTTTCAGTGGAGCTACTTCACCCAGAAAAAAAAAAGGGGAAATATAACCCTAAAAATTAGAAATATAGCTAACAGCAACAACCAGAAAATTCTGACATGGACAGTAAATTTTTTCTCACACTAAAATAAATATCAAGTAGCCAGTCCAGTTCTGGCAAGATGGCTCAATGACACTAATCATTATGGACCCAAGCAGGGTATTTGCATATGGCCGCATGAGTAGTTAGTTCACAGTGCTAGAAACTTCCAATGACACTGATAGAAAAAAATGACAATTGGCAGTCTGACTCTCCATCTTCATCCCAGTCTCTTCTTGCCTTCCCAATGACACCGTTGTCACACAGAAAATGATCCCCATTGTAAGAATCACACAACATTTTGTGTTTTGTTTATACTGTTTACAAACAGTGACATGAGTCTGCTTATTGTATTTCTTTGTATTCACCTCTGCTCTCTATGCACTAGCCAGGCCAGAATTCTTTCTTTTTATCCCTTGGAGATGCCATATTCTTAAAAGTTGTCTTAGGACTTTCACCTTCTTCTTCCTTCTGTTGTTATTTTCATTTCCAGTCAGAATTAGATCTAGCAAAGTCTTGTCCATTTATCAAGCATTAAATATCACACCTTCATGCATGCTCAGGCTAAGTTAGTTACCTATGTTCTATCTAAAGCTACTGAATATTCAGCACACATTTCATTTTATTCCACATCTATCTTCTGCTCTAGTTTGTTGGCTGTGTCTAAGGAGGGATGTCTTTCTTTTGCTTACTAATGGGAAGATGTTCCCATGAGAATATACTTTCTAGGTCACAGAAATACTAACATTGTATACCAACTAATAACTTATTGAACTCAATCTTTTCCCTGTGGGTATCATAGTTATTTAAGAGGAATTTTAATAATACCTTGTATCCTTGTAAAAATTTGAATAAGGCAAACTTAACTTTCAGGATTTCTTTATTTTTAGGAGCAAATCTTTGTCTAAATGCACTCCAGTGTACTCTGACCATATTTAAGATGAGTTTTGAATATATTTTCATTCATCAAATACATATTATCTCATGCATATTCAATATTTTTCTCTGTATCTTAATACAAAGTATTTCAAAAGAATGAACTTCAAGTCTTACAATTGCCATATGTAGGTCATTTGAAAATCTATTCATCACTTTATGAGGAAGAAATTAAAACACTGAATTCTTCAAGAATAAGTATCAATATGTTGCTCATTTATTATTTGAAGTATTTGTGGTATCTTCTTAGCAGTACATATTACTAAAATGAGGTTAAAATTGAAAATGTTTCTTCTTATAAAACAAAGGGAATGAATGGCTTATGCTGTCAATTAGACTTTATTATTGTCTCCTAAATTCTCTTTTACTAATTTTCTGGTCTTTTATTTTATTAGAGTCTCCTCTATCCTTAGACTAGATGCTTATTGTACTGTATGAAATATTTTCCCCCATGGGGAAATATGCTCTGTGACTCTGTTCTCTTTTTCAGATTTTTACAAACTATCCTCTATATCTTCATTGCCACAGATGTTAGCTCAGTTGTAATGCAATTAAACATGAAACAATTAAATGATGCATAAAGAACATCAATGTCAGATTAGACTTGCAAGCTCATTAGCAGACAACACAATGATTTGCCCACAAGAGTATATTTTTAAAGAACTAAAATAGTCAACTTGCTTTCTACTTCTTTCCTGTCTCTTTTTAGAAGTAAGCAAGATAATACCTTATTTGCTTCAGCAATCATGTTCCCACAAACTAAAGGAAAGAGATCTCATCAAAGCCAAGTTATGGTCAAACTTATTTACTAAATTTAGAAGAGTCTTGAGACTTATGGCACACCAAGCTGTGAAAACTAGTCAAATGTTAAAGGAAAGCATACAATTAGATGTGCTTCTTGTTAGCTTATACCCCAGAGAATGGAAAGACGTCATCAGTGGTCTTAAACACCTAGGGATGTTCTATACAAGAAAACACCTTCTCTATTCTACTCAAGTTTATATTAAGCAAAGAAGAAAAGTAAAAATTAAAAACAAGAAACTTAGGAGCTTGAAGTATGCTACTTCCAGTAAGTTGATAAATTCTCTTTTGCAATACTTACCTAGTTTCAATTAAAATATGGACCAAAATAGTCCAACATGGTTGGTCTACATTTTGAACTCCAAAGAGATGAAAATCGGATTTCCTAAGTTTTGAGAGTTATTACCTACTTTATCTATTGCTAGCAGTGTCCTCCCAAAGGCAAATGTATCAGATAACTCTTTATATATGGTTGTTAAAGAACATTTTAACTAAATTTTAAATAATATATCTTATATTTTGATTAGTGCTTTTTATGGATGATTTCACACTTAAATCTTTACATGGTTTTCTACTAAAATCCCAAGTCTTACAATAAAAACTGGAAAAAGTCAATATAATATTTGCAGTATATATATATATATATATATATATATATATATTCTGAAATTATAAATTCAGGGATTCTCCTATTTAAAAGATAACTCGTTTCCATTTGAGTAGTTATATTTTAGGTGTCATTTTTGCTGGAGATAAACCAATTGAAATTGAGCCAAAGTGTTAGAAATCTTTTTCAAGGTTTAATCCCTTCCTTTCCATCCCAGAGTAATCAGTAAATTGAATAAGATATGCATGCTTTCAAAGATAACACTAGTGTTTGACCACTATTTGCACCCTGTTAACATTTTCTGAGATACCTACTTTGACCTCCTGTCTCCTTTTGTTGATGAATCACTATGGTTTTGTTTCTTCCAATGCTTGAATTATATGTACCTGAGTTTCCTTTGATATTGAGAATGATCTAGAAATAATGAATTACTTATTTAGAAAAGAGGATACATTTTATATAAAGAAATTTCTTTCACTTTCAAGAGGTGATACAAAACAGTATGGAAGTAGAGAGGTTAGCACTAGGTATAGAGAACAAAATTAACCCAGCATAGCTTGAGAGACGATGGGTCATACGTGACTATGTAGAGGTGACCCTTCTGGATATGTTTGTGGGAACTTGTAGAAGTTCATTTCCAATTGTTTTGATTTTTAACACAATAGTAAGGAAATTAATCAAGTGACACACACACACCCACCCCACCCCAAAAAAAACCTTTAGGAGTAGCTGGAAAGTAGTAATGCAGGATTGAAGAGAAGATGTTAGGAATTAGAAAAGCATCAGACCTGGTCGTTCATGACATAATTGCAGCACTTAAGAGAATGAGGCAAGAAGATCTAAAATTGAGGCTAGCATGTTCTACATGATTACACTCTGTCTCCAAAGAGTATTTAGAAAACTCTAAATATTTTAGAGTATTCTAAATATTCTTAAATATTGCTTTTAAAGTTGTACTCAAAATCATTTCTAGCATAATTTCATCCCTAATAGCACTTTGTTGTAAGCCAAGAACTAGGTTTCATTTATCTTTTTATCCTTAGCATTCAGTACAGATTCTCCCAATATTTGTTAGTTGAAGGAATGTATGAAATAATCTGTCTTTACATTTTTGATACATTTGTGGACTCTGTGTAACATTTTCCTTATTATTATATCACAATAATCATTGCTCTATTCTCAAATTAATCCTGTAGTATGTTATGAGCATGGAGGAAGTAGTAGATATCTGTGAAACAAGCAGGTGGTATCCTAAGTTCAAATCCTATTACTGCCATATAAATTTACCTTGTTGTAAAAGAAGGATGCTGTATTACTAGCCATCATAAAAATAAAATATATTTATATAGGTCCCATAGTTCTGGAAATAGGAAAACTGAGACGCAGCCCAACAATAACTTCTGCTTTCATAACATTGCTGTGAATTTGATGAGTTGAGCTGCAATGGAAGTCAAGAAAATAGCATTTTAGTTAAATGTTTCTGTTGTTAACTCAAAAACTGTTTATAGGCTAACCATCTATCCTGACTCCTAAATTTTATATCAAAGTACTAGCAGGAGCCACAAGATTTCTAGATCATACATTAAAACAGGTATTACTCGTGATGTGTCAGGTCTACACATCTCAATTCCTCACAAGACAAGATGCCTGTGAAGCAGCTCCTACCTGCTCAGACAGGGCATTTTATCTCAGGAAAGCAACACAATGACACTCAGCGTTCATATAGAGAATTATGGCACAACAATCAACCTTCTTCTCTAGAAGGAAATAAAAGCTTCTACTCTGAAATGCAAAGATATATTCTCTGAGAAGAAGACAGATGGATTAAGTCTCTCAATTTCTTCCTCCAGAATGTGAGCTCTCATTACTTGGACGATTCATCTCTAAATCTCTTGTAGGTGATGAACTATTGTGACTTTTCAAGGAGTATTAGCTGTTTAATCATCCTTTAACCAGCCTTGTCAGTGATTACTTGGAAATCACAGACCAAACAGAAATGTGAAAATACTCATGAAGTATACATGAGTATACATCAAACACAATCATAAAAACAAGAATCATATTGTTAGAGTGAAGAATGGAACGGGTATTTTTGTTAAATAATCAATGGTTTCTTTCAGAACTAGCATACAATTAGAATTCTAAAGGTCATTAATATATCATATTACTTCAATCTTTGTAAAATTTACTGTTTGAAAGTATTATTCTTCATGATAAACATTTAAATAAGTCTTTCACATTTTTATGACCTCAGTGGTATCATTGCTATAGTGGCTGACTTAATTTCATGATTACCAGAATTGCTTGTAATTTGAACAATATTAATTTCAAATAAATTATGATTTAAACATATCTACTTTGTATGATGACTGTGACTGCATCCAATTTTTTTAAAATTCTGGACATCAAAGGAAACAATCACCAGAATTAAGAGTCTATAGGAAGGGAGAAAATCTTCAACAGCTATTCACTGGACTGAGTTAATATCCAATGTAAATAATTCAAAACTTTTATACCAATAGAATAAATAGCTGGGTTAATAAGCATACAAATAAATGAGACAGTTCTTATGCATGAAAATACCAAAATGAAGCCACCTTTTAAATTTTACAATTAATATAAGCTAATTAAAAAGAAATAAAATACCGTGACTCTGGATGAAACTATCTTCTTTAAAAGATAATTTGCCATTCCTTCTGGAATGCTCTAAAGGCATGAGCATTTCATTTCAAATTGACATGATTTCAAAACTGAGTTTTAGTCTAAGTAAGTGTTAGTTTCTTTGGAGGAATGTGTGTGTGTGAGTGAGTGTGCTAGTTCTGAAGCTTGAACTCAGATCCTTGGAGCTATCCATGAGCTCTTTTTCTCAAGACTAGTGCTCTATCACTTGAGCTACAGCACCACTTTCCATTTGAAGGGTGGGTAACTGGACATAGTCTCACAAATTTCTTGCCCAGGCTGACTTCAAAGTGCAATCCTCAGATCTCAGCCTCCTGTGTGGCTAGAATTACAGACATGAGCCACCAGCTCCCAACTGGCACTTACTTTTAACTATGTAACTTACTTAATTCAGTGTCAAAATTAAAAGCTGACATTCTACAGTCTATGGTCCCTTCTCTCTCAAGCCTCAGGTCTTTAAGTATTGGTCTATATTGGCAACCATGTAATAATTCTTTCAAATATTTTCCTAAAATATATATCCATTGTTCCTAGCTTCTCTTCTCTTCTTATCTAATTCAAACCAATGATATAAATGCTTTCTTCATATCAATATCTTAAATATAGTCATTAAAAATTGAGATAAAGCTGTGCTCCGGTGGCTCACCCATAGTCCTAGCTACTCAGGAGACTGAGATTTGAAGATTGCAGTCCAAAGGCAGCTCAAGGAGAAAAGTCCCCATGAGATTCTTATTTATTTATTTATTTATTTATTTTGGTTGGTCCTGGAGCCTGAACTCTGGGCCTGGGCACTGTCCCTGAGCTCTTCAGCTCAAGTCGAGTGCTCTACCGTTTGAGTCACAGAGCCTCTTCCAGTTTTCTAGTGGTTTATTGGAGATAAGAGTCTCACGGACTTTCCTGCCTGGGATGGCTTTGAACCACGATCCTCAGATCTCAGCCTCCTGAGTGGCTAGGATTACAGGCGTGAGCCACTGGCACCCGGCCTTTTTAAAATTAAGATACGTGCAATATGACGGCTGGATGGAGATGCTGAAGTAGTGTAAATTATCTCCACTCCTTCCTTCAACCTCCCTACACTCTGGTCTCTGATTCCACCAAGTAGATTCATGTTATTTTCCTTAAGGAACTCTAAGATATTGACTAAAACATATGCATTCTCTTTTTTCCTTTTGAAGAGTTGAAAGCTTTACACAAAATAGGTGAACTTGTTGGTAGTTTTATTTCATAATATATCCATAAGGAATCAGAATAAAGATGATGGGACATGTTGTGTAGTAGAACTGAGGTAAAATGGGAAGATGAGAAGCAAATGGCAGTCTTAGGTTAGAGCAGACTAGACAGCCAACATTATGATATTCTTTGAGGATTCATGGAAAGATTCTTTCATCCATAAATCCCTTTTACTACCTACTTATTATACAATGAGTAACAGGTAAAAATAAAATGCCCTCAGAAGGCAAAATAGAACCATTTAATGACTTTTTTTTATTGAATACAAGACTCTTCTGATGGTGATCCTTTGTTCTTGGCTTTCCATCAGCCTGGCCATGACTTAATCACAGTCCTGCTACTCAATTTTATGCTGCAATTGAGTTGGTAGTTCTTCCTCCTGCCTACCAGGCCCCTTCTCCACTTCACAGATGTTTCTCCTAATAAATTTCTTACACATCTAATTTTATCTCCTCAGAACACTAAAACTACACAGAAGAATTTGATTAAAATCAGGAGCAAAGGAAGGAAATGAAAGTAACTGGAGAAAATGAAAAAAAAAGAATATCAGAAAAGGAATAAAAAAGAATATTCTACAGAAAGCAAATGGAACATGGACATAGCATACAGTCCACAATGTGGATTATAGTCCTAGCATTCAAAGGTTGGATTTTTACATTAACCCTGTTCTGACTAACAGAGAGGCTTTAAAAAGAATAATACCATACATAGAAGGACTTTCTGCTTTCTCAGTCATGGTCCTACAGATTTCTCTATATAACAGCTTTGTGAATAATAAAAATTGGCACACTAGGTCTTTCTCGTATAACAAATAGAACCCTCATCACCTACAGATGTACTCTGTCTTCTTTGGCCCAAACCAGAACATCCTCAAGAGGAAATTGATTAAAGAATGGTTTGTTCAAGCTGATGTGAAGCCTGGGTCAACACACCAGCATTGCAATCAGGCAGTCTTTGCAAGCCTGGTGGATTTCCTTCTTAATCTATCCACAGATGACACACAGTGCAAATCATGCGCACTCATCTTTCGCAGGGACATGGAACCCTACAACCACTCATCAGAAAGCAGCTGAATAAAAGCATACATCCTTCTGCAAAGTGTGAACAAATATCTCCTAGGAGGATTTTGTCAAAATCAATATTTAGAAGAAATAAATAATACTTTATCTGTTGCTATAAATGCACACAGCTATGAAAGAGTCCACATATATATATATATATATATACATATACATATATATATATATATTACTCATCAAGACATTCGTTTTAAATTTTGGTTTCATCACATTCCTTAAAAATAATAGATAAGTTGTTTTTCTATAGTTATGAAACTGAAGATAGTTTTTCTAAATAAAGTTGTCTATTTTAAGTGTTAGGTGCAAGAGTCAAAACATTGTTAGTAACTGTCCAATATGATTTCAGGGAAATCAAATTGCAGAAATTATACTTTAACTGGAACTCCAGAAAAAATCAGGACGGATCACCACAGTTTATTCACAGTTGGGCTTCCTCAACTGGAAAAAATAATAATCCAAGATGGAACAGAAGCCACCCTATCATCAGTTATTAGGTAGGGTGGCAAAACCCTACCAGCCTTTTGGATTTCCAAGTGCAGAAAGCAGAAGTTAAAACAACTGTAGCAAAACACCACTTAAGAAAAGAGGATGGTCAGCGAAGAATACTGAGCTGCCTGGGAGGAAACAATGGAAGAGCAGGATGTAACAAACAGAGCTCATCATCTAATACAAGTATTTGAGATGCAATAACTGCATTTGACATTCATCTACTCATTCAACACTGGATCCTAAGCACAGGCCATACATATCTAGGAAACATCTGTGGATTGATGGACAATGAAGCCCATCCCCCCGGTAGCTTTATATGGGAGAGGTAGGCGAGGGAGGCACACAATCGAAAAGAAAAATGACAATAGAGGAAACAAAGGAGGTGATCAAAACACAGAACTTGTGATCAGCATTCTTGATTAAATACACAATCTACACATACTGAGCAGAAATTGGATATGCTTTTCCAAGACATTAGAGACTGACATTTCCATGCTCCCTAGTACAGTAAGTATAAAACATAATGCAAGTCTTAGATAATGAATATTTGAGTCATCATTAAAGTCTGGGCAATATTTATCTAATTCATGACCAGTGAGAGGAGGATAAATGACTTGAAAATTAACAAACAAAATGCTCATTAATAATCTGTGTAGAATAGCCAAATATACCGTGGTGTCATTATTTCCAACTGTAAGCCATTCATTTTCCACAATCCACTTCCCCTCACAAAGTCCTCTCTCTCTCTCTCTCTCTCTCTCTCTCTCTCTCCCTCTCCAACTTGTCATTAGATATCCCAACTGGATATTTTAATGGTTATATTTAAATTTTGTTGTCTCCTTTCTCTTTCTTTCTATCTCTCTCACATATACACATACAAACACATACACACATACTATATATTTTACATACACACACACACACACACACACACACACACATATATATATATATATACATATATATATATATCAAACTCTTTCTTATTCAAGACTATTTCTGTATGGGGTTTCTATAAATCACGCCCTTAGTTTCATTTCTGTCATTCCACTTGTAGACTTAGATTCAAGGGTCTCTTTGCTAGATAGCTGATTACTCAGAGCCAGGAGTATAACAAAGCTGTGATACTTCTAATGTTATCTCAGCTTAGGATATAAATAAGTTTGCCTGCTCTAGTTTGCAGTGACTATTTGAAGAAGTTCTTCAAAGTGTTCCTGCAGACACTGTAAAATGGGCTGTGAATTGCACATTGGATGAACTCACATGCCTGTTGGGATGGAATGGAGGGAGAGAAAACTCTTCTGGGAGGGGAGAAGGAATATGTTGCATGTACCCATCACTACTGCTGCTGGCTGCTATTTCTTATGTCAATGGGCTTCCTTTTGCTCTTGCTCTCATTCTCCTGGGCCTGAATTCATCTAAATAGGCCAACCTGGGTCCTCATTGCAAAGACACAATATATTAGCAGTTTTTCCTCAGCTGGTACACAGACCTCTCTCAGGCTGTTTCTCTCATTTGTAAAACAAGCAAAAGGATCCTGGTCACTTTAAATATAAAGAAAATATAAAGAAAATAAGGCCAAAAAAAGACATTCAAGTTTCTATAACAAAGAGTTTTTACCACGTTAGTGGAGAGCTATTTCTTTTAGACTTAAGCAAATAGTTTCCTGTAGTATTAGAAGAAAAATGTAGGTAATTCAGAATAAAATACTCAAGTGATTTTTTAAAACCATACCAGCATTGTTCTTCATAAGAGAAAACAACCCACAGGAGAACTTATCAATCAGAAATATGGACACGTCTTCTGTACTCTGATAAATGGTTTCCATTACAAACCCAAACAGTTCCCAGTAGATTTGTGAGTCCTTAAAAATGAGAGAGATATCTGCTTAGTCACTGAGTTCTATTCTCCAACCATCTTTCATTTTGCAACCAGGGATTAGCTAAAAAAGGAATGGTCCTTGTTGTGCTTCATAGATGACCTTATTGTCATCTATGAACAGTAACAGTTTGATCAATTTGTGTGCATTTTTGTTTCATATTTTGCTTTAACATTTTAATTTAGTTTTTAGTATCTTTAAATTGTTATACATAAAGGTTCCAATTCAGCATGGATTGTGCACATAAATGGTCTTATTCATTTTAAAGAAACTGCCTTCTCTTGGTATCTCTTATATTTGTTTTCTTACTCAATATTTTTATTCTTAGAAAATACAGTTTTCCATCTCCTTATTTCTTTCATAAAGGAGGCCTGGTGAATCACTAATTTGATCCATCTGTGATACATCACTGAAGAGAAATTTAATCTGTGCAGGTCCATCAAATCACTTAAAATGAAAACTTGTCAAAGCTACAGATTTGTTTCAGAGACAAGCAGCACCTAGTTTACCACTGTGTCAAACAATTGCAGGCTTAGGGTTGAGAAGAGATTTCAGAAACAGTGAAATCGGGAGCAATGTTAAGACCTAAGTGCAAGGAAGGGATTGGTAACAAAAATGCACAATAATGCTGACAGCTACCATTTGTTGAAGAGTGCTCACTTCCAAAAACCATGCTACTTAAGCCGGGCGCCAGTGGCTCACGCCTGTAAGTAATCCTAGCTACTCAGCTCGGGCAGGAAGTCCGTGAAACTCTTATTTCCAATACACCACTAGAAAACCGGAAGTGGCTCAAGCGATAGAGTGCTCACCTTGAGCTGAAGAGCTGAGGGACAGCGCCCAGGCCCAAAATTCAAGCCCCACGACCGACAAAAACAAAACAAAACATGTTACTTGTCTTAAAATGACTGAATTGGATCTCTCTGTTCCCTCTCCTCTCTTTCTCCTTCTGTACTTTCCCCTTTCTTCTCCTCTCTCCCTCTCTCCCATCTCTCCTCTCTCTCCTCTCTCTCTCTCTCTCTCTCTCTCTCTCTCTCTCTCTCTCTCTCTCTCTCTCTCTCTCTCTCTCTCTCTCTCTCTCTCTCTCTCTCTCTCTCTCTCTCTCACACACACACACACACAATCTCCGGCTTTGTGTTTTGCTGAGTTAGTAGCTTCTTCATGGCCGCAGGTCAAGTAAGATGTGGGACTTCCATTTGAAACTGATGCCGAGCTTAACCACTGTGCTCTAAATATTACAAAGCAAAATTTTCTCCCAGTAACTCTCTTTTCCCACATGACTTGGGAAACAAGTAACCTAGAATGGCATAAACCAAACAGGATGGGGAGAACAACAGAAATATGCTGAATAGATTAATAGTAGACATGCAGTACAGAGAATCCACTTGATCTACACAGACGATGGTTTTGAAGAAACTCATATTGTAAACTGTGTGGGTTTAATTGAAAGTACAATTAAAAATTAAATACATACTCAACAGAGGCAACAAAATTCCATTCCATAGGACATACATTCAATCTATTCTGTTTACGTAATATTATTATATCCTAAGTACACAGAATAAACTTACCAAGTATCTCAAAACAGATCAATTAACTTAAAAATAACTATTATATTTATTATGCAATCTATAATGCCTAAATTCACTAGCCTTATAGTGGTTGTGTGTGTGTGGGTGTGTGTGTGTGTGTGTGTGTGTGTGTGTGTGTGTGTGACTCAGACAATGTTCTAGGTCTTTCACTTCTTGGAAAACACTGCAAAAACTGAGAATCACTAATTAAATGTCACCATCTTCTACCTGTGTGTGCTGGCAAAAACATAATAATAATAAAATATGTGTTCCTATAAATTTAGCACTTGACTATAAGAACAGAAGGATAGAACAAATAACTACACCTCATTTGTTATGGCATTACACAATTATATTCTAAAATCTTTAATCTTACTTAGAATACATCTCTCTCCAAATACATCTAACAAGTTCTCATTTCATTTAGATAGGCTGGAGCCCATTTTTACTGTCCTCCTACAAATAACTGCAACTATACATACAAGTTTTGTTACAGTTTAAAACTTACTTTTCTTCTGATTCATTGGGTTTATTGTGCAAACAGAGTTGACATTTAAATATCATGAACTGTTGCTTCACATATATATTATCATAGCAAGCAGCTAATTAAGATATGGTAGTCATAATAGTTACCGTTTAAATGCATATTTATGTATATAGCTGGGTAGGTTTGCAACTTCAACATTTTCAGTCTGTTCTAGAATTGTAGATTTAATTGCTCCATTGAGTACTTTGCCCAGAGGAAATCTCTAACAAGGATGGAGAATGTCTGCCCACAGGATGTATAAGGTCCATAAAATCATTTGGTACAAGATACATATGCACTTTGCATTCTTCTTGTTAGCTACTCAAAGTCTGACTGCCTATATTGATAATTTTGTATGGCCTGTGAATGATGTCATAAATATCTAAACGGCTCCTACCAGAAAAAATGGTTCAAGATTGAGAGAGCTGAGAGTTACTCACCTGGTAATGGAAGATCTTAAGTCTAGCCATTTTCCTCTTTGCCCAAGCAAAGACCAGCATAATTTTTGCCTGGACACTTGTTAGCAATGCACTCTAGATGCCCTACTTTTAGCCTGCAGAAAGTACAATCTGTAACTTAGAAATTTCCATAGAAGAGAGCTGGGTGCTTGCCACAGGTACTCAAGAAGTATAGATCAGTAGAATTGTAGAAGGCATTACTGTGGCCCCTCCTCCTTCTGTGCTGTGCATGAGACCACAGTAGAGAGAATTTGCTCATTCTGTATGTAGGAACTTTGGGAAGAAAACCCATGAATGGCAAGAAGAAAATGGTTGCAGTGGCAGAGCTCCTATTCATCATCTCACTGATCAGATATGTCAGTATACCCCCTGTGGAAAGGACCCTGAATGAGAACAGTCACCCTTCCTCAGTGTGTTCCCCGCTGGAAAGCGGAGTTGAAATTAACTCCCTCTGGAAATGAAAAGGACATAGTAACTTGTCTTCAGTAACAAGAAGTTCTAGCATTGAGTGTTTACCCTGCCAGGCAGGCTGTTAGCCATTGCTTGCATGCGATGAGTTCATTTCTCTTTTAATCTTCTGTAAATATCACTGCTTGATTAGAATCCTTCCCTGTTTCCCACAAAAACAAATATCCTCCTGTCTCTATTTACTTAGAGGAATTGCATTATTTGGATCATCAAGTGTTGAATGACCAAACGAAATCTCTACTTTAAATTTAAATTTGTTTCAGAGGCAGATGCACAAAATTCAAATCGCGTGGTTCATCAAATGGAGTAGGACTCCCGGGTATCCAGGTGACCCAAGTCTCCCCTTGAGGTTCATTCAGCACGGATTTATACCTTTCTCTGTCTTCTCAGAAAACAAAAATGAACACTATGCCAAAATGTCAACGCAGGTATTAACCAATGCTTATATTTAGAAAAATGTAAGTAAGGGTAGATTAAATTGTTCAGTAATAAAATTATCAGTGATGAGTGTTATTAATGTTATGGAACTTTTAAATTGTGTAGGCTTCAACTCAGTTGACCCTATGATTTGATTTTACTTACAGGGGTTGGAAAAATTGAACATCTGTCCCACTACAGAACAGTAGTTAATCTAAATGTTGCTGATGGTGAATAATACTGCCAAACAACATGATAGTACTATCACGTCAGTAACAGTATTGATGGATAAAATTTACTTCCATTTTTTAATTTTTTGAGGAGCCTCCATCAAAAATGGTTTCACTTTTCTACACTTCCTCTCCAACAGTTGCCATTGAAACAAGTAGGAAACTATTGGATACTTGATAGAAGATTAGACAAAAAAAACTCTTTGGTGAATTAGTTCCTTAGGAAAAACCTGTGGTTATGAAGAAACTATATTTTAAGTAAGATATCTCTGTGGTTTTAACTCTGTAGAGTTAATAAGTATATGTTTTATATTCTTGATTTTTATTGCAAGATGCCTATTCTGTAAATATTCTTGAAAATAATAGGGGAAATAAACTACAGAAAATGATAATGATACAGTAATTATTATTGTGTTAATGATTATTCTATATGCTATGAGATAACATTGATTAATTTAGTACTATATTAATATAATATGGTTGATAAATTAATCATTAATATCTTTATAATGCTGTTATTCATAGGACATGTGTAAGGATATATATAGATATACTTGTTTGGACTCAAGGATATTAATTGAAATCTAATTATTGAGAAATGAAATTTATTGAAAATAGAAATTGTACTTTTGAAAATGTGTACTTTGTTTATAATTATTTTCTCACTAGATCCAGGTTTAAATACTGGTTTTCTTTTATTTTCCTTTTCTTCATTCTTTTCTTCTATCCTTCCTTTCTTCCTCCCTCCAACCATTCACCTTTCTCTTTCTTTTCTTTCTTTTGATTCCTTTCTTTCCTTCTTTCTTTTTTCTTTCTCTTTTTCCTTGCTCTCTCTTCCTTCCTTCCTTCCTTCCTTTCTTCCTTCCTTCCTTCCTTCCTTTCTTTTCCACCATAGATCCATGTGGAAAATGAGCAATCTTTGATAAGGAAGGAGACTATATGCATCTTGCCAATTCTCCAGTGGAGGTTTTGTCCTACTGTCCGTTCATTGAGACTATCTGTTGTTTTTTCAACATTGAAAAAAAGAGCTCTGCAGAAAATAAAAGAAACTTACCAGGATGATGAAAAATGACATCCTCTGTTATTATTGGAAGTGGTAAGGTAAATTCAGTCAGCTAATGAGCTATCTGGGCACTCTGTGGAGACTCTGTATATTTTTAACTGTGAAGGATTGCAAGAGAGATGTCCTGCTGAGGTAAACTCTGGCACACGCAACTTCCAGGACTATCTATGGGAGGTAGTTGATCTAATGGCATTGGAAAAACTCCCAAATAAATAGAACATGTTCCTCAAAATGTGGCCTTTTTGCCATCTACTTAAGCATCACTGAGATGAATTGTTTTAAATGTAGATTGGGCTCCAAACTCTAAAATGGCTCTTCAAAGAGTTTAGAATTGTAGCCAATGAATTTTCTTCCTTTTATTGTTATTCATGAGCATGTAATTTATGGATTTTATATGTACATGGGAGCCTAAAAAGAACTGGATCATTGATTATTGTCACAAAATTTTCTGCTATCCCATCCTCCCCTAGAGATTTGAAATACTGACCTCGCTCCCAGGAATGTCCTATGATAAGTTGGAAGACAGCTTCATCTGTTTATACAAAAGCAGAAATGTCTTATTACCTTGAAACTATTAAGCTTGGAAGATGAAGCATTTCCTAAATCACATCTAAAAAGTGAAGTGTGCATATATTTCTGAGTGGAAAATCTGTAGCTTTCATCAAATTCTCACAAATTTAAAAATCACTGAACTAAAGAAATTTAGCTCACGTAATTGCAACCCACTAATTCTGTTGGAGACTTCAATTACCGTAACCAGAAAAGCAGATCATTTGCTTGAAGTAGCTCTTAAAATATTTCCCCAGCTTTTAAAATCATAAGTGTTTTTATTTAATTTGGCGTTTACTACCTGCTTAAGTAAAATGCCATGTATATTTATGCACATTCATAGTCAATCTGTATCAGGAACCTGGTACTAACTGTTCTATCAACTGAATATAAAATTCCTATCAAGGATAAGAAGTAGCTAAACTTCTGACCTAAAAATACCATTCAATTCATATCTATCACGTGACTATCATGGCTTCTTTCATAAAAATGAAGCATTTTCCTGTCCACCTAGTATTCTCTGGTCCTATCTTCCTGGAAATGCAGGTCTCCAATGTTGGTTGTTCTCAATGCCCAGAGGTCAGTTCCAGCAAGAGGAAGATGCTAAGTGAAAGTGTGAAAGGAGGGAACTCATAGTCTTTTATAATTCTTTGGTTCTGTGTTAGTGATAAAAATTGTATGTCTAATTAAAAAGATTATGTCAATAGAGACATCCTCTTGGACAAAAGTGAAGAAGAGAAAGAAGACCTCTCTATAATGTGAATATGACAAAGTTAAACAGATTCAGTTAGAATCTTCCTAACTTTGAAACAAATAACTAATTTGCTTGCCCTACATAGTCAAAAGTTATTACATTCTAGAATAATAGCATAAAAAGCAAATGTAGACAGGCAGGAATTGTTCAACTCTTTTTTAATGGAAAGGAAATTAATATACTGTCTCAAAAACAAAATGGACACTGCAGAGACTACAGAAATATAATGTGAATTTTCTGCTTCTGTTTGTCACCATGTGGCTCATATTTATATTATCTAGCACAGTGACATATCGAGGCCACTCAATAAATGTTGTTCAGTAGATTCACAAAAGATAAATAATAGATGGAAAACTAAAAGATATAGTGGATATTCTAGTTGTATCCATTCATGTAAACATACAACCCTATATTGAAAAATATCAAGGGCAAATATTTTTTTTTTGACTCCCAGAAATAGTAATTTAGGACAACAATGTACCTGTTCCACATAGCAATCTAGGTACCAAGATTAGTACACATTCTGAATTCTTCTGCTCTCGGAATCCATAACCATCCTGGAGAATGAAGAAGTAAAGATGATGAGCCACTACTGGCTGAAGTTGACGACACTCTCAATTATATTACATTCACCAGGTCTTCATTGCATGGCCCCACTTTATCATGGAGAATAAAGACAACTGGGCTAGCTGTATAATAAAGAGGAGGAAAACTATGGGTTTTGATTAACAAATAAGTTATCTCTAGACTTAGAGCCAACCCTTTCCTTACATTCTGAGAACCTACATACATAAATGATGACCACCCAACCCAAATGACATCATAGTCATGCATGTACACATTGGGGTCCCTTTAGTGGGTTTTTGTTTCTTTGTCAGGTAAGGAGTAAATCAATTTAGTGCTATGCTGATCAAGTGGCATGATTGCATCTCAAAGAACAAGAGGGACGCTCTTAAATTTTAATTGTTACAATTTATAAAAGTCTCTTGGCACTCTTAACTACTTGATTAACATGCTGCTGCTTTTTAAATTGCTTTTTAGCAAGACTGCCCTTTCAGCTCTTGAGCTCTTCCTAAAGTTTCCTAGACATTCTAACAAGAGCCATCTTAATTCCCTTCCCTGACACAAATATTAATTAAGCACTGATCCCTCTTCTTTATACTGCCTGACAGGCACAATGCATAAAATGAAGCAATAGAGTTATCTGTTTCAATCTCTTATACATCCACCTCGTTGACCCTTTGTGGACCTTTTTTTAATGATATTATCAGCTGTACATACCAATGAGATTGGTATATATTCAATTATTTCTTAAACTTCAGCTACTCATTAGCAAACTGCTTTTCTAGCAGTTTTACCACTTAGCTAAGGCAAATCCTCATTGGTGCATCTACTTTGGTCTTTTAAGTAGGTCATAATCATATATCTCATATTCCTTTGTTATATGTGAGGGTAGCAATGGAAAAGAAATACTAAAATTTGCTTTGTGATTATAGAAAGGCTTTTCCTCTTTGTCTCCCACCTTCCTCCTCTGGTTCCAAATTGCTACCTTTCTCCTACATGTGGTCCCTATTGCAAAGATAAAGCTTCCCTCACTGTTTGCTAAGAAGCACAAACACAAACTTTGTCCTATTTGGGTTTATGGAAGAACCATCTCTGGAAATCCCTTTGCATTGTCCTCATAAGTGAGAGAAGGCTAACTTGTATTAGAATATTCACATATTTGAGAAGATGTATGTCAACAACCTTCCTTAGGAAGAAAATGGAATATGGGTTAATAAGCTAGCATTGGCATACTTTCACACAAGAAATATACATTAAGAATATTTAATACCTTAGTATCAAAAAGTTCTGCTTATTGAAAGGTTTCACCCTCAAGAATAACCCTTCCAAAGTATGATGCTTATGGAATGTCTACACTTCTAATAGTTTTGAAATATTCTTGGTTTCTATCATGACTATTTATCTCTGGTTTTTTCTAACTTATCTGTAATATCCAGTTTCTGGAAACATTTTGGATTTCACACATTACTAGATTAAAACAGGATGTTAATTAACATGTTACAAGGTATTTCCTTTATTCCATAAAGCTCATACCCTGGCAAGGAATACTATTAAACACACACACACACACACACACACCCCTATGGGTGGCAGATATTGCATTCTTTTTAATATGGTGACCAGGAGTAGGTTTTGGTATTTCTCATTTGTGTTGCTTCCCCTTACCTATCTTTGAGGAAAGAGATTCACTCAGCCTGAAATTTTATTTGTGATATCTTATGATAGGCAAACAAAATGCTTGCCTGTATTATAAATGCTTCATTCTAAGAATCTACTATTACAGAACATCATGGGGATTATTGTTCTAAGACACCCAGAATTTGTTTGTAGAAAAAGCCATCTAGAAGGACAATATTCAGGAGAAACTGAGACTCTAGGGAAAAAACAGAGCAGAATTAGAAAAGATACTGTGCAAGACCAGGGATTAAAGAAACTCCAGAACACCAAACACTGATACAAAATAACCTGTATTGACTTTTTATTACTAGGAAAAAAATACAGAAAAGAACAATAATAACCAAAAACCCTTTTATTTAGTGCCAAAACAGAAAATTCTTGAATACATATAATGTAGTTCTAATACAGTTTTATTGTTATATTTTTTGGCAATTAACTCTAACTACCCACACTTCTGGACACTGAATACTGGGGAAATAATGTTATTTTCAATGGTTATCAAAAACCATATTAGTAATGTGAACTATATTAGTAAATGCAAACTGGACAGACAAGAAACTGTTTAGTCATTCCCTGACCTAGCTTACACTTCCTAATGGGATCATGAGTTTTAATCTTCTAGTGACCCTATGAGCAAACACAGTGTTTGTCACACATCTGACACTTATTTTATTAGAAGTAATTTCCCCAAAGAAAGATACTTCAGTTGCATCTTCTTAAAATCCTCTGGAAAATAGTAGTAGGAATTCAAGTAAACAGCTGCTTCAATGTTGTCCCAGAGACAACATTCATCCTTCCCACACACCCTCTTAAATTGATGCCTCTGATTCAGAGGATGGTTTTGGTGGCTGCCAGCATCAACCTTATCAATGGATCCTATTTTACAATTTACTATTATTATACTAACGCCATGATCAACAGACAGGCACAGAAGATAGAGGTAGGATTTTGTTTCATTCTGTTCCTGTGACATACCCACTGAATTGACACTGAAAGCAGACCTTAAAGTTATCAGAAAATTATCTTCTAAAACTATGCTTCCAAATAAATAAGTCTCATTCCTTAAAGGAAATGAAAAAAAATTTATATTGAGTTTTACCATAGGAGAAAACATTTAATTTTCATCAATAATGAATTGATTAAAAAATAAATTTTCATTAATTTTTCAGGTAGTATATATTCATAAACTTCTGCATTATCAGAAAAAAGACAATTTATGGGTACATCCCTGGCAATAAATGGAGAAACGTAAATGGCAAAGGACTTATATTTATGTACTAAATGTAAGCATTTTATTTATACACATACATACTCACACATACATGTGTATAAACTCACAGTGACAAAACATTAAAGGAAAAGGCAAAAAAATTATATGATCTGAAGAGAAACCAGATGCTTAAATAAGGATACAGGTTGACTGATTATAACAATGAGATGTACAAGACACTATGTTGAAAATGAACTTTACAATTTTGGGGTGCAGGGAGTGGAGGGAGGAGTTGAGAAGGTGAGGAGGGAAGGGATGGTAGGAGAAAAACAAAAGAGGAGGTAACAATGCTCAATATAAAATGTGCTCATTACCCTACTCATGTAGCTGTAACCCCTCTGTACAGTATTTTTACATTAAAAAATATATGGAAAAAAACCCAAAACACTTGGGCGGGGGGGGGGGGAGGTTGGTGAGAGGGAAAGAGGAAGAAAAATAAGGGAAAGGCTAACAAGGTAGACAAGAAATGTAATCACTACCTTAATTATATAACTGTAACCTCTTACATCACCTTAACAACAAATAAAATCAAAATAACTCTGTATTTTATCATGCCATAAAAAAATTAACCCACTCCTTAAAATCACAAGAATTACAACTATATTCAGCAGATGGAAACTGAAACAGTACATTGTTAAATTATAAGTAAGTTGCTTAAGAAATAAGATAGAAAACAAACTTTACAACTTTGGCGAGGGAGGGGGTCACCAGGGGATAGCTGTGGAGGTGGGAGGGAAGGGGTTGTAGGGGGAAAACAAAGGAGAGGGCAACAATGCTCAATAGAAATGTATTCATTACTTTGCTCATGTAACCGTAACCCCTCTGTACAACATTTTTTACAATAAAAACAAAAGAAATAAGATAGAAAGTCACAAGCTTTGGAAGCACAAGCAAATGAAATCCCAACCTATCCAAACCTGTCACATACAGCAAAGACAGTGCTAACAAAAATGTTTATGTGGTATACATACACAATAGAATTCTATGCTTCTATCAGAAAGAATGACATCATCCCATTTGTAAAGAAATGGGAAGACTTCGAAAAAACATCCTATTAAGTAACATAAGCCAGACCCATTACAGGATGGAATAAGAGAAACCTTAAGTCTCCTTGGCACAGGCCGAAATTTTCTTAATAGAGACCCAGAAACACAAGAAATCAAAGAAAGGTTGGACAAATGGGATTGCATGAAATTGCAGAGCTTCTGCATGGCAAAGGACATAGCTCACAAGATCAATAGAAAGCCCACCGATTGGGAGAAGATCTTCACTAGCCATACAATGGAAAAGGGTCTCATATCTAAAATATACCTAGAACTTAAAAAATTAAATCCCCCAAAAACAAGTCTTCAAAGAAACAACTGCCCAATAAATAAGTGAGCTAAAGACTTAAAGAGAAACTTCTCTGAAGAGGAAAGAAGGATGGCAAATAGACACATGAAGAAATGCTCAACCTCTCTAGCCATAAAAGAAATGCAAATCAAAACAACATTGAGATACCACCTCACCCCAGTTAGAATGGCTATAATCAAAAGCTCTAATAACAACAGATGCTGGAGGGGATGTGGACAGAAGAGAACCTTACTGCATTGTTGGTGGGAGTGTAAACTTGTTCAACCACTTTGGAAAGTAATATGGAGGTTCCTCAAAAGACTCCACATAGAGCTCCCCTATGACCCGGCAATCCCACTTTTGGGCATTTACCCAAATGTTCACAAACAAGACCACACTAAAGCTACCAGCAGACCCAAAGAAACACTGGCTCCATGGTTTCCCTCATTTGTAATGGTTAGTATAGTCCTAGCAGAGGATCACAAAATAACCCAATAGCTATGTACATATGGCCATATAAAATGATGCTAATTGAAATGAACTCCATGATATGGAAACATGAAGGTCTTCTTATTTTCCATTTTCTTTTTTTTTTTTTAGTTTACTGTTTGCAGTTATTTCTTTTGTCTCCCCACTCCCCTGGATTATTCTCTGTGGTCGCTGTTCCTGATTTCTGATTTCTTATTTATGCATTTATCTGATTTGGGGAAGGAAAGGTGAATCACAGAAATGGTGGGACAAAAGGTGAACTAATGCAACAGTGATACTCACTAGACACTATATTGGAAATGAACTTTTCAACTTAGGGAAGGGAAGGGGGGTGGGGAAGGAAAGCAGGAGAAAATGAGGGGGGAGGTAACACTACTCTAAAAAAAATGTATTCACTACCTAGGTAACTGTAACCTCTTTGTACATCATTTTTACAATAAAATAAAAAAAATTTAAAGAAAGAAAAAAGTTTATAGCTATGAGTACCTGCTGGTGGCTTGTGTCTGTAATTCTAGCTACTCAGTAGGTTGAGATCTGAGAATTGCAATTCAAAGGCAGCCCAAGTAGGAAAGTCCATAAGACCCTTTTCTCCAGTTAACCACCAGAAAACTAGCACTAACTTTGAGCAAAAAGAACTCAGGGATAATGCCCAGGCCCTGAGTTCAAGCCCCATGAATATAAAAATAAATCAAAAACAAAAAACCAGACACTTCATATAATTAAGCTAATGATGTATCAAAAGCCCCTACTAAAGCAAAAACAAAGTAATTGAAAATTAACCAAAGGAAAGAAATAATAAAGATTACAGCAGAAATAGAAATATTTCTAAATGTTTTGACACAAGCTGCTCCAGTAAAAGTTGAGAGGCACTGAAATCCAGAGAGTCAGGAACTGTAAGTGCTAAAGAAAAACAATTTCCTGAAGTGAACGTTTTAAACTTGAAATTGTCTTTGTAAATTAAAGTTAGCTAAATGAACTTTTATCTAAGTTGAACCTAATAGGAAAATGTTCAATAGTAAAAGAAAGTTAAACTGGGCCATGATAGAAAATAAGTTATCCAAATGATAAATATATATATATATAAATATATAAATATATAAATATATATATATATATATATATATATAAAATTCAAGAAACACAAGAGAGAAATCAAGACAGCATTTTCAGTGGTTAAATGAAGAGTCCAGAATAGGAAAGCAAAAACATGAGTTAGAATTTTATTCTAACTTCACTACATCCTTTGAATGGCCTTTAGCAAAAACCATCTCAATACCCCTTTAAATGATGCTGGAAAGATTAAATGAAGTCATGCAAATTAATTCCTGGCACATAGTGTTATTGTCAACAGCATTGTATTTTGAAGAACAACCCATGTTTTGTTTATCTTTACCCCTAACATTTAGTAGACCATTGTGGAAGTGTTCCACTCTATAAATTAATAAATTGCTATATGTATGTCATGTATCGCTATCATCTATCTACAAAAGATGATCAGGTACATAAATAATCACTGAAAGGATTATTCCAGGGAAAATTTAAAACTAAAGTGGTATTGAGAAAATAGAAAACTTATATCTTGAAGTAAAAACAAAAAAAGTGTCAAAAGTTGTTAATTCCAAATACTTCAGTTTATAAAAGTGCTTCTTATAAAACTTAAATTTGGTTGTTGAATGCCAAGTATATGTCAAGCACCATTGTGTAATAGAATTATCCTTAGCTTGCATATAAGAAAATTGAAACCTACAAAAACATTTTGTGTTTATCCAATCTCACATTGATTTCTGACAGATCAAGGATTATCCTATTCCATTTTGAGAGCTTCTTTCACTAAGTGAAGTTCGTTTTACCAATAAGAGTTACTGTTTGAATTTGTTCTTCAAGAACATTTGGTAAGTTGAAGTCTTTGTCACTGCTAGAAGATGCTATATGAGGTTGAAGTGTGCCAGGATCACCAAGATTATTCACATTTGGTGGTGTGGGTGTGGAAATGCAAGCAACATCTGCTATCCCTCCATGGTCCAGTGCACAGAGCTATAAAAATGCAAACTGTTCTTCTCTCTTTTTTTTAAATGAACAACCAGTCCCAAAGGAATCACTCAAAGAGAGAAGGCAGACTTTACACCAAACCACAGAACCATTTCCAAGCTAATTAGAAGCTACAAACATGGAAATTTTCATTGCAGCATTTTTAAAGGAAGGAAAGAATGTAGTTTTAAACCAATGAAGTCACTAGCAAAATTATTTTACACGAAGTAAAAGCAAACTGAGCCCTGTAGTTGCTGGAACTCTTTTTGATGCCCAAATTTGTTTATGTAAAGGTCAACTTTCTGGCAACTTTGTCTGATTGACATATAGAAACTGCATTCAGTACTAAGCACTTAACTTAGAAAAGAACATAGCACAATCAAAGTGACAGTCATAGGTTTGTTTTGAGAACAATCTAAAAGAGAGAATATCTGATATCATGACAGTGGAATTAAGAGGACAGAGGTTAGCAATTAAGATGACCAAATTAAGGCTAAAGGTAATCATTTAAATAACTGGAAAACTTGGTGTCATTCTAAATAAATGAAAAAAAAAGAGAAAATAGGGACTGGAACCCCCTGGGTTTAACTCTTAGCTCTAACTCACACTGGATCTATAAATATCAACACAGGGAGGATGGGAAGGGATAGGAAGGGGAAACAAAGGAGTCTACAATGCTTGATAAGAATGTACTCATTATCTTGCCCATGTAATTGTAACCCCTTTGTACAGTATTTTCACAATAAAAAAGAATGTCAAAAATAAAAAAATAAATAAATATCAACATACTCTGACTTTCTAAGCATCATCTAAATATGCAAATGTTGATGTTTGAATCTCAAGATTAATGGTCCATGTGAGATAGAATAAATAATGGAAGAGATTCATCAAAGTATTTTGTGTGTATTTGTGGAAATCTCATGAAGAAACTCTTTACTATGTACAATTTCCAATAAAAAGGAAAAATAACAACAATAAAACCTACCACAGCATTTATTTAAATTAGTAAGACATTTATGGTTGAGATTACATGATGTCATAAAGACAGAGCATGATCCAATAGGATTAATGTTCTTATGAAAAGAGATATATACATGCAAAGTGAGCCCCATTATTTTACACAATTAATATTTATTAATGCAAAGAGGAGAAAAAGATAAATGAAGTTACAAGGATGAAGTATGATCCAATTGGATTAGTGTATTCATTAAAAAGACACCAGAGAGCTTCTCTCTGTGTGTGTCTCTCTCTCATTTCTCTTTCTCCCTTTCTCTCTTTTTCTCTCCACACTCCTTATTTGCCTCTTCATTCTTCCTCATACCCCTGTATCCCCACTCATTTCTTTTTAGCTTTCCCATCATGTGAACATGTAGAAGGAAGCCTACCTATACATATAACAAGAAGGACAATAACTAGAAATCACCCTGCAAACCTTACTCTGAGACACCCAGGCTGTAAGGCTATGAACATTTATTCCTATTGTTTAAAACATAAACTGTCTATAGCATTTAGTTATGGCAGCTCAAGCAAACTAATACACCAGGAAAGTACTAGCTAAGGCTTGACATATACTGGACATTATATACTTATGCCAGTCCTTCTTCTTCGTTCATCCTTCCAAATGTTAGATCTTTGTATGTGATAGGGAAATGCAAAAACCAATGTTCTTGCGAGTGTTTCATTGCCACTTAGATTAGAAACAGCAACCTAGCCAAAGTTATTGAAAGAGTATTAAAGACAAACAAAGAGAAATGGAAACGGGTTATGATTTAACACATCTTCAAAAGCAAAAATTGCCTAGACATATTTTCTGAAGAAGTGTACAAGACATCAAATTAAATATTTTTAAAATGTATAATAAGAAATATATCAGTGCTATTTTAATAAGAAGCATTTGTTTAATGGGAAATGTCGCTTGCACAGTATTACTCTCCAAAGAAGTTAACTAAATGAAGCATATACATCTATTAATAATCCTTTGCTAATTTAGGCTTTGAGTTCTCTAGATGTTAATTGTTTTAATTTTTCCCACTTTTCTTATTAGCAAGTGATACTTTGGGGAATAGAAAAATGAATTAATTATATTGATATGCTTAGAAAAGCAGGGCCAGTAAGGGCCCTTAGAGGTCAAACAGCCTGGAATATCTTCCTTTTGCTGCCATTTCTCCCTCTTGCTAACCCAGTTACTTGCTACCTATTCTTTCGGTTATGATCTTATTTTACTTCTCCCAGGATGACCCAAACCTAGATGAGGAAGTCCATACCATGTTTTCTTAGTACCTAAAGCATATCTCTTGTTGTTCATTTGTCATCTCATGTAATAATCACAGGTTAATGAGTTGATTTCACCCATGAACCAATGAGCTCCTTAAAGGTAGCTTAAGATCTACTCTATAAGTTTAATGCAGCACAATCCTTTGCACAAAACAGGTTCTCCATTAAATGTTTATTTGGCCATTCTTCAGTTTGAGCTATATTTTCTTTCAATATATCTATGCAAAATTAAAGTATAGTATTTTTGAAGAAGTACAATATAATTTATTTTTACCAACAGTTAAAAGACAACTATTAGAAAGAATAAATTACATTAGCATTTCATGGAGTTCTAGGTGCTACATATAGTTAAAAATAACTAAATTGTTTGATCAGTCATTGTCTCAAAACTTTAGTAATGACTACTGTTAAGTCTTATTATTACAGATTTTATCCTCTGCACCATTTAAAGTCAGACCTACAGAGGGATGAATAACTCCCACACGTATTTATTGGTCAAACTTAACATTTTGTCTTATAAATCCAAGGTAAGCCCTGCTTTAAAACTATTTCTGTTGATCTCCTTGTTGCTTAAATGGGAAAAAAAAAGGGCGTATTGGCATTGAATCTTACCTGACCTGTCAGTCCCACCCCCCTCCAATTAGGACACATCATCCCAGCAACTGGGGCATTATCCCAGCAAAGAGAAGAGACCTAGTAAACCCTATGAGACAAAGAGCTCATCCCAGCCATGAAGGACCAAGCAGAGGAAATTGGGAAGAAATGCTCAGATAAAGGAGTATGGCGTCCGTCCCTGAATGGAGTCACTTGTGCTGGTCCCTTCAAACATAACTAGAGCAAGCAGATCAAAAGAAAATAGTGTATGTTGGACCCATTGCAACAATGAGATGTTCAAAATGTTATGTTTATAAGTTTGGTGGGGGGGGGGTGAGGGGGCACGGGGCAGATGGGAAGGGACGGGAAGGGGAAACAAAGGAGGAGGCAATAATGCTTGATAAGAAATGCACTCATTAGGGCTGGGAAGGTGGCTCAGTGGCAGAGTGCTTGCCTTGCATGCCTGAGGCCCTGGGTTCAATTCCTCAGCACCACATAAAGAAAAAAAGCCAAAGGTGGCACTGTGGCTCAAGTGGTAGAGCATTAGCCTTGAGCTGAAGAGCTAAGGAACAGCACCCAGGCCCAGAGTTCAGGCCCCACGACCGGACCCCAAAACAAAAACAAACAAAAAACAAAAAAAGAAATGCACTCTCATTACCTTGCCCATGTAATTGTAACCCCTCTCTATGGTATTTTCACATAGAAAGGAAGGAAGGAAGGAAGGAAGGAAGGAAGAAAGAAAGAAAGAAAGAAAGAAAGAAAGAAAGAAAGAAAGAAAGAAAGAAAGAAAGAAAGAAAGAAAGAAAGAAAGAAAGAAAGAAAGAAAGAAAAAAAAAAAAAAAGTGTATAAGCATGCCTATCTAATGCCCATACCCATCTACCTTCTGGAGTCAGGGTAGTTTGCTTTGCCAGCTTCCTGGGTCTCCCATCCATAGTTAGCAGATATCTATATCCCAATAAATAATTAAGAGTACCCATCAAGTACTCCAATCCAGCCCTAGCTTCTGACTGATGTATGTGTACCCAATCAGCCCTAGCCCTATAATGACAACTCAACTCACTGGTGGTTTGACTTACTGCTGCACAAGGGGGACTTTGCCTTTTTACAGGAAAGCCTCATCATGATGGGAATCACTCTAATGGACATCCTGGTGGGATTTCCTTTCACAATGTTCCCCCTGGATGGCCCTTTTATTAGGACTTTAACAATTATCCTCTTACTCCTCCTTAGACCACATTTTCTTAACTATTTCCAAAGTTTCTCTTTAACAGCATAACTGCCCAGGATCAAGACAAGGCCATCCTATTATTGCAGAAAAGCCAAGGCTTCACTTGCACTGCCCTGTCCAACCCAACACAGAACTAGACTGAGGACTCTAGTCCCACTGACCCCTTGGCTTTCCTAGTTCAGCAGGAAGTGGCCAGAAAGGAAAAACAAAACAAAACAAAACAAAACAAAACAAAAACATGATGCCCCTCAACCATTTAATGTTCTTTCAGGGTCTCAAATGATGAGAAGCTGCTTTGTTCTTATAACTTAATATTGTTCCTATGGCCTGGCCCATTGACTATCTTTCCTCCAGGGGATTTTCCTAAAATTCTCCAGCCCAGTTTGAAGCCCAGAATCTTAATCAAAATATGAAAACCCACTCCTTCACCTTCTCAGATAGGTGACTGAGAGATGGGCAGGAGACTTGCTCAAACAATAGGTTCCTGGAGCCAGACCTGCACTATAACCTGATGAGTCTCTTTGAACCCTCCAGCTCTCTGTGACCTTGCAACTAATCATGACCCTACTTAAGTCCCTCCACTCCTGCTGCCATCAAGGCATACCTCGTGTTTCCTGACTCCCCTCAGGTCACCATGGCATTCCTGTTCAACTCCCCATTAAAGTTGATCTGGTCTGCTAAAAAACAGCCACCAAAAAAACCACAATAAAACAAAAAACGCTAATACACACACATGAAACAGTTCTGTCTGTCCTTTTCTATACTGTGCACACATTTTATTTATTTTTCTTATCTTATTGAATTAGCTTAGATTTTTCTCATCCAATGCTGGCTGGAAGTGCTGAGAGAAAAAAAATTAATGCCTTGCTCCTCATCTTAGGGCAAACATATCACAATGTAGTGCAGGCTGATGTGAAACTCACAATCCCCGGGCTTGGCCTCCCCAGTGAAAGAATTACAGGCTTTTGCCAAGATGCATTACAATATTGTTTGAGTTACTCAATCTAACTTAAAATATGTCTTCTGTCCCAATCATTTTCTACTCTTTCTAGTGTTCCAGTTGTGTATACATTATACTCCTTTAGAATACCTCCTAAAAAATTTCTTGTACATTTTGTACTTGCTTTTTATTCTTCATTCTCTTTCTAGCTCACTTTGAGGAGTCCATGATGACCTCTAGAAGTCCACTGATCCCATCTCCTGTATCAGTCAACTAATCAGCTCGGACAAGGAGTTAATCACTCCTTTTATAGTGTTTTGACTATTCTTATTTCCTTCTTGTTATTTTTTCATGTTTTCATATATCTGTACACATTAATCTTTTGTTTTCACCTGTTTTGTTTGCCTGTTTGGGGTTTTATTGGATTTTGTTGCCTGTGTAGTGTGTGTGTGTGTGTATGTGCACACACATGCACTCTGGGGCCTCATTTTGTGTGTGTGTGTATGTGTGTGTCTGTGTGTCTGTGTGTGCAGATCCTGAAGCTTGAATTCATGGCCTGGATGCTGTCCCTGAGCTTTTTTATTCAATCCTAGCACTCTAACACTTAAGACACAGCATCACTTCTGGTTTTGGGGTGGCTTATTGGAGATAAGAGTCTCCAAGACACTCCACCACCACTCTGGGAAAAACCCTGTGTGGTTCACTCTGGACTCTTCACCATAAAAACGTGGTGGATTTTTACAAATCAAAACCTACAAATGTGTCTCCCTCTCTCACTCATGACACAAGACCCTGGTGGTTTTTCATTACACTGTTCCATACTCAGCTTACAATTTGTCATATAAGTTTTCCAAAACTTCAGTTCCAGGTAGGTAGATCTTGGCTGTGATTCCCCACTTGTCTCCAGTTTTAATTATGACACTTGGTCCTGAAACCAAAATTCTCTAATGTGTTTAAAGAATGCACTGGTTGGTTTGAGGTATTCATAGCTTTTTCTTCTTGTAAAACTGGGAACTATGACTCTCCCAGTTCAATTTAGGTAGGAAAGGCAACTTAAACTGGAATGCTGGACTATTTTATAGTGACAACAGAATTGGACAGGATAAATCTTGTGTCCACATCTGATCCAGTGGGCACACCTGCTAATACATCTATACCTGCTATCACTAGTTTTGCAGCTGAACTCATTTCTCATCATTCCAGAGCTATGCAAATTCTTGGACAGCATCAATTGTAGACATTGTTTATACATGGAAAGAACGTGAATTACATGATTAAGAATGGTTTGGAGAAGTTCAGGAAAAATTTAGGGTAGCAAAAGAATAACATAGAGTGTTCAGAAAAAACTAAGAATGTGGTGATAAACATAGATAATGCAGAAATTTGATCCAGGAATCCATATTTCTATTAGCACATTGGTTATTCAGGGTTGGGGAGGAGATGTTAATTGTTATATCACTATATATCTAGAAATTTGGGTTTACGAACCTCTACTCATAAATGTTATCAAATAAAGCCATTGGTAGAACAGGTTAACTTTGTCTCTAAACTTTTTTTTCAGTCGTGGGGCTTGAACTCTGGGCCTGAGCACTGTCCCTGAGCTTTTTAGCTCAACACAAACATTCTACCACTTGAACTACAGTGCCACTTGTAGTTTTATGGTGGTTAATTGGAGATAAGAATCTCACGAACTTTCCTGCCTGGGCTGGCTTTGAACTGTGATCCTCAGATCTCAGCCTCCTGAGTAGCTAGGATTATAGGCATGAGCCACCAGAACCTGACGTCCTAAACTTTTTAATCTGTAAATTCCTAAGGCTTGTTTTTATACTTATTTTATAGATAAGAATATTGATGTTTTAACAAGATCCCCAATATTCCAAGGACATTTTTTAAGCAATGTAGCTTCAGTAGACAATAGATCCTATTACAACCTCAGTAATATCTGTTATAGATCAATATAGTGACTGCAGTTAGAATTTTCAGATTTAGCAAATAAAAATAACAAAGTCCAATAAAAGATGAATTCCACATAAACAGCATACTTCTTTTTTAGGAAGTCTTGAATGTTGTGTGGGACATAGTTATACTGAAACTTATTTGTTGGTTGTATGAAATTCAGATTTTCACTGCTTCCTGTATTTCACTTGACAGGCTGTTTATATGTTATTCCTTATCTCCATGTTACAGATGAGAAACTTGAAGTGAAAAGTGTCACAGAACTATTAAGTGAAAAGAAATGTGCATTTAGGGGATAACACTGATATGATTTGTCAGACAGCTGAAACCAGAACCATAGAAAAATTACAAAATTCTCCTGCTCTTGTTGTGCTTCAACTTTATGAGGATAAAAATAGTAGGGACTCTGTCTGCCTGACTTTCTATTCAGATGACAGTTTTCCACTACCAGGACCTGTTCTCTCTGACTCTGTGTCTCTAGCTCCCTGTCTTTGTTTCTGTGTCTGTCTTTCTGTCTCTGCATCTGCCTTTCTGCCTCTGTCTCTGTCTTTGTCTGTCTGTCTTTCTCCTCCCCACTTCCCTACTGCCCAAGGTTCTCTAACACCATAAGAGGTGTTAGAGACATAGCCTAATCAGGAAAAAACTATCCCCAGGAAAAAAGGAGAGGGAGGCCCAGACTCTGCATTCTTCTTGAAGGTCACCAGAAAAAGAGTCCTAAGGCCCCTAATGATAACAGTACAATACTGTCACCTGTCCTCTCTTTGCTATTTCATATCCTCTCTGCCTCATTTGTGTGTTGGCCAGTTCCTGAGTTCAAATCCTAGTCCCAACTGCTTTGACCAACAAAATCCCAAGCAAAGCACTGGCCTGTAAATAGTGGGAGAAAATCAAGAATACTGCTATCCAATTGGTGATTGTACTTCAATAAAACCTTGCAGAGCTGAAAGATTCTCATTGCTTTTTTTTTTTTAAGTAAGAAAGTGAGGTTTATGGCAGACAAGTTTCAAATTGAGCAGAGAGGGCAATATCACTGACCTTCCAGAAATTGAATATTAGAAGTTCAGGTTCAATGCTATGGCAATTGATAGAAAATTAAGGGTCACTCCTAGCTGTCTTCTTTGTCCTTGCCCTTTGCATTTTTATTATCCCTTTCTTCCCCAGGCCACAAATACCTGCTATCCTATTCTAGTTTTTCTTTATTACAACAGATTCAATCTTTAGTTTCAATGAAATATTGATGTGTTCTCCTAGAAAGACAGCCCCAAAATTCATACTTTCTTTGAATTATGTGGCTGTTTTCTGCAGGCCACCAAAGAGCTTGGGCTTTCCCAGAATGACCTCGCTGTCCCTCCTCAGGAAAGCAGTCCAAGTGCCTCCCACTCCATAGGGCTGTTACTTTTGTTGAATGTGTCCTGGAAGCCAAAGAAAGTTACATGATCTCACAGATGACATCCTCACCCCATGAGACTGTGCAAGACATAAATATTCATTAGAACTGAGCTTATGTGTCTTTCTGAAAGGTGACTAGATAAGGTCAAGAAGAAATCATGTTGGAAATGTGTTCAACTGAGCAAAGTAATGAATACGTCATAACAATTAACATGGAGAGAATAATTACAAAGGATTGCATTGCTTTTATATATACTTTTTATTGTAAAAGTACTGTATAGAGGGGTTACAGTTACATGAGCAGGGTAATGAGTACATTTCCTATCGAGCATTGTTACTTCCTCCTTTGTTTTTCCCCTACCATCCCTTCCCTTCCCACCTCCCCAACTCCTCTCTTCCTCCCCCCTGGAAATTGTAAAGTTCATTTCAACATGCAAGATGCAAGACACCGGAATCAAATACAGTGAAAAAAAGGGGTTATACCATGAGGGAAGAACATACAAAAGAAACAAAAGAATCACATAGTGTATTATAAGTACATTAAAAACAATAGCAAGAAAGAAAAGTCCACTGTGTCCCTGTCTTGGGGTTCATTTCATTTAACATCAACTTATATGGTCATATGTACATAGCTTTTGACCTTCTCTGCTTGACATCACTCCATTTGTTAGGAAATGGAAAGACTTGGAAAAAATTATATTAAGTGAATTAAGCCAGGCCCAAAGAAACATAGGTCCCATGGTTTCCCTTATTTGAAATGCTTTATCTATATCAAACTTTGACTTGTTTTTCTACCAATCAGCCATTCGTATGAAAATCACCAAAAATGCACAATTTCATATGCAATGAATTTTATACTTTTTTTCATAATCTGCAATCATTTATCTTTTGTCAATAAACCTCTTTTTATCACTTGGAAATCTTATCCTCTTATACATGGATGGAAGGGAATTGGTGTCTGCATTTTTATTGGGTCCATATTACATGGCCAGTAAATTACATTGATCACAAAAATTGATCAAAGATCGTTGCTCTTATACCTGATTTATTGACTATCTCTTCATGGACAAAGGACATAGTCAACTTGAATTAAACTTAGAGACATCATGCAGTGTGACAGGAGAAAGTGACAGAGAGAACTTTCAGTAGATGGCCCCATAGAGTTGTTCTGTTGATGCCACTGACAGTGCTATCTGATTTATGGCCTGTAATGTATTTTACACTAATTCTAAAAGATCAGGTGAGCTACAACTGCAAATATATTCTCATCCTTATTGATGTTTTAGTCATGGTTTATTGCAAGTCCAGAACCTGGGGTTAGAAATGTGATCAGGATGGAAAGCTGGATTTCAGAACCAAGTTCCAGACCTACAAAATCAATTATTAAACCATTTCAGAAGAGCAAAAATGATCTCACCAAACTGCTATATCATTTTGTCCTCCATTGGTTAGAGGAAAGGTAAATGTTTGAATCCCAAAAAGTGACTATGATGCCTACTACACCAAAGTTATTGCAAGAAGAAACTGCTTCTGTCCCTTCCATTTGGTAGACTTGAGTCTATTTATAAAAGCCAGGCACAGGATTATAGCTCTTATTTTCCCAGCCCATTTGTAGCATGTTCTATTTTAGTTTTTTTTTTCTCTGCCAGCCAAAGGAATAAGGCCTTTATTTGTGCATTCCTAATAACTGATACAATGTTTCATGTAAGGAAGTTGTTTTGGTGAATAAATAAATAAACATTGATAGCATTAACCAAAGTAAGCTGTAGATTTTGAGGACTAATATTTCAAATTACAGGATCTTACATGTACAGTAATATCCGAGAGGGGAGGTAAATGTAATTGAAGATACTTATATTTAAAACCTGTGAAAGTCATATGTATATTATTCTCATACATAATGGTATATATTAGCAGTGACCTATATCTGTACATGTACTTTTAGCTTTAGGTATACATATACTCCTACCTATGTTTATTGTATGACTATTAACAATACAGACATTAATACTACGGTTATTTTTCAAATATAAGCATTTTATGGACTACATTTTTCTGCATTTAATCACTTGTACTCAATACTAATAGTTAATATGACATACCATAAAATGTATGTATCATTAGTAATTAGCATTCCATGATTGTTTAAATATGAATTTGAACATTTTATTAAATCATAATTTTTTAAATTTTTTTCTCTAGAAATCTTTTTTAATATTTTTATTGTAAAGATACTATACAAGCCGGGCGCTGGTGGCTCACGCCTGTAATCCTAGCTACTCAGGAGGCTGAGATCTGAGGATCGCGGTTCAAAGCCAACCCGGGCAGGAAAGACTGCGAGACTCCTATCTCCAATAAACCACCAGAAAACCGGAAGTGGCGCTGTAGTTCAAGTGGTAGAGCGCTCGCCTTGAGCTGAAGAGCTGAGGGACAGCGCCCAGGCCCAGAGTTCAAGCCCCACGACCGACCAAAAAAAAAAAAAAAAAGATACTATACAGAGAGGTTACAGTTACAAGAGTAAGGTAATGAGTACATTTCCTTTGTTTTTCCTCTTCTATCCTTTTCCTTCCCCATCTCCCCTTGAATATTCACAAATAGTTTTAAACTGCCTGTAAGTAGATGTGGCTTTTATTGCAAATTAGCTTAAGTGTAAGGAATTCATTACACATAATAACTCATACATACAATTGAAAACTTACCCAAATAATTGATTGCCTGATTTTAGCCTTTGTCCAAAACTCTCTTTTCTCTGAACTCTCCTGAGGCAAGATGTCTCATGTCCAGATGTCTTAGATAAAGATCACTATAACGTTGGCTTCTAAATACAATTATTTAGATGAAAAGTTCGTGATAATTATTTTTGTTATCTTTTAAAATTTGAGTTTCACACATGTGCTGCTTAGAAAAGTTTCTATTCCATGTGTTATATTGTGAAATAAATATCAAGCAAAATAAAAGGGTTAACATACTAAAATAATAGAAATGTGTGTGATATCTTAGACATGAATAAGTAGGTGAGAGGTTTCTGTGGATTCCTGTCCTTGCTCAGCCTTTCTGTCCATCAGTCAGCTTCCAGAGCCCTCTCTGCAGCACTCTGGGAGCCCAAGTTCAATTTCATGCATCACTGTCAAGTAACACCACACACCTAACCTATCCTAAATCTAGTTACAGAATGAAAATCAGAATGCGACTCATGATTGCCTCTCAAAAGAACCCTAATGTTGCTAACAGGTTAAAAATATTTTCCCCCATTTGGAATTCTTTTATTCCATGAAATAATTCATTGTGTTCCACAAAAAAAGATAGCTAATTTATAAAGAGATTTCCCTAGACAACCTACTATGACAATTTTTATTTTGCATAGGAAAAAAGTGTACTTCCTAAAGACCTACAATTTAATCGTTTCTCATTAACATATACCTTATTACAGATGTGGACACAAGGTAGACAGGTGTAGGTATGGGTTCAAGTAGGAATAGGTGAAGCTATCAATGAAGGTAAAGTGGTAAGTAAGTTAGTATTATCTTACACAATTTTGTAAAGGGACTTCTTCCTACATTTTCCACAAAACACCCTTTTTCAAAGGTTACTCTTGTCAGCCAGCAGTATCAAAAAACACCCCAAGAAATTTCCATTTTGAACAAAAGGATGTGAAGCATCATGACAAAATGAAAAATCAAATCACTAGATTGATAGGCAGTAGTGAGCAGCATTTGGCACATACTGTTTACTGTTTATATCAGAGCACACCATATGTATGAGCTCCAGAGTAGTACATAAATCCTTAACCAGAGCTAGACTTTCTATCATTCTCAGCTGCTTTCTGTTAACTATAGAAAAGTGCATGCCCAGATTCTAGGATTGAAAAGGATAAGACATCAATATCCACCATCCAAATAATAAGGAAAAAAGTTTAACATGTTTTAAAATAGCAAGTTATCCACTTAGTTATCATACAGAGACTGCATTTGCAAAACATGTGATTGTGATTGAGATTTTAATTTTATCCCTCTATGAAAATGGATGGATGAAAATGGGCAATGAGTTCCATTTCTATAGCTACATATCCAGTTGTCCCAACAAAAAGCAGATTATGTATTTTATTACTTAGTGTAAAATACCATTTGGCTTTCTGAAAGGCATTCCAGTGCAACACAACATATGTTAATGGAATGGCAATATTTTATCTACTTTGTAAACTACATTTGTGATTCCAGTGGCATTAGAAAAAAAAAACATGTGTACTCAGCACTCTGGCTTAGCCTCTCAGGAACTCCTTAGAAACCAGAAACAAATGAATTTGTCATCACACTTAGTCCAGGGAGCAGGTTACTGGTTAACCAGACATCTCATTTGCTCCTACTCTAAAAACCTTCCCAAAAGACAGGATGAAACATTTATGACCTGAATGCCTTCAAAAAGATATTACTGTATTTAGGTTTCCAATGAAGGTCTAAAGCTTAGAAGAAATGTACTAGTACATTGTACTGGTAAATGTACTAGTAAATGTAGAAGTTATATACTTATTTTACTACACTAGTAAGATTTTGGAGAATGTGTTTTGTGTTATACTGTCCATAACATAAAGTTTTGAGCCAATTACTACCTATGATTGTATATTTATTTCATAGCTCATACAAGTTGTTGATCTTCTACTTAGAACTTAACATCCAGGGACTGCTAAGTAGTAAGTGGCAAACCTAAACCCACATTGAATGTACATATTATTTGAAGGATGTGTTGAGTCATCTCAAGTGGTATGAAAATATGTATTCACTGTGGCCCTGTGAGGTCATTATATGAAGGTAAGCAAATTAATTTGAACATATAATTCAATATAATGCTGTTGGGATATAATAGGGAATACGATAATTAAATAAATGTTACTCTAATGAGTTTCTTTTCAGCAAACATTAACTATTAGATCGTGTCTATGTAGTATATTAGAAAGCTGTAATTCCTGTGGACCAAAAGAAAATGCTCATCTAAGTAAGGAACTATTTTCAGTGGCAAGTGGTGTGGGCTGTGGTCAAATTGCAGCATTGAAAAGGATGAAGGGCTGGGAAAGTAGGACAACTATGTGACTGTCCTAAGAGCATTTCAAGCAGAAGCAATAACTAGAGAAAAGAAACATCCTAGGGTGAGGGACATATTCAAGGAAGAGCATGGCTCTCTGGGGTAGTGGTGGTAGGAAACAGTTGTAGAAAAAAAGATCAGAGAGGTCATATTATAAACAAAATAACCACTCAGAAAATAGTAGCACCAATGCCAGGAAGAACATTTGCATTTACAGATAGTCTAACTCCATATTACTAAACTCAGTGGCTAACTTTTCCAGTTCCATCTCACTTAACCTATCGTAGATTTGACCATTTGATAATGCCGTCTTTGTGACGGCATTCCTTTGCCCTTCTCTGTCACTGATCCACTGCTTCTCCCGTGATCGTCCTCTTCATCCTGAGTCTTAATATTGAAGTACCTAACTTTCAGTGTTCAGTCCACAAATTAGCCCTCCTGATGCTTTCAGCCAGACCAGGGTTATCATAGTATCTATATGCTCATGACTCTCAAATACAAATCTGGAACCCAGTCTTTTCACTTGAACTCTAGATTCACATGTCTCATTATTTCTGCTTAGACATAGTCTAGACAGAATTAACAGCCAAAATTGAACCATAATCTCTCCCCTGTCACCTTGTTTTCCACTTTTCCTCATCCCCATTGTTCAGGCCAAAAAGCCACCATTTTTGTACGCATTTATCATACAGTCCATCAAAAGTGGAATTTATCTTCAAATTATACCCAAAATTGGTGTACTGAAAGCAGCTTACTACCCTGATCTGAGCCACATCCAGTAAACAAGAATTACAATAGTCTCCTGATTGGTCATTCTTCGTTTATCCTAATTTTTCTATGACCATATGTAAATAAAATTCAGCAGAATAAAAAAAGTTACTGAAGCTAATAAGTTTCTCAAAATTGAAAGGTAAAAGACAAGTATGTTAATAAATTTGTAAACACTGTCAAAAAATCAGATATTGAAATTAAAGAAATAATATCATTTACACTAATTTAAAATAAGGGTAAAGTTAATCAAAATTCTATAATATCTATATAATAAAATATTATTGAGGAAATTTTAAAGAACCTGAATAAATAGAAACATATATCATTTCCATGGATTTGAGAGGCTCTTGATTAATCTCACTAGATTAATCATAGATCCAATGCAAAAACTAATCAAAATCCTGAAAGATTGGGATTAAAAACCCATAAATGTGAAATAGATAAAAACACATTTAACTAAGATCACACAGAATAGAGAAATACAGACAAAAGCAAAACTTGAAATATAGCAGATAATACTTTTAAAGCAAATTAAATCAAGATACCAACTCAAAGACTCAAGAAGCTTTTGAGCTTCAAGCCATTTCCATACAAACAAAATTATATTAGGTACATCAGAGTAAAACTTCCTTAAGCAAAGGCAAAAAATGTTAAACTTAGCCAAAGAATGATATATTAGCTATAATAAAACAATAAAACTGAGATTACTTCTCAACAGATATTATGAAGTAGACTTATTTTTGCAATATTATGTAGCATTGTTAAAATGTTGAAATAAATGATTGTCACCTTAGAATTCTATCCTCAGTAAGAATATTAATTTCAAAATTGATAAAGACAATTTCTGGGAAATGAGTAGTGAGATTATTAGTACCAGCAGAATATAGTAAACAAAGGATGCTGTTCACCAAGGAGGAAGATAGTCCCATGTGAAACCTGGATTTCATGGAAGAATAAAAAACATAAAAAGTGTACATTTGATAGTAAATGTAAAGGAATATTGACAATATAAAGAATGGCATTAGTAGTTTTTAAGATTTACACTATATCTAGAATCAAAATGCATGATGTCAGAAATGTAGAGACAGTTGTTAAAGACACTAAGGTTCTAGCATTATTAATCTTTGCTAAACAGATTGAGTCCAGGTTAAAAGCTATAATCATCCAGTAGCCACTGAAGAATAGTAAAGGAAATAATTACCAAAACATGGTGAAAATATTTTATTTATACATCAAAAAGCAAAATACAGAAGCTATATGAAACAGAAAACAGTACAAGTATATACATATTATCAGTAATTACATCAAACCAGTGGATAAGCTCATGCCCATAATCCCAGTTACTTGGAAGGTACAGATAGAATTATGATTTGAGTCTGTCTTGGCAATAATAATAAATATAATAATAATAATGACTAATTAAAAAAAACAAGTGAATGTCTGCCTATAATCTTAGCTAGCTGAGAGATGTTAGTAGGAGGAATGAAATCTTTGGCTTGCCCACACAAATCAGACCCCCTCTGAAAACAGAAATGAATAGAGTCTGAGATAGAGAGACCATATTTATTTTGCCTATGGTGAGGATTTCCTCGATGTTGGAGATTCAAGCAGAGAGATTATGTAGTGATACAAGAAGAAGGGATGTGGTTGGCTACATTTGTTCTTTTACAACAGTTTACTTTCTTGGTATTAACCATGGTCTCAAGAGAACCACATCTGATTTGTGCTACACTGTCTCTAAAGCCATTGTATTTATCCTTGGAGACCCAACTCTTTAAGCTTCCAGTACCTTAACACCACTAATCTGCGGGTCAAGCTATCAGCACAAAAACCTCGCGAGACACATCAAGTCATATCCACACCACAGCGACATCTGTTGGACATTTTCATGGACAGAATGACAGAAATCCTTAGTCTCCACACTTTTCTCCTTCCCTTATTATTTCTTCTTGCCTTCCCTCCCTCCCTTCCTGCCCCTCCCTTTCCCTTCTCTCCCTCTCCTGATCCCTCCCTCTCTCCCTCCCTATCTCCTTTCCTCCTCCCTGTCTATCTGTCTGTCTGCTGTCTCTCTCCCTCTTCTCTCCCAGGCACCATTGATAGCTTCATTGCAAAAATTTCCAGTTCATATCAGCGTTAGACCTTGAGAGCAAACTAAACTGGATCCATGCTGTTTTCTATCTTCTGGTATCTTCACCCTGATACTGACAAGTGCCGCCAGATGCAAGCTAGTTTAGAAAAAGGAATAATCCAAATGAATTGCTATATTTCACTTCATTACTAAGTTGCTAAGATTTACTGAGTTACCACAATGAGTTGTTAAGACTTACTGCATTGAATTTGTGTCTCCTGTGCACAAATTAATGAAGTGCTACCTTTGTTTTCCTCACTCACCCATTTTCCTCCAGCCTTCTTTTCAAGCAAGAAGTACAGCTGTAGTCAGTACAGGATTGAGTTGTCTCTGGATCATTGCCTAAATAGCATCTTCATGTATTTTTTTCTAATTACCCTAATTTTTTCAAAAGACTGTAGGTAAGGCTGCACTGTGCTTAGGTATTGATATATATAAAGTAAAATACATTAATTCAGGGACTGATTTCTCACCCACCTAGGTTAGGAATTTCTTAAATTATTTCTAGAATGATAGCATTCTAGTTGTGTTCCACACTTCTTAAAAAGGGATTATAAAGATCCACAAAATGCTAAAGAGATATAGCATGTTTGTAGAGAACAACATGTTTGTAGAGAACTTTGACAATAAAAGTTGTTTTACAAGGCCAGAAAAAAAATATTTATAATATCAGGGACAGATACAAGGACAACTAAGCAGATAACACAGGAAATTTACAGAGAGCAGAGGGCATGTTTGCAAAGTGTGAATCATTTAGAAAATAAAGACCAAATGGCTATCACTCTAGATTAAACTTTATTCTCTTGGCAATTATCAAACCTTAAAAAAAAAACCTCCAATTTTCTCTACTTTGTGGGGTTTCTTAGATAGAATGATGAATTGTTAAAATCAATATTTATCTTATAGGAAAATAAAACCCCTCATTGATTGCTACTTCTAATAATAAGTGGTTTTTTTTTGTTTTGTTTTGTTTTGTTTTGTCAGTCTTGTCAGTCTGGGTGATGTCCCTCAGCTCTTCAGCTCAAAGCAAGCACTCTACAAGTTGAGCCACAGCACCACTTTTGGTTTTCTGAGTGGTTTATTGGAGATAAGAATCTCTTGGACTTTCCTGCCAGAGTTGGCTTTGAATCTTTATCCTCAGATCTCAGCTTCCTGAGTAGCTAGTATTACAGGCGTGAGCCACTGGTGCCTAGCTAAGAAGACCTTTTATTTGTGAGTTCATTAATTTATTAATAATAAATTAATAAAATAAGTTAATTAATGAGAAAGAAATCCAGATGTTAGTAGAGGAGGAAATGCTGCTGCATGTTAGAAATTTTTTTTCAATTTTAAGTCTGCAATAGAAAGAAGGAAATCTTTTCATTTTCACTCTCCACTCACCACAGCACTTAAAATATGGAGGGTTCCTCCTGCTCACCAATCAGCACTTCAATTTGGGTGTCTACATATTCAACTTGATTTGGACTTCATTTTCCTTAATAATAGCAACATATCAGGACTACCATCCAATTTCAGATGCCAAAAGCGAGCAGTAGGTTGGAAAGCATATCTCCTTCAAGGATAGGTGAACTACCTGGAAATTCATATGTGCTGTTTTATTAGCAGAACAATGGGATGTAGAAGGTTAGAACAAGGAGAGGAAATAATAAAAAAAAGAAAAGGTCAACCTCAGGTTACTTTTTCTAAGAGTTACAATGGGAATCTCATTATAATACTGACTCACGTAGAGTTGAATCTCATGTTTTAAGAGAAAAATAAAAACCTTGCTCTGTTTTAGATTCTTAAAGTTCTCATTTGTTTATGTGGCAATTAATTCCCATAGACCTGGACAACTCCATTTGGGCTAGTCTCTTGGGGACTAGTTTAGAAGCTCAATTGAAAGCAATGGCTGCCCATAATTTTGTTTTCCTGGACTCCTGCTGCTTGCAAAGCAGAGCTTAGTTTCTTATATCCTCATCTCCCATGAGACAAAGATTCTTAGTTCATTACCAGAGATATTTATGGTTCTCTCCAACTACTGGTTTGTTTCCTCTGCTGAATACTTGAGAATATATAAAAGATTGTGTCTCCATCTTCTCAGTGGTGGTTAGAAAGCACAGAGATGAATTCCTAACCTTAATTCTGTCAAGTATAGGAGGCAGCACTACTTTAGTGCATCCATTTTATACCAAGAAACTGAAGCGTCATCTGATTTTCCCTATACCTCTTTTCTCCTTACATAATTTATAACTAACTTTTGTTTTCATTTGACATTCTTCAAAGGTAACATATACAATTTTTAGATGGAAGCAGATAGGAATTAAATAACTATGAAGCTTGTATTATATTTATTTGTCAACTCAGAATCTGAGGAAGGATGGGAGCAGGTTCTATGGATGTAGATAGAATTAGTCATCAATGCTCAAAAATACAAGCCAATACCCAGCACTGAACTTGTTTTAAAACTAGACCCAGCCATAACGGATTTCATGACCTGTGCTTAAATAAATTAGGGTCTATCTGTCTTAGATACTTCCATGATTAATAACTTTAAAGTCAATGTAATTATAATATTAAAAATAGGAGAATGTATTTCTATTTTATCTGATATTAGGATTGCAACTCCTGCCTGTTTATGGGGGCCGTTTGTTTGGTAGATTTTATTCCAGCCATTCACTTTCAGAATATGTTTGTTTTTGAGGGCAAGGTGTGTCTCTTGAAGGCAGAAGACAGAAGGATCTTGCTTTTTGATCCAACTAGACAATCTATGTTGCTTATTTGGAGAGTTAAGTCCATTAATATTGAGAGTTAGGACTGAGAGATGTTTGGTAGTTCCTGCCATGTTATCTACCTTCTTGGGGTCTGTGCCAACTAGGTTCTTCATATGCTTGGATTCTGTTTGGGGGCTGTTTCTTGGCCTTTATTGTGGTCTTGTTGGTTTTCTATGTGTAGGACATCTTTAAGTATCTTTTGTAGACCTGGTTTGGTGGAGATACATTGTTTCAATTTTTTCTTTGTTTTTATTTGGCCTTCAGTTATGAAGGAGAGTTTAGCTGGGTACAGTATTCTTGATTGATAGTTGTGTGTCTTTAGGGCATGGCATACATCATTCCAGGCACTTCTTGCTTTTATGGTCCCTGCTGAGAAATCTGAAGTTATTCAGATGGGTTTCCCTGTATATGTCATTGATCTTTTCTCCCTGACAACTTTAAGGATACTTTCCTTGGTCTCAATTGATCCTGTGATGGTGGGATGTACTGTTCTGGTATGGTCTATTTGGGGTTCTAAAGGATTCTTGTGTCTGAATGGGCCTATCTTCTTTGCATGTTTGGGAAGTTCTCTACTAGGATTCAGTTAAATAAATTTTCTAGACCTTTAACTTCTGTCTCTAGGTCCTCATCTATCCCATTAGCCTTAAATTAGGCCTTCTGATGGTGTCTTCTAAATGTTGAATAGATCTATAGTATTTCTTGGATTTGTCTTGAATACTTGTCTGTTCTTTCTGTATGTCTAGGCTGTCTTCAATCTTAGAGATTTGATCTTCTGCATGGTCTAACCTACTGTCAAGGCTTTCCACTTTGTTTTTAATTTCCTTTCCTTCTAATTGGTCAGCTTTGATGGCTTCAAATTCTTTGTTGGAGCTTTGTTTTAGATTTTGTATGTACATCTTCCTTAATTTTGTTCTTAGTATTCATTCTCAAATCCCTTAGTTGATTCCTTATAGTTGCATTGGACTCCCTTTCCTTCTGTTGGGCTTCATTCAGCATTCCCTTTGTGGCCTCCATGGATTCCTCCAGCTTTCTGTTTGTGGATTCCTTAAGTGCCACTATTCATCTTTATTTATTTTCATCCACTCACACAATTCCTTTATTAATCTTTGATTAGCCTCCACAGTCTCATGAAATTTCTGTATTACTCTTTAGTTAGCCCTCATCACACTCATGCATTTCCTTATCATGCTCACACAGAGTCCTTTGCAGGATTTCAATCTTTTCATTCAGCATGTTTACCAATAGTGTTTGTAGAGCATTTTGGGAACTCTCTTCTGGATTATTCATTAACTACTCTGTTGTCTGATTATAACTAACAAGAATTGAGACACCTGGACTTGCCATTTTTCTTGTGTTTCTCTGGCTTGTTCTGCCCTTTTGGGTTTGGAAGCAAAACCAACTCTGTGCTAGAACACTATTTCAAGGCAAGTATCAACCAGAGCTGCCTTTCCACAGTCTGTGACTGTCTGTGGTCAGCAGGATGAAGATTTCTGCTACTTGTCACTTCTTGCTGGCAGTGAGTAGAATCCACTTACATACCACCTCTGGTGCTTTCCTCTGGGGTTCTCTCTGTTGATATGCTGGTGGTGGCAGCAGCCACCTTCGCTGCCACTGCAACACTGAGTGGCCAAATCTGTCTCCTTAACCTAGCTGCCTGAATTTTTCCTCTTTGGCAAACTCTCTGTACTATGATGGCACACTTAGTGTGACTCTCTAGCCTTGGACTTTTCACTGGAACACTAAAGCTGGTTTCTACCCGAGAGCTGGTTTAGCTCCCAGCATCTCCTCCACCATCTTCCTCCAGACCTCTGGATTTCTAAATGTTTTAAAAATAGTAATACCCAAGAGTCTTTAAGACAAATGAAATGCTGATGAGTTTTATGGTGACCTTGAAAAAAGTGTGAAAATGAAGAATAAGAAAATCTACTTTTCTTTGGTTATGACTATAGTAAAACTCTTTCATGCTTCATTTTAGAAAGCAAGAATTACAAATACAGAGCAATTATGTAAAACCTTCCATGCTCATAAATACAAATTGAATGAGTGCTGATCCAGCTTCTGAATCACCCAATTAAATGGTAATTTACTTATTTTGTTTAAAAAGGGTTTATACTAATTGTATTCATTTCCTAATCTTTGAGCAGTCTAACTTCCTTGATTAAAAAAGACTGCTGCTAGATTGAGTATATAGGATCTTAATATGAAAGCAGGTAAATCACAGAACACTATGATCAACACAGTGTAGATGTGTCTTTACAGTAATTAAATATATTTTTAACATACCCACATGGACTATATAAGTATTGTCTCAGAGAAAGACCACATAGACACATTTCCCTATCATCATTGATGAAAATTAGCATGCTACTCATCTTTGGTAAATACCTTCAGAGACCATGTAGAAAGAAACTATGAAAGCCCTGCGCCGGTGGCTCACGCCTGTAATCCTAGCTACTCAGGAGGCTGAGATCTGAGGACCATGGTTCAAAGCCAGCCCGGGCAGGAAACTCCATGAGACTCTTATCTCCAATAAACAACTAGAAAACCAGAAGTGGCACTGTGACTCAAATGGTAGAGTGCTAGTCTTGAGCTGAAGAGCTGAGGGATAGTGCCCAAGCCCAGAGTTCAAGCCCCATAACTGACAAAAAAAAAAAAAGAAACTATGATAATAATTGCTATAGCAAACTAACACTTGCTTTCACTATTTTACCATAAAACTGAAAGTGGAACTCTGACCTAAGTACTCATCCCCTGACATATGACTCACTTAGTCCTACATAGCATCCTTTCCCATTGTCACCTATCTTAATTAACACAGCTTTGCATATGATTGTGATTAATTATAAATATCAGCTCTCCTTTTAATGTGTCAGTCCTTGCCACCAGTGAAGGTATGCAACTATAGACTCTGAAGCCCACAAGGACTCAGGTTTATACATGTTCCTCTCATATTAGAAAAGGGACAGATATCCTAGATGAGTGGATTCTCATGGGGAAAGAAAGAAATCCTGTGCTTGGTAAAGTCATTCCCTTTGCTATGTGTCATATACTATGCACCACACAGGCATGATACTAATGGCAAATGTTTGTAAAGATACCAGACATTTTTTGACCACAGGATTCAGCATATTAAAAGATATTAAAATGTTGTTGCTCAGAAGGCTGGCATTATAGAAACTTAATATTCAACAAATGCTAAGTGAATTAAAATAGTACAAATTGACTCTATTCCCCTTCAATAAGCCCAGAGTCCATAGACCTACCTGGAAGATTTAATTTCTTCCAAACTAATCATCTGAGAAGCTATTTTAGGCTAATGTTTTGGAGGTCTGTGTTTACTCAGAAAGTCCCATCAGCTTCAACCTTTACCCTGAGCAGGGCAAGATAAGGGAAGGAAGATTGGTGAGATAATCACATAAAAAGTTAAGGTGACATGGGTTGTAGGATGTCAATGTGCAACATTTCAGAGTCTGACTATGGCCTGTCTCATAGTAAAATATGAAATAAGAGAATCCAAGCAAGATGAATTAAGAATCTTTCTCTACTCATTTTTCAATAGTATTATCATAATGATAGAAAGAGGAAAAATTGAGGGAAGACTCTAAAAGATTGAAATTATGAATCTTGGGAACCTGCTGTGAGAATTTTTTTCTGAGTCAGGCTTTGACAGGAACCCTGGCAGATTCTCAAGACTTTGTGGAAACCACATAGTTACTAAGATCTTTAAAGCGCCTATAAGCACACCAGAATCTTTCTCCCTTTCCTGAGAAATCCTGATCTCCATAGGGCAATGACTGCTAGATCCCATAGGTTCTGGGAATAGTGGTATATACTGTACTATGGCTATTTTAGCTGAGCATTTAGTTTCCAACCTATGTGAGTGGAATTTCCAGTTACATTCCATAACTTACTTTATGCTAAGTGAACATTAAAGGATCTTTAAAAATATGAGCCTGGATTATTAGCAGGATTTTTTAAAATTTATTTTTAAGTAGTTTTACAAAAATGTTGCCATTCAACAAAGTAGCATATAAATACAATGAATCTTGATCAATGTTACCCCTTTCATCATTCTCCCCCATCCTTCCCAACCCTACCACATCAAAAACTTCCTTAGAACTTGGGAAACAGAGGCAAGAGGATCACAAGATGGAGAATGGCTCAGTTAGAGGTATCAGTGAGACTTGTCTCAAAAACAAAATAAAATAAAAGGGCTAGGGGCATAGCTCAAGTGTCAGAGCACTTCTTATAATGTGCTATGCCCTATGTTCAATCCCTAGTACTACAAATGAAACAAAAAACAACAAATGACGTAGACTGAAGAGAAATGAATGTGAGTATGTTTTACACATGTATATACATATCTATGTAAATATATATATAATATGTTGAGAAATAAAGCTCTTGGATATTTTTATCTTTGTTTTTAGTTTTTACCTGTAGTAAGAAGTATTTGCATAAGCTCGATTTGAAATTTTAAATGTACCAAAGAGACAAAAACATTATTTTAAAAAATACCATAACACTCAAAAGGATATGCAGAAATTTGAGCTTCATATTTTATTGATAGAATGTAAAGTAATATGGCTACTATGGAAAACAGTATGGAGCTTCCTCCAAAACTTAAAAACAGAGTTGCTTTGTGCTCCAGCAATCCTACTTCCAGGTATCCAAAAAGATTGAATCTGCATTTCAAAAAGATGTTTGTACGTCTGTGTCACACAATTATTCATAACAGTCAACTGATAGAAGAAATCCAAGAATACCATTTAGTGAATGAAGGAATTAAAAACATGTGGTCTCTCTGTATAATGGGATAATAGTAACCTTTAAAAAGAAGGAAATTGCTACTTGTGACCGTAATGATAAATCTGGAGAATATTATGCTAGTAAAATAAGCCAAAATAATTTGTCTTTCTGATCCCACTTATATGACAAATGCAAAATACTTAAATTCAAAGAGGTACACAGTGGAATGGTGAATACCACTAATATTCAGAAGGGAAAACAAAAAGCTGAGTGTTGGTGGGTCATCCCTGTTACTAGCTACTCAGGAGGCTGAAAGCTGAGGATTGTAGTTTGAAGCCAGCCTTGGCAAGAAACTCCATGGGACTCCTATCTCCACTAAAATACTCAAAAAAGCCAGAAGTGGCATTGAGGCTCAAGTGGTAACGTGCTCAACTTGAGTCAAAAGAAGCTAAACTAAAGGATAATGCCTAGGCCCATGGTTTAAGCCCCAGGACTGACAAAGAGGAAAGAAATAAAGAGAAAGAAAGAAAGAAAAGAAAGAAAGAAAGAAAGAAAGAAAGAAAGAAAGAAAGAAAGAAAGAAAGAAAGAAAGAAAGAAAGAAAGAAAGAAAGAAAGAAAGAAAGAAAGAGAGAGAAAGAAAGAAAGAAAAAGAAAGAAGGAGGGAAGGAGGGAAGGAGGGAAGGAAGGAAGAAAGAAAGAAAGAAAGAAAGAAAGAAAGAAAGAAAGAAAGAAAGAAAGAAAGAAAGAAAGAAAGAAAGAAAGAAAAGAATCAGCTAAGTGAGATGAATAGTCCCTGCAGATCTGCTTTACCACATCACACTGTAACTGCTGCTTCCTGGTTGGGGTCTGGTTTGGTTTGAAGATGTGCTTATTCAATGATACATAGCTCTCAAGGAAACCTGTGGAAAAACAAAGAAAAATATAATACACTAGCCACCAGACCTGTTTTTCTCCATCCTGCTACAGTGATATCTCTAAAGGACAGATCTGATCTTCTGCTCTGGACCTGTCACTTGATTATACTTGTCAATCCAATCACAAATGGGAATGTCTTATAATGGTGACAGCTACTGATCATTCTAGTTGCATATCTTCCATATCTAACAAGCACGCCGTGTTCCAACATTACTAAACCACTGCATTCCCTGAGTCAAACACTTCTTAAATATCTTAGCCTCACAAGGCATTATCTTGCCACAATCCATGAATTAGTTTTCCTATTTATTGTTTGCTTTGTTGACAATACTTTAGTAGTATTTGTGTTCTTATTCTCCTTACTCATGTATCTCATTTTAGATGATTTCACTGAAAGGGCCTGAATTATGAGCAGCTACTGACTCAATCTCATCCTATGTCATCCATTATGAAAAATCACTTTGCATACATTATCGCATTTGATTTTATTTGCTTAGTACCTCTCCTCTAAGATACAGTAAATATTTTGTCCAAGAGCAGACATCGAGTTAGTGTAGAATCCAGGTTTCCATTCCAGCCCTACTTGAATCCAAAGCCATTTTTGTGGAGTGTACTACATCAATTGCTATTGTAATAATATAAAGCATTTCTTAATTGGATGCTCTACTTGGTAGACTCTCTGGGGTGGTACCCCATCCTCATGCTTCCTGTGTTCATGTCTTTGGATAGGGTAGGTAGAGCCTCATCTTTACTTAGAGTAAGGCAAAGCTAATAGATGTCATTTAGTGAGGATGTTATATTATGTAGCATTCCATCTTGCTAGCAGAATTGCTGTAGATACTTTCCCCCCTATTCAGCCTCAAAAGCTGAGGGCAACCACCCTAAGCAGAGGATTCACTTGAGCTCCACCTGGTGCTCTACTCTGAGTATCCATTTAATAATAACTGTTTTGTTCTCAATTGCTATACTGTGGTACTTTGCCATGCAGCAATAGGAAACTAAAACATCATCCCTTTCATTTTTTATTTTTTTTCCTTGACGATAATTTCTGCAGCTTATTGTAGAGATTTATTTTATAATTGAATAGAAAGCCTAAACTAGACTCTGGTACTGGACTGATTGTTGATACAATTACATGAATCATATCTAAAATATTAGTAATTTTATGAAATACCTGAGAGAAAAGGAAAAATGGTTAAGAAATCAAAAGGCCCACTTTCAGGTAATAGTACTTTGAATAGCCAGGGCACTATTGAAATTTAAATGTCATAGCCACCCTGTTTGAGAGGCAGCCACTAATCCTCATTAGAAAACAGAGCTGTATTAAATCCTGCTCTATTCAGAAGCCAGGGCCTATGCATGCCTACATGAATGGCTTTTAAAGGTTAATTAAAAGCAGTGAGTGATAAAAATTTATAAGTTTCTCTTATAATTTTTTAATGGTATTATTTCCGACCTTTTGGTTGTGAGTCCACTGTGTGCCATCCAGGCCCCAGCTGCTTCCCATTAAAGAGTAGCTCTGCAGACAGTGTCCTTGACTTTTCCAGGGCAGGTTTTCTCCAGGTTTGTTGTGGTGGAGGACAACTGAGAAGTGCAAGGAAGGCTTCTATTTTCAGAGGAAAATCCTCCTCTTGAAGATTCACGATGAACAGTAATAACACCTTGAAGGTTACAGCTAAGAAAACCAATCACTTTTTTAATATGCATTACTTATACTCACTTGTTTTGAGAAGCTTTACTATTGTGAAAACATCTTCTAATCCGAATGATTCCTGCTTGGGAATATGTAAATATAATCCTATGAATTTGCAACCCAACTTTAAATCAAAACTTCCAGATGTCTTAGATGTTGAAATATCAAGCATCAAATAATAATAATAATAAATCTGATCAAGAAAAAGTAAATATTCATATGGAAGAATTTAATAGTCAAACATTGTAAACTAAATAATAGGGCATGACAGAATAATTCAGCTATAATCTTATACGTATTAATGCTGATAGACTCTACCTTAGACTTTGAAAGAATCATATCAATGTTAGAAAGGCATAAGAAATATGTACTCAAATTTTAGTATCAATTTGGATATTGTATTTGAGTATCATTTTGTGACACCTGCTTGAATTTTCTAACATAGAACTACATTGTCCAACTTCATTTGGTGTTTGTGTCACTAACCCTAACAACGTAGGGAATGTTACCACAGATTAAAGTCAACTGTAGTGATTCCCTCTGTGGTTTCATAAATACATCAAGCATGCCTACTTACACTTCTTCCTTCTGCTAGAAACTCATTTCTTCCAGATGTCTGGATGGTTTTCCCCCCTTACTTCATCCAGGGGATGATTCAAACGCCTCAGTATCAAAGATACCCTTCCTAGATGCCCTCTATAATAAGAACATACCACCAACCATACTTCTAATATATTCACCCTTCATCCTCTGTCTATTCCTTAATTCACCTTACCAAGACTAGACATGTCAACTATCTGTCTGGGTTTTTTCTCTTTTTGTCTGTTGAATATTTACCCAATTAGAATATAATCTCTACAAGAGAGGACACTTTGTTTTTGTTTATCACAGATTCTAAGCAGCTGGAATTGGACATATCGTAATGCTCAGAGATAGGAAATAAGTAGCATGTAAAGTAATGAAATAATAAGTATTAATCTTTCAGAAGAATGACTACATGCAGTTACTTCAGATAGTCTTAATGTAGGATGATCAGTGAAATTCACCATACTAAAAGACTAAGAAATAAAGCATATAGACATCCTCATAGAAAAACATTTGACAAAACCCAAAATTTGGGGCTGTTGGTTTGAAAGGTACAAGAGGTATGTTGCATATGATCATATAAAGTGATGTTTATTGAAATGAACTCCAAGAAATGGAAGCAAGAGGTTTTTGTTATTTTGCTTTTAGTTAGTTTTTTCCCCCTCCTTTGCCACTGTATTTTGTTTTCTGTATCTTTTGTCTTGTATGTTAGTTTATCTGTTTTGGGAAGGGTAAGAGGGAGCGTAGAAATGGTGGGACAAAGAATAAACAAATGTAGCAATGATAGTCACTAGACACTGTGTTGAAAATGAACTATACAACTTGTGTGGGAGAGAGTCAGGAAGAAAAATAAATGAGGAAAGAGGTGACACTCTTCAAAAAGAAATGTACTCATTACCTGACTTATGTAACTGTAACCCCTCTGTAAACCACCTTTACAATAACAATTAAAAAAAGAGTTGTTGGTTTGTTTGTGCTGGTACTGGGGCTTAAACTCAGGATCTCAAACATTCATTTGGCTTTCTTTTGCTCAAGGCTGGTGCTCTACCATTTAAAATAGTACCTCCTCTTCTAGTTTCTTGCTGGGTAATTGGAGAAAGGTTTTACACAAACTTTTCTGTGAGAGGTGACTTTGAACCTCAATCCTCAGATCTCAGCCTCCTAAGTAGATAGGATTACAGTTGTGAGCCGCCCAGTGCCTACCCATTCAGTTTTTATTAAAATTCTTAGCAAACTATTAATAGAGAGCTTTCTCACTGTGATAATTGTATCTACAAAAACTGACATAATCATATTCAATGGTAAAAGTCTAGTTGCTTTCCTCTAAGATGGAAAACAAGGCTACAGTGTCCACTATCAATACTTACCTTTAGCACTGAGCTGAAATTGCAGTAAGCTTAGAAATATGAAGGATATCCAGATTGGAAGAAGAAATAAAACAGCCTTTACTCACAGATGGAATAATTGTTTATGGATAGCCTTCTAAAAATTTTAATAAACTGTTTCTAGATTTAAAATGTAAATTTAGCAAGGTGGAACAAGCAACCAAAAAATGAACTCCATTTCTATTAACAAGAAGTAAATAATTTGAAAATAAAAATATTTAATATTATCATTTATAGTAACACCAAAATTATTGAATCTTAAGAGAAAATAATAAAATCTCAAACCCTATCCACTTAAAAGTATAATTCTGAGGTAAATAGTTAAAGTCTTAAGTATATAGAGCAGTACTGTATTCATGGGGGAGAGGAGTCCATGGTATTTGTGATGTTGGTTCTCTCTAAATTAATATTTAGATGAAGATATTGGCATGAAAATAAGAATTTGATGTAAAAATTCACAATCTGATTCCAGCTTTATCTGAGAATACAAAGGACATAAAATAGTCAACACAATTCCAAAACAAAGAAAAAAGGCACATTGCTTTCAACACTTATTATGAAGCTACAATAGTCAAGACAACATATTAGTATAAAGATAAATTATTAGTAAAAGAAGAAAACAATCCAAAAGGAGACTTTCACACATATGGTCAGATATTTTCACCTAAATTACCAAGGCAATTCAATGAGTCAAACACAACATTTCAACAAAGAATGCCATAATAAGTAGATACATAGAAGTAACATAATGAGTCTTAATGCAGGTATTGCACCCATACTAAAATTACCTCAAGCTGTGCACTGGTGGCTCATGCCTGTAATCCTAGCTACTCAGAAGGCAGAGATCTGAGGATCATAGCTCAAAGCCAGCCCAGGCAGGAACATCTGTGAGACTCTTATCTCAAACCACCAGAAAACCAGAAGTGGCACTGTGGCTCAAGTGGTAGAGTACTAGCCTTTAGCTGAAGCGCTATGGGAGAGCACCCAGGCCTCAAGTTCAAGCCCCATGACTGACCAAAAAAGCCCAAAAACAACCTCAAAATGGACCACAGAAGAGTATAAAGCAAAAATATAATACTTAAATTGCATGTGGCCCAGGTTTAGTCAACGATTTTTTAGATATGACTCAAAAGTATAATTCATAAACTTCAGAAAGTGGATTTCACGAATGTTAAAATAAAAAGGAATTGTAAACTAAAATATTTAAGATTTCTAAGAACACAATAAGAAAATAAACAACTCAACCAAATATCTGAGCCCACATCTCACAAAAAGAAAACATTTGAATGATGTGTGTAAATATAGGAATTTCCATATGTAACTATTATGAGTGAAATATAGCACAACCATTTTGGTCTTTTCTAGTTTCTTTGTTAAATGCTGTGCCATTTTCATAGCAGAGTGCTTTCATTTCCTTGGTTAAATTAATAGCTAGAGATTTTGGGAGCTGTTGTGAATAGATTTGTTTTTCTAATTTCATTTTCAAACTAGTTGTTATTGATTTGTAGGATAGGCACTGGTATTTTTTTTAGCATTTACTGTATATCCTACTGTTTTCACAGGTGTTTATCAGATCAAGAAGTTTTTGGTATAATCTTTAGGGCCTATAAAGTATAAGATTATATCATCTGCAAAGTGGAAAAGTTTACTTCTTTCTTCCTTCCCTATTTGAGCCCTTGTATCTCTTTCTCTTGGAGTATTGTTATTGCCAGAAATTCTAGTACCATATTGAATTAATGTGAAAGGGTGGACACTTTTTGATCTTATAAACACCAAATGCTGGTAGGCCTGTAATCTTAGTTACTGAGGAGACTAAGATGTGAGGATCATGGTTCAAAGCCAACCCAGAAAGAAAAGTCTGTAAGACTCATATCCAATTAACCGTGAAAAAGTAGGAAATGGAGGTGTGGCTCAGGTGGAAGAGCACTTGAGTAAAGTAGAGCTCAGTGGCTCTGAAATCAAGCCCAGGACCAACACACACACACACACACACACACACACACACAACACACACACACACACATACACACACACACACACACACACACACACACACTGATTATCTTTTTTTAAGTCCTGTTTTGGTGGCTTCCTAATGTCTCAAAATTATTTAGAATGTGAGATCCAGCCACCTATGTTACAATAGAAATTCCAGGTTTTGTTCACAATAATCAAATCTCTGATGCTAGCATTAATGAATCATGCTTAATTTAAGATCACTAAAGATAATGCTATAGGTCAATAAATAAATCTGAAAGTAAACTCCAAGACCTAACTGCCATATCCAGAACCTTCATGCAAGGGAGTATAAATAATGCACTCTATGGAGAAGACTTCCAGAGAAGCCTGTTGTAGGCAATAATAGTTGCAAAAGCTCATCAGCTTCCTGAAATTAGCTTGCTTCGAATAAGCTCAAAAAAGACATAAAATATTTTAATCCTTCTGACAGTTGAGATAATTTCCCCTCCAGTTTTATAAAGATAGTAGATGAGATTAAATCAGAGTTTCCAAATGCTTTAAAAACATCCAGGGTTACCAATGTTCGGGTTTTATCCCCAGGGTATAGCATGCAAAGGGAAGTGACTTACACCGTCCTTGTTCACTACCACAAAGCAAAGTGCCATGGTTAAAAACAAATCATATGATAACCTAATAACTTATCCAATGAAGAATCATTCAACTATGTTCTTACTAGATAAGAGAAATGATTGAGCTCCTAGAAGATGGTGTTTGCCTATATCAACTCCTAAGTGTTAACTCTTGATTTTAATTCATCTGGAAAACTGAAGCAGTAACTAGGAAGTGGGGGGGGGGTAATTAGGCCTTCCCCTCTATTAGCCAGTAAAATATGATGATGATATTTGATTCATTGTTTTTCCCAAGATTTTTAACTATGAGGAACATGTGCTTAATTTATCTAGAAAGAGCTTTAAAGGAATGATGTAACTACTCTGCTCTAAGAAAGTGATTTAAGGTCCTTTGGACTGCAGAAGGTTTAAAATATGACCTTTGTGGTAATGCAGTGTTTTAACTGAAGGACTGTTGTGAACATCAATTTTCCCTTAAGAAACAAATTACCAGCCAACCAAAACCTCTATGACTTCTATATTTCCCAAAGGACTCTTCCATTCCCAAATTGAACAGATGAATTGCAGCCTCATAAAGGTAGTGCAGAAATGTGACAGTTTCATTTAGAGACACACCTTACCCCAAAGCTTCAGCCAACATGGTTTGAATCAGAAAGTGGTCATTAGATGGTGACTCAGCCTAATTTAAGGAAGCATTAAAGACCATCCATTTCAGTAATAAATAGTAAAGGAGTTAATTCCCAATGGCAAATAGAAACAGTTAATTCTCATTGACATGTACAGGAAAGCAGGAGTTTCAACTCCCCAGTAAACACTATTTCAGATTTCGGCAATAAAGTCTGTATCTTGTGATACCCAAAAAGCTATATGGAGACAAGAATCACTGTTTTTTTTTCTCCTTTTGCATGTTCATCTGCTTCATATAGTAAACTGAATAATAGCTAATTAATTCAACATTATGCTCTTCTATAAAGTTAGGCACCATCCTACAGTTCCTAGTACCACATTATAAATTGAGCAAATAATAGAATGGAGTCAGATTTGTGACAAATATAATGCACATAATAGCTAAAGTGAATATCTATCCTGTTCCCACATTAATGCATTAATTTTTATATGCCCAGTGCCCAGTGCAATATTAACCATGAGGCAAAGTTTCAGGCAATTCACAAGTGCGCAGCCTGAGCATTCAGAAGAAATGACTACTGCTAGCAGAGTCCTCAGAACAGCCACATCTCAGCCTATGAGGAAAAGCTTCAATGTTCCATAAGACTTCAGAGATGCAGACAAACTAGATTTCACAGATTGCCATTTTTTTGTTTAGCTTTAAAAAAAAAAAAACTTGTGAAAATACTGTCCAGAGGGGTTACAGTTACATGGGCAAGATAAGGAGTATATTTCTTAGCAAGCATTGTTGCCTCCTCCTTTGTTTCCCCTTCCCATCCCTTCCCACCTCCCCTGCCCCCCAACCCCCTACCCATGCCAAAGTTGTAAAGTTCATTTTTTGACATAATGACTTGTACATCTCATTGGTGCAATGGGTCCATGTATCCCTATTTAAACAGTTTGTTTTTTCCCTTCCCCTCCCCAAAGTATACCAACATCAAATATAGTGAAAACAGGAGTTATACCATGGGGGGGGGCGGGACATACAAAGCAACAAAGAAATATCTTATAAATATGTTAGAAACACTAGCAAGAAAGAAAAACCATTTGAGTCCTTATCTTGGGGTTCATTTTGCCTAACATCAACTTATCTGACCTTTTCTGCTTGTCTCAGACATATACTAGTTATTGCAAATAAGGGAAACCATGGGACCTATGTTTCTTTGGGCCTGGCTTACTGCACTTAATATAATATTTTCCAAGTCTTTCCATTTCCTAACAAATAGGGCAATGTCATTCTTTCTAATGGAGGCATAGAATTCCATTGTGTATATATACCACATTTTCTTGATCCATTCATCTACTGAGAGGCATTTGGGTTGGTTCCATATCTTAGCTATGGTAAATAATGCTGCGATAAACATAGTTGTTCTGGTAGCTTTACTATGACCTTGTTTGTGATCATTTGGGTAAATGCCCAAAAGTGGGATTGCTGGGTCATAGGGGAGCTCTATGTGGAGTCTTTTGAGAAACCTCCATACTACTTTCCAAAGTGGATGGACACGTTTACACTCCTCCTAACAATGCAGTAGGGTTCCCTTTTTTTTTTTTTTTTTTTGGGTCCGGTTGTGGGGCCTGAACTCTGGGCCTGGGCGCTGTCCCTCAGCTCTTCAGCTCAAGGCTAGCGCTCTACCACTTGAGCCACAGCACCACTTCCGGCTTTTTTCTTTTTGCTTATATGGTGCTGAGGAATCGAACCCAGGGCCTCAGGCTTGCAAGGCAAGCGCTCTACCACTGAGCCACCTTCCCAGCCCTAGGGTTCCCTTTTTAATGGGAGATACACTGATGGCATAGTAGTCTTGGGTTGCAGCAAACCACCACCGATTGAGTCAGAAAGAGGAACGTACTTACGGCTTAAGACAAAAATCATTCCATCCTAGCTGGAATCCTTTGGTTTTATCTTAAGGTAATACTAACTGAGCCAGGGCCCAGTTTTCAAAGTCTACATACCAGTATAATGGTTTTGTCTATTTATAGATTACTGGAAAAATTTTGCTAGGTTTATTTCTGGGTGTTCATGGAGGTTATACCTCAAGATGACAGTAGTCCCGTAAAGCTGAATCTATACATATATAATCCCCAGATTGTAGGAAGGACTTCAATTGAGGGAATATTTGAGGATCCTTGTGACATTGCATCACTGTTCTAACTAATGCAGGAGCAACTTCTCCATTTTGCTAATTAGTAAAGCCTAGATTTTGATTGGGATAGCATGGTATTCAGTTGAAAACTCACCTCTCCAACCAATCAGATACATATGCAAGTCCATAAAGATGGCATCCTTTCTAAATAAAACAACAAAACTGATGTTGTTTTTTATTCTTTTTTTATTGTAAGCATGAGGATAAAAGTTTGCACTCTAAAAATGGTGGATCAGTTTATTAGAATAAAGTAGGGAATAGTGGCTTTATGCTTTTAATCTCAACTACACAGGAGACTGAGTTTTGGAAGATTATGGCTCAAGATCAGCCTGGCCAAAAATAATAATATGGTATTTATCTCAATCAATAAGCCAAACACAGAGGCACGCACCAGTGATCCTAGCTAAGAGGAAGGCTGAAGTAGGATAATCAAGGTCTGACAATCTTAGGTTGGCCCAGACTAAAACACCAACCCTATCAGAAAAACAAAGATGTGCTTAGGAGGTAGAGCATCTGCCTACCAAGTGTGAAGCTCGGAGTTCAAACTATACCAGCACCAAAAAGAAACAAAGAGAAATACATTAAAACAAAATTAAATAATCGAAACAATGCAGGGCTACTCCTATTGGCAGCTTACTTTATGATGCTCTAGAAGTAATATAGACTCAATATTTAACCTGTTGATTACACTTGCTTGATTCCAAGTGCATCCTTTCCTTATGTATATCATTGACAATGCCTTCCAAGTAAAAAAATTCCATAACAAATACTTTTCACCTTTATTTTATGAGAAATAACACCTTCAAACCAGGAAATTGAATCAAAATAAACAGATCATTGATGTCACCTGCAATCCCACCACCTCAGAGTTCTTCATTCAAATTACAGAAGTCAGTCACGCACAAGGACAGGATCTTATTTTAATTTTCAGTATTGTCTTTACCATTCCTTGCTATTTTTCTAAGTATGCATATATGTGTGTATGTACATATGTATGCATGCATGCATGTGCTTACTTTCAGTTTCCAACAATGCACATTAGGGAAAGCATGAACAATTTGTCTACTATAGTAGACAAATGAGCAGAGTTATTGAAAGGTTCAATCCATCATCAGTCAATCAATCCATCCATAGGTATTTTGGGGGGTTTGTTTGGCTTGGTTTTCATCAATAGATATTTTGAAAGACTTGAGGAAATATAAAATATAAAGAAATGTATAGTAAATATGTTGGGTGGTATGCAAGTGTATAACTGAAATATAGTAGACTCAAATAGTGCAATTAATTCTTTAGAAAGGCAAAGTCAACAAAATAAACACCGGGTAAGTTAATATTTGAAAGGGGTGGGGCGGGGTCAAGGGAAAGGGGTGGAGGAATGAAAAGGAAAATGGGGGGAAGAATTCAATCATGCATTCAATGAAGAAGAGTGGGGGAATGAGCTGAGAATGCTAAAAGAGGTGTGACACTGATCGAGATGCTTTCTTAAGTGGCGAATCCTTTGTACAACTATAATAAAAATAAATGGAGTCCCAGTGGAAAATAGGAAGCAATACAAAAATACTCAAAGCATAAAATATACAAAGCCTAATGAAGAGAAATGACAGTATGCATTCCTAGCAGCTCAGGGAACCATGCCTTCCATCTGGATAGAACTAACATTATGAGCAACAGTGGATAAGGGGCAGCACACAGCACACTGGAACATCACATGTATGTGTTTAAACAGAAAAAGTGGGTTGGCATCCTGTGAGAACACTGAAGTGTGTATTTTTAGGTTTGGCTATGCTGAATTAACTGATTCCTGGTATCACTAATCCCAAGTTCCTTCTTTGAAAATTAGGAATGCAGATGCCTGCCTCACTGGATAATAATTGGATTAAAAGGGACAGTAATGAAAACAGTTTGTGAAGCATGCATAATTACAAAACTGTCCAACAGTTCTTGAGATCTTAGGTATCAGGCACAAGGGTAATCACTTCACACTGATGATGTCTTTGAATCCCCAGAATGTCCCAAAGGCAAATGCATTCACAGAAGTTTTACATCAAAGGGAGAGGAGATTGCAGAGGGCTGAGCTGAGGAGGGTGATGGGACTTTAGAAGACGGAAGAGGTGTTATTGTTAATAATTATTCACAGGATTTGTGTTTTCACAGATTATTTTATACTTAACTTACAAAACAACAACAACAGATATTCACCTGTTAACCTGTGGATGAATCCTCCTGGCACCAACCATCCACTTTGGCAAAGAATCTGTATGGAAAAACTTGAGGGAATGTTCATTGTGTGGGAAGTGAGTCATTTGACATTCACTTTTTCTGTCCAGTTATTTGAGATCCAAGTATACTTCGAAAGGTAGATTTCTTCAAATGGCATAATATGCAAATTTCTAAGCAATTTAGAATATTCCAGAGACATGGGAGTAGAAAATAGTGCAGAAAGGAATAATACAGAAAGGGAAACATACCTTGACAGAAATCATGCTTAATAGAATTTTAAACATTCCAATCAAGTTTTATCCAAATGGTATGGCCTAAGAAACAGGAGTTTGGGCTCCAGCATTGACAAATCTGTTCACAGCCTGATTCTGTCACATATTTGTTAGGTCAATTTCAGTGTGATCTCCACCAGTTAGAGCTGTGCTTTTCTCATATGGAAAAAAGTATTATTCAAGCATTACTCTGGAAGCAAAATGAAATGAAATAAGGCATAGTGTGTGGCTTAGATAAAATGATGAAAATGATTATTTTTCTTATTATTAATTTGCTAAGTGTTAGACTCCACATTTTATTATATATCTATCACTTGTGATCTAAAATAAGGGGTTGGTACCATTAATTACTGGGAAATGGCTAAAATAGGTCACTTTTAAAAATAATGACTCAGCCCTAGTGTCATTTGATTCCAAACAAAATTTTTAAAAAACTTAATACTAGAATGACTTTTCTGAAAAATTAGTTTTCTGTAAGGTTATGGATTGATAATAGTTCCCCAAGTGGGGATTTTACAAGATCTTCTTAGATTTTCCTAGACAAACCTACTAGCTCAAGCCAAATAGTTGACATCTATTCAATACATTGACACTTGTAACCATCATGGAACCATTATTTTTTTTTTTTGCTCTCTTATGACTTCTGAAGATGTTGTTTTAGTTTCCAAGAAGAATTATTTCAGAATCATCTAAGGAATTCATTCCTCATGTTCTTGAATCAATAGATGCCAAAAGAGTCTCTCTGTGTATAAAAATTTACATAATATATTATTCTAATTTGTGAGTCTTTGTGCCTGTGGGAAAATATAAATGAAATTTTAATATAGTTGTTGTTCTATGGAAATGACATTTGTGTTCATTACTGATGCTTTCCTATGGGTAATTTTAAGAGTGAAATTGGTCCCTTATTTAAACTCTGAGATTTATTTGCTCTCACTTAAAGAGATAGATGATGGCTAATTGGAAATTAAAATTGCAACCTAGTTACTCATTCAAGTATTTAATAACACCTGCAATATTCATTTTGGAAATTAACTTTAGCATTAGCAGAGTGAATTTTACTTTTTATTCTCATTGAAATTATAACCATGTTCCTGTATTTTTGGTAGGGTTTTGGTGTGTGTGTGTGTGCGTGTGTGTATTTACAGTTACTGGGCTGGAACCCATGACTTGCAGACTGTCCTTTAGCTTGATAACTCAAGGCTAGCAGTTTACCACTTGAACCATAACTCCACTTCCGACCTTTTTGTGATTAATTGGAGATAAGAACCTCCTTTCAGTGGGTGTCGATGGCTCACACCTATAATCCTAGCTACTCAGGAGGCTGAGATCTGAGGATCACAGTTTGAAGCCAGCCCAGGCAAGTAGAACACTAGCCTTGAACACAAAGAAACTCAGGAATAGTGTCGAGGCACTAAATTCAAACCCCAGGACCAGCAAACAAAACATAAATAAATAAAAGAAAGAATCTCCTTCCTTTCTTACCAGAGCTGGCTTTAAACTACAATCCTCAGATCTCAGCCTCTTGAGTATCTCAGATTGCAGGCTGTGAGCCACCAGTACCCAGCTTTAGTTTAAATCAATTATCCTGCACAATAGAGTATTCCTACAAAAAAAATGCATGACTGTCTGGGTGGAATATGGCTGTGAGGTGATATGTGTAAGATCTCAGTCATGGCGAGGGAGGGGAGGTGGGCAGGGGCGGGGGGGGGGGGAGGGAGGAGGCAATACCGATCTGCCAGCTGTGCACTCATGCACTGGCTTCTCTGGATAAGATACATGTTTCTTCACTTGGGATGTAGACTTGTCTACATTAAACTCATCCACAGATGCATTTAAATGCAGCATACGATGTGTTATTTTATTTCCACAAATGTACTAGTAAAGCAAAATAGATCCATATCCTATTCCACCTTGGGGGGATGACAAAGCAAGACATACTTTGATCAGATAAACTTCTACTATTAATTTTGAAGAATTGCTATGATAGTGTTCTATTGACCTTTAGTTACAAGAATCCATCACTTTAACCTTGTTTATGTCACTGTAGTCATGCATTTACAACATACGAGAAAAAAAAATGAATGGGCGAGCAGATAATGAAAATCAACCATCTTCCATTATCCTATTCCTTCTCATCCACAAAGTAACCCTACTTTGTTTAAATCTCTTTTTAAAAGCTTCTACATAGAAAACAGAGTGTGATTGTCCAAATAGGCCTGTGAAGAGCAGAATTGAACAGATTATCCTATAGTGCTGGTGTGAGCACATCTGCCTTCATGGTAAAGAGTAGCAGAGAACTTCTGAGGAATTCCAGAAAAAGAAGAGCAGGATTTAGCAAGACTTTCCAGTAGATTGGATCTGCTTTGATCTTGAACTTCAGCCTCTAAAACCATAAAATATGAAAGATTCTGCTCTCCACAAGTTACTCAGTTTTTGGTGTGGAAGACAGTGCCTTTCCTGAATTAAATAATGAACTTAATCTCTATTTATTATGGAAATATGTATTACCTCTCTTCTATCGAGTTCATATGTACCCTTTCACCTCTCTTTTAGTTATCTTTTGCCTTCTATCAGTAATATCTGTATTTTTACATTTCATGGCTCATCATATTCAAGGTCTCATCTGTGACTATAATTAAAATTCATACCTTTTTCAATAGAAATGTTATAAGAGCTGAACACTAGTAAATAGCAGTTACAATTTAATGATTCCATATACATTCTGTGGGAGGCTCAACTAAAGTACTGATTCAGCTTCCTTCACCTTTGGATCAAAATCACAACCACCACCACCTGAGATGATCAATGTAATGCCTCTAAGCATCCAAATGAAATGGATTCCCAACAGTTATACTTGAATATTTGTTCACCTTTTATCCAGTTTATCTCACATTTGGACCATGATTTCCCTAGACCCATTCAGCTGTTATTTTTCTGGGCTTTATATTCATCTCACTAATTACTTCAAAGAAGCATATGCATTTTCCCTAGGTCATTACTATCATCCAACTCATGTGCCGCTGTTTATTGCTAGGAATCACTATTCATCTTCCTGAGAGCATCATTGAAGTCTACTGAATTCCATTTCGGCATTGGTTGCTTTCTGAATCTGCTACTCACTTTCTAAACTAGCATTTCTTTTCACTTAATTCCTCTGCCATTTTCTGTTTAATATCCATATTGTATTTGTCCACCCTATAGGCACTTGCCAAATACTTATAATATATATCATAACAGAATAAGGTTGTAAATATTATTATATTAGCTATCTATATTAGCTATCTATTGCTGCAAATATTATATTAACTATCTATTTCTACAAATGAAATTATTTCAAAATTTAGCAGTTGAAAAAATAGACAATTCTCTCTGGAATAGTTTCAGAGGCTCAGAAATCTGAGAGCTCTTTCCCTGTGTTCTTTGGACTCTGATTTTCTCACAAGATTGCAGCCAAGCTATTAGGTAAGACTGCTTTGGACAACTCAAGTTGCCTCGGGGACCAGTCTCTCTCTTTCCAGGCTCATGTGACTGCTGATGGAGGCTTAAATTCCTCATCTATCTATGGTACACTTCACAAACTGGCAAATTGCTGCTTCCTCAGATAAAAAGGAAGACAAGAAAGGAAAGGGAGAGGAACATGCACATAAGGTAGAAGTGACAGTCCATTTGTCACCTGGTGCTAGAAGTGGTACTCTATCATTCCTCCATATTCTATTCCTTAGATTAAAGTCACCAACCCCAGGGTGCATTAATGGGGGGTGGGGTGGGAGGGAATTAAGTTCTACCTCCTAAAAGAGTACAAACTTGTGGACATATTTAAGACCACCAAAAATACCAGTTACTGGAAATGAAAAGAAAGGAAGGGCATAAAAATTTATGATAAGATTTAAGAAGAAATGGTAAAATTTTGACTATTTGAACATACAAAAATAGAATAACTATCCTAATGATAATAAATCTGTTAATATGAATCTAAGATTTCTGTCACTGAACCAGACACAAAGGGCTTCAAAGAAGCCTGGCTATCCAGATGGCCTCAGAGATATTAAACAAATAATTGTGGATGACATATGCATATCTGTGAAGAATAGCACAACGAGATGACCTTTGCTTCAAGAAGTGACTCAACTGGAACACTTCAAAGAGAAAAGACATTTATGCTGAAAAATCAGTAAGCAGAGATATAATGAAGACCAATCTAAGAAAAATAGTATTATTCAGAAATGTAAGGTGTACAGCAATTATCCCTTGAGTATCCAAATCTGCCTCCAACTTTTTTCCATCATCTTCTCCTAGTCCAAGGAAGTGGCTTTATCTTGCTTTTTTTTTTTTTATGGAAACCAAGGTTGAAAAAAGAAAAAAAAGAAAGCAAAATTGCCAATTTTGCTTAATATAATGAATTGGTATATCATTGAGATTTTTTGTTCTCTCTCTGTGTGTGTATGTGTGTGAATATGGGTGTGTGTGTGTCTGTGCACACATGCATGTGCAGATACGCACCTCATTACTGGACACATAGTTCAACTATTTGACTCAAAGTTGGCACTCTAACCACTTGATGCACACTTCTACTTCTAACTTTTTGCTGGTTAATTGGAGTAAAAAGTCTCTTGGATCTGTCTTTTCTGGCTCCAAATTGAGATTCCCATCTCAGCCTCCTGAGTAGCTAAGATTATAGGAATAGATGATATAATATTGAAGAAGTTACTACTGTGACAAGCATTAAATCATTGTTACTGTTTGCATGCTCAAAAACTTTATTAATACTTGAAGGTTGCTATGAACTTTGTGTCAAATTGCTTTTGTGAAAGAAAGCTTTACAATGAAGACTCAGTCATGTTGAGTTATCCTTGGCTAGACTTGAGCATTGTGTCCATATGCTTTGCACACCGCGGCATATAACAATTCTCTCTGAATTATCACATTTCAATTGCGTATGCACACTCTTCTTCTCCAGCTGTGCCTGCAATTGCCTTTTTCTAAAACAATATTTTCTAAAATAAACAGTGATGTTATTACTTAAATTAGAAAAAGTTCTCAGTTTCAGAACTAATACAACAAAAAAGAGAAAATATCTCTCCTTCACCACAGAATTCTAGTTGAAACTGTGTACCTCCCCTCAAAAAAAAAACTCCTTAAAATTATTTCAGCTACTTTCCAGGCACCACTTTTGCCCAGTTCTTTAACCTTTCTAGTTAGTGTGGCACAGAAATAGTGGTATTTTAAAGTGCTCCCTTTTTTCCTTTTATTCCATAAACTCTGCCTCCAGTATCATCTACACCTTGGACTCAGTGTCTATCTATATGCTGACTGAGTCCTCCCATTGTTTCACAGCATGATTTCTACTGTTTCAGACTCAGAAATCCAACTACCAACTTGACCTTTCCCCTTCAGTTTTGTGGAAGAGTTCTCATAGATAACTAAAATCTGATGTCTCCAAATTAAATTCATCATCCCTCTCCTGTTCCTCTCGGTCATTCTGGCCTCATGTAGGCTATAGCCATCTTCTATGTAAAATGTGCACTATTCCTAGGCAACGGCCTCTCCCATGTTATCACATACCCTTCACCAGCAAGACCTGGGGTGTTGCTGGTCTCTGCTAATGTTTAAGGCATACATCACATATTGTAAAGTATTACCTTGGCTCTTGCCTTAACCACCATCACTCTTGATCCAAAATGCTGTAGTGAATTCAACTATGTTTCTTAAAAGGCTGCCTAAAGAACAGCATGCAAACAACTTGAAATGTAAAACAAGATCTTCCTCTATTGTTTCCCATTCCTTGCCACCCCATAGTGAAATTTAGAATGGCAGTTGTACCAACATGGCATATGACACACTATGTAGTTCCCTAGACAGAGAAGTACCATCCTCACTGTGACTCACTCAAGTATCTATACTATGTAGCTCATGAGTGTAACATGATATATGTGATATAATATATGTGATTTTATACTATGTATATGAGTAAGGGTATTCCAGAGAAACAAAGAGGATAAATGGATAGATGACAGACAGACAGACAGACAGACAGACAGACAGACAGACAGACAGACAGACAGACAGACAGACAGATAGATAGATAGATAGATAGATAGATAGATAGATAGATAGATAGATAGATAGATGAAAAGAGAAAAAAGTGAATGAAGTGATATGATTGTGAAGTCTGAGAAATCTTATTATGTCAAGATATACCAATGCCATGTACAAGCTAGAGACACAGGGAAGCTTGCCTCAAAGCTGGTGATATATATGGATATAGATAGATATAGATATATTAATATAGATGTATTATATATTATACACATACATATATTCCAATGTGGTTCTGAAGGTCTGAGAACTAAGAATACTAAGGACAGAGGTAGATGGATATCGTCCCATAAATAGGCAAAGAACAAATTCAGTTTTCTCTGCCTAATTGCTTTAGTTGTGTCCTTAATGGATTTTAGAATATTTTCTTAGTTTTGAGGTCTATCTTCCATATTCATTCACCAAGTTAAATGTCACTGTCTCCTAGGTACCCTCATAACTAACACCCAGAAATAATGTTTAACCAGCTATCTGGGCATCCAATGGCTCAGTCAACTTAGTAAGCCCAATTAATCACACCAACTTTGAGGTTGTAATTACATAGCAATGTATAACAAACAAATACCTTTATGATTTATATTATCTCATGGTAAAAATTTCTAGTGTTAATTTGAAAATAAGTTCTACCTTTTTAAAAATGTTAAATTTACTCTTTTTCTGGATCTTTCTATGGCATCATAGAAAGTATATAAAATTTAAGAACAGGTCTGAGGTCAAAAAATACTTATCTTCCTTATTTACTTTTCTGACCTTGGGCAGTTTTTTCTTGGTGAAATGTAGATAATATCCACTCTGTAAGTACTTGTGCTTAAGTTAGCTAATAAGAAGAAAGTCTCTAACATCTAAAAATCAGAAGGCTTATCTTTCTCCCATGTGTGATTTGGAGTACAATTCCTAAAAATAAGAGCACTTTATTAGCATGTTTATATCCTAGCTACTTGGAAGGTTGACATCTTAAAACCATGGTTTGTAGCCAGCCTAGACATATAAAAGTTCACAAGACCCCATTTCAATAAAGTGCGGGACTTAGTAGTACATGCCTGCTAACACAGCTACCAGAAACAGGAATTGAGAACCTATTTCAAATAAAATAATCAAACATCAGGACCAAAGGTATGACTCAGGCATAAGAGAGCCTGTTTAGCAAGCATGAAGCCCTCACTTAAAAAAACTCCAATACTGTCATATATTTTAAAAAGAAATAAATATGAATAAAATTAGAGATATAATTTTTAAGCTTATATCATCATATATTTAAGAGCTCCAAGAGAAACATGTGAAAAATGATTTAGAAGAGTAATAAAGTTTATAAGATAGCTAGTTATGAAACTAATACATAAAAGTCAATAGCTGTCACATATTCCAAGAATAATCAGTTTGTTTTTTAAGTATAATGAGGAAACATTAATGAAGATGAGGTGTACCAAGAAGAGTCAACTTGAAAATGTAAAACAAAAGACCAATTATAAAATAACCAATAGAATGCTTAACAAGAAATACATGTTTATTTAAGAAGTCACTAAAGTTCTTCAAAATCATACACCATAAATATTTTTTAAAAAACAGGACCTAGTAATGAGTAATCTTTTAATGAATCCCTGCAGACATTAGGGATTATAGGCTAAGTGAAGATAACATCAAAATCCCTGCACAGCCCTTGGTCTTTTCCTTCAAAGTAAATGAAACAGATATGATCAATTGGGAAGATGAAAAATACTACCAATTTTATTTGTAGCGGAAATCCAGTGAGAGAAAATTTCATGTGGAAATTACTTAAGAGGCCAATAGAGGCCATTTCTTACCAAAGAAGATCAAAGGATGTGCGGAGATTAACTGCCTCAAACCAACTAGAGTCAATGATTAGAAGAAAAAAAGTATAAAGCTCCAGCCTTCAACAAATTACTCTGCCCTTGGGGCTGGGAAGGTGGCTCAGTGGTAGAGTGCTTTGCCTTGCATGCATGAGGACCTGGGTTCAATTCCTCAGCACCACATAAGCAAAAAGAAAAAAGCTGGAAGAGGTGCTGTGGCTCAAGTGGTAGAGCGCTAGCCTTTAGCTGAAGAGCTGAGGGACAGTGCCCAGGCCCAGAGTTCAGGCCCCATGACTGTACCCCCCCCCAAAAAAAAATTACTCTGCCAATGCTTAAAGACACAGAGGTAGTTTATTTTTCTGGGAGTGTAAAGAGTAGGGGCAAAACAATTCAAAGAAACAAAAAAGGGCGATTTTAATGTGCAGATGAAAAACACCTGCATAAGGTGCCCTGGGTTCATTTTTAATTGTCATTCAATGACGTATATTTGTTTTAATGTTGTGATCATTATAGTATCATAGTAATAAGCTACATTTGCTGTGTTGTGGCAGGTAATTATTGGTTGTTTTGAATCTGAAGACAAAGAAAAATGTTTAATTATAAGCAAAATTGATCATAATTGTGCACTTCTTAAAATGGGCTGTAGTAATATGGCTGTAGATTTATATGGAGTTTTATATCGTAAGGAAAATGGCAGGTCCCACAGGTGGACGGGTTATTTGTCCTTTTAGTGAAAATGCTGTTTTTGTTCAGAGGCTACCATGATAGAGCCCATATTCTTTTTTCAATATGTGTTAACTCTTTTTCTCTGAAGTTCTGATTTCAGATAGCTTCATTTTCAGCTGAACATTTCCCACCACTTATTGAATTAGGTCCCAACAGACATCTTATAGGTAAATATCTTGTGTTTAAGTTTCAAAAGTAATAGGATTCACAGACACATATGACAGCAAAAAAAAAAAAAAACTTTTATATTAAGTCACTTTATTTTGAGTACTTACTGTCATTCTAGGTAACCGAGTTCCAATGAAAGTAAAGTTAAAGAAATAAATTAAAAATAATGAGACCACCTTCACATTAGGTAGAAGTTACATAGAACCTAATTATTATTTTTTCGATTAGAAGGATGATTTGAGAATCTTGTAATCTCCTCTGCTTTGTTCAGTATCTAAGTTGCTTAAGTTTATTAGTTACTGCTGCTATGACTCAATCATTGTAATAACATGACCTTCTAGAAGCCTGGTATCCAATAACCATCTGCTGCATTATTTCAGGATATCCAATTCTTACATACAAAATAAGAAGAACAGAGTAGATGAGATTCATAGGATATGCTAAGCTTAGTTAATGAATAAGTTAGCTTGTAAAAAAGAAAAGCTTATAACATGAATTAGGCATATATAGACAAGAAGGATGCCAAATAAAGTATGTGTGTGCTGTGCATCTGATTGTGTGTGGGTGTTAAACTTTTACATAAAGGGTTGGAAGAAACAAGAGACAATATTCATAATAGATGAAAAAATAATCCTGAAAATGTTATTGGATAATATTTATCCCTCTAATTACCTCCTATTTACTAGAATTAGTTGGATTGACTATTGATTTTGTTTTTCTGAGAAAATGTTATATGGGAATTCAATCATGAGATACAAGAGAAGCCACATTTTGAGAAGCTAAAAAAGCCAGTGACTGAAAGCACACTCATATCCTAAAGACTTGCAGCCTCAAATGCAATTAACACTGTTAGGAAACTGAGCCATGAGGTTATTAGAGTCAAGAACAAACAGAAAACAATCTCAACAAACCAGATCAACTCTACTGGAGAGTTGAAGAGAGACACCATGGTGATGAGGAAAGTCAGGAGACGCAAGGCATGGAGTAATGGCAGCAGTGGTGGAGAGGCTGAAATAGGATCATAGTTAGGGGGCAGGTTCACAGGGAGTTCGATAATTCAAAGATTTTGCAAGTTTATGATACAGGTCTGGCAGATGGCATTACTTAGACCCATTATCCACATTTCTTTCTGCCCTAGTTTTATGTACATAGAATCAAATCGTTGATTCTTCAGTGAGAATGCTGTATTGAACCATGAGTTTAACCAAGCTAATATGATTTTGAACAACGTTTACAAAACAATTGAGAAGTCATGGACCTATGGTTATACCCAAGAAGAGTAGAATGAAGGCCTAGTGGTTGTGTTAACAATGTGGACCAATTAAACAATTTTTGGAACATGTTTTTAGAATTTGCCAGCTTTGCTTTCTTATTTCTATTTTTTTTCTCCCATAGACAGGCTCTCCTGTGTTAGACCTGTTTCATTAGCATAAAAATAACATGGTTCTCCTAAGGCTCTGCAAAGTTCCCCCTTCAGTTTTCACCTGGTGACAACCAACTTCAATCTGAGGAGATTCCAGCAGTTAAAGTTGGTTCAGTATGACCAATACCAATATAATAAGGAAGCTTTGAACTTAAATATAACCAGCAATCCTTTCCCAGCTCAGACTGGGTAAGTTTTATAAATCTCTGTCAAACAAAAAAGGCTCCAAGTAATGGTTGATAAAAAGGGGGAAGGATCAGTGAATGCAGAAGTCTTAGCTTCAGTGGATCCAAAATGATATGTGCCTTCCACCAATCAGCAGGCTTTAGCCGTATGTGGTGGGGCCAGGCAAGGATCCTGCCTATTTTCACTATGGTGGGAAAGGTCAGGATGATGGTGTTGGGTGACTTCTTAACCCAAACAGAATCTCCAGGTTGAAAAGGATGGAGTGGATCAGAGCTGGGCAGTGGCAGTTTCTCCTGGACCTCTTTATGCAACTCCCTGCTGAGTTGCCTGTAAGTTCTGCAGAAACTTAAGTAAGGAAGCATTGTAAAGTTTAACCAATATTTCAGAGCAAAGCCCAGGGAGTGAAAGAGGGGGGTCTTCTAAATCTCACCCTATAAAATGTACCCTGAGTTTTTCTACACACCTGAAAAGAAGTCAATGAAAACTAGAAGATATTTATAAGCTAAAGTGAAATCTATCTTCCAGTGCTCCCTTGGAGTGTTTCCTCAGGTCCTTACTCCTGGGGGTAGCTTTTTAACCCTGTTTTGTGTTGACCTGAGCAAAGGAACCTGGAGGTTATTTCTTCAGCTATCTGTTCTAATTTAATAACAGAGTAATGTCCCATTAGAAAGCTCACGGTTTTAGTTATTCCCTGATGAGTTGCATGATGCACCTGGTTGCTCATGGATTTTCCCAGAGCATCAGGTAAGAAAAATCTTACCATCTGGCAAGATCCACCATCCTTAGAGTTTTGTTCTCCACCCAACATCTTGGCTAGATGTTCTTCCTCTAAATACGCTGACTTGGATGGCAGGCTGAGATCAGGAACAGTCATTAAAATAATTACAGGACTCACTGGTTTTAAAGCAGCTTCTTGGGTAGTGGCAATGTCTGCATGATTTTCTTTGACTACTACAGAATCTTCTTTTTGATGCCCAGGACAATGTACCAAAGTGAATGCTTTTGGCAGCCAGATTTCCTCCAATCAGGCTAGGATTTCCTGGGCAGACATAGAACGCTTGAACCTGTAACCATCTCTCATAAGTGAAGTCTCCACACTCAAGGTGGTCTGTACTTACTACCCTTTTTCCCCATACCTATTACTTTTTAATCTACCCTGCCCATTTTTCAAAAAAAATTACTTCAGTTCTTCAATCTTAAAGGAAGTTGATGGGTAAAGATCCATCTTCTGTAACTGCTTCAAGCTGAGTAGAGACCTTCAGAGAGTTGAAAGTCTTCTCCTATCTTACCAAGGAGTGACATGGGAAATTTAGTTGTCAGGTTTCCAGGATCAGATGTCATTAGGAGCATTTTTTGTTCCAACCTGGAAAAGAAGCCATAGGAATTATTATGGAGGATAACAAGCCACAGAAACAATACAAGGCAAAACAAATCAGTATCTCCCAAATATTAGTATGAAAAAGAAAAATGGTAATTTTTATCCAAGTGCTTCCAAAAAAATATAGGTAAGAAGATCATTAAAACTAAGAGCAAAGTTACATACGATATTTAACTTTTTACAGCTGCACGGGTTTTTTTTCTTGGGCTACAGTAATGATATCTAAAGATGTCCTATTTTGAAGGACAGCTTGTCTAATTTTACCTCTGGATTTAACAAAGATATCTTTTTGGAATTATCATTGAAGGCTTGCTGAATGTGTTTGATGAAGGATTTCATATGTCATATGACATCCTCCAGATCAGCAGATGCAATAGAGACAGAGGCCAGGTGATCATACCAGCGAGAACATAGACCTATTCACCTATATTGTAATGCTGGCACAATCACAGCCTTTGTTAAAATTGAGACACATCATAAAACTGAGGGTCCCTTTCATCTAGGTAAAAGTTGATCTGAATGTAAAAGCATTTTTATACAGTAGGTCAGTGCAGCCTGTTTAGCATCCCCAGTTTGCAGAAGCATTTCCCTGTCTAAATGGGGAACCTGATCTTTGTTGGCCCTCACAATGCCTAACAGTTACCTGTGATTGTTTCCAGATAGTTTCCAGCTTTTAATAGGTACATGATCCCAGGTCCATGTTTTATTGGGAAGTCATCATTAGCTAATAAACCTCTTTTTAAATGTATTCATAGGCATATAATACCAAGAAAACATATTTAGAGTCTGTATAGATATTTATTAAGACCTCATTACCTGAGTGTGTGAGGCCTATTAGGCCCAAATTGTGAGGTGTCCAGAAGAATGTTTTGATTTAGTAACACTCCAACCTTACCCTCTTTCGCTGACCAGATGAATTCATGTGGCTGGTGCCAGACCAAAACTTTATTCCCATTAGGGCCTTGAGCAGGTACTGGGAATGGGATATTCAATTTTTAATTTTAATTTATTAATTTTGAATTTTGAAGTATTCCCCATTTGACAACCCTAGCATTTTACTACCCACTATAACAGGTAACTGATTGGCAAGTCTGTAAATTCTTGCCCAGTTTCAAAGTAGACACATATGGGCTTTAGTTAAGCATACTTATGAACTATTTTCTGATGATCTGGAGGTGTTACTTGGGAAAGGACAAGCACAAAGTGACTCCACTCAGGGTCTGACATCATTCCCTCTTATCTGCGTAGTTTTTTCCAACTGCCTTTGAATCATCCCTTGTACACAGGATACCTCATTGCCAGAACAAGCTTTGTCCTGGTGGGTGTTTTCTTGCTGGGATGTCTCAGTTGTTTTGCTAGTTGCTGGGATGACATGGCCCAGTTGAACGGATCCCATTTTGGAGTGGTGTGACTAACAGGTCGGGTGAAAGTCATACCAATAGACCATTTTATTCCCAATCTAAGCAACAAGGAGATCAATAGAAATAATTTTTAAGCATTACTTACCTGGAACTTACTAAGAATCAAAGTTAAATCTGATGAACTTGTAAGAGTCTTCTGTCCTTCTGTGGGCCTGACTGTAATTGCTACAGAAGATCAAATCAATAAAGGCAAAACTCAATAGTAGTCATGGTAAGAGTTTTGAACCAGTAACTCATTAAACAAGCTAGTTAATTCTTAACTGTATCTAACACTTGAGGATACTAATTAAGCTAATTAAGACTGATTCCATTGTCATCTCTCTTATATACTCTCTTATACATACTGTTATATACATCTGGCTTATATACTTGGGAAATAGACCTAATTAGATGGCAAAAGAAAAATAGTATTCTAGTTTTACATACTTATTTAAAAGGTGCTCATTTGTAGAACCTTGACATAAACAAACACTGAACTTGACAAACATAATAATACACAATTACTTTTATACATGGATATTAAGAATGGGATACTGGTTTTACAGTGTATTAATCCTGATCTTAAAAAAAATCTTTAGATCAGAATATAGCCAATTTAATGCTATACCAACTTCACTAACTTTACTAACAAGCTTTGTCTTATAACATTATAGACATACTCACACCATCTGCTACATAGTCGAACCTTTGGTAGTCTTAGTTTCTTCTTTCCTCACTTTGAAACAAACATCAGGACAATTCTTACTTCCCAAATTCTTTCTTACCCAAAAGAAAACATTCCAAAGCCCTTTTTTTTTTTTTACTAACTTCCCTTTTTTCTTTACAGTCCCTTTGCTTTAATTTGCATTTAAAATAACCCTTGTAAAACCTTTTAACTAAAGTTCCTTTTTAATGCAATGTAATCATCCTTTGAAACATTCAACACCCAAATCTGATTACCTTCTTTGCAGTTTGAGTTTAAAACTGTCCATTTTTAAATGCACAATGACTCTCTGGTGTCAAACATGAATAGATAGACACACAACAGGCACAGGAGATTTCCCTCAAGGCAGTTTTACACAAAATGGCACAATACTGTTATTCTACCCAGAGCCAGGCTGCCCTGGCAGGGCAGTTTGCTAGGTTTTAAATCCCAATCCAATTGCCCTTCTCCTTCTCAAGGAGTTAGGCTCACATTCTAAATATAATTGACTACTAAGGTTAGAAAGGGGCTATTAGAGATATACCTTCCTAACGTGGCTGCTGGTCACAGAAACACAGATACTAGTTACTGTAGTAAGAAGACCCCTACTCAGGCAGGCAAGCCCACCTAGTCATCCAGAGTGACAGAGCTCACCATAACAAAGTTGTTAATAAAGAAGCAACTTTATTGAGAAGGTTCCTACACTGACCAGCCAGGGCTGCAGCACAGGCTTGGGAGCTGATACTGCAACCCCGAGCGACCCCCATTCTTTGGTTTTTTAAAAGCAAAATCCACGAGGTCAAGACTGGTCACCCACAGGTGACCAATGGGATTGTAACACACACAAAGGATTGTGCGGTCATACCAGACCACACACAGGTGGCCAATAGGTGGAGTTTACCGTAAGCATGTGCAAAAGGCAGGGTTTACCATAAGCACGTGGTGTCACCAGTTGGAGTCAGATTACAACCTATCTGTTTTATGGGTCAGTCCTTAATGGAACAATCAAGATGGGTTAGGATGTTAAGGGGAGGGGGACCTAGAGGCATTCTTTCCATTCCAAGAACTGGGCTGGTTTGAGCCAAGGTCAAGTTAACCTTGTTTAGAGGGGTTTTTTCCTAAAATCCCTAAAACAAAGGCAAAGCCTGGAAAGAAGCTGAACCAGCTCGAGTCTCCTCTCGGGGCCTACTTCAGTTACAGCTGAAGTAAAAAAGCAAATAATTTCAGGAAATATCAATACCAAAAATATCACCATACAAAACAGAAGTGCTTTACTTTGATAGAAAAGCTACATTTTCTCACACATACTGAGTTTTTCTATTAAAATACCAGAGTATTTTGAACATATTTACACATACACATACACACACACACACACACACACACACACACACACACACACACACACACACACACACACACACTATACCACTATAGAATCAGGTGGTCAGTGTTAGAAAAACAAAAGCTTAAAAATAAATACTTATGCCAACAAACAAATAGAATCTCTTACTCTTACATATAAACAGAACCTACATAACCAAGAACAGAATGTGATTAGACAACTTTTCTAGCAAGGCACATTAGCATATGAATGGACTTTCCAGCATTGCTTAGATGGGCCTCAGTCTCCAGGGCCTGCAAAGTGAGACAACTTTGCTAACAAGCCACATTTGTGTTTGAATTGACTTTGAATACTTCCTAGGTGGGTGGAGGTGGGGTAAACTCTGTAGAAGAGTGGGATTGTGTGAAGCCAAACCCTTAATTGACCATGTGAACTTACTCTGCTTTTCACCCATTTGTAGACTAGAGTATACCACTTTATACTGAGGTCAAACTATATTACACAGAGAGATTAACTTGATTCCCCTAGTATTCCCCTGAGTACCTGGTGAAAGTTGTTAAGCATGCACTGGGGACAGTTGGTTTACTGTGGGAAGAACCATATTTCTAGAGACAGATGCAAGTAGCATTGGTAAAGACAAAGAACAAAGTGAGACAAAAGCTAGTGCCACCATAGAGTGAGGGGACTACTTAAAAGAACTGAAGTATCTCAACTTCCTGGGGCTGGTGGGACTTGAACCCATGATTGTCTAAAGGAGTCACCAACACTCAGTCAATCATGGTAGGAATCTTTGTTAGCTGCACAGCAACTGTTCCCCACCATCAAAACGGTGAAGAACAGGCCCTAGTTCAAAATGGGGTAGGCTTTTATAGGAGAAAACAACGAGGAGCCAGTTGCAGGTGGCCAGTGGTAGTTTTACAATCAGAAAAGAAGCAAATTACAGAAGCAGGGTTAGCAGTTAGTGATTACAGATGGCGATTACAATTCTGGTAATTAAGGTAATAAGTCATCCAGGCAAAATTCACATCCCAGATCTTCCCTTTGTTCAGTTCCCAGTTTTGAGATATTGACCAGAACACATTCCAAACTTCTTATCACACCCTAAATCAAACCACTTTCCAGGTTTTCTGGCTCTTTCTGAGTTTTACTAAATTCCAGTAATCTGGTGTTCAACCCTCTAATTTACTCAGGCCTTTATTCCTGGACTTGTTGCTGTTAGTGATTATTCTGGAGTTTTTCTTTACAGGGAGATCCTGCCTTTCAAGTTTGGCCCAATTCTGCTAGCTACCTTGAATTTTCCCATTTTCTTATTTTTCTTGGTTCTAACAGGACACAGCTTGACAGACAGACAAATGACATCAGATGTCTTCCCAAGACCAGATGGATGTCCTTGTCAGATGGTCCTGACAAGGAACAATCTCGAAAACTAGAATTCAGGAACACCAGACTAGTTAGCTCACCATGAATTAATGCACCAAAACCAAACCAAAACCAGCTACTGACATTCAAGCCTTGAGGGCCTGTTGAGGAGACATTTATGATGTCTCATCCCCTACTACAACAATCCAGATAGATCAATCTCCAGAGAACAGAAACAGAGAAAAACAGAAAACAGAAACAGAGAAAAACAGTAACAGAGGCTTATTCACCTCCAGACATATCCTGAGTGACTCAAAAAAGAATTAGTGGCATATCAGGATCCATGGTTTGGCTGCAGGAGTGGTAAAAAGGCCACAGGGCCCTGGAATACCTCAGGAGGTGCCTCCCCTGTGATGTTTCACATCTCTGACAGGCCAATTGCCAAGGCCTTTGGACAGTGGCTTCAAGAAACCCCAGTGCCCTCCTTGGCATTGGGATCTCGCTGGAGCCTCCAAATATTATATAGGAATTCAATCATGAGATACAGAGAAGCCACTTTTGAGAGGTTGAATCAGGAGTCTTTATTAGAAAGCTTGTGACTGAAAGCATACTCATGTCACAAAAATTTGCAGCCTTGCAGCTGAGGAATCTGAGCCACGAGGTATTAGAATAAAGAAAGAACAGAAAACAATCTCATTAAAGCAGATCAACTCTAATAGAGAGTTGAAGAGGGATGCCGTGATGACCTGAGGAGAGTCAGTAGACACAAGGCATGGATAAAAGGCAGCAGAGGGTGGGTCAGGGTAAGGGGGCAGGGTCACAGGGAGTTCAAGAGTTCAAAGAGTCTTGCCAGTTTATGGTACAGGTCTGGTAGATAGCGTAGACCAGGTACTTAGATTTCAAAAATGCAGAACATTCCTCCAGTATAGGCCCAAACAGGCATCCTAGGCACCTTCCTGTGCTTTGCTAGTTGCATGTCCAGAGGTACCGTAGTCATTTTCTCACCACTTCCTCTGGACAGCTTCCTACATTCCTCCTCATTCACAAGTTCTTTGGTGGTCTATGTTCAATCACTGTCCAATAAGCTACTATGTCTGATCTACTGGCATAGGTGCAGTGGTAGAATATTTGCCCAGCATTCACAATGACCTTGGTTCAACTCCTAGCACCACAAAAATAAAATAGAACCATTTTAGCATTAAATGTTATTACAATTATAATTAAATTTTCAGTTGATATATTCTTTCTTACTACACTTCAGACTTCTAGAAGGTGAGGGTCTGGTGAATTAGTTGATCCTTGTGCTGGAGGAGACATTGTAAGAAAGGGGCTACTCATAATGCATTCAGCTGTCACCATCAAAAGAACCATGAAATATTACAGCTCTGGATCCCCTGCTTCTAACCAAACAACAGAAGGGATTAACTTTTCAGAAGAAAATAACAGCTGTGCCTGATGTTTCATCCTTTCATGGTGCCATTAAGTGAAATGGCAAAGGATCTAAAAACAGATTTGTCTATAGCCTGGCAGAAGAGATTAGCATCCTACACATTAATGAATTAAAAATTAAAGACAGCCACTTTAAGGATCCAGGAATAGAAATGTAAGGAGATTTTTAACTGTGAAAAAAAGTATTCTTTTCTGTCAAACTGAAGTTTATTTGGTATTGTGTACTGATAGTTCCTGGAATTATTTCTTTATTTACTTCAATTGTTACCAGCTAGCCGTGTTAAGGAGATAAACCTTGTGTTGAAGAAGTTAAAATAATAAACCAGAATTACTAAGGGGAAAAAAAGTAAAGTAAACCTTTGACAGGAATTAGTGAATGGCCTCCTTTCTAAAACTGGCAATTTGTTGCATTTAGACTGTGAGCCTAACTCCTTGACAAGGAGGATGGACAGTATGCTAGTTGTGGGTAGAGTAATGTCATTACACCTTCAGCACAATGTGTAAATTGCCTTGATAAAATCTCCTATGGCTCTTGTGTGTCTATTTATTTCTGACACCAGAGATTCATGCATTTCTAACAAGTCAATATATATTTTAATCATAAATGTAAGGGGTTTTTTTCAGTTAGAGAAAAAAACATCTGTATTTGGTTATCTCTCCATCATTTTAATTTATTTTTGCTTAATTCAGCAGCCATCTTCTTACCTGATTTTTCAGGGTTAGAGAAATTAATAAATAGGTCAATTGAAAGGTCAGACATTAAACAAATAGGGTTTAAAAGTCATTTCCTTCATCAACTTGCTATAAAGGCTAAAGTCTTGATATTTCATTAAAGTACTATAAAGATAAAAACTTACATTTTGGATTTTCTATTTTTGTATTAAATAAACACATATTGAGAGTAAAGGGTATATTTTTCATTTGGAAATAACATCAAACATCTAAAAAGTAGCTTTCTTAAAAACAAGGTCCTGTTTTACAAGATTTTTCATTCTACAAGGTTCATCCTTGATTAGCTGCTTTATCCTCTTTACCTGTCATCTCCATGTCTTCTGAAGCCAAGATAAGGTTACTTAAACCTACTCTCCTTATTTCTTAATAAAGATCTCTTCTCAATAAAGAATGTCACTTGAGGTTTTATCAATTGTTCCTCGTCATTAGGGAAAAAGATGGATTCGAAAAGGCTGGAAGAACAAAAGCAGACAAAGATACAGACCTCAACAGAGAAGATTAATTGTAATAGAAAGTTGAAGAGGGATGCCATGGTGAACTGAGGATCGATGAAAGACAGGAGGCCTAGTGGAGATGGGTTGGAGGAACTTAAGTAGGGTATTAGGTCGAGACATTTCAGAACTTGCCTTGAGAGTAAAGACCTGAAAAGGCCTGGTTCCAGGAACCTATTGTGCAGTTAATGGCTTGGCTAGGTGTGGCCTGCATGGAGAAACTCAGGCCCAGTCACCTGAGGGGGACAGGAAGTGGACTTTGACATTTCGATTAAGATTCAGGGCTGGAGCTTGTGCTGGAGAATTTCAGGAAGGCAGTGGGGGAGTCAGCTGGCCCCATGCCATAGGAGCAACATTGAGTTATGAGAACAAGGGAGATTCTCATCACTCATGATGAGATTTAAGTTGGTATTCTTAGCATAGGTATTTGTTAGCACATTCTGAGCATAAGTATTATGCAATTTGTTGTATGTCCTTCTGAGGATATTACACATGAAAGTATATGATCTCTGTCTGCCATTCATTTTCTGCCCAATGTCTTAAAGGCAATTTTGTTTAATTTGTGGAAATTTGCTTAAGTTTTGTTGGTATGTCTCTGCTTCTTTAGTCAGTATTTTCCAAACTTCTGATAAGCCAAAAATCTGAAACATGGAATTAAAGACACAAATGAAGTTGGGAGATTGGTCTGGCCAGTACCATGTTGGCCATATGGTAGATGGCAGGGTCTGGCATCTTGTCTTCACGGTGGGGAAAGTTAAAGCCCCCATCTCCCAGGTGATGGACATTCATGAATCCCTAGAGGCAGGTGCAGGGACTTGGATGATAGGTTACTAAACTTGTTAGTCATTGGGACTGGGAGTTTCCTATGACACCCCCCCCCCCCACCTGACCTTATTTAGGCCTGGACCAGCTCAGGCACCATTATGTGTCTGCGCAGGTTCGCGACCTATCTCCTGTCTCCTGGGTCATTTCTGGTCACCATAGCATCCTACCTCAGCTCTCCATTAAGCTGAAATTGTTTGTTGGTATTGTTTTTGTTCTTTCTTTGCTCTCCGGCCTTCATGGCTCAGTGTTGTTATTTGCTGGCTTCTGGTCTTTGAGACAGGAGTCTACAATGTAGTTGCTGGCCTTTTAATAAAGACTCCAAGATTCAACTTCTTAAAATGTGACTTTTCTGTTTTTTAACCATAAGATATGCCTGCATTATAATGTCAGGAAATGAGTCTTAAGTATTTGAATTTTAAATGTTTTATTATATATAAGTAACTACAATGGAGTTGTCATTGGATCTTTCACAAAGCAGTTTACAAATACAATATCTCTTGATCAATGCCGCCCCTTTCAACTTTCTCACCCATCCTTCCCCTCCCCGGTTCCTTAATCTTTCTAATTTTGTAAGATATACATTGGATTCCTGACTGCATTTTCCAAAGTGCTATAGAAAGGGATTGCTTAATCACCACATTTCTTAACATCTCGATACCACAAGGCTATATTTCAAAAGTTTCAACTTGTATTTATTTTGACAAGATTTCAGGTGATTATTATGAGCTCACATTTTGAAAGAAGAATTCAGTTGCCATTTCTCAACAAGAGGTACCCTGTGGAGTTATTGAGCACTGATCTAATCACAACTTCTTTCACTGTGGCCCTGAGGTTTTATAGGAAGTGTAAAAGCAAGACCTGCTGAGGATTTAAATGCAGCCTCAGCTACTGCTGTGCTTGGAAACTAAAGGTGTTGAGCTATTAGCATTTGTATCAATTACTATTAAAGTAAAAGTTTGGCATAATCATACCTTCAGTAAGCTAGTAATTAGGGAAAAAATTACATCATGAAGAGCTTTGCTTTAAACACATCAAGACAGTGGGCTACATTTTATCCTAGGGAATTATATAGCTCCTGTCCCTTCTTTTATCTCTTGAAAACTAATGGGAGAGATTGTCTGTGCGATCACTTCAGTTGAGAGTTAAAAGAAAAAAGTACTACTAATTGGTATAAATTACAAAATTCTCAGAGATGCTGAGAAACCTTTATCTATATTTTGCATTAGTGTGAAAATTAAAACATTCTTAAAAGGTTTCAGGGATTTTAATAAAAATAACTTTTCAGTGCTGGCTAAGGGCTTACTATGTTCTAAATCTCTATATAGGTTCCCTGTTCATCATGTATTCAATCTCATTAAAATCCCCCTGAGGTACAAAATTATCATCTCATTTTGCAAATGAAGATGATGATTCTCTGAGAGGACAATTAATTTGCTCAAGCCCACACTGATGATAAATACAGGGACAGAGTTTTAAACTCAAAATGCACTGAACAATATAATGCATGCACAATAATGAATGCCTATGTACTCCCCCAAACTTGAAAGCTAATTCCAAATCTTCAATTATTTAGAGATGAAGCCTGTCAAGATGGCAGTCATCAATGATGGGATTACTGACCTTTTAAGAAGAGAAATAATTTTTTCCATATTCTCTCTGTCTCTCCTCCCCTCAAAAAAATATAGGAAGAAGGAAATGTAGAATAACTAAATTGTAGTAATAGATTGGATCAACTGTGAGTACAACAAGTAGTAGATTGGATCAACTGTGAGCCATAGATCACTTAGGAAAATGCTAATAAAATCAACTTAAAATATTTACCTATCTCTTTAACAAGCATTTTGCTTTTTTAAGAGATAATTTAAGATTTGCTGCAGTGGGCCATAATTTGAGGCCTGTGTGCACAGAAGGTTAGTGAAACCCCACTCATAGAACAAGCCCAGTGTGGTAGCTTGCATCTTGTAATATAGCTAGATGAGAGGCAGAGATAGGAGAATTGTGGTCCAACACCAGTCCCTGAGCAAGTGCACAAGACTCTATCTGAAAAATTACTAAAACCAAAAGGGCTAGTTGCATTGCTCAAAAGAGCATATGCCTAGAAAACATGAGGTGCTGGTAGGTAGGTAGGTAGGTAGGTAGGTAGGTAGGTAGGTAGGTAGGTAGGTAGGTAGATAGATAGATCGATAGATAGATCATATATAATTTTTGAATGAGACATCTGAAAAATCCATCACCAATCCTACCTGGACTTGAAATTAAACTCATTACTGGGCAACTTTCACAGCAATAGTTTATTCAGATGGCTCCAAACCCTAAATCTCTCATGTATCAGTGTGTTATTTGGTATAAACTATAGTAGGCAAGGATTCACTTTTGAGAGATACAGTACCTTGTTCTGCATATTCTTTCTTTTTGTTATTGTAACAAGGCTCACAGTTGCTAGTCAAGCACTCTATCACTTGAGCCACACCTACCCTTTTATATTGGTTATTTCTGAGGTAAGGCCTGCTTTATGACTAGGGCTATTCTGGGTTGTTGTCTGCTTACCTGCACTGCCTAGAGTCACTGGTGTAACAGAAGTACTGTGTCATCTTCTCATTTTCTCTCCTGTTGTTCTTAATAAATTATGACAGAAGAAAACCTGCAGAGTCCAAAACTACCCCAGAGTGAATCTGGGCATAGGGAAAAAGCTAAGTAGCCCAAAGAAGCTACAGTAGTCTCTTCCCAGCTGGAAAATATTTTCACATTAAGTATTAAAAATGGCCTCACTAAAACACATTGCATATCAGATGAATGTGTTAAAGACCTCTCAACAATTTCCCTAAAATCTCATTTGATCTCTACAGGGAGAGAAATAAGTTTAGCACTCTGTTCCTTAATAGGCATATTCATCCTTGTATGTCTCTTCATGCACAGAAGTCAACCTCCTTCTATAAAACAAAGATTCACTAAGTCGTATCCTTTAAGCAATAATAAATCAACATCAACCATCTTGAAAAAAAAATCGCAGAAAGCAGAATCAGAATAAAAACAAAATGGCAGATAGAAATGTGGAGGGGAAGATTGCTGAGAGTTCTTTTTTATATTGTAGATGAAGGCAGACATGAGTGTAGCAAAGAATGAACAGGGATAATTTGCCTGTATTGTGCTGTTTTTTTTTTTAACAACTAGCCTTATTAACCATATGCTTAAATGTGATCCCAAATATTTACTACTTAGCACAGATTGGGCAACAACCAATCAGTAGAGGTCCTGAGCAACAGAAATCGATCCAACTTTGCCAAGCAGAAGCCAGAAGTAGCCATGCTGCTCAACAAGTTAATCAAATACCAAGAGAAAGCTTGGGGAGAAATGAGACAACTGGAGCCTACATAGTCTGACTACTGACTGAAGAAATAACAAATAACTGAAAAAGGTTTTTGTCTTTATCGTACATGGCTAACCGTGATTCCCCATCAAGGAATGTGTGCCAGGTAAAATAAAGCCATTCGTGCCAATTGAAACCTGATCACTTCTCTAGCCATCCACAGATCCTTCATTGTGTCTTAGTGCTCATCTAAAACATGCAGGTTTGAGAGGTAACTAGACTATGACAATCCTGAGAATAATGACTTATTTAGAAAAATACAAGATTGTGACAGAGAAATCAGGAAAGATGCATATTGAATATGAGCTGCATATGGAATATTAGCTGTCCTCTTTTCAAGGTCAATTCCTGCCTGCAGATGATCAGTGAAAACAATGTATATAGGTAATATATAATATCTATATACTATATATAGATAGTACATAGTATATTTTCTATAGTGTACTATAGATATATATAGATATAGATATATAGTATATAGTATATATTATCTATATAACATATATATGTAGATACCCATATGTAGTAGCCATTCCCCATATATTAAAATAGTCTAACTTCTCTTCAACCTAATTATCTGTCTTTTTCCATTATGAACATTTGCAAATATATTATGTGTTCATTGTTATTTTCTCCACTAGACTGTAACTTACAGGAGAATAAGACATTGTTTTAATATTATTGCTCATTGCTACATCCACCCCTCCATGCCTAAAACATGTCTGACTCTCAATAAATACTAGCATCTTGATGAGTAAGTAATAATAGTAAAGGTCATATAAAAAGCTTAATACGCTTTAAACAAAGATACTTTATGTTCATTACTTCATTTAATTTTGCATAGCCTTACACGTTTATTTTTAAAACAGAAATAAGAGGATTTCAACCAGAGCAGTCTAAATGCTCTCCAGTCTTGGATTTGCACAGGGGGCATCCTATCCCCTCACAAATTAACCTAAGCTGAAGTCACCCTGAAGCAAACGTTTCTAATATTTTGTTCACTGTGAGTCTCCTTGTCAACATTCACTGCCTATAAGCCATAAGAATGTGCCTGCAATTGCCATAGCAGAAGCTTCAGCTGCCCCAAAATAGCAAAACTAGAGGACAAAACTCTAACTATAGCAAGCATTTAACGGACAAGAACCATTTTATCCAAAGCTATAGCAACAGGAGAGAAAGATCAGAACTAAATCTGGGCTCAACTCCACTAAAACAAGCAACAAGGAGATTTTTAAGATCTGGAACAAGCAGGCCGATGGCTCATGCCTATAATCCTAGCTATTAAAGAGGCTGAGATCTAAGAATGGTGGTTCAAAGCCAGCCTGGCCAGGAAAGTCTGTGAGACTCTCCAATTAATCACCATAAAACCAGAAGTGGCACTGTGACTCAAAGGGATAGGGTACTAGCCTTGAGCAAAAGAACTCAGGGGCAGCACACGGGCCCCAAGTTCAAACCCCACACCACCATCAACAACAAAAAAGAAGGCTGGAACAGAAGGAGAACACAGACCACCTGGGTTTGCCAGTTGGTAGTTACAGGAACAGGAAACACAAAAATGAAAAGTAAACTTGCTCATCCTCAGAACGAGAGATATTTCAGTACTTTGTACCAAATATCCAACAATGCGAGGCTTTTCTTTTACCACTGAGAATGGGACAGAGATTCCGAAATCCTTGACTTAAGAGGGAAAAAAACCAAAAAACAACTAGTTACAAAAATATCAAAAGGCTTTCCGAAGGTGTATATCTCAAAGGGGTAGAGAAATAGTTTGTAATCACAGTCATAAAATAAATATTCTAAGTAATAAACAATTACAAATTATAAACAATAAACAAACTGACTAAAAGTTGACGAGAAATACAGCATCACCTCCATCTCCCTCTTCTGCCTGGTCTTTCTCTCTTAACTGCTTCACTTGGTATTCCTGAAAACATCGCCTCAATTTTTAGAGAAAACAAGGCTTTACCAAAACCAACCTCTGAATCTCACTTTAATTTTCCTTATATATCTTAATGCACATGTACATTATTAGGTAGGCAATATCCTTAGTCTGTCCCATCTTATAAATGAAGAAATTGGGCATTGTTCAGTGAGAGTAACCTTCCTGAAGCCACAAAACTAGAAAGTGGTGACTGAGGAAAGTATAATTCAACTCCAGAATTCTTTAACCTCTACTGTGTATCGAGTTAAAATAAGCATGAGAGAAGCTCTTCTTTATGCATTATACCCACTAATAGGGAACAATGGGAGCAAATTTAAGAGATACAGAAGAGGATCAAGGACTAGGAAAACCAAGTTCCTAATGAAGATGGAATAAATGGTCATCATTTCAATTGGGCTTTCAGCTTTAATTCCAGGGGCTCATCCATCCTTGAAATGGTAAGACCAGGGGACAGAATTCTTACTTTCAACATCTAGGATCCTGAGTTCTCAACCACCCCATCCAGGTTTCCTCCTGATTAAAACCCCCATCTTTCAGCCTAACTTAAATGTTTCTGGACTTCATTATGTGAAGGATCAAAGAAGAAAGTCTAAAGAGTTCCCTAGTTCTTTTTCATTTAATTCAATTCACTATTTAATCCATTTCTTTGAAAGCATACAACTGACTAGCAATTGGTAAATGAAAGAAGCTAGAGCAAAATTTTGTGAAGATGCTAATCAGGACAAAAAAACTGGACTTTACTAAGAGTAAAGATTTGGGAGGTAGCCCTTCTCTGTTCTTATAGAAGAGGACATTGAGATGCAACATACATCTCTGAGAGCTGTAACATAGCACTTGAGGTGGTAATAAACGTTTTTAATTAACTTAGAAACAACCATCTTATCCATCTTTCTGACAGTGAAGAGATACTCTTCTAGTGACAATTATTTTATAACCCTTAACTTCTCAAATTATGGGCAGTTTAACAATTGCCTCAGAAATTAAATTTAAGGAGAGGGGGCAGAAATGAAGGAAAGTGAATAAAATAATAATTAAGCTCTACTCCAGGCCAGCACTTCTAAGTCTCTTGAAATATCTTGCAAACATTATATTTCAGACAAATTTAGAAAAGCTACTTGTACAAGTGCATATTAAAATAGTGTCAAGGGGAAATGCAAATTTGCATGCCTGAGGCAAAGACTGTGCCTGCATGCATGGGGGCTGCTGAGAAATGTAAAGGCATTAACAGATGTCTGCTTGAGTACATTAGCATACAGCGTCTCCCCTGTACAGGGCAACTGGACTGAGACTTCTCCTGTCTCCATTCAGTTATGAAACCTCCATTCCCTTTCCTCTTCTCCTTGGCACCCTTCACTGCCCTTTGACTCACCTCTAACCACTTCTTCCTCTTCCTTTCCCTGTTTTTACTGTTTCCAAGGAAGACAACAAGAGAGGGTTGATGAAAGGGTTCAAGTCCCATTTCTTCCCTCAAATTCAAAAGCAACAGAGCCTAGACTTGCTAAAGTAGATGGAGTTAGGCTGAGTTTAAGAGTGAAATTGCAGATGGAAATAAAAAATGTGTCAGAGCCATATTTGTATTTTCTTACCCTTCTTTGTTAAGATATTGTGTGCCCTGTTAGTTTCCAAAGATGGTCATTATAATTTGATCTAAGTCCTTTTAGCCCTTCTGCAATGAATCATAAAAGTCTAAGTTCATTTTTGGATACGACTTGAGATATAGCATTCTTTCAGTTTAGAGTTTATTCATCTGTATCTTTGTGGCTTTGACAACAATAAGAGTGCTTCACCAGAACCAGATAACTTGAGAATCATTTGTGTTTTCAATTTATAGGTGAGAAACTATAGCCTAGAAAATTAGGAAATTTATTTGAAGTCAGATAAATGGTTTCAGAGTTGTTTTAGCACATAGCTAGAACTCTTACTAGCTAATACATATAGTTAACACACATCTCAAATTCTTCTCCTAGATGTCTTTTGCTAGATTCCAGATATCAAATCTCATGAAACTTACTCTCCTGCGTTCTAATTCATTTAAAATGTTTACTATCTGGTCCCCCTGTTTGAACTACTATGAGAATGTGGATAGACATGAAGCACCTTGCTGCAGTAATGGATCCCCACCACACTGATCTTCATCAGTCTCTTAAGGGAGTACTAGGGCGTGATTCTGATCCAATATCAGAAACCAAGTTCCCTCAGTTCTTACAACCTGGTACTCACCTCTCCTTTCTTTCTTCACTGGTGATGGAGCCAGTAGGCGCCACTATAGAGGATGTTGTACCGAATTTACAGAAATCCCATTACATTTATATCCCAAACCAGGTGTAACACAGGAAAAGAAGGTTTATGTGCAAAGTTTTGGGGAGGAATCAATTCTACATATTGCATATGTGATGGGTATGTATATAAATACTGATCCAAACATGTAAATATGAAAAGCTAACACAATACATTAGGAATAGGGAAGAGGAAGAATGGAATTTAGGGCAAGGATCATGTGAGAAATCTTCCATACAAACTGAGTCCTTAGAATTGATCAGAGGATAAAATAACTCTATACTGGAAGAGTAAGAATTCTCACAGCAGTGAGTCTGCATTAGATTAATGCCTCAGTTTCTCTAGCAGGCATTGAAAATTACCAGACAGCAACATCAACCCAAACATTTTTGCAAACACAGCCGTGAGCAGATTTTCTTCCCTCTGCTCTCCACTTACAATGGATGCCAGCACTGCATCTTGAATCAAAATATCCTAGGTTTTACAAGAATTGTCAAAAGGGAAAGACCCTATGCAGGAAAGAAAATGTATTTTCAAACTATTCTAGAATTGAGAAAGAATCTATAAATTAAGCATTAAAATTAATGAGAAGCACTTTCTCCCTTTCTGTCTCTCAAGCATTATGGGCATGTGTGTGCTCGCATGCACACACACACACACACACACACACACACACACACAAATGCACACACACTAAGTGAAAATTATCTTATATTTCCAGGTTAGGATTTCAGGGTACCATCTGCAAAGTCATCTGCATTTGTAGTAGATAGCCTAATTCAGAGAGACTTTCATTATTACTGTACTCTGTTTCTTCTTTCTCAACTGCTGCCAAGGCATTCACAGACAAGAAGTCTCACCATTCCTGGCAGTGATTGTATTTCTATATTCCTATGACCAAAGATAATGTGCGAGTTTTATCTTTCCTAATGGTGGAGAACTTCAATGAGTCTCTTTTGATGGTCATGCTGCCCCAAGTGGCCTAAATCAGCACAGCAGCTTAGGAGTTTACCTCTCATCCCAGAAGTCTGTAGTTCTTTAAAACATGTACCCCAAAGGTCTACACCCCAACAGATGAAGTATGTCAATATTTCATTTGTTAACTTAGACCTCATAGAAGTGGAAGTCTACATACCAAGAGAAATCTGAGAACACACAAGTCTAAGTAATGATCCATTAAGTCTCAAAGTTAAACTTTGTTAGAGAGACAAGAAATTAGAGATAAAACTGAAGGATGCTTTCCACATGCACCCATTATTTTTAGGAAACAAGCGTGTTATTCTTACAACTACTTTGAGGATAACACTGTGGTTCTAAAAAAAAGTTCCAAAAAATCACTTTGTTAATTAAAGCTTATGAAATGAAACAACTGTTTTTAGGAATTGATCGTGATGGTTTATACGCTAAAAAGAAGGACTTTTCATATTTCCTTTGAGTGAGATAAAGTTAGTGAAAAATCTGGCTAAGTGGGGATGAGCAGAAGTTGACATATTTGAACATTTTGGGTTGCATATGTCAAAATCTTTTTTTAAAAAAATACTGGGGAGGATGGACTCTTCTGTGAATTAAAGAAAAATCACAAAATATGGGGAAAAAATGGTGGACTTGAAGTCAGAGGATAGGGGCCATATTCTGGCTATAAAAATCTCTAGCCCTAAGATCTTGGCAAGTTTATTCTGCTTTGTTTTTCTACGTTTTTAAACTCAGAGCTTCACTTGATGGAATGTGTGATCCTCTTTCAAATGCTAATGTGGTATGGCTCTATGCAACACATCCTCTTCTAAAAAAAAAAGTGCCACTGCTTAGTGCAAACTTTTCCTCTTTAAGGATTCATAATAAGGTATCTGAGAATTCCAGAATCTGGGTCAATTTTGCCTTACTGGGTTAGTTGGCATTGATATGAAGCTTCTCTCTCTAGATAATTTATTCTTTCTTGTTGTGGTAGTTTTTTCTACTTAAGAAATTCAACTTCAATTCCTGCTGTGAGCCATTTACACCTAGAGCCAAAGAGATATTCAAACTATACAGTAGCCAGTATAGTACAGGCTTGAAAAATGAACAAACACTTCATGAGTATCCCTGAATCCTGCTTAAACCTAAAGAGAAAAATGTGACCAACATAGTTGGGTCCAATACAGCTCAGTCTAGGGTAGCTGAGTTCTTTGATATGTGTGCTAATGCATTTCAAGTCACACTTATTTTATGCCTTAACTGTCTATATCTTGTATAGAATGCTCTAAGACATAACTTATTAAATAACATTCATTAAAACTAAACAAAAATGTATGTACTTGAAGAATAATAAAGCAGAGTCTTGAAAAAGAATCAGAAAAATTGGAAAATATAAAACCATCAGTAAAAAATGAATATTTATTAAAATAAACTCTAAACTGAACAAAAAAGAACTTAAAAATGAGGTGGCCAAATGTATAAAAATTGATAAATAAATCTAGAATTGGAAGAGTTATAATGAATTAGCAGAAAGGTCTCAAACAAATCCAAGATGAAGTCCAGAAAAGAACAGGGGAAAATGGAAGACAAAAAAAAATACAGTACTTACAAAGATAAAACCTTAGTTGGGTGCTGTTGGCTCAGGCTTGAAATCCTAGCTACTCAGGAGTCTGAACTCCAAGGATCTCAGCCAAACTGGGCTGGAAAGTCCATGAGACTCTTCTCGCCAATTTACTAACAAAAAGCCAAAAGTGGGGCTGTGGCTCAAGTAGTAGAGTGCTAGCCTTGCGCAAAAAAGCTCAGGGACAGCTCCAGGCCCTGAGTCAAGCCCCAAAACCAGCAGGAAAAACAAACAAACAAAAAAAAAAAGATAAGAGCTAAGAAATGACAACAAGGAAGGGAAGGGGTAACAGTGATCGACCAGTAATGTACTCATTGCTTTACTCATGTTACTGGAACCCTTCTGTACAGAATCTTAACAACAACAAAAAAAAGAATAGTTCACATCAAATGAATATATAACTCCTCAAATCAAAGGTAAAAGTAGAAGTATAGGGGAAAAATTTAGAGTATTGGAAAAAATTAAGTAAATTTATACCTGAATCTGTCTTTCTGATCTATCTTACTGAAACTGTCGAACATCAAGGGAATGGAGGGGTAGAGATAGAGGGGAAAGAGAGATTAATTAAAGAATTAGCAATCAATTGACCAACAACAATAAATGCCAGAAGGTAAAAGAAAACATCTTCAATGGTTGAAAACAATGACTCTTAGCTTTAAATGTTAGGTCCAACCTTAGTGTTTCTCAACAAGAGGGACACATGAGTGTTAATTAGGATTATCATCTATTTTTAAAACATAACTGGAATGAGCCAGAACCAGTGACTCACATTGACCTGTAATCCTAGCTACTCAGGAAACAGATCCAGAGAATCACAATTGGAGGACAGCAGATGCAGAAAAGTTCAATATACTCTACCTTGAAAATAACCAACAAAATGCTGGGATACAGGGGTGGCTCAAGTGGTAGAACTCAACTAGCAAGCAAGCCGAACAAGAGGCCTTAAGTTCAACTCCTAATACCATCAGAAAAACAATACAAAGAGAGGTAAAGACATTGTAGAATCATTTATAAAAAAAGCAATAAAAAAGCAATAAAGGAGAAGGAAAAAAAACATAAAAAGTAAAGAAGAAATAGTAAGTAGAAAATTTTAAATAGGTTTAGAAAAAGCTCCAATTACCAAAAAAAAATTACATACAAGTTAACAACAGATACATTTATCTTTATGGATTTCAAATCTGATGTTCGATAAGTTGCTAATCAAGAGTATGTGTTTAATTTAAGGAGGAAATATGTAAAGTAGTATAGATCAAGTAAAAATTTTAAGAATTTATAATTTGAATGAAATTATGACAAATTAAAATGCCTATATAAATAAGTAATCAATTAAAAAGATAAAATATGAAATGATTAATGCAATACTTTTTGATCATAAATTAACATGGTTATCAACATTTCTCCACCGTTGACATTGATGCAATTATAAAAATGTCCACTAGTGCTTTAGCAGGTATAGTAATTTCTTTTAATCATATCAAATTGCTAAAAACGTTTACATGGGCCTGCATGTAAATTTAAATTTTATATGCAAACATCAACCAGAGAGTATAGTATTTATTGAGTTCAAAGTGGACTCAAGCATATTGTTCTAAATAAACATTAATAAGAAAGGTATTCTGTGGATGTAAATAAAGGAAATTGTAAGATATTCTGTAAGTATAATTAAAATAGATTATAATAAACATATCAAAGAAATAAATACTACCACACTGGATATATTAAACCAAGTCTAGTAATAGAGAAAAGAGATACTTAAAACCATCACTTGGACACACTTCAACCAAATTCCCTGCCACTTTATAATACAAACAGCCTTGGTTTGAGTTTCTGGTTAGCTATTTCATTTGAAAGGGCATCAGAATGTCCTTCACTATGTACATTCTTCCAACCATCAGATTATATCTAAGATGTTCCATATTTGCCTGTGGTTCTTCTCCTCTCATTTGTTCTCCAGAATGACTCTCCATTCTCCACTCATAGCAGTTTGGGCTTTTGCAGTCTATTCTTTCAAACACTTCTACATTTTCAGGTATTTGTTATAACAGCATCCCACTCTTGAGACCAATGTTCTGTTTTCCTGTGCTTTGTGTTGTAACTGATACTATAGACTGCCTAATTTACAATGAATAGAAAATTATTTCATGACAAATCTAAAAGATAGGATGGAGGGTCTGACAGCTGATGAGGGCTTTCATGTTGTATCATCATCCAGGGTGGATGGACAAGGAGAAGAGGGATAGGAAAGGAGAGAGAGGGGTGGGAATAGAACTGTGAAAGGAAGAGAGAGGGAGAAACATAGTCAAAGAGAGACAGAGAAAGACAGATTCAAACTTAGTTTTTATAAGAAACTCACTCTCATGATGATGGTATAAGAAAATGTCTCTCGTGATAAGATAAATCTATTCACTTCAACACCATAGCTTAATCACTCTCATTTAAATAACATATTAGTTTGTACCACTTGGCTTATGGGGGACCATGAACCATAAAGACTACCAAGTTCAAACTACCACCCTAACCAAGGCTATCCCACGGCATCTCATTTTATCTTCTAGCAACTTTTCGCCTCATTACCCTCCTCTCACCAAAGACATTTGATTCAAGATCTCTTAGGTAAAACGCTGTCCCTTCTAGTCTACTAGAACTATCAGTGAACAAAAAAGTGTTTTGAGGCATACTTACCAAGCTATTATTGTATATACATGGTTCAGGAATAGAATTGCGTTTTTCCATATAGTTCAAAGAATAACTAGAAACCTCATTAAAATGAAACAAACTACACAAGGTAGAAGCAGCTTGAACATCTTTTTCTAAATGCTATGTCTACTGAAACACATATGGAAAACACTAAACTCCAGAGATTAATACAACACAGCCTTATGTTAGTTTTCAGTCTCATTAAAATACAGGGTACCCAATGAATCAAAATGGTTAGTAAATAGTTTTGAATTTACTCTTATCTTATTACCTTAGTTATCTGAATCTGCTCCTAATTATGTTGATATCAGCCAAACTGCTTCTGTAATTCAGAACCAACATGTTATTTGAAGGGGAATTCTCAGGATTTCTATTTTCAATTGCCTGAAAATCCAAAGCCCTCTTTCACTATCTAGCAGATCCTGGCCGTCTTCCTCAACTGTTTGGATACTGGCTGTTTGCTTCTTTTCCTCAGAGTCCCTGAACTCCATTTCAGAAGTTGTGTGGATTCCAGCAAAGAGAAAGAAAACAGCCAAATTCTTAATAGTGTGGCTTAGCACAAGACCAAGTCTACTCTAGTGAAGATACTTGTTAAGATAAAAGAAAGCTGACAGGCAGGAAGAATGGGAGAACACACATCCTAGGCAAGAGTACATTAAGTGGAACTTGCATAGATATTCAAACATTTTTTTCTGTCTTGGGAATTAGGGCATGTGTGAAAATACTGGAATCCTGCTACATTTGCTTTCAGTAGAAATACTTCTGTTGATTGACACAGATAAAATATTCAGAAGATGAAATCACAATAGAAATAATGAATTAGTAGACTTTGTAAATTTTTAGTAATTTATTTATTTATACTATTCTTAAGGCATTGTATAAAGGTATATCAATTCAACCTGTCAGTTTGTGAGTACAGTGCATCTCGATTAATGAATGTCCCCACCTTTCATTATTCTCCCCTTCATCATCTCTCTCAACCTGTTATCCCTTTAAATTACCTAATTCCATCTTCACATACACACACTGAATATTCATTAGTAGTCTCTAATCTGAAAATTAAATCATGATGAGGAGTCAGATTGTCATAATAATACAAATAATGATGGTGGTGATAATAATAATAATAATAAATGTCTCTGTGTTTGGGGATAAGAATGTGCTACTAAAATTAAATGCTAAATAAGGTATGGGGAAACAAAAGAGAACAGTTTAGAAGAAATGAAAGAAATGAATTTTTCTCCTTTAATCTACCTTCTGCTTCTCTACCTTAACTGGAATTCTGTAATGATGTATGGTGCCATTTACTTAGCAACTTTCAAATAGGACAAGGTGGATTTTCATTAGGTATTTGAATATTTAGTAGTTTTTTTTTGTCGGTTGTGGGCCTTGAACTCTGGACCTGAGCACTGTCCCTCAGCTCTTCAGCTCAAGGCAAGTGCTCTACCACTTGAGCCACAGCGCCACTTCCTAGGTTTTTGAATATTTAGAAATCCCTACTGGACTTAAAGAAATAACACATTATCATATGTGTTTCTGTAAAGTAACATGGCTTCTCTCTGGTGCCACATGATTTATATATAAAAAAGGGACAGGAGATGAATGTATTTAAAATCTTTCCTGATAAATACTTCTAAAAATAAAGCATATGTGTTTCTGAATGATAACTTAAAATATCAGTATTTTAGAAATATCAGTATTTTTCCTAAGGCATTGTCTGGGGCCACCAAACTTTTACCCATTTGAACTTGACTGATATATCCATTGTCATGAGACAGAATTTTAACAATTGAATGCAGGCTACAAGAGCATTATCTCTTTGACTTTGAATACTAAAGTTTCTTGGAATCTATAGCAGAGGCACTGGTTTGAAAGAAAAGATGTTTTGAAAAGCAAAGCCATGAAGAATTAAAGACATAAATTTTTTGCTATAAAAAAGAAACACATTTGGGAAGATTGGTGAAGGCCAGAATTACTTTGTTCCCTGAATAGCAATTCCATAAACTAGCAAAGGTGAGGGGAGTTGTGGGAGGTTGAAGGGGTGGGGAAATGTACTTTAGTTGAGAAGTAAATGTACTTCAGATAAAAACATTATGCCTAGCCTGAGATCCACAAGCAATTGAAGAGTTTCTCATAAGTGTCTGTAAAGTTCATCCTGTAATTCAAATTAAATGTTACATCAACTAGAAGTGTTAGATTTTAAAAGCCCTCAAAAAGGTTTAGGAAATCATAAGCAGAGGCTCTGAGTTCGTGCCTTCTAGGTGAAGCAAGAAAAAAAAGTTCTTTGGTTTCACAAGGCTCAGAGCAGAGAGGACAAATGGCTGAGATGCATTCAGACCTGTGTCTGACTACACCGTAACCACCTGATGGATGCTTCCCAGGTAATACAGAAAGAAGCAGAACTTTTCTTCATGGAGCCAAGAGCAGTAAGAGCTCAGAGAGGTCCATGATTGGGCTGAACATCAGCATAGACGAATGAGGATACGTTGTACCTTTCTTCCCCCTGGCATATCTTCATTTTTTAAATTATTTTATTTTTTTAAACTCTTTTTATGCCAGTCCTGGGTCTTGAACTCAGGGCTTGGGCACTGTCTCTGTGCTTCTTTTGCTCAAGGCTAGCATTCTACCCCTTAAGCCACAGTGCCACTTCCAGCTTTTTCTGTTTATGTGGTACTGAGGAATCGAACCCAGGGTTTCAAGCATGCTAGGTGAGCACTCTACCACTAAGCCACATTTCCAGCCCATATCTTCATTTTTATACCTTAACTCAAAAAGTTAAGCAAAATACTCACATGGTGGTGGCTAAAAATAAATTGGCTAATAATACTGAGAACTGTTACTGGGTATAGACATACTGAAGTAAGGAGATCATGAATTCAAAGGTAGCTAGGGCTATATAGTTTTACATAGGAATGCACTGATGAAAAAAAATCTCTTCTTTAATAAATATTCAGCTTAAGTTTTCTACCTGCAGTTTGTAACTAGAATAGAGAAACTATTTAGCTTAATTACCCTATAATGACACTAATATATTCATAAATGTCCATCAATTAGCCTGGAACCCAAGCTGATGGAAGCTTCTCCTGGACTCAGTAGAACTTCCTCTGTTGGCCTGGGTTCCCTTTCTTAGAGAATAAAACATGCTAACAACATATTTACAATCAACTCATAGGTTATAAAGAGAGTATCTGGGTCAGTGGGAAATGGGATAAGAAAAAGAACTTCTTCTATGCATGTAAGTTGATTTCCCTCTTCAGGTATGCAGACTTGAGAGAGTGAATAACATCGAAACAGAATTCAGAACAGAAAATGGATTTTTCCCCCATACAATTAGGTTTTAAAGAATACTGAATCTGAGAACACCAACCCATCCCTCTAAGGGGAAATAAAGATTCGATTTTGGTGAGATTCTAGTCATGACATTTTCCTCAACTGATCATTGCACAGCCTTCTTATATGTGTGATTTAATATATGTTGTTTATTCATTAACATTGAAATTACAGCCAACAGCACTGTCATTCATGCTCTGGTGAATCTTATCTAACATTAGGAGCCATTTTTCTCTGTAAAGCTCAGCACAGCCATTTCCACTTAGGAACAATAGACAACACTATACTTGGTAATTGATTGCATGATCCAGATAGGAAAAGTGAGGAATGGAGAGTTATGGATCTTGCTCAAGCTGATCAAACCTGGTAAGTTGTTGAATACAGAGCTGAATCTATGCTGTTTGCCTGTATAATCTTCATACCTAACTGCTTCTCTGCACTGCCTCTTGTGGAGCCCAGGCAAAACCAATGACTCATCTCAATAGCTGGAATAAATTCCAAATGTTTGGCACTGAGAAAGCTAAGGGCAGAGACTTGGATAAGGCATTAACATGAAAAGAAGCAGTTGTATCTAAAACCAGATCATCATCCTATCTGTCTGGTCCTCAAGATCTCATCAATCCTTCAGGAGGAATTGGAATCTGTGGGATCTAGTGGGAAGGGCGGGCTTTGGTGCCAGACACACTTTAGTTTCAATCTTCCCACTTCTTAAAAATGAAGCAATTTAACTTAAGCAAGTTCTTTAAATTCCCTGTGCATTTCTTCCCATGCTCGTTCCCATCTGTGCCTCGAAGATTATAATAGCTACATCATAGAGTTGTTGTGAGAACTGCAGGGTGTAAAGTTCCCAAGTGTCTGGCAGATAGTGAGTAGGCACTCAAATGTTCAGTTTTATCCATTCCTTTCCCTTATTGGAAGGAGTAGAGCAGACTGTCTAAATGTCTCTGCATGGTTCTAGCAGCACAGAACAAGAACTTGAACAAAAGTGAGCCTTGACTCCACCCAAAAACAACTTTCTTAGAAAAAGGGACTTGATTTGAGGTCAAAACCTTAAACATAAAGCAAAACATAAATCCGGGTGGTGTGGAAGAAAGTCACTGGAGCAGGAATCAGGAAGAGTGAGGCTCTACCACATGTAACTGTGGTTTACCACAGAGTTTACCACTTGTTCCTGTTCCCATGAAGGACAAGAGCGAGTTGACCTCAATAGTCTCTGAGTGTCCTTCAGATGTGACATAGAGCTCACTCAAAGCCTTGTGCTGAGCAAAAACAGGACTGACAAGCCAAATTGATCTCTAAGCCAAGATTCTCAAATCAATAGAGGTAAAATCTCCTACTTTGGAGATTAGGAGATCTAGAGGATGATAGCATGTAGAGACTTTGAAGACAGACAGACATGCATTCCAATTTGCTCATTTTTTCCTAGGTCTCTTCTTAGGTCTATTACCCAAAGGAAATCATTGCCTCATTGAATTTCTTTCCTTATCAATGAAATGAAGATAATAATTTTCTTTCATAGAACAAATTTCCAACTTTAAGACCATTGACAACTTTTGTTTCATACTTCAACCCCATACTTCTCCAAGAGAAGCTAGACCTTTCTTTCTTTTCACAGCTGTCATTTAGAGACCACACTGTGCATCAAAAGCACTTCTTTTTCTCCAGATAAATGTGGCCTAGACTAAGGGTAGTAGTAGCATAGTAGATTTCCAATATATTTTGGTTTCCCTAAGTGATAAAGAAATGAACAGAAATGATGAGATTATGTTTTCTACTTAAGAAGTTTTTTTCTTAAGATATGTGCCTAGTGAAGGCAAGTGGATACAATCTAATACAAATTCAATCATAGCACCATGTTGCAAGACTCTCTAAAAAATGTCAGTGTTAGCTGGGTGTTGGTAGCTCATGCCTGTAATCCAAGCTACTCAGGAAGCAGAGATCTGAGGAGCATGGTTCAAAGTCAGCCCACACAGGAAAGTCCATGAGACTCTGATTTCCAGTTAACCACCAGCAGTAGAGTGCTAGCCTTCAGCAAAAAAGCTCAGGGAATTTCCCAGGCCCTGAGTTCAAACTCTAGGACCAGCACCAAAACAACAACAAAAAAGTTAATGCTTCTTTTTATCTAGAGTGCATACCAGGAACTCCATCCAATGGAGATAATAGGCTATTTGTCATGTTGAAAAGCAAAAGCAGTATTTGAACACAAAAGACTTTAAATAAATACATCAACATATTAATAGTGCTCATTTCTGAGTAAAGATTATAGGCTATTTTAATTTTTCATTTTGAAGTTTACCGTATTTTCAAACTTCATTTAGTTATGTAAATCTTTACAGTTGAATAGCATAGAACCTTTATACTAATCTGACAGGCTTTTCATGTTTAAATATATGAAAATAAGTACGTTTAAACTATTAATGCTCCCCAACTATATAACACTTTGATATATCCCTCAGCATACCATCTTGCATATTCTAGGAATATATACATACACAAATGTGTACATATTTGTATATTTATATGTGATGTACAAAAATAATTCTAAATGAATATATCTAATCAAGTCTTTTATTCATGCTCCTCACTCTAAATTTGGAAATACCACTTGCAATTGTCTTCTAGTCACTTAATTTCCAGAGACATGCAAACGTCAGCAGATTTTTCTCCAAAACAGGTTAATGCTCCACTTCACTACTGTCCAGATAGTTGTTATTAAAAAGTAGCACAACTCTCCCCATGAGATTTCAGTGTCACATGTTTGGAAGAACTGAGAAGTTATTTGGGTTACAAATATTTGTTGGAGTATCTAATTGTTACTTATTATTGCTGAGATACACATAATTGAAGTGTTCCAGTAAAAAGCAAATCACTCTTGTGATCCTTTGTTAGTTAGTAGAAAAAATATGTGGTTATTCTTTTCTTTGTAGAAAAACTGGTGTTTACTTGGCCAGATTTATTTTTTACAGAGAGAAAGTTTTCAGCCTTCTGTAGAATTGACAACAATTGCATCTTTTAAAAGAGATGTGGTTTTAAACATTTGTCACCTCAAGGCTTGTCACCTAAAGGCTTTCTTATGGAATTTGATATATCAAGTATCCAATTTCTAGTATTTTCATATGATTTCCACCAAACAGTTGTACCCTAAAGAGCCAAATGTAATAGTAATGTCTTCCTTTCAACTATTAAAAAAAATCCCACTTTTCTATTATTCCTCTTATCTAAGGTTTTCTCCTCCTTAATGTATTTGTATGTCAAAAAGGTAGTTTGTGATTACCTGAATAAAATTATTTGCCATCCTGCTTGCTATAACTGCTGGTGTGTACTTCTCTTGAAATATTTTTGACATTCTCTAATCAGTTCCTGCAACCAGAACAATGGTTCTTCTCTGATTTCAACTTTCTCAACTTTTCTGTGCTTAGTTTGCTTTTTCTCTTTTTATTACTGAAACTTACATCTTCAGATTTGGACCTTCAAATGGTAAGGACATCAATGATGAAAATGTTAGGATTTTACCTTTCCCCCAAACTTTGTATCAGTAGCAAGCAATAACATGAAAGTTCCCATAATTGTATAAAAATTTCACACAAGTTAAGGTATGTTAGACTGCAATGTCAAAACTGTACCCCGTGAGCATGAAATACTGTTTTCATATCCTGTCTTCTCCCCTAATCCATCTCATCTTATTAAAAGTAATTATGCTGATACTGCTATTTCTTTTTCATATGTAGCCTTATTATTCATCTATATACAGCAAGAGACATTTTTAGCATATGTAATATACAATACACAGTGTTGGTAAACATATATGTATATGTGTTTATTCCCTTGACACTAAAACAGAGAACTACTCAGGAAAGGAAGAACAGCATGAAGAGTGGAAAGGCACACAAAGATGGGCAGATGGTTTTGTCTTTATGCCTAAAATATCTTGTGAATATATAGGCATACTTCATGTCTATGCCACACAAACCTTCTTAAATTTAGCCGTGAAAGATGAAGTGCAGGATTGTGGGTTTTGATTTCTTTTTTAGGAGTGTTTTTGGTTGCTAATGTTAAAAATGAAATCACGAAGAGATTAATTTGAGGAGCATCAATTAAACTCTCAGTTTTTATTAGGCACTTGAAGAAAGAGGTCTTATTTCTTTGGGATCTTATTTTAGTTGGATTTCCCAACAATGTGAAGTTGAAAGTAGCTACAATCAAGGAACAGAAAGAGGGTAACTTAATTTTAGTAGCCATCTATTCACATTCTGGCAGTACTGCCCAAGGTGACTGGATTTCACAGCCTACTTGTACACTGGAAATACTTACATGAGGTCAGTCTTACCCTTGAGCATTAATAACACGCATTAAAGAAAGTATTAAAGGTTTTGAGCAAGATGGCACCTGATTTAATAAGATTAGGTCACCACAAAGCACCAACAAAGCAAAAAAAAATTTTTTTAAATACCATTTGCCACTTGAAGTGACTGGCAGAAGATGAAGAAGATTTGGACTACACAGGAGAGTATTTCCACACTCAAGTCAGAAAAGGAAAAGTTGAAAACCTTTAGGAGAATTTCTGAGAACTAAATTAGAGATTGATATCTTCTCAAGCACCTTGTTAACAGAAAAAAAGGTTATAGCAGGGGGAAGATAATAGAATGGTTAAAGGGATTTAAACACAAGGATAAACAACCGTTTTATTATAGACAGAGAAATCACCAAATAACTAGAGTTGCTGTTTATAATTGAGTTATATAATGAAAGAAATCAACAGTTGAGATTATCATTAGCCTAGCACCTACAGAGATTTAGGAAAAAAAATTAAATGACTTATTTTCAAAAAGAAATCCTTAACAAATAGCATCTAAGGCCATTAGAGAGGCGATAAAGAACCCACTAATATATATTTAATGAAGGCTTGAGGAAATGGTTATCTCTTTCTCAGAGCTTGAAGACTTATAATGGCCTAACCCTCAGATGTATCAGTGAAAAAATTACTTACGCAAGACAATATTGATTGATATTCTTCTCCTATTCATTCCCCATAAATGTGACTAGAAAGACCCTAGTAATTGATACCCTGAGGAAATTGTTCATTCTTATTTTAATCTTTAATGTTGATCATCATTTATACCAGGGTCATTAAAGAAAGGAGGTAAACAATTGATGTTAGTCATAGTGATATGTTGTTTGCAAGATTTGTCAAGGCAATTGCTTTGGATTTTATAGTTTTTTTTTAACTGTATTTTTTGTCTTTTCTTTTTTGGTACTGGGGTTCGAACCCAGGACGTTGCACTTGCTACACAAGCGCTTTTGCCACTGAGCTACAACCCAGCCCCAAGGCAATTGCTTTGGGACTATGTTTTTTCCCGCCTGCTGCCTGCTAGGAAAACATGAACCTATAATCTGAACAGGTGGCTTTTACACAGGTGTTGCTGGTTACTCATTTATTCAAAAAGTTTTTTACTCAAAAATTTTTTAAAATGTATCATTAAAACCAAGACACTTTACACTTATTGATCAATCATGCCTCAAGTTAGAAAGCATTGTGTACAACTTTTATTTTTTGTTTTTGTTTTTGTTTTTTTATTGTGAAAATACTGTACAGAGGGATTACAATTGCATGGGCAAGATAATGAGTACATTTCTTACCAAGCATTGTAGCCTCCTCCTTTGTTTACCCTTCCCTTCCTCCCCCCCCACCCCTCCCCACCCAATTCTCCTCCCCCCCACCAAAGTTGTAAATTTCATTTTTCCACATAACGACTTGTACGTCTCATTGTTGCAATGGATCCACCTGTATCCCTATTTAAATGATTTGTTGTTAAATTTTAATACCTGAATATGGACAGGTACCTCTTGAACTCGTGGATTCTGCCATTCCACTGTCCCATCAACTTCTCCCATGATTCTTACTCTGTGCGTTTAAGGCTTTCTGCAGGTGAGAGTACACTCACATTCCTCTGGGGAATTTCATTATGAATGTTTCCCATGATCACACTTTCAGTGCTTTTCAGTACAGTGTAATTGAAAACAAAAATCAATACATCTAAGTTTATGATCTTGAATTAATTCCCACATTCTTTTTTTAAGCCCAAACCTCTGTTTCCAGAAGCAGTCTCCTCTTTGGACTTTGTAGGACTGAATCCTGTTCTTTTCTAATGGTCTCCCTTGGTTATAAATCCTGTCTAGTCCAAGTCATCTCATTCTTATCTCTCAGGTTACAGTGATTCAAAATGAGCCAGTAGCAGTGCTCACAAAGGTATTATGGCAGAAACTCCTGAGGAGAAGGTAAGCTTTACTTTCTCACTCAGTATTTAAGCCTATAAGATACCCTTTGACCTGAGGCTCTTCCCAACATTCAAAAAAAACTGCTTGCCCCAAAATGCAGACATTTCAAAAATTTCATGTGTGTTCATGATAGTTTGAAATGAGTTTCTATCAAGAGTAAACAGAAAGGCTCAACAACTAGATCACATTGTATTTGGTAACTTTAATTTTTTTTGCCTCAGTTTCTTTACCTATAGAATTTAAACAATAGCAACTATTATACCTATACACCAGAGAAATGGAGGTGAGACCTAACATTTCATATGTGAAGTATGTATTATCTATTAATTGGTTATACAAATGACAAACCTCATAGACAACTTTACAGGATAAATACTCAATTCAAGCTGAACACCGGTGGCTCACACCTGTAATCCTAGCCTATTCAGGAGGCTGAGATCTGAGGATCATGGCTCAAAGCCAGCCAGCGCAAGAAAGTCTGTGAGTCTCTTATCTCCAATAAACCACTAGAAAACCAGAAGTGGCACTATGGCTTAAGTGGTATAGCACTAGCCTTGAGCTGAAGAGCTCAACGACAGTTCCCAGGCCCAGAGTTCAAGCCCCACAACTAACAACAACAACAAATAAAACTCAGTTCAGACAATAATACTAATACAAATTCAATATTTAGTATTTTATAAAAATATGTTAAGGATAGTATTTATTCTCCTTATCTAGTTATTATATTGTTGTTATTATATTATTTATCAGTAAAGCCAAAACTTAACTCTATTATATACCAATAATTAATAGTTATACAAAATTATCTCTTGGTTTATTTATATTTTTATCTCTTAATGAGTATATTAGCTTTTTCCTCTAACAATGAAGTTACAACTTACAATCCTACTTTCCTGGTGCATATGTATCAGGGTCTCTCAAATTTATCAAGCCCTTCGGGGATTATGTTAAAATAGATTCTGATTCAGCAGGTCAGGGGTAGAGGATAATTTAAATTTTTTTCTATCAGGCTCTAGGTAATATAATGTATGTGTGCACTAAACTAGCTTTGAGCAGCAAGGAACTAAAGTAATCCCCTCTCGCTTCCACCCTGCTCTGAACAGTGAACAAGGCACAAGAGTTGAATGACTTGAGTTCTAGTCTCATTTCATCAATAAAAGAAAAAAACCTATCTGAATATTAAAGAACAAGATTTTGTCTCCTCATCTCAGATGAAATTATTAAAAAGTGCTGCAAAATAAACAGATCTACACCACCATGGGTACTTAATAAATTATCAACAAAAATTAGAAAATATCATAGGACCTGTAGTTCCTGGATTTTTGAAGATATACTGTTTTAAGTAGGGGGAAAATAAACACTTACTATAGATCACTGTGATAGAGCATTTAGATTTGTACTCAATCTTCATTTTTATATAAAAGTGTGCTTGACAAACATGTATCTAAGATGCTGTCACTTTCAGTAAAGAAGTGAGCCCCTAATTAAGTGTTGTTCGCAGTTGAGCAGCCCAAAGTTCATTCTGAAAAGACAACTCAAAAATGGTGAGTGAATGATGAGACACATTTCTGACCAAGTAGCTTTGTAAAAATAGAGAGTGTAATGTGAATGTCAGTCAATGAAGCTACTTAAATGCAGCTGCACTAGAATGCTGTGCACGAGAATGTTTTCCTTCTATCCCTTCTGTGTTCCTGCAGTATAGTAAACATATCCTTTTAATAAAAAATAGACATCACAGCTGAGAAAGTGTAGGATGTAAGTGATCTTTTGAGCCAGAAGACATTGGAATATAATGGGAGGCAATATTATTTCATCCAAATTTATCAAGTTTCAGCCATGAAATTACATACTCTTAACATAAAAGATTTTTTAAATATTTTCTGTTTAAAAGAATTTGCAATGACAATGATTGAGTGCATCTCAGAGAATGTTTAGAACTCTTGATCAGGTGATGAGCTCCTTTGTCTGAAGCTAGAACATCAAGTGTTTGGTTGAAACAGTTTGATCCAGAATGGGTGAGGTGCCTGAAAACACAAAATGATAGACTCAGTACTTTCCGGGGGATTTGTTGTTGTAATGCTTCCATAGCCAGCTAAGTTGATTTTGTCTTTTGTTTATTAATATTCCACTAATACCTTTTTACAACAATTCAACAAAACTCCATAAACAAATAAATGAATGAAAATAAAAAGAATAGTGTCTCAAAAGACACTATTGTGAAATTTCCCCCCTCACATAGGCAAATGTGATGAAAACTAGATTGCATTTAGGGTAATCTGAAGTGCTAAAGGGATATTCAAGTTTATGATATATTTTTTTAATTCTACCTGAGGAACCCTACTGCATTGTTGGTGGGAGTGTAAACTTGGTTACCCACTTTGGAAAGCAGTATGGAGGTTCCTCAAAAGACTCCACATAGAGCTCCCCTATGACCCAGCAATCCCACTTTTGGAGATTTACCCAAACAATTACAAACAAGACCATACTAAAGCTACCAGCACAACTATGTTTATTGCAGCATTATTTACCATAGCTAAGATATGGAACCAACTCAGATGCCCCTCAATAGACGGATAAATCAATCAAGAAAATGAACCAAGAACACACACACACGCACACACACACACACACACACACACACACACACACGCACACACACAATAGAATTCTATGCCTCCATTAGAAAGAATGACACTGCCCATTTGTTAGGAAATGGAAAGACTTGGAAAAAATTATGTTAAGTGAAGTAAGCCAGACCCAAAGAAACATAGATCTCATGGTTTCCCTTATTTGCAATAACTAATATATGTCTAGGACAAGCAGAAAAGGTCAAAAACTATGTTCATATGACCATATAAGATGATGCTAAGCAAACTGAACCCCAAGATAGGGACACAAGTAATTCTTTTTGGTGCTGTTATTTTTAATGTACTATGTGATTTTTTGTTTCTTTTGTATTTTCTTCCCCCATGGTATAAACCCTGTTTACACTGTATTTGAATCCAGATTCCTATATCTTATATATACATTTTTCTAATTTGGGAAAGGGAAATAAGGATACAGGTTGACCCATTGTAACAATGAGATGTACAAAACACTATGTTGAAAATGAACTTTACAACTGTGGGAGGGGAAGGAATGAAGGAGTTGGAGAGGTAGGGAAGAAAGGGATGGTAGGGGGAAAACAAAGGAGGGGGTAACAATGCTCAATAAGAAATGTACTCATTACTTATGTAACTGTAACCCTCTGTACAATATCTTTTATATATAAATATATATATACACACATAAACTCTACCTGGGCTAGAATTTTAAACTAATGGCATTTCTAGGAAGTGTATCTATTTTTTAAATTATTTTTAAGTAGTTACACAAAGCAGTTGCCATTTAACAAAGCCGTTTATGAATACAATGCATCCAGATCAATGTCACCCCTTTTAATATTCTCAACTACCTTTTCTAACACACCCCTTCCCTCACTCTTCTTAATTTTATAGGATATAGCCTGGATTCTTTTTTTCAATTTTTCTTTTTTTTTAATATTTTTTATTGTAAAGATACTGTACAGAGGGGTTACAGTTACATGAGTAAGGTAATGAGTACATTTCCTATGGAGCATTGTTACCTCCTCCTTTGTTTTTCCCCTACCATCCCTTCCCTCCCCACCTCCCAACTCATCTCTCCCCCCACAACACAGTGTCTTTTACATCTCATTGTTACAATGGGTCAACCTGTATCTCTATTTAAGCATTTTGTTATTTCCCTTCCCTTCCCCAAATTAGAAAAAATGTATATACAAGATGCAAGGTACTGGAATTAAATACAGTGAAAACAAGGGTTATACCATGGGGGAAGAACATACAAAAGAAACAAAAAATCACATAGTGCATTAAAAACAACAGCAACAAAGAAAAAAACCTCTTGTGTCCCTATCTTGGGGTTTAGTTTGCTTAGCATCATCTTATATAGTCATATGCACATAGCTATTGACCTTTTCTGCTTGTCCTAGACATATACTAGTTATTGCAAAAAAGGGAAACCATGGGACCTATGTTTCTTTGGGTCTGGCTTACTTCACTTAATATAATTTTTTTCAAAGTCTTTCCATTTCCTAACAAATGGGGCAGTGTCATCATTCTTTCTGACGGGAGCATAGAATTCCAGTGTGTGTGTGTGTGTGTGTGTGTGTGTGTGTGTGTGTGTGTGTGTGTGTGTGTGTGTGTGTGTGTGTGTGTGTGTGTGTGTGTGTGCATACCACATTTTCTTGATTCATTCATCTACTGAGGGGCATCTGGATTGGTTCCATATCTTAGCCAAGGTCAGTAATTCTGTGATAAACTTAGTTGTGCAGGTAGCTTTAGTATGGCCCTGTTTGTGATTGTTTGGGTAAATCCCCAAAAGTGGGATAGCTGGGTCATAGGGGAGCTCCAAATCTAATAACAACAGATGCTGGAAGGGATGTGGCCAAAAGGGAACCCTACTGCATTGTTTGTAGGAGTGTAAAGTTGTCCAGCCACTCTGGAAATCAGTAAATAGGTTCCTCAAAAGACTCCACTGGCTTCTTGATTGCCTTGTCTCCCTCTTTTCTTCACTCACCAACCTTTCCCTCCTAATCCACCCCATACCTGCTTCCTGGTATTTATTTTGTTAAACTTTGGCTTTGTAAGGAAGTTCTCCCATGAATGTACTATGTTTCAGTTAATACATTTGTAGATATTTTTATGACAGCCAATGAATATGCTTACTTAAAAGCTTATAAGATAACTCTAGCATCCACATATAAGGGAAACTACATGTCCTTTACCTCTCTGAGTCTGACTTACTTCACTTCACATAAATTTCCAAGGTCATCCTATTTATTTACAAATAATATATCATTTTTTCTGCTAGAGTAAAATTCTACAGTGTATCTATATCACATTTTCTTGATCCAACTTTCCATTAAGGGCCATCTGTTCCTTACCTTGACTGTGGTGAATCATGCTGCAATGAACATTGTTATGCTTGTGGCTTTTCTGTATGCTGGCCCAGGAAGTATATCTAAACCAAAGAAAATTTAGCAAGTGATTTAGGATCAGTATACAGTGCTTCCTTTAACACAAATTCCAGGTCAATGTTATATTCATTTTGAACAATAAACATGGCCAGTCTAGAAAGGATTACATACTTGGTTGAAGAAGAGTATTTGTCTCTTCTGCTTCTTATGGGGTCTTTTAATACTCACAAAAGTCCTTTCTTGGTTTATCAGTACTTTTGGAAACTAGTGGATACTTTGAAGTTTATAAAATGTAAGAATCAATCTAGAAAAATGATGATTGACTCTTACATAGAACAATTACTTGTGACATTTTTGAGAATTATCTTTCTTCTGATATGTTGCCTTTTGTTGATCACAATTTGAAAGTGAACTACAGAGTACAGAGAAAGAAAACCAGAGTTGATGGTTCATCCCAATAATCTCAGCTTTTTAGAAAGTGGAAGCAAGAAGATCACAATTTCAAGGCCAGACTATGCAAGATTCATGCATAGTCTATGCATTAGTGTATTAGTGCATTAGTGCTATGATGATCAAAGCTTTGTGGCAGAATACTAGCCTAATTTGAGCAAGGCTCCGGGGCTCAATCTCTAGCAACTCCTCAAAAATGAATTTATGAGTTTAAATTGGTGTGATGTTTCCCATAAGTACCTTCACAATGACAGATACACAAATAAATACAAATTGAGTTAGAATAACTATACTTATTATCACCAAACACAATGATAAATGAAGATGATTATAATAGTTCATAGTCCACAAAAACCCAATCGTTTAAAATATTTTAAGAACAACAACATATTGCCCGATGCTGGTAGCTTGAGCATGTAATCCTAGCACTCAGAAGGCTGAAATCTGAGGATCCTGGGTCAAAACCAGCTCAGGCAGGAAAGTCCATGAGAGTTTTTTTGTTTATTTTTGAGATTTTTCCTTTTTTAATTTTTTATTGTAAAGATAATGTACAGAGGGGTTACAGTTACATTAGTAAGGTAATCAGTGAGACTCTGATATCCAATTAACCCCCAGAAAATTGGAATTAGAGCTGTGGCTTAAAGTGGTAGAGTGCTAGTCTTAACTCAGGGACAGCACCCAGGCCCTGAGTTCAAGCCCCAAACTAACAAATCTATCTATCTATCTATCTATCTATCTATCTATCTATCTATCTATCTATCTATCTATCTATCTATCTATCTATCTGTCTGTCTGTCTGTCTGTCTGTCTGTCTAGCATCTGTGGATTTAAGACAAAAAGCCTTTTTTATGTTATCATTTTGCTATTATGTTGTAATATTGGTTGAAGATTAGAAGTAAAATTCAAAATTGTTTGGAAATCTCTTAGCTGACATACCCCCATCTGGATCTCTGCTACTTCATCACCATCTTGGTTGAGAAATAAACATAAGTTCAATAACATGGGAGTTGGCTAGACCCATCGCACATGGAATCTATTGAACATTGCCAAAATTACCATGTTATATAATTTCTACATTCAATATTACCAAAATCAGAGACATTTTTCACATAAAATAAAATGTAATCACTAACTTGCAAAAGTAGGTCTTCAGGCCAAGCCTCAGTATGGTTACTAAATATTTAGCAGTTAGAGGGGAAAAAAAAACTGATGAAGCTCAATCTTTTTCCCTTTTAAACAGAAGTGAGGAATTTTCAAGATAGCTCTCATGGTAAGAACTGGGTGCTCACTCCTTCAGTGCACATGTGCTGAACTGTTCTATTTCCCAGCTTTATAATTAGAGATTATTTCACAGTGATTTTTCAGCACGGATAAAATTTAGCTCACTTAAGATATGACAGCCATCATCCCTTATTTTCATTAAACATGCTCTAGAGCGGGTGGTTATAGAAATAAGATAAGAATTAGCATCTGAAAGTTTAAAGATGATTATAAAATCTCTTCCTTCGAAAATGATGGGTTTCCCTTGGCTTAGCTTTCCAAAAATAAATCAGTATTGCTCCAAGTGACAGCCTCTGCCACCCTCCCCATATGCTAAATCTTTTTGAGCATTCATCCATGTCAATGAAGAAGAATTCTGATTTCAGTTCTTGCAACATGTTGAGCTGTGTCGCACTCTTGCACTCTTGAGATGCAGGACAGTGGCTACGTGTGCCAGCCCCCATAGATCGTGTCCACTTTTCACTCTCTGAATGGGTGTTGGCTCCAGCTTGCACACTTTTCAATGTCAGCAGGTTTCTGTGCCAGGTAGCAATCTTTTCCAGTAAAACAAAAAGCTATTTCTATAAACAAAACTTGTTTACTATGTGAGACCACCAAAACAAATGAAGTGCACTTTATCATTGAAAGTCATTTCCTCTGACACTCACTGACCAAGACAAATAATCACTCTGGCTGCCTTCTACTTTCCATGGTGGCCCTGTGACTATGACCTTCCTTGGCTTTGCTTCTTGGTAGCAAATTCTCTTGTAAAGATGGTCCAAGAAACATGAGGTGCTTAGGAAAAGGAAAGTGTTTAAAACCTCAGCCTCCACTTTCCATCCAAGTTGTTCCTCATTTCTCTGATCCTCAACAATACCAGACTCTTTTTGGCAGAAATGTTTCTGATGCAAAAAATACTTTAAAGGAGAGTAAAAAAAAACTCACAGAAGTGACTCTATCTCTCATTTGAGTGCACAACTCCTTCTGTTACCCTCTGGAAAAGAAAAGGAGAAGTAGAGAGAGTAGGTGTTTTGCTGTTCTTCCTAACTAATTTTAGTGTAAGGAGTTGCTAAAGTGTCCATTCCTATTCCTTTCTCACTAGAAAGCCTATACTTAATAGCACTATTACTTGTTAATAGACAAGTCAGTATGGAGGTACTGTCATGTACTGTCTGGGACAATTTGACTTAACTCATCAGGGAGGGTGAAGGGTAGAAAGTATCACACAGGCAAATGAGCAAGAAGGACAAGAGAACATTTGGTACCAGGAAATGGAGAATGTAAACTCAGTACCTAACTTTCTACTTCCTAATTCTACTAGTTCCTAGTTCCTATAGTTCCTGTCTTGATAGTCTACAAGATTTCACTGCTTCCCTGACTTATATCCTTCCAATCAATTCTCCAAAGTGTTGATTCAACAAATACTTACTGAGTCTTGGAATGTACTTAGCATTGTGGCAGGTACTAAGCCAAAGTCAGAGTATATAACAGACATGGTAATCATCCACACAGATCTTTCAGTTTGGCAGGAAAAAGAAATTATTGACTCAAAGGTGCTTATATAAAAACAGACATGGTGAAAAGGGAAGACTTATGAGCTATGAAAACACATAGTTCATACAGCACAGGTCATTATCCTAGTCTATCAGAAAGGTAGACTTTTGCTGGTTAGAAATAATCTCTTTGAGAAAATAAAATGCCAGCTAAGTCTTGCAGGATGACAGGAAATTGGCTCTGTAAATGGGTAGGTCAGATAAAACTACTCAAAAATATGAATTATATGAACTATAATATAAAGAATTGGTATTTTTGAGAAAATAACATGAAGAAATTTAATATGGCCCCAGAGAAACCAAAAGGTAAACAAAGAATTTGGGAGATTCATATTTGTTACGACAGTAAAGAAAAGCTAAATAAGGTCTAGGGTTCTTTTTTAAAGGAGGTGACATAATTAGATTTTTGTCTGATATCATTTAAGATAAATGAAGCTATTTCACTCACTTGTGAGACAGGATTTTTGACTGGGACTAAAGAAGTGGTTCTCTACTGGGGACATGCTGCTTCACAATGGGTATTTGTTAATGTCTAGAGATGTGTCTGTCTGCTAGTGCATCTATTTCATAGAGATTAGGGATGTTGTCTCAACATCCTTTACTTCATAAGATACTTTAACACAAGAAAGGATTTTACAACCCAAAATGCCAGCATACAGAGTTTATGAAACCATGAAGTACATTGAACTTATTAAAAATGAAGAAAAGTAGTATATTAAAAAGATATTTAAGAAATAAAATTAGTAGGATTTAGTAAATAAACAGAGTAGGCAGGCATTTGGAAGCAAGAAACATAACTGTTCTAAGGTATTGTCCACTTAAAAGTGTTAAATCCTCACAGGAGAGGGAAATCATGTAAGAAGACAAAGAAACTAGATTTGGAAACCTTCTCTTTTCAGTTCTAATACTCTGGACTCTTATTTACTATCTTACTTCCAAGAGTAAGCACAAGAGTTAAAAATAAAAGTGCTTTCAACAGAAATATTTGACAAGGTTTAAAACTCAGCTTGGCTGGTTTTGCCCTGCACTATGCCTGCCTCCTGTCACTCAACTTGACATATTAGGCTTTTGAAAGAGAAACACTGTGAATAAAAAGTTCAGATAGAGTAATGATATAATTGCAATGATCCTTATCTGGAAGGCAAAGGGCAGTGCAAAACCAACCTGTCTTTGACCTTTATGAAATTTCATTTCTGATCATTATGATCCTTAGGAACTTTCATTTCTTCAGAACCAAGAATCAAAGAGTCAGAGTCACATTTTTGCCTTGATTGTTGTTTTGCTGAAGACTGATCACATCATTCCTAGTGTCAGTACTCTAGTTTTGCCACGTCCTGAAAGCAACAACAACAACACTAAACCATTCCAACAGTTAACATCCTGTTAAATGATTTCCAAAATATCCTGCACCATCAGAATCCTCTTTGTTGATGTCTTTTAGGTGGTTTCAGTGGAGCAAATGAATAGCTCCTGAGAGTCAAGAAATTATTACTTTTTCAAGTAATATTTTGGAATTTATAGTACAGGAAATCAGAGGAAAGAAGAAAGCCAGACAATGACTAAAAGAAAGACTAGAGAAAAAGGTCCTCATTACCCTACTGGTATAACTGTAACTTCTCTGTACAGCATCTTTACAAGAAAATAAAATTTAAAAAATTATTTTGATGTACACAGAATTTTAAATTCCAATTTTTGCTTTTTATTGTTCTTGAAATTACAAAGTATAATTTGAGATGTAAATTTAGTTCTGCCAATATTACCTTGATATGTCATTATGAAATGACGTGACAGTGTAAGACTTAACAGGATTAATAGGTCAACCCAGAGAGATGTGAGAGAAAAAGTTCTACCATCACAGAAAGAACTTTCTAATAAATGAGAAATATTACCACAAGCTTTTTTCACTGTAGGATATGGCATCCATCCTTTCTCATCGTTGTCCAATGTCTTGTCTTCCCGACAAACTTGATCTATCCTAATCTTAGATTAAATTCAGAAGGGTGTGTTGGCTGGTGAACTTCAAGAGAAAGAGGGATTCGAGAAAGCTGGAAAGAAAATGTAACATTTTTAAAAATTGCCAATCTATCAATATACCCAGGATGATTCCTAAACATCTGTTTTCATGACTTCTTGTTCCTGGAAAAGTTTTGTCTATGAAAGTTATGATCTTATTGCCAAAGATTGTCTCTGGTCTCATAACTCTGAGGAGATATCAGCATTGAGTCTGACCAGAACTTTCAGGCTCATCAAGTGTCTGATATCTGGGGTGTCTGGCTAGAGGCAGAACAGCCACTGTCATATCATTGGCAAATATTCATTCAGTCTCGGGGAAGCTCTTAGCTTCAATATCTGAGCACTTAAAGGAAAGAAAAATGGCAGATTGTTTTACACCTCCATCTATTATTTTAGAAAACATAAAACTATCACTATTCCCTCTACCTGGATTTCCTAATTAGTTGTTTTGTGTTATATATATATATATATATATATATATATATATATATACATATATATATGTATATATATATGTATATATATATAGATATATAAATTTTTGTGTTATATATATATACACAGATATATAAATTTCCATTTTTATTCCCATTCCTGGAAATATAAAAATGGCATTAGAAAGACTACAATTATATACCTATCAAAGGCAATGTAAGTATTTTTGTGACTCATATTGAGAAAGGACGTTCTGTCATTGCTGTCTTAAAATGTTAAAACATGGCCTATTGGGTGAAAAAGATAACATTGTTTTAGATCCTTTTGTGTTTATCAAATGTAGTGTTTTGGATATCATTGTATGTGACTGCTCAAGGAATAGTTTAAGGACAAAATGTGATTTTGTTTATAAAGGAGCAGTTGAGCATAGTAGTCTACATCCATACTCCTAGGTAGAAAGATCACTACTTAAGGTCAACTCAGGAAAAAATAGTGAAAGACACTTTCTGGAAAAACAAACCAAAGCAAGAGAACTGGCAGGGCAGTTCAAGTTGTGGCATACTCGACGAACAAATGTGAAATCCTTGCTTCAATCTCAAATGTTCCCTCCACACACATACCAGACACACACAAACTGTAGGGAGCCGGGGCGAGACTCCGCCCACTCCCTTGCAGCTTTGAGGTAACCACCCCATATTAGACGGTGCTTGGCGGGATGCCTGAGCTTTGCGCGTGAGCGAGCCAGGTAGAGTCCCCAGCCAATCCCATGACACCTGGTGACGGTGAAAGGCAGGCGACCAACAATAGACTGACCCGCGTTCCTATTTTCCCTATATAAGCGGCTATGTTTCGGGTGCACGCTCTCTCGCGCCCAAGCTCTCCTACAACTAAAAGGCTCTCCAATAAAGCGTGATCTGAGAAGACTCCTGGTGTGGTGGTCTTTCTTTCTCGCTGGTCGAGTAGACGGTCGCTACACAAACACAGGCAGAGAGTTAACAAGATGGACATCTAGCATTTGAATCATTATTTTTCTTTAAGTATAGTATGTCTTATATATGGTTAAAATTAAGTAAACTCACTCTATTAAGTGACAAGGGATTACTGGGAGAAATGTCTTAGGCCATTTTGAACTATGGCATCTTGGGTCAATTACTTCATACACTTCATGTCCCTTCTTTAAAATAGGAACAATGACATTTCTCTTGTTGGGAGTTGAATGAGGGAAAAAAATTGATGTGCTATAAACTCTCAACACCTACCCACCTAAGTAGATGATAACCATCTCAATATTCTCCTCCATTCTTAAAGTAAAAGACATCACTTCCTTCAAGTCATTATCTCAACCATCCAAAGCCTTCTTGGTAAATTCCTGTCTATTGCTCCAGCCACACACATTACTCTCAGGAAGACCCTGTGAAAAGACCACTTCATCTCTGTCCCACAGAAGCATTCTTACTGCCTTTCTTGTGTGTATAATAGTAGTTTCTATCCAATGTGAGCCTTATGCATACCTTTGTGTTTCTATCTTCATCCTTAAGAAAGTAATCTTTTATTTTACACGGAAGTGAGTATCTAAGCCCTTCCCAAACTGTGATATAACAGCAGAACCAGTAATATTGTCCCAGCCTGCAAGATTGTGAAATTTTTCTCTCCTGGAAAGTTACAAGACCATTGAGTTCAGTTTATTAATCATGAAGCTTTCACAAACAGTCAGAACCTCCCAAAATTGGATCTGGCAGACTCAGAAGTTAATAAGCTTGTTATAGTTGGAGGTGCTACAAAATCAGCAGATGCCACAAATAGTGTCTTCATTCACTAGGCAAATATTTAATGGGCTTCAACTTTGTGCCTGTGTGAAGGTACTAAGGATAGAAAAAAATGAATAACATAGACAAGGTCCCTGAGTCAAAATTCTACCAGTCTAACAGAGGGGATAAGTATGAAAGAAATATTTTTTTCCTAAATGTTATATTCTCAATAAGCTTTAGGTTACATAATCACCTACCTACTGAAGATTTCCACAGCAAAGAACATCCTAGTGAGTTCTAAAGGAGCTCTGAGAATGAAACTAGCACAGGAATCATGTTTAGACAAAGAAAACACATCAAAGTAAGGGAGAGTAAGCCAACAACAAAACCTTAGAAAACTAAGGAAATAAGCAGAGCCAGGGACAGGAGACCATGAAGAGCTACAACCACATGGTTGAAGATTTTCTCTCTAAATATATATATACATATATATATACATAAATTTTTTACATATTTATTGTAAAAATGCTGTACAGAGGGGTTACAGTTACATGAGCAAGGTAATGAGTACATTTCCTATTGAGCATTGTTGCCTTCTCCTTTGTTTTCCCCCTACCATCCCTTCCCTCCCACCCCCACAACTACCACCCCTTCCCTGCCAAAGTTGTAAAGTTTGTTTTCAACATAGTGGTTTGTACATTTCATTGTTACAATGAGTCAACCTCTATCTTTATTTAAGCATTTTGTTTCTTCTCTTCCCCTCCCCAAATTACAGAAGTGTGTATACAAGATGCAGGGCACAGACATCAAATACAGTGAAAATAGGTGTTATACCATGGGGGAGAAACATACAAAGAAACAAAAAAATCACATGATACATTATAAATATGTTAGAAACAATAGCAAGAAAGACAAACAATATTTGTATCCCTATCTTGGGGTTCATTTCACTTAACATCATCTTATATGGTCATATCTTATATGGTGCATAGTTTTGGCCTTAATCCTTGAAGAAACAACTGCCCAATAAATAAATGGTCTAAAAACTTAAAGAGAAACTTCTCTAAAGAGGAAATAAGAATGGCCAATATACACATGAAAAAATGCTCAACCTCTCTAACCATAGAAGAAATGCAAATCAAACAACATTGAGATTTCACCTCACCCCAGTTAGAATGGCTATAATCAAGAACTCTAATAACAACAGATACTGAAGGGGATGTGGCCAAAAGGGAACCTTACTGCATTGTCGGTGCAAGTGTAAACTTGTTCAACCACTTTAGAAAGCAGTATGTGGGTTCCTCAAAAAACTCCACATAGAACTCCCCTATGACCCAGCAATCCCACTTTTGGGCATTTATCCAAATGATCACAAACAAGACCATACTAAAGCTACCAGCACAACTATGTTTATCGAGCATTATTTACCATAGCTAAGCTATGGAACCAACCCAGATGCCCCTCAGTAGATGAATGGATCAAGAAAATGTGGTATATATACACAATGGAATTCTATGCCTCCATCAGAAAGAATGACATTGCCCCATTTGTTAGGAAATGGAAAAACTTGGAAAAAATTATATTAAGTGCAGTAAGCCAGGCCCAAAGAAACATAGGTCCCATGGTTTCCTTTATTTGCAATATATATACATTTTTTCCAACTAAGCAACCATTGGAGATTTTCAGAAGCTCCTGTTCTCTGGGATCTGTCCCCCACATCTGAACACAGAGAGGCTGGATAGAAAACTTAAAGTCCTATTGTTATGACTCCAGACTAGGAGAGAGTTCACACCTGTTATCTCCTTCCTAGAAATGTGTGCAGAGATTATTCTGGATTTTCAGAATATCAACCATTCTCAACTCTCTCAAAAACTCAAGGAAAACATAATTGCCAAGCATCAATTATAGGACCAAGAGTTCAAAGACCATGATTATGAGTGAATGTGAAATTCCTTGCCAAAGAGAAATAAATAAATTACACCATTATCATAAGGAGAAAAGATAGGCACATATCAAATGGTAACACCTGACCTTTCCATGAACAAGCTGATTCCCTACACCCACCCCATTAGATAGCATATAAAAATGGTAGCCCATGACCAAATACATTAAAGAAAAAGACTCTATTTTATTGCTATAACTAACTTCTCATTATTATAGTAGTAGCTAGCATTAATAATTTCCTATGTGTCAGAAGGAATAAATGCATCACCAAAATCCTCCTGTGCCTGAGAACGGAACACTATTGTCACTCCCACTTCATAGACAGGAAAATTGAGGTTAGCAAGTTGAGTAACTCCTATAACATCACATCACTAACAATGAGAAAAATAGGGATCCAGACTCAGAATCTAAACAACTACTAAAGCAGATCTGATACAGTCTGCATCAGAAACATCAGGAACACTTGTTTAAGACCTATGGCTTAGACCCACTGAAGTTTATAATGTCAGAATTTGTGGTAGTGAGATTTTCATCAAATACCCAATGTAACTCATGAATGTTGAAGTTTGAGAGCCACACTACTCCCAAAAGACATTACTTAGTTACAATATCTGTCCCATCCCTCCAGAAAGAAATGTGATCTAAAGGATAAGTGTTTTCTTGTGTTCTCTCTGAATTATATTGCTCAGAGCCTCAATATTGTCAGAGTATTGGAGGTAAAATCCAGCTACTGCTTTCCCTGGAGCCATTCCCATTAAAGGAGGGCTTTTCCCCAACACTAGCACATCACAGCATGCTACTTTGCTACCTGCTGCAGACTTTCTTTGCTGGTCACTAGCACTGTGAATAAGTGCAAAGAATGATATCTATGTAGCCCAACTCCCAGCTCAACCCTTTACCAACAATGCAAGAATAGAAGAGTCATTTCAATGATCTGTGTTTAAGTATAGTTATTTGTGAAATGGAAATAAGTCTCCAGCAACAGCACCACAACAAAAATGCAGATTATAATGTATATGGGAGGCTATGTCAAAGGAGCTAGCCTTATTTCTCTAAGCTTCTCTTAGCTTAACACAGACACACACACACATACATTCGTGTATTTGAAGATGTATACACACAGACACATGCACATGCATTCATGTATTTAAAGATGTATACACACATATATGAGTGGTCACTGTAGAAAGAAAGGAGAAAAGGAAAAGGAAGAGAAAAAGGAAGGAAATTAAAGAGGGAAGGAAAGAGGGAAGGTAGGGAAGGAAGGCAGGAAAGCAGGAAGGCAGGCAGACAGGAAGGAAGGAAGGAAGGAAGGAAGGAAGGAAGGAAGGAAGGAAGGAAGGAAGGAAGGAGGGAAGGAAGGAAGGAGGGAAGGGAGGAAGGAAAGAAGGGAGGGAGGGAAGAAGGGAGGGAGGGGGAAGGGAAGAAAAGGAAGGAAAGGAGGGAAGGGAAGGAAAGGAAGGGCGAAAAGGGAAGGGAGAAAGGGAAGAAGGTAGGTGGTGGGTCTAATGTAATGGGATAGTATTTCTAAATCTTAAAACTGTTTTTCTTCCACAAGGCCCTTCCCATTCCTTTCATAATCTGTCTGTGAGGAAAAAGGACAGGTTTGAAAAAGCAAAAAGAGCAAAGGCAAAGAAAGATACCAACTTCAAAAGACCAGATCAACTTTAATGAGAGTTGAAAAGGGACACCAGAGTGTCCTGAGGAGAGTCAGGAGACACAAGGCACAATGGGGGGCAGGGGTGGAGAGACTTAAGTAGAGTCCTGGGTGGGGATAGGATCAAAGTTGGCTGGATGGTACATGCTTGCAAGTTTGTTGTCTCAGCCTGAAGTGGATTATAGGGATCTGGTTCCAGGAACCTATTATTTGAGCAAGTTCTCTGCTCAGCCGGATGTGGCCTACTTTGAGGAACTCAAGTGCCAGTCACCTGGGGGAGGAGGAGAGGTGGACTTTCACATTTCAAGAGTACAGCTTCCCATCATTGATTCCTAATACTGCCCACCCCACCTCTACCTCCAGTTTGAAATGCACTACAGAAATGGAAACAAAAATAAAATCTGCTTGAGTCAGGAAGATTCAGACATAAACCTATAGAGTGAGTTTTTATAAAAGCAGATGAGAACAAATGACTCTGGCTGAGTATATTAGGGGCTGTCATAACAAAATACCATAAACTGTACTGGCCAGACTAAACCATGGAACTTTATTTTCTAGGAGCTCTAAAAGCTAGAAGTCCTAGTTGAAGGTACTGACTGGGGCGGCTCCTAGTAAGGACTCTATAGATTTGTATTTTCTGCTGTGTCCTTGTATATCAGAGAGAGCTATGGCATCTCTTCCTGTACTAAGAACACCAAACCTATCAGATTAGGGTCTATCCTTATGCTATCATTTAGCGTTAGTCACCTCATAGGCTTGTGTTCTCAACACAGTCCTCTTGGATATTAGAGTTTCAATACTGAAGTTTGGTGAACCATAATTCACTGTTGGGTCCTGAAAAAGAAAGGAAGAAGTAAGAATCTCCCAGATCAGAGAGTAAAACAGAAAAGCTTCAAGGCTTGTGGGGTGAGGATGAGGATGGAGGGTGAGGAAGAACTTTCCTTTATAACTTCCTAGAATTGGCTTCAGTCACAAGGCACAATTCTTGCTCATAGTTAAGGAAGATTAATTGTCCAAAGTCAGCCAAAGATAACAGAAATCAGAGATAACGACAGGGCACTGGAAATGCTGCCCTAGATTCTATACACCTCAAACACCCTGGACTCTGCAACAGAAGGCATGTAGACACATGCGCAAGAGTGATAGGAACTCATTTATACCTGTCATCCTTGGTTGACTTCCAAGTATTGTTAAAAGGAACACAAATCCTGAGGCTAGCAGCATGGTCACACGAGTCCCCTTTATCCTTGTCCTGCAATAAATATAAGGAAATATGAGTGGTCAAGCCAATGACCACTATAGCAAGCACCAGGAAAATTGATTTGAAATCTGTCTCTGTTCCTTAGCAGTACTGTAGCACATTGCCATAAACAGGATGACTTAAAATTTATTAACTGAAAGAAATGTATTACCTTAAAATTCTTGTGGGTGGAAGTCCAAAAGTCAAGGTGACATCAAGAGACCTGTTCTCTTTGAAAGCTCAAAGGAAATTGGTCCTTGCCTCTTAGCTTGGGATGGTTTCAAGCAATCCTTGGAATTTGGTGTTTGTATCAACATTCCAATATCTATGACTATCTTCATCTACATATCTGTCTCTATCTCAAATGTCTCTTCTAAAGACAGAAGTGCCTGCTTTTAGGGCTCATCTTAATCCAGTATAATTCTACCTAGCATCTTAATTGTATTGCAAATATTTCATTAAAAAAATAAGATACATTCACATATACCAAGGGTTAGAACTTGAACCTATCTTTTGTGGGGAAATAATTCAATCTACTACAGAACCTGTTTTGGAGAGTTTTCTGGAACAAAAACAACCTGAAGCAATTAACTTACAAAGAGGTTTATTTGGCCTCTTGCTTTGGAGATTTTGGTCCAACATCAGGTGGACCAATTGCTTAAAGTTTCTACTAGGAAGGGGGATGGGGTGGGAGTCAGATGGCAATGGCTAGGAGGAAGGCCACTTACACCATGAGCCAGTGAGCAAAGAGAGAAGCAAGCAGCTAAGGTGCCACAATCATCTATGCAGAAGTACTCCCTAAGTATCTGCCATAAACTGTATCTCCTAAAGTTCCCATCACTTCCCAATGGTGCCAACCTGGAGACCAATCCTTTAGGGACATTCAAGATCAAATCTGTTACAAAACCCTAAATGTTATTTCCTAGCATACCCTAAATAAAATGGTAAGTTGCTAGAAGCATGGTTTTTTACCCAACTATCAGGAATTTTCATCTAAGGTACTACTTAACTACTTTAGCATGTCCTAAATATAAACTGCAAGAATATAATTTGTGAAGCTCTACTTAACTGTGCCCCAGGCAGAAAATCAGAATCAATAGATGAAATATATAACATGCCATATGTTTGTCACAAACAATATCCCATATCTATCATGTATAATATTATTTAAGCTATTCTTGACAAGTTTGAGCATGAAGCCCACAAAAGTGGTTATTAGAAAGAAAAAATATAGTCATAAAATAGGGAACAGTTTGGAGAAGATAAACCCCCTGTGCATAACAAGAACTCTTGCCAATTCTTATTGCCTCTGATATTGTTGATCTGGACATTCTGTAAAAAGAAGCTGATACCATTCCTCTTGGAGTTAAACACACACCTGGCCCAAGAGCTGAAGAAGCTGGAGGAGGAAATAGGAAGAAGTGGAATGGCTGTAAACCCAGCTTCCATCCCCCAATAGCAAGATGATCCAGCAGGTAAACAAGTTGCAAATGGTTGCCACTTCATTTTCCCCTTCCAAGTCTTAGAGAGAGACGGAGGGAGAGAGAGAGAGAGAAAGAGACTGAGAGAGAGAAAGAGAGATTTCCTGTAACATACCCTATCTTTGGATATAAACGGTTCAACCTTGATGCAGGACTTACCATCCTCAACAGAGTTGTAGATTTGGGAGAAGATGAATTTATTATGGAAATTCAATGATTGCTTAGGAATGTGATTTCAAGGAATAACTCTATGAGAAACTAAATGAGGCACTCTGCTTCTCTATTAGATAGGGACTGCCTTCAGTTTACTAACTATACAATCACTTTCAATTTTAAGCAGAGATATAATGAATTTATGGAACAATCTGGAGAAATTTAGAACTTCACAAATCATCCTTAAGTAAGCTATTTTAAATGTCAGGCCTCTATTTTTATTTCTATGAAAGGCTTAATAATAAGTAAAGCTCACTTTAGTTGCTACTTGAAAGAGCTTCTAGTAAAGCCGCCTACAGAAGCAATACATACAAACACCCTGCAACTCACAGCCATAATGTTAAACATTTTAAAACTGGATCATAAAAAAATAGTTACATGGCAATGGTTAAGAACCTGGGATCTGTCACCAGGCTGGTGAGTTTGAATCTTCCCATCCATCTGTGTAACATCAGGTAAATTACATCACCAATCTCTGATCTGAGTCTCGCTTTTTTCATATGTAAAATAAGGAAGGAAATATGCCTTTTTATAAATTACTGTGAATATTAAAAGAATTTGTGATGTGTGTGTGTGTGTGTGTGTGTGTGTGTGTGTGTGTGTGTGTGTGTGTGTCTCCTACTATCTGCTGTCTCGTTTAATCTTCCGAGCAATCCCTACAGGGCCTGTACTATTATCCCAATTTTATAGTTGAAGAAAAAAAGTCAAATAGAGGTTGAACAATTTTTTCTTAGGTTGCATAGTCTAAGACGATGCCAAGAGAAAACCCTAGATGGCTCTGATTCCTAGATATGGTCTCATTCCACCAGGCCATGGAGCCTCCAAACAAAGTCTGAGGTCTCTCTGAGACTTCTTCCTGAAAGCCTGAAAAGATGAGACTAAATTGACTAGATCCAAAAATGGAATTAGATCCTCTCCCTAGAGGTGTTGAAGTTCTTGCTGTCACTCATTCTTGACCTAGACAAGATGTGAATGCAGAACCTAGAATGAAAGGCTCTGTGCATTTATTTTGCCCTCTGCTTACATGGTCCCTAGAAAGTTCTTTAAATATTTTCAATCAAGGGCTTAGAAAAATTTTTAAAAATAACCTTGTATATACAATTAGAAAGTGGCATATGGGGAATTAACTATGAGATAAAATTGTCTATGATTATTATGGGCTACTTGAATAGAGGTGCTTTGAAGAAAATACTTCAGACTCTCAGAATCCATACAAAGAAGTCTGACCTGACTGTTGATGCAAAACCACAGGTACTCAAGAGCAGAGACTCTCAGCCCAGAGACCCTCTAGTATCAGTAAATTAGAGGCAGAGAAAGAGACCAGGCTGGAGAATCTGGAGCAGAGGCAGCTGTGTTATAATGACTAGGATGTTACCATGATTACAATGACTATTGCAGAATTATATCAAGCAAACATTTACAAAATGAGTATGAAATAATCCCTTTCACATAAAAATCATGCATCCATGGTATTATGCATGAACAACAGAATTAGAATTTTAAAATAAGGCCAGGACCCATTGCAACGATGAGACCTTATGTCAAAAGACCTTATGTCAAAATATGGGGGGGGGGCAGGAAAGGGGAGGGGGAGATGGGAAGGGATGAGAAGGGGAAACAAAGGAGGAGGAAACAACGCTTGATAAGAAGTGTACTCATTTCTTTGCTCATGTAATTGTAACCCCTCTGTATGGTATTTTCACAATAAAAATGTGATAAAAATGAAATAAAATAAAATAAGGCCAGGCATATGTGCCTGAGTGTCATATGTGCCTAATCTCAGCTACTCAGAAAGCAGAGGTAGAAGGGTGAGAGGCTGGCTCAGGAGAAGTTAGTGCAAAACTGCATCTGAAAATAAACTATAAGAAAAAAAAGGTAAAGGTGAAAATGTCTCAGAATCCAAAATTTTGGGGGCCTAAGTCAAGTTTATTTGTCCTGACTGTTGATTTCTTACCAGGAGTGAAGAAAGGAGCCTAACTTTAACTATGAGAGCTCTTTTTCTCTCATCTAAAGAATGACAGTGATCCTGCCAACTTCCATCAGGGTTTCTTCTCGTCTACATGATCAATGACAACAACCACAGTTCCTCATTTGTGCTCTTGTCACCTCTGAGAATGGATTCCTGCCACTGGTCTGTTCCTGTTAAGGGCTCTCTAAAAGACTGAACGCAATCTGTAAAGAAGAATAAAAATGCAACCCACAGAGCAGTTAAACACCAGCCACCCATAACAACTTCAAAACTTTGCCTAATCCCCCTAAAATCCTAGCTCTAATTATAAAGGAAATGCCAAACATAAGCTTTATGTCCTTGTCAGCACGATATAATGAAATTAAACCAATCACTTATAGACAAATCAGCTAAACGGTTCTGCTTATCCTAAAAGAATGGCCATGTATAACAGTCAGTCATGGAAAAGGTCAAAATATGTGTGCTCAGTGCTTTGAAAGATTGCTACAATTTCTATACAGCGAGTTTTGTCCTCGTTCTATTTGAATAGTCCATGAACTAGCCCATGACCTGTTTTTTTATATGGATAAAAAAGTGACACATGACAATATGTTGGAAATGAACTTTATAAATTGGGGAGGGGCTGGAGGAGGGAAAGTGGGAGAAAAATGAGGGAGGGCTATCAAGTTTGACAAGAAATGGACTCACTACCTTCTGTGTGTAACTGCAACCCCTCTGTACATCACCTTGACAACAAAACTGAATTTTTAAAAACAACTTAAAAAAATCTTACTTGGTTTGACTGGGGCAGATCCTTCTACCTCTCTTATTATTAGGATGGCTGCAACAAAGACGAATGGTCACCAAATGGCTACAAGATTCGCTGGTACCACACGATTGATTATTCTGCCCATTTTTCCTAAATAGACTTCTTTGGATATGAAAGATTCTGAGTTTGCCATCGCTCCATGAACCATATGGTTTTATATTACATATTTCATTCTTGATATGCTTACTTCCATCTCCATAGTAGTTCCCTTTCAGGTCCAAGATTTAGCAAGATCAAAATCTACCTAAGCCAACACCCCAAACCTCAGGCCAGCCCCTCATAAATGGGATTGCTGGCATTATATGAAACCCCAGAGAATTCATTCTTCTTCTATCGAGTATGAACCCAGCAAAAAGATGACCATCTAGGAACTAGGAAAAGCACCATTGAAAGCACAATGAATTTGCTGGCTTCTTGATTCTTTGATTATAAGGCCTTTATGATTCTGAAGAATAAATTTCTATTATTTATAATCCACTCAGTTCATGAGATTTTCTTCACAGGTCAAATGGACCAAGTCATATATTAATAGAATAAGAACTTGGGAAAAATGTTTACTTCCATTTGCTGAAGTTAGTCATTTCAGAGTGGAAAGTTTTAAAAACAGGTCAAAATAAATTTTTACACACGTCTGCTATAGTTCAAGTAATTTGAAGGATGCCTTCAGTATACCTCTCATCCTGCCAAATGAGGAGATGAATATCGATACCACAGGGCTGTAATAAGAATGAACTTTGATCTTTACAAAAGAACTTTCAATAGTGCTTGGCACATAAGTGCTCAATGATGGGCAGCCATTCTTGAGCTCTCCATACTTTTATCTCTAATTAACCATGACACTCAATATATTTATTGAGATATAGACACATATTTAAATATATATTATAACACACCACAAATACTTTCAATCATAAAATAATTACAACGTAGGTCACATCAGAGAACCAGAGACATTCAAAGCCACCTAAAGATATAAAATAACTTTCACGACAGAATAAGTGTTTTGTCCTATTGACTTTATAATGTTAAGAATGTCTAAATAGCCATGGAACTGCTGATAATTTATCATAACTGTTTTTGACATGACTTACAGGATATCTGCTCAAATAATAATAAAATTACCACTAAATTCATCAAGAAAACAACAAATGTTGTTTAAGATTTAGGGAAAAGGTAATCCTTATATACTATTGGTGAGAATGTAAATTAGTGCAGCCACTCTGGAAATCAATATAGAGGTCCCTCAAAAATAAACTAAAATAGAACTACTACACGATCCTGCAATACCACAAGACAGATACCTGTCTTGAGTTGGCATACCACAGAAATTACTTCATGCCCAAGTACATAACAGCACTATTCATAGTGGTCAAACTATGAAACCAGCAAAGATGTCCATCAACTATCAATGAGTAAAGAAAATGTGCTCTATATGTACAATGAAGTGTCACTCTTCCATAAAAATGAACAGAATAATTTCATTTTCAGAAAGGTGGATAGAACTGGAAATCATCATATTAAATGAAATAAGCCAAACAGGGAAAGAGAAATACACATGTGAACCAACAGGAGGGTGGCGGGAGGAGAACTGAGAATGTCAACAACAAGAATCAGAGTTCGCCAGGGCATGCATACGCTCTGTGTGTATGTGTGTTTGGGGACAGAAAGAAAGACAAAGAGAGAGAGAGAGAGAGAGAGAGAGAGAGAGAGAGAGAGAGAGAGAGAGAGAGAGAGAACCTGCTTTGGGTAGCAGGTTCTGTGGAATACACTTACAGATCTGGAAATCAAGAAGGAAAAACAAAAGGAGGCTGCCATCACTCCCAAACATCTATCTGGTGAATGTATGCTTCTTTGTCTTCCCCATTAGTTTTCATGTGTCCAAAGAATCTTGTTACCTAAAAGTATTTGTTCTTCCAATTTCCACAATTATGAGTCTAAATGTTAAGATTTAGAAGTGCATTCTTCCACCAATACACAAAATGAGAGTCTATTAAACTTTAAAATACAGTTTCTGCCCAATCACTTTTGAATTGATCATGTCAGAAGAGGCATGCAAAGAAAAAAGTCATCATGAGGGCAAGGCTAGGTGTGATCATCATGAAAAGACAGAGGAGTTATTACACAGTGGGGACAGAGAATAATATTTGGTACCCATATGGACACAGAGGTGCTTCTTCACAAAAAGACAAGTACAAAAACATGGCCTGAGACTGAGATAGAGATTACAGAGTGTGATTACAGATTACACTCTGTAGAGATTACAGATAGTGATTCAGATGTGTGCAGATATAAAATGGGGGAGGGAAAGGACTACTACTGAGTACTCATGGCAAACAGCATGAAAGCCATTGTCGGCTCCAAGACCCTTCATGTGTATTTACTAATGTAGCACTGGACAAATTTTCCCCCAAAAGTTACTAGGATTATTATCAATTCATATTTTTCTAATGAGACACATGGCTTGACAATTATCTTAAGATTCCATAACTGATACATAAGATAAGTAGAGATTTAAAAAGACTAAACTATTAATATGTGTTTCAACCTCTTGTTCAATGTGTGAAATTCTAAAAAATACAAAAACACAAGAAATATTGAGGTGAATAATAAAGGTCTTTCCTCCATAGATTTTCTCCTGTCTGCCACACAGCTCATTATCAGCTCTAAAAAAATGGACTAGGGCCAGAAAATTCCTCAATGTTCAATGTAAATGCTGATAACTCAAGGCAAATTGCAATCACCTTGAACCATATAAATTTGTGGAATTCAGTATAGAGCACAAGAAAAATTGTCTCCTTATCTACTTAATGTGTGTTTTAAATCTCTGAATAGTAGCACCTTAGTGTGAGCAATGGAAGGATGATGATTTTTATCATTCTAGTTTTAAACTCTATTTATTTTGCCCCTTGAGAACTACAAGAACTGCCAGGTCAATCAATACTCCTATTGACTCTTTTCTGGGAATTTATAAAGTAAGAACATCTGCCTTAATATAACTTACACTTTTTATTTACCCTGGAGTTTTACAAATAAATTCCAGTATACTGTGATGTGATTTGGGGTCATGCACAAGTTTTTTTTGTTTGTTGGTATTTGTGGTAAAGATTAATTTATGGTCTAAATTTTCATTAATCAGTTCTTAATTTGCTTAGCAATACAATTTTTATAACAAGTAGGTGAGTGTATGTGAGTGTGGAGATGTGTATTCCATGCACACATGCAGCGGGACTCTGAGCAGGTGACATTGAAGCTATGAGTAGGAAGTCAAACGATGCAATAGAAACCCAGGGAAGTCAGAACGTGGAATATCTGTCAAGAAAAGCCTCAGGCAGTAAGCAAAGCCTGCCCTAGAGAAAGGCCATATAGTCTCAGCTAGCAAGACTATAGTGTTGCTTGATCCTGTGGGGCTCAATCGTGATATCACATGTCTGAGATGGCAGATCTAAAGCTACACAACAATGTTTTTCCTGTGGGGTTCTGAAGTCCAAATATAGAAAAAAATTGAATAAAATTCAACACAAATATTTAAAAAAATCAAACATTTTGAACTTTCAAAAGACAATAACTTTAACAGATAAGAATTTTGTGCACACTTCTGGTTTTCTAGTGGTTTATTGGAGATAAGAGTCTCACACACTTTCCTGCCCAGGCTGGCTTTGAACAGTGATCCTCAGAGCTCAGCCTCCTGAGTAGCTAGGATTAAAAAAAAAAAAGAATTTTGTGCAAAAGGGGGCAGACAGATGGAGGAAGGAAAGTAGGGTGAGAATGTTGTCAAAGCATATCCTATGGAACTAGGAAAATTGAGGGGAGGGGAAGAGTGGGGTTGGGAGAAATGGGAAGGAGTGATGAAAGGGGTGATATCAATCAAAATGCATTTTAGTTATCAACTGATCTTGAATGGTAAGCATTTGTGCAACTAATTAAAGATAATAAGAAAAATAAGTATTTCTTAAAGAAGATTTATGAAGCACACTTTGCACAGAAAATATTGTTAAGTTTCACATTAAAATTGAAAGTTTCTTTCAACCAAAGATACCACACAAATGAGCAAAAGAAGGCACAAAACAGAAATAAATGTTCAAGACAGCTAGAATTATTTTGAATGTATCAAGAACTCCTACATTCCACTAGGAAGAAATCAAATGATCCAATTAAAAATAAATAAAACTCCCAAACATATATTCCACTCTAAAAGGAGCCCGAGTGGATAGCAAAACATAAAAGTATGCCTACCTTTTGAAATTATCATCAAATACATTTGCTCAAATTATCACCAGGAATGATGTGGAGTATTGCAAGGAGTATAAAGACATTATACTCAAGATTCAATTTCATTTTGCTAATAAACCACTCTTTGTTCTCTTCCTCTTCATGGTTCTTTTGTACTTGGGGCAATATCCTAATCTCAGATGTTGCACCTAAAGGCCAAAGTAGCATCTGGACTCACCCTACACTTGGAACTGTGAACATTCTGCTGCCAGATTCATCCCTTCTGTTGGCTAGGGAATGGACTAGCCCTCTTAGTTCCTGTCTTTCTCTTTTGTTTTAAGCCTATGTCCTATTTATCTCCTTCTCTAGCATCTATGGCAGCCAGATGCTGATACTTTCCTAGGTTTCTGGAATGGTGAAGGGGTACCAAGACTTGTTGAGTTCCTACTCACCGTTCTTGGATCACATGTTTGAGTTCACAGGATATGACTTTTTCTCCCACAGTAACCCTAACTATGCAGACTTCCAGCTGCTTGTCTGTCTCATTAGTCATCTCCACCAAGGTCATGAGGTAGAAGTTAAGACAATCCATAGCAAAACTATGCCTTTCAGTTTTTCCTTGACTGAATGGAAATTAAAAGATATCCAAAAGTTCTTCTAGAAAGAAACATAAACCAAACTAGGTTTCCAGGCCTCCACCACAGACGGAGGCATATTATTAGTGAAAGGAGCCAGTTGCTTAAGGATAAAATTTAGAAGCACCTTTTGGCATTATGTTAAAAATTACTTGTGGTTCCCCTTCCCCTACCCAAATTAGACAAATGTATATACAAGATGCAGGGTACCAAAATCAAGTACAGGGGTGAGAACACACAAAAGAAACAAAAAAAAAATCACACAGTATATTCAAAACAACAACAAAGAAAAACACTGAAACAAGGACACAGGCTGACCCATTGCAACAATGATACCCACAAGACACTATTGGAAATGAACTTTACAACTTTGAGGAGGGGGAGGAGGAGGAGAGGGGAGGGAAGGGATAGTGGGAGTACAACAAAGGAAAGGGTAACAATGCTCGACAAGAAATGTACTCATTCCCTTATTCCTGTAACTGTAACCCCTCTGTACAGCATCTTTACAATGAAATAAAATTTACCAAAAATAAAGTAAAAAAAGTTGGAAGCACCACTATATAGCAGAATACAAGAGGGAGTCAAAGTCAAAAGACATCTATTAAATAAATTGTGTAAGGGGTCCTACTTTAAATCTCTCCTTGATTAGGTATTACTGAGCAATCAGGGAAGTGGTCATGTTTTATCACTACTTAAATCAAAGCCACCTTTTGTCAGAGGTGCCTGGTGGAAGGGCTTTAGGATCACTAATGAATATCTTTGTTTAGTAACTTTTGGAATGGTTGGCATAAGTCATTCCATTTTGATTGAGACAACATCCTCAATTCTCAACAAAGTAATCACATTAATTTTCCAGTGGTTTGTTTTCAATTATCCCTTGAAGCCAAGATGAGATTGTTCCAGTTGATATGATCTAATCTCATATTTAGAGAGAAGTTACAGACAGTACAAGTAAGGACTTTTGAACAAATTCAAGCAACCTAGAGGTCTAGGAGTGACTGTTAGGCTGGGCTTACCTGCCACCTATTTTGTTGTTGTTTGAGACTGGAACTCAAAATCACTAACACTTGCTTTTGTTCATTGGCAGGTGCTCTACCACCTGAGACACAGCTTCAACCCAAGTTGGCATTTCATCTTAAGTTTAATTCTGTTCTATAAGTGATATCATAGGATCTTAAAATATTGCTCAGGTTGAGTTGCTAAGAGTTGTACTCTGTAGGATGTCAACAGATAACAGTTATAATGCTTTACAAAGATAATACAGAACAAAACCAACAAAAGCAAATATTTAAAGAAAAGTTAATTCACTTGACAAATAAGTCATTTTCCATGAGTTTGATTGTAAATGGTTTTGAAAACTGTTAAAACTACAAGTGAGCATTATCTTGCCCATGTAATTGTAACCCCTCTGTATAGTATGTTCACAAAAAAATAAATAAATAAAATGAAAAAAAAGAAAAGATTTAGAATAGCCATAGAGTTAAGAAAGAAAGTTTAGCAATTGACCCCTTATTACCATTGCATATATTTTAAGATAAGAACTATGATTGACAGCATTATGTCCAGATCACTCATATCTCATACATACATATGCATATATAATTATATAAAATGTTAATTTAGTCAAAGCAAACTGATCTAGATCAGGCTTTAAATAGCAAGACTCCCCAAATAGTAAGACATTTTTCCTAGAATTCTTTTATAACTTTTTTCCAGAAATTCTAGACAGATTGTCTTGTGTAGTCTTTAAGCCTGTGACCATAGCAATCATTGCACTGATACAGGATCCATAATCCTTGCTACTCTATCTGCAATCCCATGACCTCTGAGTCTGGCTTACAACTGGATGAGATCCTGTTTCTACAAAGGCTGATACAAAACCAGGACACACTTAGCTGTCACTAAGATGGTAGGCTGGTAGTGATGTGGGCTGAAACTTGGGTCCATCTTGCAGGGTCTGCACTTCTCATCTATCACTAGGGAAGATCTGGGGACTTAGTTTGGAAATGTTATCCAGGAGTCAGAGATTCGGAAGGTCTGAAGAATGCTATGTTTTGCTATTGTGGGTATGGCACTGGAGTCCAGGGTAAGGTCTTATGCTTACTTGACTTTCTTTCCCCCAAGTTGCTGGTGTCTTTCCTCGTGCTACACTGCCTGGGATTGCAGTTTCTCTTTATTGTTTTCTGCCTCACTTAGCACCTGTGATGGTTATTTTCTTATGTGAATATTGTGCTAGATAATTCTTTTCTATTATCTGGTTCAGACTGCTGGGAAATTGTGATTCAAAATGTTTTCTAAGGCATACGTCTAACATTAGTGAAAAGGAATGTACATCTTTAAATTTACTGGTAGCATAATAACTTTCTAAATATTGCATCTATTTATACTTCCACCCACAGTATATAAAATTATTGTGCCTTCTTTTAGAAAAAAAGATTTCTTAGAAAAGCAGAAGTATAGCTCAAGATTTGAAGTAGTCAGTTCAGATAAGAATTGACTGTCAAAATTGTTAGGTATAGAGTTTAATTATCCATTAGCGATGAGATTACTAAGTGGAATGTAAATTGAGGTCCTCTGCTTGCCGTACCTCCTCAAATGATTTGACAACCTCACAGACTACTTAAACTACTTAGACTTCATATTGAAAATTATTTCAATAAAATGTCTTCTAGTAATTTAAGTCTATTGCTTAGTGGTCAAGCAAACTCATTCCCTAAAAGGTTTCTTGGTTTGCCCAATATCACAGAGGTAATTAGTCAAATCAACTTGCCTGATGGAATAAAACATTAAATAATTGTGTAGGATAGAAATAATCATTTAAATCTTGTTTTCTGTTGTTTTAATGCTGTTACCCATAAACTCAGCATTAAAACTGAACAAATGAAATGACAGGCTTTAAAGTGGTAAGTTTGGTTTGTAATTGTGGATAACTACAGCTATTTAACTGCCAACAAAATAGATTTGTGGGCATCACTAAGGTTTTGTGGCAATGCTAATACCTCCTTATGGACTTCCTCATATTAAATTCTGTTCTTGCTAGACTTTAGCAAAAACACAATCAATCAGCTTTCCCCCCCCCCCACCTTTAGATTCTGACATAATTGAGACATAGAACACTGATAGCAATAATATTGACAATCATTTGATTATCAGAGAAGTTGGACCAGAGAAGATAGTTTTGATATAAAAGCCTAAGCTGGATGGTAGGTGAAAAACAAAGGAGGAGGTAACAATGCTTGATATGAAATACACTCATTACCTTGCTCATGTAACTATAATCCTTCTGTACAGAATTTTTATAATAAAAATGTATTTAAAAAAAGCTTAAGCTCCAACCCCAATAATTTACCCTTACTCATTCAAAGAGATCAGTAAAGGCACACAAGCCCTATTCTGGAGGCTCTGATAACAGCAGGAAAACACACATAAACACGCACAGAGTGCAAGGTGATCCTAGATCAAGAGAAGATGATGCTAAGTGATGCTTATGAGCTCCTATTTCCTCCTCTTCTGCCTGTTGGAGAGAGATTAAAAGAAGCCTTCTTCTGAGGAATAAAGCAGAGACCCTCTGAGGAAGCACAAGTCTGATGACATAGGATGCCCTACTTAACAGCTGGATTTGTATTAAGAAACCACTGGCAGGCTTCAAGGAGGGTGCTGAAATGATAGAATGGAAGAGCTGATTTGCAACCCTGGGAGCTGTACTAAAGGGGAATGGCAAAGGACAGTGATGTAGCCCAAAGCTCCCCAAATCAGGTGACATGGTTTACATCTCTGTCTAAAATCTCACAGGCAGTGAACTTTCTCTTTCAATTTCATTGGAGGAATATTGATGTGAGTTCTTCTTTGAAGGCCTTGTAGAATTCACTACCAAACTCTTTCTATGAAGCCATCATCACCCTCATCCCAAAACCAGGCAGGAACTCATCAAAGAACGAGAACTATAGACCCATTTCTTTGATGAACATCAATGCAAAACTTCTCAACAAAATTTTGGCCAATCAGCTTCAACAACTCATCAAAAAAATCACATACCACAATCAAACAGGATTCATTTCAGGGATGCAAAGCTGGTTCAATATACACAAATCAATTAATATAATTCATCACGTCAAAAAAAGCAAGGATAAGAACCACACGGTTATCTTAAAAGATGCAGAAAAAGCATTTGACAAGATCCAGCACCCCTTTATGATGAGGGCTCTGTAAAAACTAGGAATCCATGGAACATTTCTCAATATAATAAAGGCTGTATATGACAAACCTACAGCCAGCATTATACTTAATGGTGAAAAGTTAAAGCCATCTCCTCTAGACTCAGGAACAAGACAAGGATGTCCACTCTCTCCACTTCTCTTCAATTTAGTATTAGAATGCTAGCTACAGCAATACACAAACATAAAGGGGGCCCAAATAGGGAAAGATGAAGTAAAAGTCTCCCTCTTTGCAGATGACATAATCTTGTATTTAAAGAATCCCATGGACTCCACTCCCAAATTTCTCAAGCTGATTCGAAACTTTGGCAAAGTAACAGGGTATAAAATTAACCCTCAAAAATCAAGGGCTTTTCTGTATGTCAACAATGAGAAGAGCGCGGCTGAAATCAGGAAAGCAACTCCATTTGTAATAGGCCCATAAAAAATAAAATACCTAGGAGTTAACCTAACTAAAGAAGTGAAGGACCTCTATAATGAAAACTTTAAAAACCTGGAAAAAGAAATCAAAGCAGAACTTAGGAAGTGAAAAAACTCCCATGCTCCTGGATTGGAAAGATCAACATCATGAAAATAGCAATACCTCTCAAGGCTATCTACAAATTCAATTCAATACCTATGAATATTCCAACGTCATTTTTTCAAGGAAATAAAGAAGCAATCCAAAAATTCATATGGAACAATAAAAGACCATGAAGAGCAAAAATGATCCCTTAAAGAAAGAACAGTGCTGGAGGAATATCAATACCAAATTTCAAACTCTACTACAAAGCCATAGTAATCAAAATAGCTTGTTTGGTACTGGCACAAGAAGAGACCTGAGGACTAATGGAATAGAATTGAAAACCCAGAAATGAACCCACAGACCTATAGCCACCTAATCTTCAATAAGGGAGCTAAAAAAAATAGAATGGAAGAAAGACAGCCTCTTCAGTAAATGGTGCTGGCAAAATTGGTTGTTCACTTGTAGAAAACTAAAGCTAGATGTTTATATAACACCCTGCACCAGAATCAACTCTAAATGGATAAAAGACCTCAGAGTCAAAGCAGACACCCTGAAAATATTACAGGAAGGATTAGGAGAAATCCTAGGTCTCTCCTTGGCACAGGTCAAAATTTTCTTTATTTTTTTATTGTGAAAATACTGTACAGAGGGGTTACAATTACATGGGCAAGATAATGAGTACATTTCTTATCAAGCATTGTAGCCTCCTCCTTTGTTTCCCCTTCCTATCCCTTCTCATCCTCCCCCCGACTCTCCACCCAACAGGTCGAAATTTTCTTTTTTTTTTTTTTCCGAAATTTTCTTAATAGAGACCCAAACATACAACAAATCAAAGAAAGGTTGGACAAATGGGATTGCATGAAATTGCAGAGCTTCTGCATGGCAAAGGACATAGCTGGCAAGATCAATAGAAAGCCCATGGATTGGGAGAAGATCTTCACTAACCGTACAACAGACAAGGGTCTCATATCTAAAAAAATACTTGGAACTCAAAAAATTAAATCTCCCAACAACAACTTAGAGAAACTTCTCTAAAGAGGAAATAAGAATGGCCAATAGACACATGAAGAAATGCTCAACTTCTCTAACCATAAAAGAAATGCAAATCAAAACAACATTGAGATTCTACCTCACCCCAGTTTGAATGGCTATAATCAAGAACTCTAATAACAACAGGTGCTGGAGGGGATGTGGACAGAAGGGTACCTTACTGCATTGTTGGTGCGAGTGTAAACTTGTTCAACCACTTTGGAAAGCAGTATGGAGGTTTCTCAAAAGACTCCACATAGAACTCCCCTATGACCCAGCAATCCCACTTTTGGGCATTTACCCAAATGATCACAAACAAGGCCATACTAAGGCTACCAGCACAACTATGTTTATCGCAGCATTATTCACCATAGCTAAGCTATGGAACCAACCCAGATGCCCCTCAGTAGATGAATGGATCATGAAAATATGGTATATATACACAACGGAATTCTATGCCTCCATCAGAAAGAATGATATTGTCCCATTTGTTAGGAAATGGAAAGACTGGAAATTTTTTTTTTGTAAGTATGAGTAAAATTTTATTTATTTTAAATGGAGAATACAATAGCTGCTGCCCACCACAGTCTTAGTTTTCTTTTTTTTTTAATTTAATTTAATTTTATTTGTGAACATACTGTACAGAGGAGTTACAATTACATGGGCAGGATAATGCGTACATTTCTTACCAAGCATTGCAGCCTCCTCCTTTGTTTACCCTTCACATCCCTTCCCAGCCTCCCCCCTCCCCCCCATCCCAATCCTTCTCCTTCCCCCCCCCCCCCCCCCCGCACCGACGCTGTAAAGCTTGTTTTGGACATGACAACTTGTACTTCTCATTGTTGCAACAGGTCCACCTGTATCCTTAAACAACTGGTTTTTCCCCATCTCCTCCACAAGTTATACTGACATCAAATATAGTGAAAGCAGGGGTTATACTGTGGGGGAGGGACATACAAAGCAACAAAGAGATAATCTTATAAATGCGTTAGAAACACATGCATGAAAGAAAAAAACATTAAGGGTTCATTTTCCTGACATCACATTATCTGACCTTTTCCGCTTGACTCATACATATACTAGATATTATAAATAAGGGAAACCATGGGACCTATGTTTCTTTGGGCCTGGCTTACTTCAAGACTGGAAAAATTTTATATTAAGTGAAGTAAGCCAGTCCCAAAGAAACATAGGTCCCATGGTTTCCCTTATTTGCAATAACCAGAACATTTGTAGGACAAGCAGAAAAAGCCAAAAGCCATGTTCATATGACCATATAAGATGATGTTAAGCAAAATGAACCCCAAGATAGGGACACAAATATCTTTTTTCTTTCTTGCTATTGATTCTAACATATTTATAATGTACAAAGGAGGAGGCAACAACACTCAATAGGAAATGTACTCATTACCTTGCTCATGTAACTTTAACCCCTCTGTACAGCATTTTTACAATTAAAAAACATACAAAAAAGAAAGAAAATAAAAAAAATAACATCTCACAGGCAAGATGCAAAAGAAATGGTGGCATTTAGAACATAGTGTAAGCTGAGGGTATAGAACAAAACACAAGTACTGGGGAAAGAAACAAGAGCAACGGGTGCTCCAACTTCTCTCTGTCAGTGCTATCCACCTGCCGTCATCGTATCCACTAAGAGAACAGGGCCAACAAAGCAGCTGGAGCCCAGGGTAGAGGGGATTGTGGCAGAAGTCACACTGAACCTAGACAACAACCATGAATACACAATTCACCAATGAGAATGTATGCTATCATGACACAATAATAACTTTATAACTACCAGTCTTCAGTGCTTCATATGCAAAGGGCAAGATTTTAAACCAAAGTATCTATCAGGTCTTTGAACTCCAATAGAAAAAGTAATCACACTCATCACAAGAAATAAGTTATTGATAGAGGGTTCTTTTTAATTCAATGTGAACAGATAGGGCTCATATGTTCTTATTATCTTATTAGATAATTTTCTACACAATTTTAGAGAGATAAAATTCATGAGATGGCTAAGGAGATAGATACATTATTCTAATGCAAATAAGACTATATAAAAGTATTGTGGGGAACACTTCCCTGTTACACACAGAAATATGTGTTTAAGAGTTGAGAGCTGAAAACAAAGGAGGAGGTAACAATGCTCGATAGGAAATGTACTCATTACCTTACTCATGTAACTGTAGCTCTTCTGTACAGTATTTTTACAATAAAACATATAAAAATAAATAAAATTGGAACCACAAAAATGATGGAGTCACCTTGAAAAAAAAACTACTAAGTTCGAAAATGTTCTTATATGTCGGTTCATCATTTGTAAATTTTCTTTTGTGAAATGTCATGGGAATGAATATTTTGGACCTGGGGAAAAAAAGAGTTGAGAGCTGCAAAGTTAGCTTAGGTAACCAGGGAAAGCAGATTCTGCACCATGGCAGTAGGTGACATTTATTAAACACCTGGAATTTTCTTCCAAATTTGATGTTGCTGGAACCCAGTTTTCTTCTCAAAAATACGGTTACTTGAAATATCCCCAAGAAGGCTTGGGTACTATGTTATCATTTCACCATTGAAGAATTTTTTTAGCGAAAACTAGAATTTTGTCAATATTTGGTCAATTTTGTAATTTTTTTCTCTTTAGGTGATTCACCTTTTCAAAAAACATCACCAGAAAACACAGATTGAGAATAATGGGAGATCAACCTGTTCTTTCTTGTAGGCAAAGTTCCAAGAAATGATGGGCCATCCCTTGCTCTACCCTAGTAACCACGATCTCCTGGCAAGACAAAAAATACCAACCACAATAGTCGCTATACCCTTTCTTCAGTTTTCCACCCATTCTGCTACTCTATTTGTCTGATCTGTGATCCTTTCCAAAAGAGCAGTGTACACAATGTCTGATTTGTGCTTCTAGACATTCTAATTCAACAATTAAATGAGATTGTTTTTCAGGCACTGTGTATAACTTTTTTCAACCTCAGAAAGGACATCCAATACTATAGAAAATGATTCACAAAGAAATTTGAGTGAAGAAGTTCAAAATTCATCTTTAGATAAAATGTCAGTAACAAATGCCAGTAATCTTAAGCCCAGAATCTTAAACTACTGTTAATTTCTTCAGTACATCATTATTGTCTTTACAATGTACGAAGCATAGCTCTGGTCCCAGAGTATGAAAAGATATAACACCAAGTCTAGTCCACAATGAAAGATGAATGAATGAGTAATTAGGACACACTATTGCCAAGGGTTATATGTAAACACTGAAGCAATTACCTATTGTCAATATCCTTCATCTTTCTTACTAACAGATCTCAACTTCAATTACATTAACAATGAACCAGTGGAAAAGATTTCTCAGATTCCTGTTTCCATGGACATATGCAACACATAAATGAGCTAAAGATAGAACAAGACTCAAAAATCTCTCTAGAAGACATTATTTGTTTCCTGCTCTTTTGTGCCTTCCCCATCTCCTCAAGAATGTGGCCAAGAGGTAGGAAGTACTATAGCTATTGCGCACCTTCAGTGCACCCAGCATGAGGATAAATTTTGATAACTAAGAGTAGTAAAGTAGAATCATGGGGAAAATAACATTCTGGAGGTTGAATTTGGGACCTCTTATGCTTGCTGGGCAAAATGTAATTACTAATATCATTAATATCCCTGTAAGATCTCATCTCAGGATTTTTGTTTATACGAAGAAATGAATCTATAAAACAGAAGAATAAAACAAAGGGAAGCTTTCACAAGTGACATGGCATTTCAAATTTGTGCATCCTTGGGGTGGAATGAAGAATGAGACAGTAGAGTTTGGATCCCAGGGGAACCAAGATCACAAAATGCTTGCATTCCTAATGAGTTTCTGCATTGTATCTGCTCTTGTATATGAGAGTAAATTTAATCTCTCTGCACCTCATTTTCTCTTTCTATAGGATGAGAAGGAGCAGGAAATTACTCTATCAACTTCATAGCATAGGCATAAATATAAAGATTTCCCTCAGTCAATGCCTTAGCTGCATTCGAGCATGGAAACAATGGCAAATCCTGTGTCAGTGTATGAAAGCACAAGAACTGGGCTGCTGGCCTCATAGTCATACTCCCAAAGGTAGTTGTCCATTGCCCACACTGCCTGGCTTATCAGATTTTCTAGATAAATCTGTATTATCAGTTAATTCACTCAGGATTAAGAAGAGTTGATAAAAAAAAATGTCTGTTCCTCAGGATTTGACTGAGCTATATGTGAGCTGAGGATTTTGGTAGCCATGGAGAGATGTCTGAATAAATTTGATTTTCATTTCGATAATTGTGTATCATTGCATGCACATTTCCTGTCTGTCACCTGCTATCAGACAGTTCCTGGTAGATCAATCATTTTCTCTTCAGTTGTTTAGTCTACTTGCATAAAGTTGTCCCCAAACCCACTCAAGACTCCTTATTCCCCTGAAACCACCCCCATGATATGACTGTTTTTATTTGGACACAGCGATGCCAACCGATGGGGAGATAATGCCAATCAGAAGATTATTCCAAGAGCAGCATGTACATGTGCAAAGGTTAATTTTATCTGTCAACTTGATTGAACTGCAGAATGCCCACAAAGCTGGATGACATTATTTACGTGCCTGTGAAGATATCTCTGAAAGAGATTAGCATGAGCATGGGTGGCTGAATCAAAGAGATGGCTCTTCCCCTTGTATGTGTGTGTGGGGGAAGGGGGACTATCCAATCTCTTAACCACCTAAATAAAACACAAAGCAAATTGAATCTGCTTTCCCTCTGCCTGAATGCTTGAGCTGGGATATAGATCACCTGCCCTCAGATCTCCTGGTTCTTGGGACTTCACATTCAGGTTGGAATCTACACCATTGGTTTTGCTCTCAGAACTTGGTTCTCTGTACTTTAATCTTCCCTACTAGCTTTTCTATCTCAAGTTGTGAACCATATAGACTGAGATGGGCCATGGAACTTGGACTCCATAACTGTGGAAGCCAATAGGGAAAAACAGAAAACAGGAAAGCAAAACAGAACCAAGAAGAGGTATTCATCAAAAACGTGACCAATGTGCCATAACAATGCCTCTACACACTATACAGGGCCACATGGAAAGCACCAGCCAGCCAGGAGGAGGAAGCACAGAGAGGAAAACTTTTGTGTGTCTTTGATAAGAAGGATTAGGAAAAAACAAGGTCTTATGTTTAACTAGTTGAATACTTTTGTTAGCTCTGACCTATAGGAGTAGTAACTACCTGTCTGATACCTGGCCCTGGATAACTAATACAAGAGATACTGACTTCTAGAGCCATGGGCAGCGTTACAGAGGACGGACTCTAATAAACTTAGGCAAGTGGTTTACTGTCTCTACTACCTAGGAAGGGTAGTCCTTCCTAGGTCAATGAAAGCACCAAAATATCACGACATAAAATGTACAAAGCAATACAACAATAGAAAAAAAAAAAAAAAGAACCATGATTAAATGCAAACTTGAGTCCTGGTTTTGTGTCAATTCATCATAACATTTCAATTGTGCCTACTTTTGTTTCTCCTATGTCATAAACACCCATTTTTAGTAACCTTACACATGGACAAAGAATGCGCCATTAAAAAGTATGTTATTCAACCAGAAAGCTAGAACTTGAGCTGTAGGAGAGCTGAGGTCAAGAGGACAAGGATAGATGGATGAAGTGAGGAAAGACAGAAGAATGCAGTCATCATATTAAAAATTGAGGGGATTGGTGGGGTTGGGAGAGTTGGTAGAATGATGAAAGGAGTGACATTGATCAAGATGTATTATATTCATAGTCTGACATGTTGAATTGAAACCACTTTGTACAACTACTTAAAGATAATAATAAAAATATTGCTGCTCAGAATAAAGTTATTCAAGTGTTCAGATGGTTTGGGGTAGATATTTGGGAATTACACTTTCTAAGAACTTACTGTGCTTTCCTAGTCTCCCAAGACATAAAGAATTAGTCAAGTCTTTGAACAGAGAGATATTTTCCAGTTTACATTTAAGCAAGATTAATTGTGGTGCCTACAGTTACTACAATTAGACTAATACATGTAATTATTTTGTATCCTACTAGTACTGCACACTCAAATAGTCAGCACCCATTATTCTCCAGTTACAGTATCTTCTTTCAGAAGCTTTATCAGGAAAGAGGATAGAAAATTTTGAGATAATGCAAATGTTTTCCCAGTAAAATGCTATAAATTTTCTTCAATGCTATGTATCACTCTCTCTAGACTTCAACACATTCTATAAATAATGTTCCCACATCCCAGTACCTGAGCCAGGACTCTACACAGAAGCTGCATGAATATTTGTTGGAAAAATAATACAAATATTAATGTAAGTAATGAAACATATGAATACGAGCATATCTTCATTGTCACTAAAGCTAACTTCTCCAGTTCTTATAGGGATAAGGGGATATATCAAGAACAGAAAATGTGGCATATTTACACAATGGAATTCTACTCATCCATCAGAAAGAATGATATTGCACTATTCATAAGGACATGCAAAGACTTGAAAAAATTACATTAAGAAGTATGCCAGTGAAGTATGCAACATAAGTTGCATGTTTTCCCTCACTTGTGGTACCTAGAATGTACCTATAAATCTACAAGTAGATATATTGGATGGTTAAAAAAATACATTGGGACATGGTAAGTTATACAGATCTCATACACAGTGAAAACAAAGGAGGATATTCTTAGGAGAAGAACACAAAGGCACAATATCTATATGTATCTGATCATCTAAAATAGTATTTGTCCGAATGACTTCCAGGAAATGGAAACAGGAGGTTCTGCCTTTGTTGCTGTTTTTGTTTTCTTTTCTTTTTGTTTTGTTTGTTCATTTATTTGTCTTTGGGAGGCTAAGGGGGCACAGAAATGGTGGGACAAAGTGTGAACAAATGCAGCAGTGATACTCGCTAGATACTATGTTGAAAATGAACTATCCAACTTGTGGGTAGGCATAGGAGGGGAAAAACTGAAAAGTGAGGGAAAAGGTGACATTGTTCAAAAAGAAATGTAGTTTTGTCTGATTTGTATAACTTTAAGCCCTCTGTAAATCACCTTTATAATAACAATATTTGAAATGTATGAAAAAGAAAAAACAAACAGTTCCATTTGCTAATATAGCATCTTAGAATTCATTGCCTGGAAGTTTTTCCTAACAATCTTGCAGCCAAACTACAAATCTCCAAGTCTGTCTATTTGAACTTGCATGGTTCTTAAATCTCATTAGTATGCCATTCCATATCATCATCACAACCACCAAAGAGCCAATCTGAACAGAATCATGATCCCATCAACCAAGAATGTTATACTCTCATTACTCCAGAGAGGTCTAAGCTTCAAAGAAGGAAGGAATATATGTAGAATGGAATAGGAATCTGAGGTGTAACATTGGGCACTCCATTCAGCCACTGCCTTTGATACAATGTCAGAAATGCAAGAGGCAGTTCAAATTACCTACCACAATTATTGTTCTCCCACAAAGAAATTACTTGAGGTAGTTGGGCGCCGGTGGCTCACGCCTGTAATCCTAGCTACTCAAGAGGCTGAGATCTGAGGATTGCGGTTCAAAGCCAGCCCAGGCAGGAAAGACTGTAAGACTCCTATCTCCAAGAAACCACTAGAAAACTGGAAGTGGCACTGTAGCTCAAGTGGTAGAGCGCTCGCCTTGAGCTGAAGAGCTGAGGGACAGCGCCCAAGCCCAGAGTTCAAGCCCCATGACTGACAAAAAAAAAAGAAATTACTTGAGATTATAAATACACTAACTGCTCTTACATCATTATACTCTGAACACATGTACTGAAACATCACACTTTACCCTAGAAATGTGTACAATTAATAACTGCCCATTACAAATGAAATGAAACAATTTCAAACTAAAAATTGTATATTAATTTAAAAAAAGAAGAAGGCTGGCTCTCACAGTTAAGTGTAACTGCCAGTCAGTGATTACCAGGGCAGTGATTCAAGTTCCAACTGCCTACCTCCCAATCCATCTGGTTCAAAGAGGTCTGTTAGAATTATGGATGCAATAATAAAAATTGCTGACTTCAAGCTCTTTGAAGTCATTGACATAATTAGTTCTCTATTTTGTGCCTCCACTCCCTGGTGCATGCAGTCTCTCTCTCTCCCTCTCTCCACTCTCTCTCTCTCTCTCTCTCTCTCTCTCTCTCTCTCTCTCTCTCTCTCTCTCTCTCTCTCTCTCTCTCTCTCTCTCTCTCTCTCTCTCTCTCTCTCTCTCTCTCTCTCTCAGGAGATTACCTATACCCCTTAGCACTCGACTGTTCTCCATCCTTGGGTCTTTCAAAAACTGGTTCTCCAGAAATGACAGTTCTGTTCTGTAGCGTGTGCCAAATTCTATAATGTAAATACTCCCACCATGGCTGTCTCTAACAATGGAATTATGAAATTCCTGGAAAATGAACCATCAGTAACCAAATCACCTGACAACATTTCATGAATTACCCTTCCTTGAGGCACTGCGTTACGAAGGCAATGATGCTCTCAATACGCTCCTTCTGGGAGCATCCCATTTCTTGGATGTTGGTTGAAAAATAATTTTATCAACTCATCCCAACCTACTGTCCCAGGGCCTCACCTATGGGGCTCTGAAATCTCTATTTTAAAGTATTCTTAGGCATACTGAGAAGATTTAGCACAGAAGAATAGCACAGTATCTGACACGTAGGTAGTTGGTGTCTGTACAGGTTGTTAAGGCTCCTGCAACACAGGACCTCAGATGCAGCAGCATACATTTAGCCCATGACAGTTCTGGGGGCTCAGAGTCCTGATCAAGGTGTTGCCACGCTGGTTTCCTTCTGAGACCTTTCCCCTTAGCTTTTAGATGGCCATCTGCTTCTTTAGTCCATACATGGTCTTTCTCCTGTGTGTCTGTGTCCTCATCTGCGCTTCTCAAAAGAGCAGCAGTTCTACTACACGACTGCCCATTCAAATGACCTCATTTAACCTTAATTTCTCTCTTAAGATCCTGTCTTCAAAGATCAGCATGTTCTGAGATATTGAGGTTAGGACTTCAGCATATGAATATGATTAACTAGTCTGTTTGCTATTTTTATGAATTCTGAAGTTAAATACATCATTAAGACACATGCCTGGGCAGACATTACTAATAATCATCTTAGATGCAATTCATCAGGCATAGTAAGTTCGATTATTACAAGACAGGGGGTAAAGAAGGTATTTTTCTTCCTGGAATGTCAAACATTATGAGACGTTTTGAGAGATTCCTACATATTCAAACACACCAATGCATAAAATAAATGTGAGAATATAATGCATTGTCTCCTTCATTATTGATATGATATATTGTATTTGGAGTCATGCAAACTAGTAAACTCTAATTTGAGAATACTTAATACACCTTATTTGATCAAATTCATTGAGATGTGTTTAGTAAAGGCTTTTGGTACCCTTTTCTCAAATGCATTCTTGCAGTTTATACATATGGCTGAATCGGCAATCTCATCATGTTTGCAAACTGTTTTTGATTAAAAGAAAAACCTCCTATAGATATACTTGAAGCTTCTTAGTGTATTCTTAAAGATGTTCTCCTGGGAATACATCTTTAATTCTTGAACAAGTAGGGCTACTCTAAATCTTGATGTTCATTACTCAAATGTTTTCATATTTTCATATTGAAAGAACAAGTGTGGAGATATTAATTTATTTCAAAAGTTAATGTTACAAGCAGCAAATAATCACTCCATGATCCCAAGATGTGTCAGATGGCTTTAAAGAGAAAAAGAACATATCATCATTAACAAAGTCCCCAGGCAGAAGCTCTGACATATCCCCTTTGATTAAACCAAATGCATCCCATGTTCTCTGTAACTAGATGTGACAGGTAGCTCCCATGGCATCTCAACTCAAAACTGTTCAAGCATTCCGTGCAGTGCAGTTTGCCTTCTTGAATTGAGGACACTATTTTCCCAAACCATGAAGGGTAAAATAGCTTTCTGACTCTCCCTACCAATTTCCTCCAAAAATATAACTACAGAATACCTGGTGTGGGATGTTAGTGCGCGTGTGCTTCCATTTCCTAAGTAAACGGAGATCTCTGCTACCCCACACAAGCTGTCACCAGCCTCACGGATACATTTCCTCTGCTTTCAGGCCTTGGCATGATCTCATTGAAAGCAGCACTGACATATTGAATCTCCAACGAATCATAAGCCAGACACATGAACTCCACTTTCAGAATCTTTTATGAATTTTTTTCTTCTTGTAAATTTAAAAGAAAAATCACTAAATTCCAGTGTATCTTTACTATCAATACAGAAATAATTATTGGGCTAGGATTTAGCTCATAATGAAATATTTGCCTTACATGCACAAGGCCCTGCACTTGGTCCTAAGTACTGCACAGGAAAAAAAAAAGAAAGATACAACAGAATGAAAGAGGATTATTTTGCATAAATAAAAGTTAAAATTACATTGCACTTTAATGAAATAAATACCTTCTTCCAATCCCCTCTTCACTATTATTCAAGGCTTTCATTATGAGTTTATCATGTGGGTTTTCTTATACCACTTTTATATATAGATATATTTCAATAGTATTCATCCCCATCATTTTCTTTATTATAATAATCACATATGTGGTTATATGTACACACATGCATACATTCTTTCATATATAAATGGCTACATCTATATTATATACTTTGGGTTTAGATACTGCATATGAAAAACTTGTAAGCTTTATCATTCTAAACATGATGATTCATCCATTTTCCTGCAAATGATGTCATTTACTCTTTTGTATAACTGAATAATACTCCATTGTCTATATGGACTGCAATTTCTTTGTCTATTCATCAGTTTCATGGTACATGACTGCTCACATAGCTGGACCGTTGTGAAAAGTGCTGAAATAAACATAGTTGTTTAAAAATGAAACAAACGACAGGATTATAAGTAGATTCTGTCTGGAGGTGAGTGCAAATGGGAAAAGGAGGACAAAAAGGATGGGTAAAGGACAAATGTTTCTAAACACTTTATATGCATGTTATAAAAAGTTTTTTAATGTTTGTCAAGTGATTTCATTTATCCAGCAATTTGGCAGAATCAAGAAATCTCACATGAATTTAATTAAACTGTTTTCCTCTAACAAATTAAAATTTTAAAATAACTGAAAATAACTTGCTGTTAAATTGCATATGATCTCTACTGCTGTCTTTCTCCTTTTCTTCAAATAACATCAAGTTTCTGGAAATTTTTCTTTCATTCACTCAGAAGCCCCTTGAGTTTCTGTCCAACCACACCAATAAGACTTTCCAATCTTTGCCCCTACCTTTTAAAATCATACCAACTCTTTTAACTATTCTTTCCTTTCTGAAAGTTCCATCTCTTGCTTTCCAGCTCAGTTGTTTGCTGATTGTCATAATATCTTGGTTAACTCAAAGCAATATAACCTGGTTCATTCACTTCTTGATACCTATGCAAATTGTCCTGCTTAGAATGGAGATTTTAGGAAATGAATGCAGAAGTTCAGGTAACATCTGATAGGGAGCTTATGTGAAAATACAGATGCTTTTGTCAAAGGATAGACAGGCAGCAAAGTTGTCTGAAGAGTAAAACTAACTGGGGCTTGATGACACATTTACACGGAAATGATCAGAAAAGAACACTAAAAGGTCAATCCTAGGTGTCTAGCTGGCACAGTAGCATAGGTGATCATGCTGTTCACTGATAAGGAACACCTAATGAGAATTAAATCAGGACCTTTGGCATTAAATAGAACCCACCGTATTAACTCTTTCCTAATTTGGACTTAATTTTATCAAAAATAATCCTGGGAGCGGCAAGGGTCAAAATAGCACTCTTACTTCTGATAATGTATTCTGGATGTGTTGAGGTACAAATTAAAAATAAATATCCTGGATAATGAGCTTCAGAGTAACATACTCTCGGTTAAGGCATTATGGACAAAGAGCCAAACAAAGAACCTGCTCCTGAGTCTAACAGTGTAGAAAAAGAGTTTAGTATATGCTTCTGATGGGCATCTATGTTCCTACAGGATCGAGAGAATAAGGTGAGGCTGCTCCCACTCAGATTCCCAGCCAAACTCCACTAGAGGAATCTTGTTCCCTCTCCCTGGAGAGGAGTAAGCAATAAGGAAGAAAGAAAGGGCAGATGGGAAATGAACCCTAAGATATGTATTCAAATGTTTTTTTTTCTTTCATGCGATTGTTTCTAACACATTTATAAGATTATTTCTTGGTTGCTTTGTATGTCCCTACCCCACAGTATAACCCCTTCTTTCACTGTATAATTTGTGGAGGGGAAGGGGAAGAAGAAGAAGAAGAGGTATAAATCTAAGGCAAGGTGGCTTCTGCCTGTAATCCTAACTACATGGAAGGCAGAGTTGTAGTTCTAACATAGTCTGGGCAAAATGTTAGTGAGATCCTATTACAAAGAACGAACCAGTCATAGTGGTTCATACCTATAATCCCAGCTATATAGGACATATTGGTAAAAGGATGATAGACCAAGATCAACCCAAACAAAAAGCACAAGACTCTATCTGAAAATGTAAGAAAAGAATTGGATGCATGGTTGAGATGGTAGAGTGCTTGTCTAACAAGTATAAGGTTCAAAGTCCAGTAACATACATTAAATGTTAAATGAAAAATTTGATGCACAGAACATGCAATGATAAGCACTTACAGCACAGTAACAGTGATGGACTAATAAAAATAAGACTCATTAGTATAATGTCAGGGAAAAAGTATATTTCATTATATCAGAGCAAAGATTCCAGACTATAAAACCCTACCAACACCATCTTACTCTAACCATTATCTTTAATCAATCCATAAAAATAAAGGCCTGCATTATCTTTTCAACTATTGTATGCTATTAAAGTTGAACAACAGTAACTATAATTGATACAATTTATCAATTATTATAAACCTCCTGTAATATCATGTAAATACAGGAGCAATAAACCATCAGCTTCAATTACCTTTCTAGTTCTTTCTTCTAAACATGTACTATTAAAGTCATTACAAATAGTCTTGTAGGTCTGGTATTTTGATACTTCCTTTTATTGCATAGGTACTGTAATTCTGTATAATATGTTGAAACTATATCCTTAAAAAAGCTCAGTTGAGTTTCTGCCCTTACATGAAGCTTTCTTTGACTAAAAGGCTCTTAGACCTCTAAAGCAAGCACTGTAGCTCTAATTTGCACACTATTAGTTATTGTCCTATTCTCATATACTAACTCATTGCATGTACTATTTTGAACACTACTAAAAATTGAATACAAAATATACTGTCTATTTTATATGATGTGTTATATTATGTATTTATATTTATATGAAAATGTAAACATATTTTTTGACATAGCACAAGCACTGTAAGGAGATTGGTCCAACAAAAATAAATTAATCTAACACCATCAGTCAAAGTTACTACTCCCATTGAGCATTGTTGCCTCCTCCTTTGTTTTTCCTCTATCTTCCCTTTCCTCCCCATGTACTCATTACCTTGCTCATATAACTGTAATCCCTCTGAACAGTATTTTTACAATAAAAATGTAAAAAATAAATTACTACTCCTGTCCTTTGACCATGCTTATTAGTAAATTCTTCTGGATACTAAAGGATAAAGAAGTTTGATGCCCTTAAAACAAGGAGTTACTTTAAAGGATGACCAGCCCATAGTCAGTGAAATGTGCTTTCTACAAGCTTGTTCTGAGCTTTGTGGGAGAGATTCATAGCCAGTCCACGAAGGGTTCAGGCAGAACTCATCTGGCCTTGTGGAGGTTGAATGAGTATATTGTGAACTTCTGCACTGTGGTGACAATCCTTTGACACTGGCAGACAAGCACATTTAATTCGATTCGAATTATGTATAATAACTCTATTCAAATTCAAATAATTCTTCTATTTATAGCCACTTTCTGCACAAAAGAATTTTAAACTTTATATAGGACAGGTTCTCCAATTTTAATAAAATATAAGACTATAAATTAAGGTCCATATTTCCACTGTGCTCCCTAGTACTGACTGTCAATTAATTGATGTGTGGAATCACTTGTGGAGACATATAGTACATTAATTATATTGTATTAAAGTTTCTAATGAAAATTTGAAATGCTTTCATAAAGCAATGTCATGAGATAGGAGGAGGTCAATGGACTTCCAATAGTGTGCCTGAACTACAGTATTCAATATTTTACTCAATATATTTTAAGAGCTTTGAGCAACAAGTTCTTTATTTCACTGTGCCTGTGTTTCCAGTGAAAATCATGTAGCATCTTTATTTTTGTCCTTTGTACAGTTGAAATTGGTGATGTGGGCTTTTCAGTGGTACCAGTCTCTAGCTGATTGCTTCTATATCCAGGTAATATATTTAAAGTTGGTCCTTCTATGGAGACAAGCACTGGTAAGAAAAGTTGTTTCCCTGGAAACGTCTAAGCAGCGTTTGACAGCTTGCTGAACATCTAAACTCCACAGCTGATCCTTGGTCACCTGCACCTAGACAAGCTGCCTTATTGGGGGTGGGGGGGTGGTAAGCTGGAGTGCAGAGCCAATTATGAATATTTATTAGATAGAAAATTTCTCACTGTCAGTCTTCAAAGAGAGTCTGGCTCACTTTATTATCTTGGACTCCATTCAGTGACTAACATATTATATTTAAAATTCAACATATTACAAATTTTCATTTAGAAAGTGATAAAATACTATTTGGCTTATGCCTTGTAATATATATATACATTGCCAGGATGACTATTGAATGTCCAATGTCGCTGAAATAGGGAAGCCAGAGTTCAAGGAGGAGCAGACTTCAGGAATCACTGAAATAGATGGCACTGTCACTCATCTATCTTGTTGGAGAAACTCAAGGCTTAAGGGGGCAGACAAAAAGAATCATGACTTGCCCCCAAACATGGTTTGGGCATCAAAGCTAGTGCTGTTGCAAACAACATCCTATGCTAAAACATGTTTGTCACATGTCCTCCCTCTCCTGAACTTTATAAAGTCTGTATCGACCACACTGCAAACGAGGATACCTCTCAGATGAGGATGATAAAGACCAACCCCACCTCTGAACAGGAATGGAAGGCAATGCCTTCCAGATCTTTTCCCAAATATACCTGTCACAGGAAGTGATTCGTTCTGACAAAATGAAGGACTTTCTTGTAAATCAGCTAAAGAGATCATCCCTGTAAAAGAAACTGAAACAGGCCATGCAAGGCTGCTGAAATGATAGAAAATTAGGATTCACTGGATCCCCATACTCTAGTAGGAAACATGTTTTTCTGAACCAAGTGCAGTGGCTAATGTCTGTGATCCCAGCTATTCAGGATACAGAGATTGGGAAGCTCGAAGGTCCAGGCCAGCCAGGGCAAAAATCTTTATTTGATTCCATCTCAACCAAAGAAGCAGGGTGCGGCAGCATTCTTTTCTGTCATCCCAGCTGTGGTGGATCACAATCTGATACAAGGCCAGGCAAAAAAAAAGGGCACTATCTCAAAATAACCAATGCAAAATAAAAGCCACTGGAGTTGTGTGTCCACTATAGAGTGCCTGCCTAGCAAGTATAAACCCCTTAATTCAAACTTTAGTACTGCACAATGGCCAGAAACAACTGATGCTGAGTTTTCTCCATACTGTATTTTCAAGTTTGCTTTCTAATTAATATCTATGTTTTGGGTTGGTTATTAGGGAATGAATTGGTGAGCCATGTGAGCATTCTGATCTTATTTCTTATTAGCATTCTATTAACCTTCTAATCACAATGGAGGCAAATTTGCACACATACACGCACACACACAGAAAAAATCACTATGGAAAACTCTACATAGTTTTCAGGAGGACTCCTCTTTCCTAACAACAACCTTAGCAGCCAAGACCTGAATCCACTGCAGCATGTTGTCAGACTTTTGCTGATAGTTCCTTTCACGTCCTTGATGCAGATGTCTTACAGCTCCTTCGTTAAGCATCAAGATTCTAGAATTCTATCACAATTCAACTGTTTTCTTCATGTTCCATTAACGTTCGGAAGCATTTATTGAACCACAATACCGTGCAAAAAAATTTCAGATGATGCACCTTTTATTCTGCATAGGAAAGCAAGTGTGTGGATGCAATCTGGGCCACCCAGTCATACATTTTCCTTGTTCTTGAAACAAGATATGCACTTATGAAGCCCACATATGAGTGGCAAAGTGAACCCTGTATGTCCTCTGCTTTGCTGTTTTCCTTTACGAACCAAGTGCAATCTTACTTGATGTTTACAATTCCTTATGTGACAATTCCATATATTCCTTAGATCAGTAATCTACCATCTGTTAATATTTATCAAGTCTTGTCTTAGGTACACATATATTTTTTAAACGTACACAAATTAATTATCATCTCAATTTTACAATTCAGAATTCAGGCACAGATAGGCTAAATAACCTAGCTAGGAAGAAGTGGATCTTTGGGATAGGATGGTCTAAATCGTGAGCTTTTCCTATTTATTAATGAGCTATACAGACTTACAAATCAAAATAGAAGGTACAAATCAGAAACTGAATTCAGCTCACAAAACTGAAGATCTTGAATAATTGTACCAAGGAGTGAATAAAAATGAGATCCAAAAAGATACAAGGACTATATATTTTTTAATAGTACCATTATTGGGATATAACTATGGACCATAAAATTCATCCTTTCAGAGTATAAAATTTCAGTAGCAGCCGGAATCTGGTAGCTCACCCTTGTAATCTTAGCGACTCAGGGGGCTGAGATCTGAGGATTGTGATTCAAGGTCAGTCTGGGCAGTAAAGGTCCCTGTGAGACTCTGATCTCCAATTAACTACTCATAAACCAGAAGTGAAGCTATGGCTCAAACTGGTAGAGTCCTAGCCATTAGCCAAAGAGCTCAGGGACAGCACCCAGGCCCTGAGTTCAAGCCCCAACAAAAAACAAAACAACTATAACAAAGGAGGAGGAGGCAATAATGCTTGATAAGAAATGTACTCATTACCTTGCTCATGTGATTGTAACCTCTCTGTATGGTATTTTCACAATTAAAAAAAACTTATTTAAAAAACACTTAAGTGGTTTTAGCATATCTACGATGTTGTGCAAGCATGGTGTCTAAATAATTCCAGAATATTTTATCATTCAAAATAAACCCAGCGTAAATCACCATCACTCCACCTACTCCCTGACAACCACTGAGCTACATTCTGTTTTGTATGAATTTAACAATTCTGGACATTTCAGAAATAAAGCAAACCAGACAGTATGTGATATCTTTTGTGTTTTCTTTCACTTAGCAAAAGGTCTCTCAGGTTTGTCTATGCTGTAACACGCATTGGTATTCCACAGCTTTTGATCGTTGAATATTTCATTATCTGGATATGCCACATTTTGTTTATCTACTTGGGGATATTTTGATTGTTCCCATAATTGAGCTATTATTAATAATGCCATGGACATTCATATCCAAGGTTTTATATGGAAATATAGATTCAGTTCACTTGGGAGTGGAATTGCTGGGTATTTAGAGTAACTTTATTTTGGCAATTTTGTGGAATTGCCAATTTGTGTTTCAATATCATTTGATACTCCCACTAGCAATAGTTCTCCACATTCTTGGATACACTTAATATTGTCTGAATTTTCTTTTAAGTAATTTTAACATATATTTTTATTGTAAAGATACTGTACAGATGGGTTACAGTTACACGAGTAAGGTAATGAGAACATTTCCTGTCAAGCACTGTTACCCCTTCCTTTGTTTTCCCCCACCATCCTTTTCTTATAGGTTATCTAACTTATTTTAAAGCCCTAGTTTTCTCATTTGTAAAATATAACAAATAAAATATCTCTTTCTTAGGTTTGTTTGAGAATGTATAACCACGTGCTGTCACATTACCTAGCAAAAAAATATTTTCAATCTATTACTGCTCTGTTTTTGCTCCACAATGAAAAATACTTTTTACAACAGACCTATGATTGATTTGCATACTGTTTATGTTACTTCTACTTGCACATAGGTTGATAAAAGAATGACATTCTACATATATATACACCTATATATATGAAATATATATAGGAAGTAATTATTTGCTGATGATAATTTGAAGGTATAAAGACATATTTTCTTTTAGGTACTAATTGTTGTATTCCAACAGCACTTAAAACAGTGAACTTTAAAATACCATCATCCCAAGCACTGGGAACAAACAGTCTTTCCATTCCTTAAAGAATTTAATTCTGTTTCTTAGGGAGGTAGGAATTCCCAACCACTGAAATGATTACCATGTAGTAGTATTATATAAAGAAGGAAAAATGTATCTACATATTTGATGAAGTAGGAAATGAAGAAATTATCTGGGAATTCAGGTGTACTTCACACTTGTTTGTCTCAAATAGAATGATTCTTCTAGATGAAAGATTTTTCCCTACCTTTATTCAATTGACCCTCATTCCTTAGAACTGTGTGCAGAAGACAGTAGGCTGGAGAATTTCTCCCAAAGTCTTTCTCATGCAGGTGAGAACTGACTTCTAATCCCTTCATTATCCCTAAAACTTCCCCAGTCAAGCTCTGCCTTGTGGTTACTATAGGAGAGGCCTGCCTTTTATTCTACGCTCGAAGAAAATTGGTATTGTCTTGCTCTATACTCTGTTCCTGCTCCTTGACTGCTATGATAATAGAACATGATTCTTATGCAACACTGATGCACAGCTAATCAAATAAAGGGTCTGTTTTACAACACAAGCAATGACAGATGAAATAACTTCACTCATCAAGAATTGCTTTTTAGGCAATACTCCTTTTGCTTCTTCACCAAAATAGCATTCTCTACTCAATAGCTTGCTGAAGAAGAGAGGGGATCACAATGCCATGTCCCTTCGACTTACTGCAGCACCCTATGCTTTTCCTTACCTACAGCAGTTTCCTGTTAAATGTCTAAGTTAATCAACTAACTGGCAGACTACCCACAGGTTGCCTGACTAAGGGGCATTTCGCAAACTTAAGTACTTATCTCTATCTCTACCCCTGATCATCTGACGTATTACAAGTTTCATTTAACTAATAAATAAGAAACCTATATTTTTCTAAGAGTATGAAAATATAAAGTTTTTTAAACAAAATAAGCCAACTATATGGGTTCTTTACCAGCTAGCATTAAATATCTGTCATAATAGTTTTGTATGTATTTATTCTTGCTCACAGATGGCAGATATAACTGTCACAATGGCCTTTTTGCTCCTGAAGGGAAATGGCATGTCTAAGTAGGAAAAAACCCTTTTTAGGCCAAAAAAATATTTAAAAACACCCCCAAAAGCCAGATTTTATATCAGGAACTCAATGTTAAGGATCTCGGAAGAGTTTATGTAATTTTTGAAAACTTGTTGGTAAAAATGAGGAATGAAACTGGATGCAGTGAAATATTGTAATCCTAGCACTTGCAAAGACGAGGCAGATCTTAAGTTCATGACCAACCTGCTCTACAAAGTTAGTTCTTGGCCCTCTAGGATACACTGTGAGGTAACAGGGGGTCAGTCTTTTTTTTGTGTTTGTAGTTATGAGGAACCAGATCCCAGCCAGTCACTAGGATGAGATCTGGGGATATAAAACTGGATAAGACACAGATCCCCTCCAAGGGTGAGTGAAAAACCTACAAGTCCACTCTGACACAGTGTGGGCCTTGTCCCAGCAGTGTCCCCAAGGCCCATGAGGGAAACACATTGTTCTTCCAAGGAAGTAAGAGAACAAGAAAGTAGTGAAGCTTCTTGCCCTAGAAAATGAGAATCATTTTGCCAAGTGGTGGAATAGCTCTTTTCAAAATTGACTTAAAAATAAAAGAAGTTTAAGAGTAAATGAAGGGAAGGAATGAGGGAAGGGAGAGAAGAGATGGTATTTTGATTTCTTTCAGCTTGGCTGCTCATCAAATGCTGATTTCTCTATAATAAAACCACATGATTGAATTTGGGAAATAGTCCTGTCAAAGTGATCATTTGGCAACACCTAATCAACGGAAAATCATGTTGGAGGTGGAAAAAAAAGCATTCAAACCAACTTATTTTTACTTTACCTGAATGCAATCAACCTGATGTTGGTTGAGTTTCTCATGAAGCTTCCCTTCCAGAATGATCTTGCAAGAAATTTGAGCACCAAAAAATAAATCATCTGAGTAAGCCACAGTTACTACCCCAGAATCGCCACCCTTTAACCTCTGACTTTGTATCTCTGATAATTCTTCTGACTCATTATCCAAGGAATTCATTTGATATTTCTTTAAAACAAGAAAAATACCTGAAAAACTCATAGGCCAGAATCCTCAAGTTTCCATAACTACAGTAACCAGAATCTGCCTTAAATAATCTTAATGTTTCCATTTCTAGCATACTTAAAACAACTTGGGATTGAAATCATGTCTTAATGTTAACTAACTTTGTCTCAAGAATATGTCTTCATCAGTTGTGCAAACTTGTCTGTAACATGAAAAGTCACTAAATACTTATGACAAGGAATTTTCACATTGGCCAGGAAGAACTGGTTATGTTTATTAGCTATTATTTTGTGTTGTTCAAGTATAGGTTATTAAAATTGTATACATTTTTCTCTTAACTCTAGTGTGCAATTAGTTTCACCTCATTGATCCATAAGCCTCAGGTATCTGGCAATCAAGTCTTGCAGGGATGTCACACACTGATGGTTTATGATGCAGTTCCTGGAACCATCTGAATGTGAAACACAAATAGAAAATGCTCAGGATCCACACAACAGTCGGTATATTACAGGTCCTTCTATTTAGGAGTTTGAAACCCAGAACACCCACACAACATAATCTCTTCCTAAGATTTTTAGAAAATATTTAAAGTGATATTTTCATTGTGCTTTTGCTGAATTCTCCTCTATGTCTTCTCTACATTGCTTTGCTTTTTAGCCCAAGATGCTAGCAATAAGAAATCATAATAATATATTTCATTGTTCCCTGGGCTGGGGGGGAAATAGTTTAGTGTTACTAATAATAAGCAAGCTATGGAAAGAGCTACTAGCTTTCTAAGTATAATTGAAAGTTTATCTTTCTACTTAATAGATATATTTCTGAGCAGCAGTGTACATTTTTTTATATTTTGTAATTCCAATCCTATATTAAATCACTAAGGAAGCTTGTTAATTTACCTTTATCATTTAATTTGCAATTTACATTTTAAAAGTTAACATGTGCTGGGCTCTGGTGGCTCACACCTGTAATCCTAGCTACTCAGGAGGCTGAGAGCTGAGGATCATGGTTCAAAGCTAGCCTGGGTAGGAAAGTCCAATAAACCAATATCTCCAATAAACCACTCAGAAAACCAGAAGTGGAGCTGTGGCTCAAGCAGTAAAGCACTCACCTTTAGCTGAAGAGTGCAGGGACAGTGCCCAAGCCCAGAGTTCAAGCCCCACAATGGACAAAAAAAAAAAAAAAAAACAGTGAACCTGTGAACTTCCAAATATCAGGGTATCTGAGTCTTTAATTTTTCCTCCTTAATATCTTATATTTATAAATGAAACCCATAAAGCACATAATCCCTCAACCAAAAATAAGAAATAATTGCCTTATATCTTCAAGTCTTCTTTTCTCTAAATAAGCTTTAAAGTTATCAAGATGGGAATTAAATATTGACTTAAATCCATTAGAAGAACAAAATCCAGATGTGAATGCCAATAAACCTAGCTACTCAGTAGCTTCAGAGGATAATGGACTAAGGCCAGCTTGAACAGAAAAGTCTGCAAGATTCTGTCTCCAAAATAACCAGCAGAAATCTAGGAGTATTCCAGCTGAGAAGTATAAGGTCCTGAATTCAAACTCTGATACTGGCAAAAAAAGAAAGGTACATAAAATGTACAAGAAGTTGAAGAATGAAGTGGAAGACCTTACTCAACTATTACATGAGTAATATCAAAACCTGAGGTAAGAAAGGAACAACTGTGGAAACCATTCCATCCCAAGGGTCAAACATGGCAAAAGAGAGGTAGATGAAGGACAGACAATAACATATAGAGCCAAAATGAACATGATGGTAATCTAAAGGAGGTTGGTCTGTTTTGGAATTGTTGCAGAATACACTAAACTACCACTCTGCAAATCAACATAGAGTAATCTGAACACAACAGTGTATGAAAGAACACATGACAGTGCTTTAAACACAATATAGTTTTCTTTAATTCTGCAAAATTCACAAAAGTAAGCCTTGAGGCATAGAAACAAATTCATAAATGATGCTTAAATTTGGACATAGTAAGATGTTTATTCCCTGAATGCCAGCAAATGCTATTCTTAAACAAGTAACTACTTCGAGAGTCTCTTGTTAAACAGCTACTGGTTCCTCACCCTCTCCAACCAGCTCAGAATCATCTCAGTGTGGATGTCAAATCTAATCGGTTTGCAACTCCCCTGTATTTCATATTCTTATGAACTGCATTTGTTTACTCCTGTCCTTTCTTTCTGCTGCTTCTATATCCAAAATAATCTATGAATGGTACCTGTGGAAATTCTAAATATAAAAATTATAGCTAAGCCTGGTGCTAGTGGCTCATACCTGTAATCCTAGCTCGTCAAGAGGCTTAGATCTGAGGATCACAGTTCAAAACCAGCCTGGGCAGAAAAGTCCATGAGATTCTTATCTCCAGAAAAATGGCACTGTAGCTCAAGTCGTAGAGTGCTCGCTTTGAGCTGAATAGCTCAGGGACCATGCCAGGCCCAGAGTTCCAAGACCCACAACCAACCAAAAACAAAACAAAACTATAGCTAGGCTTGACCAATAAGAACAGATGCCAGCATTGGGATTGGGTGAAATCCTGGAGATAATCTGCTTCCTGCCTTGAGTTAGTCCTAGCTGACTAACACCAGATGGCAAGAGCTGGGAGGAGAGTAGCTCAGAGTTCACTCAGGAGTTTAGAGCATCAGCTCTTTCACAACTGTTCAGATGGTATTTCAATATTTGGTTAAAATGCAAATGTGTGAATATCAGTAAGCAGGAAAGAGGCAAGAGCCATGTTCATGCTTCATTTTTATAGGACATTTGGGGAAGTTGCATATTTTACATCTGCCTATATTTCTGCCCAGAAGTTAGTCAGATGGCGCTATTTACTCGCAAGAGAGATTCAGGGAGTTCTGGTTAAGTAACATGCCCCAACAATATCTTAGCTGTGCTTTTTTCTGGTAAGACATACATAGTTGACGTAAAATTATCAGTTGAGGCCTCAAACATGAAACTTAAATTTATTTTTATAGCTAAATATTAGGGACAAAGATAAAGGACTTATAGATTTGTTGGTCACAGTAAGGTTTCTGCTTACTCTGATATTGTAGTTATGTCTGGCCTCCTTTATTACAATTATTATTACTACAGCTTATTCTATAAAATCAAGAATATATATGATCACAATACATCAGCCAGCCTATAAATCCTTCCATTTTATGGTACCACTAAACTTTAGCTCAGCTTCTGTACATCCCCCTTTTTATATACATGGGAAAGTAAATGAGGTCAAGTTTATGTTTCTTTCCATTTCTGTGATATACAGTTTGTTCCCTAACAATAAGCCCTCTTCCAAAAAAAAATTTTTTTTGGGGGGGGGCCGGTCGTGGGGCCTGAACTCTGGGCCTGGGCGCTGTCCCTCAGCTCTTCAGCTCAAGGCTAGCGCTCTACCACTTGAGCTATTTTCTTTTTGCTTATGTGGTGCTGAGGAATTGAACCCAGGGCCTCGAGCATGCAAGGCAAGCACTCTACCACTGAGCCACCTTCCCAGCCCCCAAAAATATTTTATCATAGTACTAGAATTATCTGCATGTTCTTACCTTAAAATGTTGACTCATAACTTTTGTAACTTGAATGCTGTTCAGAGAGACAGAGAGAGACAGAGAGACAGAGAGACAGAGAGACAGAGAGAGATGCATTCAATTTCCCAAACATCAGTTATATTTCTCAAATAGTACTCTTTGGGGCACAATAGTAAATTCTATCAAACTTTCCATCTGGCCTCCAATTAATAAACATTTGCCTTCTGTGTTGAAGAAGGCTGCAGTAGTGCTCAGGTTAGGGAAGCATAATGAGATGTGATTATGAGCTGTAGAATTCAGCTTAAAGCAGTAATACTGTGTTTTGTATAAGAGAAAGAAACTTCCATTTATCCTACTGGGAATTCTCTTTTCTGGACTACTGAATATGATTTACTTCTCTCGGCCAGAAAAGGTCCCTCAGTAAACATTTGAACATGATTGAGAGTTTATTCTGTGAGCCCATCTACATTAAGAGCATTCTCCAGTGCAAAATTAAATTTAAACCAATAGTCTTTCATGACTCCTTGGATAATCAGAAACTGATGGCTTGTATGTCAAAATGGCAGAGGGGTCCCTTAGTGAAATCCTAGTGCTTTCTACAGCACATGTGAAAACAGCTGAACTGCTCATCTTTATCCAGTGTTGACGGTCAGCAAATGCCTAATGGGGTAAAGTTGATTAATATAAGAGATTATGAATATAAAGGTTATTAATGTAAGAGGTTTTCCAGTCTTCTTATTTATGCTACCCATAAAAAGGATTCAACTTTGACCTTTGTCTCTCTAAGTCCTCCACCATCAGAGAGTTTTGTGATTCAGGGCACCCTTGCCCTGAAGGACAAGCATATGTAGATTCAGGCTAGAAGTCTTGGGAAAAATTGTGAAGTAAGAAATGCAGGATCCAAACAGTGGTAAATATGAATGCAGTAGATGGCACAGAAAATTGGAAATACTTAGAATTCACTGGGGATTTGAAGAATCACGATGCTTGTGAATATAAGAACAGATGTATAAGACTTACATTGCAAGGAAATTACTTCCAGTTTCTAGAATTTTGTTGTTGACTGTGGGAGCCCACTGTGGATAGAGCCCAGAGGCATTATGCATGTTTTCTTTTAGCACCTTGTATTTGAAGGTGAAAGGAAAGGCCCAATTCCTATAGTGTATTATTCTAAAATTATCAGCTCTTGACCTTAGCTTTCATTACATTTAAATTATGTTCAGAGAAACAGCTGGTGTTAGTTTTAAGTATGCTGTAGTGAAATCAATGGCCAAACGAGTAGCCAAAGAAGAGGCAATGAACTCTGAAACAAAACAGAGCTTGAGAATCCTCTGGGCAAACTATATACAGCCACAGGGCAATTTTATCTTTCTAACATAATCTAGTTAAACCTGTGATATCTGTGTCCTCCTTTAACTGCTTCATTCCTTTACTTTCTCTTATTTCTGATCTCTACAGATCTTTTAGGAAGTCAAAAGCAACTTGTAACCTGATTAACACAGAGATCATATAGCAAGAGAAAGTTGATGTGGTGAGTGGAGAAACAACTCATGCTCCTGAGAGACAGGTTCACAAACCATGGCATGACCACTTATTTCCTAAAGGGAGTTACTTAAGAAGCTACAGAGGCCTTGTCTATAAAGGAAGGTTGATGCTAGGAACTGTCAAATGAGGTTAATCTGAAGTTTAAATAAGATAGCAATGATAAAATACTCAGCATGCCCCCTGTTGCAGGGCTATTATCTGTGGCTTGCAACACATTACTACAGACTGGGTAAATTACTAAAAGATGTTTGTTTTGGCTTATGGGTTAGTACAGGTTTAAGGGTAAATGTTCCATGATAGCCTTCAGGGGAAATGTTCCATGATAGCCTTCTTGGTGGCAAAGTCGTGTGTGTGTGTGTGTGTGTGTGTGTGTGTGTGTGTGTGTGTGTGTGTGTGTGTGTGTGTGTGTGTGTGTGTGTGTGTGTGTGTGTGTGTGTGTGTGTGTGTGTGTGTGTTCTGGTCTCTCTCCTTCTTATAAAACAATTCGGATCCAGTCACAGAGCTCTACCCCAATGATTTTATCTAATCTTAAAGCTCAGAATGGACATTAAATTTTAGCAGCTGCAACGAACATATTCAAACCGCTCTTAAACCATAGCAACATTCAACATACAGTAAAAAGTCCTAAATAAATTCCAGCATTGTTGTGATCAGAAGTGTTACCATAGCTCAGTCTTTTTTAGTCATAATTTTTTATCATCCTCAAATTCTTCTTCCTCTCCATATTTTTGTCTTTTCTAAGGTCATAAACAGAACATAAAATGCCTGATGGAATACATGATACTGCACTTAAATGTGGCAAGCACCACAGCTGAAACTTTTGGAGTGATCATCCCTTTTGGTATCAGTCCTGCTTATTAAAGAGAAAGTCTCTTTGTCTGATCTGCACTCATAGCTCTTTCCTCATACCAATGTCCATAGCCTCCAATATACAGAGTAATTCTTACGACTAATCAAATATTTTTCTCTCTGTATTCTAACTCAAGCTTTAGAAAGCACTCCAAAAAGAAAATTTAGAGGTTAACCTTTGTCACATAGATTTCTAAAGACTCCTAAAAAGAGAAGAAGGTTTTCTTCTTAAGCCTGAAACATTTTAATAAAGTAAAATGTACTTTAGAAGATGAACATTTAGAGCAGAACTTTTTTATTTTTGAATTAGCATATATCTGTAGTACGAGGTTTCACTCTGATGCCTGTATACATTTGTTTACATATGACCGTTTGAACAAATTCATGACCTCTACCATAGTCTCATTTCTCTTCCCACTTCTCCCACTTTTCTCACACAGCATTGGGTGGGTTCCATTGGACTATTGTTGTAGATACATAAAGCAGATAGAGAGATCAATTATAGATGGATTAGATAGACTAAAAAAAAAAAATATATATATATATATATATATATATATATATATATATATGCTTTGAACCACAATTCTCAGATCTTAGCTTCCTAAGTAGTGAGGATTACAGGCATGAGGATTTGGATTGTCTCTTGATTCTGATCATTGTTTCTTTTGATATGCAGACACATTTTAATTTGATGCAGTACTATTTGTCAACTCTTGCTTAAAAAATAATATTCTGATCCCCAAAATACTTTACCTACCGTTCTTGTCCCTCCTGAGGAAGAAGAAACTCACTAGCACTGGTAAATTCCCAGTCTCTTCTCTCCTAGCTGGGGATGTAGCTAGGGATCAAGAGCTTGTATAGCATGTGACAAGGTCCTGGGTTTCATCCCCAGAAGTCTAGAAATCTCATAAGATACATGGTGTCATCTCTTTTCATTGTACAGATGAGAACACTGAGATGCATGGAGAGGAGGTGACTAGACCACTAAATTTGAAGCTATGTATCAAGTCTTTTTTTTTAATATTATTTTATTTTATTTGAGAACATACTGTACAGAGGGGCTACAATTACATGGGCAGGATAATGCATACATTTCTTACCAAGCATTGTAGCCTCCTCCTTTGTTTACCCTTCACCTCCCTTCCCAGCCTCCCCCCTCCCCCCACCCAATTATACCCCCCTCCCCCCCCCACCGACATTGTAAAGCTGGTTTTGACATGACATTTTGTACTTCTCATTGTTGCAACAGGTCCACCTGAATCTTTAAACGACTTGTTTGCCCCCATCTCCTCCACATGTTATACTGACATCAAATATAGTGAAAGCGGGGGTTTATGTATCAAGTCTTGACCAGAAATATCTGCCATCAACTTAAAGATCAGTACAACACAAACATGGTTCTCTGTGGCAGACTAACCCTGGGATAGGGCAGTTATTCCCCATGGCCTGCCTTACTTCCTTGTTATGCTCACCGAATATGCATGAGGACCACAAAGTGCACTATAGATAGAAAGGCACATTTTCTTGGCTAGTACTTCCTTAGTTGGAGCCATTTACCCTGTAGCACGCCAACCACTTCTGCATTGAGTCCACATGAAAAGCCCATGGAAGCTCTGAGTCATGATTCAACGCAAAGCTATTTACTAAATGCCCGAAGACCTTTTTTTTTTTTAATCACTTTACTGGAGTTACAATCACAAGAAAACCAGATACACAGAAGGACCTGCTGGGAGGGCAGCTGGAACGAGTCCTGAACAATTACAGATCAGCAGCATTTCTTCCCATTCCATCTTTAGAATCACTGCAGACTCAAAGTTTAGAGAAGAAAAATCAAGAGTGTTCATGGAAAATAACCAGTGGGTAGATGAGAAGGTCTAACAGCTTCACTATGCCATGCCTTGTGTTCATTACACCTGCCTTCATGCCAAACACTAGCAGAGATCTACTAATGCCATATAGAAAAGTGAGGCTGTTATATTCTTTATCATAGAAGAACTGGAAGAAGTCTGAATTTTTGCACGTTTATTTTATCAAGCCCTCATATTTTTATCTGGTTATTTTTTTCCAGTAATATTATTCTCTTAGTTTTCAAATGTGCGATAAACATTAGTTAGTAATGTTCTTCTTTCAATGTGTATAGAGTTAATGTTCTTCTTTTTTACTCTTGTGGGGAATCCTGACCAAGAGATTCAATTTGGCCAGTGAAATGTATGTGGATGTGAAATGTGTCTCTTCTTGTCAGAGTATATAATTGTACTTATTTTAATCTTTATTCCTTCTCCTACCTTGGTGATTGTGGGAGCCTGTGTTGACAAGGAATTGTCATAAGAGCCCAGTAATTGGTAATGCTGAGCTAATGCATAGATACTATCTCCCTGGAGAATGGCCTATAACCCCTCAGGCCCACCAGGAGCAACAAGTAAAGACATTTTCTTTCATCACTAAGATTACTGTGTCAGTTATTAATTGCAGCATAAACTAACTTGTCTTCTTGCCACATGTTATACCAGTTATGTTCATGCTTGGCTGAGAAGAACAGCAAATTCCATTCCAACAGACTGAATGAGTACAAAGCCTCTTTGGCTCACATCCTGAGAAGGAGGGCAGCAATTCATGGCTCATATGAAAGCTCAAAGATGTCTTCCAAAGCCCAGTAGCTTCCCATCTTCCTCTTCTGCATCTCTGGTTGTGGCATAGTCCTCCTGGCTCTTTCTACAGATACCTGGTCCATGTTCCAAGCAGAAACTAGAGGAAGAACACCACAGATGGGTGTCTTGAACACAAAAATGTCTATCCCACAGAGGATGAGGAGTATGAGATCAAGCTTGCCAGCAGATGGGTGTCTGCTGAGAGGCTTCCTCCGAGTTTGCAGATGGTTATCTGCTCATGGCATCCTCACAGGGCCTTTCTCATGTTTGTTCACGAAGGCTCCATCCACCCTCAGGACCTATTCACTTCCTCAAGGTCTACTTCCTCATACCAGCATATTGGGATTGGGGAATTTTAAAACATGAAACTTAGGGTTGCACCAGCATCCAAGCCATAACAACAGAGTCCCTCCTTGAAGAAATCGCCTTTTTGTCATGAATGTGATGGTCAATACATGGTACGGAGAGTTCCTGGAAGATGTTTCAGTTTCCTGTTCTCTCAAGGAGGTTTGAGGAGAGCCAACCTATGGTTTCTCACGGAGATCATGAAGAAAATAGAGACTTCTCCAGTAATGCCTAAATTCAGATGGTTTTTTAGAAAGGTAATAGATAACAAAAACAGACCCCAGTGAAGTGGGACAAGAGCAGTAACAGGAGGTACTATAATGTACAGTGTGGCTCTAAGTAAGAAAGTACTCAGAAGCAGGAAGTACAGGGAGATTGTGAGTGGACAGGATACAAGGTACTGGGCTAAGTACGGAATGATGAAGTAAAATATTGACAGGAAAGAGTTGGTGTAGAGATCCTTCCAAGCAAGGAAAATAAATCCACAGGGTTTATTCTCAGAATCACGGAAGTAGAGATCTGTATAAGTTCTATATATTTAATGACCCACCATCCTATACATTATTTCAGGTTCATTTATTTCCATGTAAAGACATAATATTATTCATTCTAAGTAAGCCAGGCTCAGAGAGACAAATGACACCTGTTATCTCTCATATGTGGAAACTAGATCTAACACACTAGTATATATTATAATACATACAAAGAAACTGACTAAAGAATGATATACTTAGGGGAGGAGTCTAAAAGTGTAACACTTCTAAACAAATAATGAACAGCTTTAAAATAAATAAATACCAGGAAGTGGCAATAGAGTAGGAGGGGAAAGGCAGCTAGGGGAGAGGGTCAAGGTAGTCCATAAAAGGAGGGAGGAAAGGTGAGCAAATGCAGTCTTACATTCATTGTGTATTATGTAAAAACCAAAGTACAGGGGCTGGGAAGGTGGCTCAGTGGTAGAGCGCTTGCCTTGAATGCCTGAAGCACTGGGTTCAATTCTTCAGCACCACATAAGCAAAAAGAAAAAAGCCAGAAGTGGCACTGTGGCTCAAGTGGTAGAGCGCTAGCCTTGAGCTGAAGAGCTGAAGGACAGCGCCCAGAGTTCAGGCCCCACAACCGGACCTCCCCCCCCCCAAAAAAAAACCAAAGTACACAGATTGAAGGGAGGTTATGGGAGAGAACAAGGAAAGGGATGACACTGATCAAGATCAGATTATGTACTCATGAATTGCCTTCTGAATGTATGTAAAATGCCTTCACATAACCCTATAATCACTGCTCCTCTCTCCCTGGTAAGTTACACCGTGATGGTCTGAAGAATGGTGATTAGGAAGTAAAAAGAGACCCAGAAAGCTTTCACTTATATGATACTTTCAAAATGTGTACCTCTCCAATATATAGTTAAGTTTTGGAAAGCCAAATGTGCTGTTGCTTTTCTATATGATGCCATAAAAATAAAGTAGAAAAAAAAACACGTATTTCTCCACAGGGGCTAAAAAATGTTTGGGGGAGAACATGAGATGTAATTGGTGGTTTGGTGTTCCTTACATGCCTCAGTTTACAAATATCCCTTGAACAACTGAACCCATATTTGAGAGCTCCTTTTACTTTTAAAAAAAATTTTCATTTTATTGTGCAGGATAATATGTACAGAGGGGTTACAGTTACACAAGTCAGGTAAGGAGCGAGAACTCCCCTTTTCTCCCTCGTATCTCCCTCTTAGATGTGGAAGGAGGGAATCTTGGAAAATATAAAAGTTATCAAATTGTCCAGTTGCATCAATTGCATCAGCAATAGGAAAAAATGGTCACTTTCCCCACTATAACTATGCAAATTTAATTCCCTTGCACCAAGTACATTTGTTTTAACCTTTGAAGTGAGTGAAAATCTAGAGTGAGACAAATGTATTGTAGGCTTCAAGAACACGTAAATCATGTTCTCCCTGATTTTGTAAGCTGGGAAAGCTAAAAAAGGACATGGACCAGCTTCATCATAAAACCTGATGGGCTAGGTGGTTGAATGAGTTCATAAATGAGAGGCTATGAAGTTTCTGATAAAATACCAGTGGGTTATTTATTCCAATGATTCATAATACCTTATAATTATTCACAAGCTAAGAAAATATAGCTTTATGTAATAATAACAACACAATAATTATCAAATGCCAGGCAATCATGATTCTAGGTGCTTTGCATATATTTAACTAATTTAGTATCTCCAACAATCCCTTGGAAGTGTCTTGAAGGCTAGGCTACAATTAATTCACCCAAACACTATGTCTGACAACAAGCAGAAATTGAATACCAAAAGGGGAAAGTAAGACTCTGACTAATACATGTTTGGGTAGATGCCAAAAAATGCCCACAGAATGAGTAACATCACCAAGACTGAACTATACCTTCTGCTTCCGATTAATGAGCCTCACTTATCCAATGCAGCCCTCTTCCCAGAACAAAGGCCAGGCCATGAATCACAACTACGTTAATGTTGATTCTCATTCATATGGAAACACTTCATTCATTCAACTAGTTTCTGGAGAGGACTTATTGCTGCTTTCTCTACACAGATGAGGAATGTTTAAGAGGCGTGTCTTATGAACTTACTTGAAATGGCAGAGAAGGGTTTCAGAGAAATTCTTCAATTTACTGGAAGGTTTTCCCTTCCTCCAATGTAATACACTCAAGTGCCTCCATTTTCTATTCAGAGAAATGTGTGTGCTTATGTTTACAAACGTGATATTGACTCTTAAAGAATTCATGTGAGTTTATAAAGAAAAACTCAATAAAGCTAATGCATCATGACCTTGAAGCACAAACTATATTCTCTTTATCTTTGTATACTACTGGATCTTATATGGGAGAAATGTTTTGTTTTAATTCAACGTATATTATGCTGTGAAGTAAAACTCTCTGGGGAGTAAATTACCTATGGTCATACATTAGAAATATCTGTGAAGCAAGGAGGTCCAGAGACCAGAGAAATGGAAGCGATCCAAGACAGATGATGAAAGGGATAGTTACTACATAAGGGAATTCATAATCAGGTCATTCATTAGACAACATCCCATGGAATGGACAAGAAGCATCTGAAGGAAACCCCAAAAGGAAGCAGCTTCCCAGACTTCCTCTCGGCAATCATATCTCCACGATGGATTCATCCTTCAGGCCATGAGCAGGAAGACATGACCTTGTATCCCATGCTCTCTTCTTCACATGCCTTTAATCTCTCTGTGTGAAGGGAAGTGCAATGAAACAAGAATAAATAGGAACCAAAGAAAGTCTTTTAAAGGACCCTCTCCTCCCTCGCTCTGTCTCTCTTCTCTTCCTCTCTCTTCTCTCTCTCTCTCTCTCTCTCTCTCTCTCTCTCTCTCTCTCTCTCTCTCTCTCTCTCTCTCTCTCTCTCTCTCTCTCTCTCTCATTTATTTTAGGCTTTGTTCCTTCAGCAATTATTCATCAAGAGCATGATGTGCACTTGTCAGCATGTGTGAACAAATAAACACAAAAAATATTGGCCTTTATGAGACCTATATTCTAGTAGATTTCATGTTTTTGTAGTATTAGAGGAAAACTTGCTGGGGAAAAGAAAATATCAGAAAGCTTTATTAGAGTTTTGGAAAAAGTCAAACCCAAATCATCAAACATGAGTCTTAGTCTTGAAATATCATGAGCAGAGCTCTCTTCCCTCCCTCCACTCCCACACCCAAGTGCCAGTATCACGAGGGTATTTTAAGAGCCTGAAAACAGCACATGTACCAGCAGCACTCACCTAGAGATGCTCACTGAATGTCAGCAATTTCCAACTTGGGTGAAGAAAAAGTTGGTAGACAGAAAAATTTTCAGATAACACCCTGCTCACCCAGGAATGAAGTATAAAATAAACTAAAGTCAGACTTAAGATATTTAAAAGAGACCCCAGTAGGGGGGGAAAATCACCCAAAATTAAAGAACTAGACTCTGAATTGTATTGTAAAAGCAGCCTGATGCATTCAATGTCATGGAAGTTTGGACTCAGTGTCTTAGGGCTTTATCAGTCCTTGTCTAGACACAGAGAGCTGGCCAAATTGGGTTGAATGGATGTCCAGTTATCCAGACTCAATCAGATTTGGATTCTTATTCTGAACAGATGCCTCATTATACAGCATAATTTAGCATCATCAATAAAGAAATGAGCCCAATGACTCAGGCATTTATAATGAACTCACTAGCTTCTACCTGTAACATCTACAAAAAAAAAAAGACCTCATATAGGGGTATAGGCTGCTATGGCCATTTGTTAGCCAAAAGGAGAGATATAAAAGCCTCCTCATGACTATGAAATCAAAGGGTAAACTCCACTGTGATTCAATAAACCAACACATACTCAACATAAGAGCAGCTTTTCACTACTACTACATTTTCTGAATTCTTATTGTCCTTAAATAGACCAAATATACAGTATAATTTATTTCCATAAATTTATTTCCATAAATTTATTTCCATAAATTTATTTACATAAATTTATTTATGTAAGTTATTCATTTTCTCCAACAAATTCCTACAAAGCAGAATGAAAAGAAATCTAACATTTTCTGAATGACTCCTATGTGACAAGTAGCTTATTACATTCCATCTTTAACAGAAATTTACATTTGATGTTTGTATATCCATTCTACAAATAAGGGAGCTGAGGCTTCAGTAAAGAAACTTGAGAACTTAACCTTAGCACACTCAAAAAGGTACTGGAACCAGGCAAAATATGAGACTAAATCTGATTTTTCCATGTTCTTATACTTGAGCATGAAAGTGCTCAGGGCTTTCAGGGCTTCTTCAATGGGGAACAGCAATAATCCCACCTTTGATGGATTTATGGCTTGGGGAGAGAGATAAATACCTAGGAGACAAGATAATAGAACACACAGAAAAAAATGTGTAGTTGTGCCATAAAAAGTTTTAGATGGTATAAATATGTGTGTGCTTTATATGGAATATATATGCATCTATCTATGCATATGTATAGCACATATAGATAGATAGATAGATGGTAGATAAATAGAACTTCATTATTTCCAAGTTATGACTGTTCATGTTGATTTTCTTAATGATAAAAAAACTCCTGTCATATATCTCTCAATTTAGAGGGGCCTTCATGTCTTTAGCTAACATTTCATATTTGAAAGAAATTGATAATAATCTTATGACACTCTAGACTTGACTAAAATACCTTGTACATCCTGAAAACACTGGTATGAATGATTAGTTCCTAAATATGCTCAGAAGACAGAACTGTGAGAAGCCATAGAACCCTCAAAAACATCTATCCAATAAATGCAGAATACTATTACTACTACTACTAATGATGATGACAATGCTGATGATTCTCAGGGACACAGGGATCTGCATCCAGGCATCCAAACGAATTCTACTCTATTCCCTTATACAAGATACACTGCAGACTGAGAACAGTGACTTTCATGCAACAACTTGAACACAAAACTATTAGCTCTAACAAAAAAAATCTTAACCATCAGTTATTTTTTTTAAAAATAGAATGATGTGCAAATGATGGTCGATGCTAAAGGTTTAGGAAAATACATTGGGGTCAGCACTGAATCATCCAATGCTTTTGACTGGTGTTTCTGTACATCCAAAAGATTTTTTTCTCTGTTCTGGTTATGATTTATCCATGTTAGGAAATTCCCAAGGGAAGTCCAAAAAAATATGCAAGGTGATAGATCAAAAGGTAATTGAAAAAGTATTTGATCTATAAACTAACAGATTTTCATGCTCATTCATTTTTAAGGCCATAATAAATACAATTCACATTCATCATGATTGTAGGATGATACTTCCATTTAGAGGACTGGAGTCAGTGTATCATGAGTGCCCACTACATATAGGTTCACACTCAGGAGATCTACCTGAGTTTTACAAAATGTTGAATGCACTGGTACCTTCATTTTTAGATGAAGAAAATGATATACCCACAGTGACTTGCCCCAAACTAGAATATCAATACATTATGCATGATGGCACTGGTTTCCTTCAACTTATAGGATCAAATGTGATAACACTCAAAAAAGAAGCTAGAAAAATTTAAGCTTTCAAACATTTACTGTATCATCATCATTGTAATCATAATTTTCATCAAGACAGTTCTCATAATAGAAAAGTATATCTGAAGCAAAGCAAAGCAAAATTAAAGAGTATGGCTTTATTTGATTCAAAAAAAAGAGAACAGTAAATAAAGCTATAATAACTATCCAGTGGCTGTATTCATTTTAATTACATAAGCAACCCAACTAGAGGTCAAGAGTGAAGGAAAATTGAGGCAGAAATATGCTTAAACTGAACATACCAGAACTGTCAATATGTTACTGTAGCACTTGCTAGCTTTTTAATACTTAATTCTCTACAAAGCTATATACAACATACATATAATTTTATATGTTGTCTTTAATTCACATATAATAACATAGCCTCACTTTAGTGAATTCTTTTGTATTCTCTATAACATTTACTTATGACAGCATTAACAATGGTTCATTCTGAATATTAGCCACAATCTCATAGGTAAATTCGAATTGTACATAATTTATTCTGTGACTTAGCAAAAAAAATATTTTCTAAGTATATGTTATCACTTGGACTTTAATGAAACATTGGAAGCAGATGATTTCAGATTCATTCTAACAATTATTCCTAAAAGTAGATGTCAATCAATATATTATGTAAATAACAATCATCATGAATGCTGATTTCACAAAATATCTGCCTGCATTGTTACATCACTGTCCAGATTATTGTTTCAAGGTGTTGTTTTGGTATTCCAAAATAGATTTAGTTTTACTGACAGAAATAAACATTTTCCTGGATGCTTACTTATAATATTTGTTCTTTTGTAAATTTTCTTATCTTTCTTCTATTATTCTATCCTATTTTTAGTGATTTTTCTATAACAATTTATACAAGCTCTTTTTCCAAACTGCTTGCCTGGATGTAAACATTTATAAATATTTTCCTCATTTTAATACTTGTCTTTTTGTTTTGATTGCTTTACTTAACATTTAAAAGATTTACTTTTATGTCTATGTGAATTAATTTTAATGTGACCTTTTAGTCTTTTTTACCTTAGAAATCAAAGCCTCTATGGAGTTTTAATAAATATTTATTCCTTTTCTTAAATGTTTAACAAAGTTTAGTTTTAATCTCCAATACACTGATAGAGCAGAGCTCATACTTCTATGGTCTCAGACTGTACCACAATGTCTTATCTGAATTTCTCTGACTTGGGCTATCCCAAGTTTCTTTATACCTTTCTTGCTCTGTCCAAACCTTATATGTTGGTATTTCTTAAAGATTTGCCTTGACCCTCTTCTCTCATTCCTGTACATGCTCCCTGGGCAGTCTAACTTAGGTTTAGACCTACAATTACCCCTAGTAAAGCTTTCATACTCTGGATTATGAGGGGTATTTTTGTTTGTTTTGGGTTTTTTGGTTTTTTTGGGTCAGTCGTGGGGCCTGAACTCTGGGCCTGGGAGCTGTCCTTCAGCTCTTCAGCTCAAGGCTAGAGATCTACCACTTGAGCCACAGTGCCACTTTCAGCTTTTTCTGCTTATGTGGTGCTGAGGAATCCCAGGGTCTCATGCATGCAAGGCAAGCGCTCTACCACTGAGCCACCTTCCCAGTCCTGGACTATGCTTTTAAATGTAATAGCCCATTTAGTCTTCAACAACAGCCATATAAGTAGACATAGTTATTAGCCCCATCCTACAGCTGAGCAACCCTCAGGAACAGTGTAACAAAGCCTGTGGCTTTAGTCACACTGCAAGATGAGAGAAGAGCCAATTATTCTCCTTCTAGGCTTCATAACGTTTGCCATAATGTAAACCTGACTCTTAAGAAGGACTTAGATAGATGCTAGAGGAGAGAGAAAGAGAAAGTTGAGAGAGATATGACACTAGATATTCTATGTAAACCATGAGTCTGCCAGTCAGGAATTCCAGATGACAACCCTTGAAATGATGTATAAAGTATATCTGTGTTGGTGTTAGCGTTTTTAAAAGTGATCATTGCCACTTCCTCTTCTGGTTTTTCACCAGTCAAAAATTAAGTGTGATCTCCTCTACCAGTCTGGCTTTTAGAGGATAAGCTATAGTGCCATCCATCTTTGCAAGCATTTCAAATATTATTCTGAATTGAAGTGAGTAGAAGAGATTTCCTTTCCAGAGCTCTTGAGCTCTGAAATTCTAAGCACTTTTTGTAATATCCCCTAGGTTTTAAGAGCTGCTTTGCCTAACTTTCAGACCTACTGAAGAACTCAGTTTGTGAACCCCATTATCAATATTACTTCCAACTTGTAAAGTAGTAGCTTTGAGTAGATTAGTTTCTAAAAGCAAGGACAAGCATCTCACAGAAGGTCTTTCTAAATGGGGGCTTGGTCTCTGTGTTCATTCAACTAATGCAGAGGTTGGATCTGGGCCTCCCTTAAAATCAAAACTAGAGCATAAGCTATTTTAAAGATTACATATTAGGGGATAGTAAGGTGGCTCAGCGGTAGAGTGCTTGCCTTGCATGCATGAGGCCCTGGGTTCGATTCCTCAGTCCCACAAAAGCAGAAAAACCTGGAAGTGGCACTGTGTCTCAAGTGGTAAATCACTAGCCTTGAGCTGAGGAGCTGAGGGACAGTGCCCAGGCCCAGAATTCAGGCCCACGACCGACTGGAAAAAAAAAATTACATATAAATAGCCTCTACCCCTGTGGACATCCATTCAACCAAGCCTTAAAGTTGCTTCTTTTAATTGAAAGAAAACCTGTCGTAGAACTTGAGCTTGGCAGGAAAGTTCATCTAAAGATGGAGGACTTTTTTTCCTTCTTCAAAAAAACATTTCTTAACTAAATTGACACACTGACACCTACAGTGTTTCTATAGTGATCTCTTATTAGCCAGAGTTTCTTAAATCCCCCCAAAACGGTAAAAAGATAGACCATCAGCCACAGGAAAAAATACTGAAAATTCTCATATGTGCCGCCATATCCTTTTCTTGTTCTCTTGCCCTAGTAATTTAAAATTATCACTCAGTAACTCAATGCCTCTCCTCCTCTACTTATTTGTTGGAAAGAACTGCAATATATGCTGTGGCTCAGGATAATATATCAGCATTTGGAAAGAAGCAAATTATAGATGTGGCAATTTTCCCTCTCATTTTTGGAACCTTATATAGGTCTGTGAAATGCTAATATAACTCAGTCCTATATCCTATGAGAGTTTTATTTTTCATTGATTGCCATATATGTCAGAGTCAAAAGCAATTTGGAGAAAGGTAGTTTCAATAATCTAAAAAGAAAATGTCATAGAGTTTATTGAGTGGCAGCTGTAAATTGGCTGCATTTTGAAATGGATCAATATGAATTGCAAAGGCAAAATAAATCTGAGCATTTGACAGGAAGTTAAAAATATTAGGAGATGGAAATATTTAGTGTGCCATTTAAAATCATTATATAACTTAGTTCTAAAGGCTAAAGGAGAATACAACTAGCAAGTACTGTAATAGTGAAATTTGCCTGTGCTGCAGGATGAAATGATATAAAAGGAGGGAGGAAATAAGCTTTTGGAAATCTGTTTGTCATTACCAACATTCAAAACCATCTTAAATAAACTGTCAAGTACATTCTGTCTCAATGTTCCTAACTATCTTGAAACCAGAAAGGCAAGAAATTTTTTTTCCAGGATCTCAATTAATTGGTAAAAGTTGTCTATAAAAAAAAAATGAGAAGCTCAGTCTGGACTCAGCAGGAAAGACTTCTAAGATTGATTAATAATGTCTGACATGGAAATTTAGGGTTGGAAGAAGAGATGGTAAACCTCTGCTCATCTTAAAACTCAAACATACTAACAAGATATAAATAAAATGCATGAATATTCTTATGACTGTCTCTTAATATCCCAGGTCAAAGAGTTAGTGGGTTCCAGATAATGCAAATAGTCAACACTGCAAGACAACATCATCTCACTTTTTCCAGTGATTACACTGGATCACAGTCCTACTAGCAATGGAGAATTTGAAACATGAACAATTTTTCCAAAGTCTCACAACAATAAGTAATGACCACAGAGTTGGGTATGGAAACATTACCTCCGAAGCCTGCTCTGTATATAACTACTGTAACAGTAAAAACATTTATATCAAGTTCATAGAAGCTAATGAAGAGAAACTTGCTAAAGAAAGTTAGGGAGAATTCAAGAACAATAGTCTCAAATAAAATACTAGTGGCTCTATACAGAGCAACATTAACCAAAAGTTTATCTCTTAAGCTTATCACAGAAAGAACCGGAAATATAAATTTGAGGAAAACACCAGTTTCGGTTGAATGAAACAAGCCTTGAAAAACCAATTATGAACTTTGAATTTGAACCATTTCCACCTTAAATATTGTTTGCTTTGAAAAGAGATTTGCACAATTCCAAACTGCTTAGGTAGACTGAAGTTAGTCTTCGAAGGGGAAGGGGAAGTACATCTCCACAGTCCGGTTCTAGAACACATTCGTGAGCCATTAGCTGGATGGAAAGCTGCCTTCCATTTGGAATAAGCTAGTTGATTCAGTCCCAGTGGTTGGCTATAACTTTCTAAATATATAATGTATGATTTTTCAGCAAAGTCTGCAATAATCAGAGATGAGATCACCTAATTGGTTTTACCTGAAATACATGAACAGACAAAGTGGGAAATGGTGAGCTAAATGCTTTCCTTTCTATATTAATAAAGATAAAATGTTGTATATCCCAGCTGAATTTGGGACTTATAACATCTTTTACATTCTGCTCGATGGTTCGCAGATAGCTTTCTCTGACCCAGTTTCTAACCTTCCCTTCTTCTTGTCTGTAGTTCTCAGAATAACTATAGAATTTGCTAGACGTGCATTATCTTGAGTTAGATACTTGAAACAGCTTGAGACTTATTCCCATGCCTCCTAAGGAAGAACTAGCCAAGTCTTCATTCCCCTGTCCCCATTCGCTAGAAGCAGAACGTCTCTCAAAGTTTTTCCCAGTGGTCATGCTGCTCTGTGGTATACAACCCAAGAAGGACTTCATTATGAGCTCTCAGTTGTGATGCAAGAAGGGTATCCCTAGCCATGACTCCCTGCAACTCAGACAGCATTCTCACGCTATGGAGAACTGGCTTAAGTGGATCCTAAGATTCTTTGGTTCCTTGCTCCCGACCTATATGTAAGTAATAAATAAATCCATTGCATGTAACTTGTTGCATGGTAGTATATTTCTTTTCAGTAGGCTCAGATAATTGGTAACGCTGCAACCCAGGATGCAGTGGGTGGATGTGTTTGGACTCCTACTCCTGGCAGTTGGCATAGAAATGATCTTTGCCATCTTCTGCACAGCAGGAATTGGTTCTGAATACACCTGCTTCACACATAGCAACAAAAATAAAAGCGAACTCCTTTCTAAACCACTCAATATGTACAATTTGATAAGCTGTTTTTCTGTTGTCTTGGTATTTTAAAATAATACGACACTGGATGCAAAATACAAAGAAATAAGCCTAAAGTGAATTACCTTCTCAAATATGTTAATCGATTCTTCTGTTTAAAATGGATGCTGAGTTTCATAATCAAGTAACCAGGTTCTTTGTTACTCTTAACCTTAAAGCAACATTTTTAATTTATATTTTATTGTAAAAGATACTAACAGAGAGGTCACAGTTACATGAGTAAGGTGATGAGTATTGTTACCCCCTCCTTTGTTTTTCCCCTACCATCCCTTCCCGCTCCACCTCCCCAGCTCCTCCCCCCCCCCAAAGTTCTGAAGTTCAATTTCAACACAATGTCTTGTACAGGGTCAACCTGTATCTTTATTTCAGCTTTTTGTTATTTCCCTTCCCCTTCCCAAATCAGAAAAATGTATATACAAGATCCAGGGCACCAGAATCAAATACAGTGAAAACAGGGGTTATGCCATTAGGGATGAACTTACAAAAGAAACAAAAATGAACCCAAGATAGGGACACAAGAGGTTTTATCTTTCTTGCTGCTGTTTTTAATGTATTTAAAGCAACATTTTAAAATCTGTTATCTAGCTGGGCTCTTCAGAATTCAATTTTTTTTCATTTTTAATGCAATTCAGCTTTACTTTAGAATATGATTTTAGAAGCTAGGCCCTGGTGGCTCATGCCTGTAATCCTAGTTACTTAGGAGGCTGAGATCTGAGGATTGTGGTTCAAAGCCAGCGCAGGCAGGAAAGTCTGTGAGACTCTTGTCTCCAATAAACCACCAGAAAACCGGAAGTGGCACTGTGTCTCAAGTGGTAGAGCTCTAGCCTTGAGCTGAAGTGCTGAGGGACAGCGCCCAGGACCAGAGTTCAAGCCCCATGTCCGACCAATATATATATATATATATATATATATATATATATATATATATATATATATATGATTTTAGAAAATATAAAATTCTAAGTCAAAAAAAAATATGACTTTAGGAAATATAAAATTCTTTGTCTAGTTCCAGGTTTCTATTTTTAATTACCTACTATAAATAGGATCCTACTTTTCCTAAAGTTGTTAAGCACAGAATGAATATTTTTTTAGCTTACAGAAATAACAAAGTTTTCCTAATAACTCCTACTTAACAGGAGGTATGAGATTGAGAGCCACTATTTAAAGGTCTGCTTCAGAAAGGAGGATCTGTAATTTTGCCGACCTTTGTGTATTATATTCCCTTGATGTTCAGCCAGTAACATATTTTTTCCTGGGTTTTATTTGATTTGCTTTAAGGATATCATTTAGTTTCACCTAGCTTTAATCCAGTATCAATGCACAATAGTTTCCTATATCCTTTGTGTGTGTGTGTGTGTGTGTGTGTGTGTGTGTGTGTGTGTGTGTATGTGGTGTGTATGTGTGAGCACATGCACATGCACATGTTTGTGCATGTTTATGGATATAAGACATTTCTTTCATGTCTCAAGCTACTGTTAAAGACAAGCTCATGATTCATATATCTAAGAAGCTGACAAGTTCTAAAATCTGGAAGTAAGACTGCATACTTGGTGTCCTACAGCAGATCTTTCATCTCAAACTTACATCTCAAATTCTAGAGCCTACTTCCCAGTTGCCAGTCACTATTACTCTGAGCCTTCCTCCTACACTGTCTTTGCATAGGTCAGCTGAGCCCTTACATGTTTAAGGCTGTAGTTCAATCTGTTGCTCATGTTGTAATTTCATATATAGTCTCTATTAAAGAGCTTGAATAAGGAGAGTGGTTTTTCCCACATATAGCCCTACTGCAATTCCACTAATCACATGATATTTTCTTATCTGTAATAGAGGGATAAAGGAGAAACAGAGAGAACTAGAAAACCCAGTGAAACCCAAAGGGTAGAAATAGTCAAGAGTTTTAACTCTGATTCAAGTGACTCTCCACTCTAGAACCAATGATAAATGAGATAGGTTGTCCATCTGCAATGTGGTCATTTATCATCCATTAGTAAATCTCTATTGCCAAGTGTTATCACGACAAGTTTCAGTAATGAGGAAAGCGTGCAAATTCTTTCCAATATCACTCTCAATACTTTGTCTGGAGCCCCGTAGTGTGATTCTGAGTTATAAAGATTGCTCAACAATTAGCAAAGCAAGCCACAGTTCTTTAATGTGTAAGTGAAACTTCAACTAGGCAGAATGCCCAGGAATAAAGCTTCTCTGGCCTGTTATAACTAATGTTACTACTGTTACCTCTTCCCTTCAATTATTTAGGCTTACCCCATGCACAGACTACATTCCTGCTGACAGTAATATGGAGCTCACTCATTAATTATTTTCTTGTCATTGTACTCTGATGGGGGGGAGGGGAAGAATGTTCACTTCCAAAGTCAGAAGGCCTTCTCTCTGAAAAAGAGGACAAAACTCCATAATGAACATACTATCTTGTCATGGGCAATTCCTTTAGCACTTGTAAGAAAAGCATCTAATATGGATGATGTGTATTTGTACATAATAAATACACAGTATGAAAAGTATAGATACTATTATTTTCAAAAATAATGCTAATAGTGAGCTTTGAATTCTCTAGATAATTAGTGATACTCATTTTTATGTGAAGACTGACATTTGAGCACCACTTATGTGGACTAATTGGCAAATAAATCCATTCACAGGCAGTTATATACAAACAAAAAAAGATTCATATGCATGTGCTCAAAAAAATTGATGTTGAATCACAGCTTTCTAGAGACTGTCTATAGATTTTATCCAGTTTATGGTGTTTCTAAAGTCTATAGTTTCTATAGATTGTCACACCCATATCCAAGCTATCAACAGCAGTATAAAGTGGGTGATTTTAGAATTTAGATTCAGGAAGCACTATTAAGGATTATATTGCACAATATCTTTATCATATATAAACAAGGAAGCTAAAACTTAAATTACTCAAGAGGCCGGACATCCTTTCTGATCTATGCTCCCAGTACAGGTTTTCTCATTCTCTTCAATCTTTGTGTGGGTTCCTCAGATTCCTATTCTAACTGACTGTGTCTCCTTGCCCTCAGAAGTAAGTGAGGGTAGTATTCCTAACCATGCTTTTGAATATTATTTTACTGTACTTATATTAGGATGTTGCCTAAGTTTTGAGTTCACAGCCATACAGAATAGATATTGGTGTTGGGAACCGCCTGATACCTTGCATCCAAAAAGAACCCATAGTATTATTACTAAGTGCTTAATATTTAATCCTTGCTCCTTTTGTTAGCACTAACAGTTTTTAATTATATATTACATTTCTATATTCTGTATATTTATATAGAATATATTTATACATATATATGTCTGCATATGTCATAAGGCACCAGATGAGGGTGGAAAGAGAATAGAAAGAGCCATGAGTCTCCCTGGACTTGGAATATAGAGCTTGAATCTTCTCCCAGATGTCCTGCCTTCTGTCTCTCCAGAGTTCTAAAAGTCCTTCTGGGGCTCTCTGCTTGGTGGCTAGATAATGGTAGAACCATGCCAATTAACTCTTTGCTTCACTGAAAATTATCACCATCCCTCATCTCTACAAAATGAAAGCAAACAACACTTAAGCTTCCAACATATCGGCCTGTGGAGGAAAAGAGAGTTTCACATCAGTTGAGGTATACAAAGTGGGCTTGAATTGAAGTAGTGCTTCCCAAAGGCTCCATTACACAGAGTGGTTATGGGGGTAAAGAAGACTGAATAAGAAAGAGTCATTGGCTCTTTAAAGGCACCATCTGTAGACAGGCAAGTTGTTTCCCTCCTGTCTTTCTTCCACCCATCCTTCCTTTCACATTCCCTCTGGTATGACTTTTCTTCCCCTATATCCAGTACTATCTTCCACAAAGCAGGAGATGAAAAGTTGCTTATTTGGTAAATTAGCCTATCACATTGTCAAAGGGAATAATTCTCCATTGATCATATAAATTCAGTAACCAGAAACCTGAATTCGACTCTTGGTTCTGCCCCCAAACAAGAAAGCTAGGCTATCTTAGGAAATTTACTTAACCTCTCTGAGTCTATTTTTTTCCACCAGTGAAGTTGATGTAGTCACAGTTACTACAATTTCCAGAAAGGATACAACTGCCAGGTGCAGTAATAAACACCTGGGTCCTAGCTGAAAAATAAAGCAAAAAGCGCTGATAGCGTGGATCAGATAATAGAGCACCTACCTTGAAAGTATGAGGCCCTAAGTTCATACCTTAGTATTACCATGAGAGAGAGAAAAAGAGAGTGACTACTGTGAACTACTGTGAAACTTCTTAACAAACCAAGAAATTCTATATAAATACTATTCTCTTCAACATTACCAAGTTTTAATTTGTTCCCAAACATTTTTATACAACAAAGTCAACTGACTATTTTTCAAGCCTATACCAGCAGATGAACTAAGATCAGTGATTTTAGTACTTGACACCCAAATAAAATAAAATAAAATAAATTACTGCAGTATGTATCTCAATTTGCATCACTGCTGCTCAGTTCCACACAGAGTTGTCATTAGTATGGAATGAGTTCCCTGCAGAAGTAAAGTGAAGATTAGGAGGAGAATGGGCCCAAGTGTAAATTTATCAAGTTTATCTGCCATCAACTCTATCTAAACTTCAGCTTAAGTTTACAAGCCTCTAGGTAATACTACTGCATCTGTACTCCAAGCCACATTGGAGCATTTTTATCTTTTTGTGTCTTATCAGATTGACCATAGAGCAGAGTGAGGAATTATGTTCTACTTCCTGCTGTGCTATCTTTCTGAGCTGAAAGTGTCTAGCCCAGGACTGTCACCACTAGTGAGCCCAGACATTTGTCAAAGACATGAATGTGCTGCATTGAGCTATTCCAAAGAGTTTCTTTTGAATTCATCCGCAAAGCGTTTACAATCTTTAGATTTAAGAAAATGGAATGACAGCATTCTAACAAAAGTAAAATGTCAGAATAGGCTTCTAAGGGGCTAATGGGTGCAGAGTCTAGCATGGTAAGATGCAGATTATGAATGCAGACATAATAACAGCATTTGAATGGTGGGGGGGCTGGGCAACAGAGGTGGTCAAGGGAAAAATAAAGTCTATAAACAGGAAAGAACAAATGTGTTACATATTGCTCAGGTTAAATAAAGCCCCTAAAATGTTTTTTATTACACGGATACCTTCTTGGCCTTCACAGTAAAGTTCAAACCCTCACATGAAGTGTCACACTGGAATACTTACTCTGGTCTCATGACAGGCTATAGAAAATAAATAGCTTTTGTGACTGGTCCTTCATACCTTTCCCACAGACAGCCCTATACCCAAACCCATCATCTAAAGTTCCCCAACAACCCATTTAACCTCCTGCTTCCTTATCTTTGCTGTCTAAATGTGGCCTTCCCCTTGCTTGAAATTGTTCTCACATTTAAGGCTTTTCACTAGGCACCAAAGCCTTTGCTAATGGATGAAGCAAACCTCCAGGTCTGCAAAGTTCTTTGACTATCTCTCTATGGAATGGCTCTATTAATTTGACTATGTATTCATTGGCAGTCAATTAGTAAATAAATGAGGGGATTTGATTGGGAACTCTGCCATAAATGAAGGCAAAGTGTAATTTAGAGCCACACAGTGATGCAATGTTAAGGTAGCCACATACATATGATATACCTTTCTCTCTGCCTGTTTACAGTTGAGGTCATATATATCCCAAAGGCGAAGTGTTGAAGGGCTTTGTTGCCAGCCTGTGGTTCCACTGGGGCCTGGTGGAACCTCTAGGAAGTGGAGCAATTGAGAGGAAGTTCGGAGTTATGTCACTGGGCACAGGCCTTTGAAAAGTCTATTTGCCACCTTGTACTGCTCTTCTGGCCTCCTGATCACTGAGAGATGAGCAGCTTTCTGCTTCTTGCACCATAGGTTCCTGCCATAGTATATTTCCCTATGGGCCTAAATGAGAACACCCAACCATGGGCTAGAAACCCCACAATTTGAACCTTTGCTCCATCTAAATTTACCTCAGGTATTTGTTACAGTAACAAAAAGTGGATTCATGTACATCCTTTTCCATCCTGGGGTGATCATGTTGCAAGATTGTTCCTAGTGGACATTGAGTCACTAGAGCAAGAGCACAAACTGATGATAACTGTGGTAGAGTGATCATACAAGGATTAACAGACAAGAATTCTGATTTATTCCTAATCTAGTTATGAGTCCAGATACAAAATAAATACTTTTCACCACAGAATGGGCCTCCATTTCTGAAAGACTTCACACAGAAGGAATTTTTACTATAGGGAAAAAAATATATCTCTTAGAAATGTCCCCAGGGATGAAGACTGATCAGTGGTAGTGAATGGAGTCCGAGTCCTTTTTCCTTTGTGACCTATGAGATTTCCTATCCTGAGACCTAAGCTAATCATCACTTAGATTCCAAACAGAAAGCAGCCCAGGAAAGAGAAATTATCTGCATTTCAGACTCCAATTTATTACATATTTTCAATTTTATCTTGAGAGATTTCTATTTAGAAGTAATGAATTATTAAAATTAATATCAAAAGACATACTCTTAAATCTTGTTGAAAGCCTATGTAAATTTTCCTCTCTATTATTTCCTCCTAATTTATAGTATGCAACTACCCTTAACCCTGGCAAATGAGAGCTGGTAGAACACTTTAAGCACTTTTATTCATTTAATGGCCATACAAGGCTTAATTGGCAGGGGCTTTCCCACTCATTTTGTGTGTGTGTGGTTTCCTATTGTAGTCAGAAAAGTGCCTACACATTTTGCTCATGGATCAGAATCCGCACCTTCCCTTCTAACATCAGGGAGAAGCCAGTCGAGGAGGGAACACAACCATTTACAAAATGACTTCTATGAAAGCGTCCCAAACTCTTCCTGGTTTTCACTTGAGGCATGAAATCTACTCAAACTGAGCAGAAGCAGGCTTCTTTCACATGTCTAGCCCAACACCACCCATCCCTTTGCCTTTTCTAGAAGAATTACATTAAGCAAGTTATTCAGCTATCAAGCTATGTTTTACAATTACAAGGTGGAAATTTCCGTGGTCCCTGAAGCTGCGCCTGGGCAGCTTTCAAGCCTGGTGACTTCTGCATTTCCATTGGGAAATGGAATATCTGTTTATGGAGAAAACAAAAGGAACTAACTTATGCAAATGGAAATGGAAAGCAGTGAGGTTGTCTCCAAGCATACAGAACCAGAGGCTGTGTGGCTAAATACAATGTTCACTTACTCTGAAACACGCCCCCAAGAAGTCCCACATTTTATCTGGCCTTGGCAACCCTGGCTACTAGATGGATCTTCAAAGCTGCCTCGTCTCGTGGGCCTGGAAGCCAAGTAGCTCTGGGAATGCCCTCAATACCTGCTTTTCCCATCATTACCTTCTAAGCATGACTTATATATGAGAGCTTAGATAATATAGTAATTCTATCAATACAAAATGACTCTAAAGTAATTTCTAATATCTTCCATTAAGGTATGCAGGCATGAAGAATGGAGAATTCCACAAAGTAGGAGTGCTAAAGGTGCCAGACTGAAAAACTATAATGCCAGCGATGCACTCCCTTGGTCGCTTGGCAGGACTGGAGTGCTAAAATGTTGGCTGACTTGCGATATCCTATTATGACATCACCCTAGGTCAGAGAAAATAAGGGTCAGGAGGGAAGGATGTGCTTCCATTCAGTTCCTTTGCTCTTACTGACCCTTTGCCGCTTGTTCTTTATTTATTAGCTGAGCGACTTTGAACTATCTCTAGTTCAAGCCATCAATCTGCCTGGAGTCTCTGATTCCGCTCTGATTCCTGCCAATTCTTCCATATAACAGCCAGACTCTGCTTTTGTAACATAAATCTGGTGATGTAATATCTGAGCTTCAGTCTTTATTAAAAACAAAAACAAAAAAACAAAATGCATCACCTTACAGCAGCCAGCAAGCCTATGAGCTGGTCCTGCTTAGATTCCCTTCTGGCCATCTTTGAGACCATCTTTCCCCTTGTTAATAATTCCTCAGCAACTACTGCTCCTTCCCACAGAGTCCATCTTTTTCCCAGCTCAGGGATCCTGCCCTTGCTGCTTTCCCTGCCTCAAAGCTCCTTCCCCTAAAGCATAGCATGAGTAGATCACGTTCACCCTTCCTACCTCAGCTCAGTGGTCACCTTCTCAAAGATGCATTCCTGGACCACTTTCTTCATAAAACAATCATTTCTTATCAATATCTAAAACTACTTTATTAATCTATGTACCAAGCTGTTGCTTTTCTGTTTGTTCCACTCCAAAAGGGAAGTACGCGCTGATCTATGGGTGTCTGAAGTATCTAGATCTGTGCCAAGCCATTAATAAGAATTTTATGTTGTGTGCCCAACTCTTGAGCTGGCTTAATTCCTTCTATTCTCTTCCTTATTTCGGGCTTCCCCTTGCCCCACTTGCTCATGACCTGACTTCCCTGTCATGTTTTTGAGCAGATGGGGCCTCCTACTTCCCTGAAGCAGATGGCATCATCCATGGCTAGTGTAGGCAGAATATCAGTAGCCTGAGTGTGGAGCACACAATGAATGCACAGGGCTGAGAGTCCAGGTCAAATTGAGAGGGAGACTAAGAAGGAGCATCAGCACGTCAGGTGAGTTGGAAATGAAGTGAACAAAGGTTTGACAGAGGTAACTAAGGGGTAAATAACAAAAGCCAGTGAGTTAACTTTCTGTCTGGTAAGGGCCTAACCCCAGACATCAGGATGATCACATCAGAGAGAAGCAGACAGGGGCAGATGTAAAACTATATGTCTCATCAAATATATGTTTTTAGAGACAAAAACACATCAGCTAAAGCAGTTGTATGCTTATTAACGTTCCTTGCTAACACAGAGTCCTCAAAGCCAGCTTTGTTCAAATGGAAGAAGGGAACCCATGGGCTTGAACCATCTCTGATGACTAATCTTGACTTCCTTTCCTACAACTCTAAAAGTAGAGTGGCATCTTTTCCCCTTTCAGATCAAATCCTGTTTCAATTGAGTTTTCTCTTGATCTTTAGCTAAACGGACTGTAGTCAGTGGAAGTGAGCATGTCTTCAGACAGGAACTAGGCATCCACTGAGAATCCTCCATTGCAGACTTTGACCTAAATGTCATTGTAGGTTAGTTAATCGCCTTCATTGTCCCTTCCTTTTAATGATCATTGCATTGTGCTCTGCTGATAAAAGAGCCACGACACTGCTGTTTATGTGAGTTATAGTCCTTTGCAGTTGTGTTGTCTGTTCTGGTGGGTCCTCCACTGGTCAGTAAAGAAAACTACCCCCCACCAGTCTTGTGTACTTCCCTCTTGATGTGAAGCAAGAGATCCAAATCTTCTACCTTCTAATTGGGGGACTCAACAGGTCCAGAACTTACCTGTCCTTCCATTAGACTCTTGGTTCTCCGAGACTTAAGGTTTATGTCCTATCCAACCATCCTCCCTCGGTCACCGATCAGTATTAAATGTCTGCCTTCTCTCTCCCTTCCGCTGGGGGCAGTATTATCTAATCCCTCCACCAGGGGGAGAAAACGATGCCTTCAAGCATGCGTATTGTCACTTGGATAGAAGGTTTTCCATCACTGTTCCTGATTTAATGTAAACTTGTGGAGGGACAGATCAAGCAAGAGAGAAGGGGCCATAATACTCTGTAAGAAACATTATTGCTTAGAGATGTAGCATGGGCATTAGCTAAAAGTAATAGAAACCTGCACTTACCAGCTCAATTGTGAGAAATTCCTTTGAAACGTTGTATGCTTATCCACAAGATTCAGTGCTCTATTCTACATTTTTAACAGATGGAGAATTCTTTTCATGTTCCATAATTCTCATTTTATTGAGCCAGATGGGAATAAGGGAATTGGAAAATAGCAATGCATAAAGTAAACATCAATTGTTGCTCCTAACTTTCTGGCTTATTCTTAGAAATAAAAGTGGAATATTTTCTCCTCTCTCTGTCTTTCCTCAGATACCTGCTTCAAGAATACATATTCTGGGTATCAGAACAAAGTAACTGATTTTTGCCATTTCTCTCTGATGGGACAAACAGGGAAATGGTAAATTTTTCCATGTACATCAATGTACATCGAAAGTCCTTTATGGATACTTGTGGGGTATTACTCACTATTGCTTTTGTAAGTCTGGGCTGTGAGCATTTTCTTTTTTCAGAATTAGCAGTAGGTGTGGTTTGCTTAGAGAAGTACTGAAAATGTTGGGGTTTTTTTCCCATATATGGCTCTCTTGGTGTAACTTCAGGTACGTATGCCTCTGCTAAAGGCCTAACTGCTCTTTTGAATATATTTCAAGGAATGTTTGTGAGGTTATTTTAGAAGTTTCTGTGAAGCAATTGCTCTGCACCAATTACTTTATCCCAATAAAGAAAGAGCTAAATGCTTATGGAACGGAAATGATGTCTATTTTCCTTGCTATTTCTAGTACATGCTATATGCTTTTTTAAAATACTTAATATAAAGACAGAGTTTACACATTTTAATCTGTGACTTGTTTGTTGTTCTTATTTCTGAATGATTCTTCTCCTCTATTCTTTCTCTAATTATAGGAGTAGTTTTAAAAACTGAAATCTGTTCCCATATCTCTTAGTTTTCTCATTTTAAAAATAATTCAAAGCTTACATGAACTAGTGGTAAGTAGCTGGTTTTACTTTCCTTGCTTTTTAAAATTAAAATTCTTATTGTTCTGTCCTAATGGTAGAAATAAAGGAATATTTTGATTGCAAAAATATTTTTAATAAGATTTTAAATGAATATTTTATAATTGCTTAAATTTATGATAATTGTTTAACTACAACTTATGTAGTTAGTTATCTGTAAGAAAGGCAGAATTATGGCATTGTCGATTTACTTTGTCCATTCTGCTACCAAATACTGACAATGGAGATTTAAAAGTTAGTTTGAAGAAGAAAAAAGTAATTTCCTGAAGAACTGAATTTTTTTAATCAGTCATAGAGCTTGAACTCAGGGCCTGGGCACTGTCTTTGAGCTTTTCTGCTCAAGGCTAGTGCTCTATCACTTTGAGCCACAGTTCCATTTCTGCTTTTCTGGTGGTTAATGAAAGATAAAATCTCACAGACTTCCCTGCATGGCTGGCTTTGAACCGTGATCCTCACATCTCAGCCTCCTGAAAATTACAGTCTCCTCCTGAGATTTACAGTCATGAGCCACCATCACCCAGCCAGAACTGATTAACTTATTAAGACATAGGTTTGAAACAGATCAGAAGGAAACTGAGGTTTTGTCTCTGCTGGCTGAGGCTGAAAACTCTTGCTTGAAAGTCCACATGGAATGAAAGAATTTTAGTCATACCTTGAAAGCACTTCCAGCTTTCCTTTCAATTTAACACCACCTCCACAATGTAAGAACTGTTGGAAAGAAGGGAGCCCACAGGAAAGCATATCAGTGAAAACTCTGAATCTAGCCCCACATGGGATTTGCCTCTAGACTGCCTATTAGGGCTTCTGTATCCTTAGCAACTTCTTATCATGGTATATAATTTTTCTCTCCAGGAGATTCTGCACACAGTATTAATAGTGGGTTTTATCACAAGGTTTTCAGGTGCTACACAACTGCATTTTGCAATCTTGATTAGCAAACAGAGGCTTGGAAAGTCTAAGTGTTTCCAGATCCTGTTCTTTTCTGCCCTCAATAAGTTTGCAGGCCTCCGCTCAAACCATATCTAGGAAGAAAACAAGCAGTGACACAGATAATACGTCCATCTGGGTCACTGCAGCTGTTCTCAGCGATCCATCTGTACTGATACAAAGGAGAAGGGATGGCGACACTGACCAGGATGCTACCGTCACGTAAGGCTTACTTGCATCTCCTCCTCTTTTCTAACTTCCTACAGCACTTGATTTGATTCGCACTGAGCTCACCATCACCTCACTGCTAGGCTCTGTTGCTTAATAGTTTTCCTGTTGATTCCACTGACCCACAATTATGAAACATTTGCTGCAAGGAAAGTATTGTCCTGGACTGGTGTGCATGATTCTCCTATAAAGTCTACTTAAATACCCCCATGTTATTCAAAGTGAAGAAATAAGAAGGACAAAAAGAACTTAAGGAAACTTGGTTTTGAGTGCTAAAGAGAAGAAACAGGGAGTATATGCTCTCAGAAATTAAGATCTAGTAAAAAGAAAAGAAAAAAGAGAGGACTTTGTGATGTTTACCACAATATCCCAGTTCTTCTGGAATATTCCAGTTCTCTTCCAAGTAGATGTTAGAATTAAAGTTATCAATGTTCTGAGGTTGAGGACAATCACATGGCTTCTCTTGGTCAATGAAGAGATATGTATTGCTTCCATGTGGAATTTTTAAGTACTCCATATTCTTTTTGTCCAGTGTTAGTTAGAAATCTCTAGTAATGTAGCTCTTCTATCAGCCAGAGGTTGTATGGACAGAGACCCTCTCCCAACTCTCAATGGACATGAAGCTGAGCAATAAATTTTTACTGGATTAAATCACTGGCATTTTTAACACCTTTATTGAGAAGACCTCTCAATAAAAAGAAAGGAACAGGTTTTCCTGTTGAAAGTGTACAGTTTGACAGTTTTAGTATGTTACAAAGTTATATAACTCTCACCATAGCCTAATTTTAGAATATATTCACCAGAACAACATCATTTAGTAGATTTCATCAACAAGAAATCCTGTACCCATCAGCAATCACACTCAATTTCTCTCTGATGCTCCCAGCCCTGGGCAGTTACTGTTATACTTTCTGTCTCCACAAATTTATCTAGTCTGGGAATTTCATACACACAAAATGGACTAATTTTCGAATGTAGTAATTTGCAACTGGCTTATATCATGAAACATAATTTTTAAGATTATATTGTAGCATCTTTCAGTTATATATATACATATTAGTGTATATATACATATACTAATATATATAGTGTATATATATACATAGACTAATATATATATATATATATATATGTATGTATACATATTAGTGGCCAGTATTCTATCATGGGTTATAAACTACATATACTACATTTTGTTCATTCATTCATTTGATGATCATTTAGGTAGCTCTTACTTTGGGAATTTATGAAAAAATTTAAATATTTGTGTGCAACTACTACGTGGATACACATTTTCACCAGGGATAGAATTGCTGGATCAGGTATAGTAGCCTAATAATTTGCAGAAATTCCAAACTATTTTCCAAGTTTGCTACACCATTTTACTTTTGTAACTCAGGAATAACATAATGTAGGAATGTTATGGTTTCTATACCATTTCACAAACAATTTTTATTAAGTATTATTATGTGACTTTTTATTGTACTCTCATGTGGCTTTTTATTGTACTCTCTCAAGCAAGCGTACATTCTATCTTACTGTAATTTTAATTTGCATTCCTCTTTTTTCTTTTATAGAAGAAATGTGCACTAATGTGATCATTTTATATTTGGGATTTTTCTTCTATTTTCCAATTGAAAGAGTTCATTATATATTCTACATACAAATCCCTTTGATCAGATATCTAATCTGCAAGTATTTCCCCGTTATGTATTGCCTTTCACTTTCCTGGTAACTTGTTGGCAAAACAAAGTTTTACATTTTTATAAGCTCTTCTATTTTGATAACTTAATTTTTCACTTTTTACTCTTTTTTGCTAGTGCTAGGGTTTGAACTTTGAAATCAAGGCCTCAGCACTGGCTTAGCTGATGCTCTACTACTTGAGCCATGCTGCCAGTCTTGTTTGCTGGTTAGTTGGGAGCTGAAGTCTAGCAAATTTTTCTTCTTGAGCTGCCTCCAAGTCAGAACCCTCGAGAGTAGCAAACAAGTTTGAGCTGCGCAGTATTATTTTTTTATCATTTATGCTTTGGACAATATAGTTAAGAAAGCATAAACTAAGTCAAAGGCACAAAGATTTACTCTTTTCCTTTAAGAGTCTTATACTATTAGCTTATAAAGTTAAGTCTCTGATTCATTTCCTGCACATTTTATGTATTGTGTGGGTGGGAAGTCCAAATTGCTTCTTTTTTGTTGTAACATTCATTGAAAATATTCTTCTTTCCTTCATGGATTATCTTGGAACCTTTATCAAAAAAAATAACTCATCAAAAACATGCCTTCTGGATTCTTGATTGTGTTCCTTCATATATAGATATAGAGATAGAGATAGATAGATGTCTATTCGTAGTCTTATAACATTCTATATTAATTACTGTAGCTTCATAGGCAGTATTTGAAATCTGGTACTGTAAACCATTCTTTAGTGTCATCTTTTTTTTCTACCTGGATTGATTGCCCCTTCAAGTGTGCATTTCTAAATGAAGTTTAGGATTCAGCTGGTTAATTTATGTTCATAAAAAAGATCCAACTGAATTTCAGTAAGGATCCTATTAAATCTGGAGATTAATGTGCTTCCACTGTTACCACATCCTGAGTTTTCTGGTCCTTCAACTTAGGGCAACCTTCCTTTTTGGGATCTTTAATTTCTTCTGATAATTTTATAGTTTTGGCACACAAGTTTTGTACTTTGCTTCCTAAATTTATTCCTAAAGTATTTTAATCTTTGGAACACTCTTATGAATGAAATTGACTTCTTAATTTCTTTTTTGTATTTCTCATTGCTAGACTATAGAAATAAAATTGGTTTTGTCTACTGAGCTTGTATTTTGCAATCTTGCCAAACTTTTATTAGCTGTAGTAATTTTTTAGCAGAATCTTTGGGATAACCTACAAGGAAGGTCATGCTGACAACAAATAAAGATAGATTTACCACTCTAATCTTTTTGCAGTCCAATGACTTTTATTTCTCTCCCCCTCTCTCTCTGAATTGCTCTAGCTAAAACCTAAATGACAATGCTAAAGAGATGGATTTTTGTGCTTTTGTGGTTGGTTGTTCCAGTAGCATAACTTTCTACAGAGTAATAATGCAACTATTAAAGAGGAACAAGATGAAAATGAGTCCCCTGTCATTGGCAAAGTCTAGGAAGGCTTTTAGAAGAGTGACGAGACAAGATAACCTCGAAAGCTAGAAGTTAAGCCATTTAGAATGAACAAATGTAGTACTATAATATTAAGTTTGATGCTTTGATTTTGTCAGAGTAAACTTGTAAAGGAAGGATGGAAACACAAACAGGAAACACAATTTAGAAAGAGAATGCTTGTACAAGGTAGAATGGAAAATGAAATAGATCCATTAGGATTACCTTCCAAAAGCCTGAAGAGGAAAGAGCAAATGCCAGAGTTAAGAAGTTAGGAAGTGCACAATGCTGCCTTTCCCCAGACCCCTTTGGTGTTCATATTTAGAGACTTACTGATACTTCTATACCCTCATAGCACATGAAACTACAGGGTTCCATAGCTCCCCAGCTCCAACCCAAAATAAACTTTCTACTACTGAGCACAAATCTAATGGAGAGCCTTGTTCCAGGCTCCATTTTTATCTTAGTTAGACAGCACGGTTCTTTTGCTTCCAGACTTCAAGGTTACCTTCAGGATTCTATGATGTCTTTTTCTTCTTTGCAATACTTCTGGGGACTCAGTTTGCTTCTCCAATCTTTGTTCTCATTGCTGTACTTTACTCCTTCTCTAGAATTTTTTTTTTTGTATTTTGGCTAAGCTGATCACAAATAAGTTCTTGCTAGAAGTCTCACAACTTTTGCACACAAAAACAAGATGCAAAGGGCCAAGTTTTCTCCAGTGGAGATTTTGTTGATTGGTTTGTTTTTAGTTTATGGATTATTTAGTTTATATATTATGTATCCAAGGATATAGACAAGATAACAGACACTAGAGTTGTTTTAAATCCATCATAGTTTTAAACAACTATGAACACAGTTGGAATTCTCTTCTGACAATAATCATTTGTACAGAACACCAGGCACAATGTTGGTCTTTCACTCATACTCACACGTTTATATACATACATCCATGATGACAAAACAAGCCCCCAACATTGGTTTCACCAAGGAAAATGCTGATGCTTAAGTGAAAAGATTTACTAAATGGTAGGGGGGGGAGTGGGAGGATGGGAAGGGATGGGAAGGGGAAACAAAGGAGGAGGCAACAATGCTTGATAAGAAATGTACTCATTATCTTGCCCATGTAATTGTAACCCCTCTGTACAGTATTTTCACAATAAAAAAATAAAAATAAAAGATTTACTAAATGTTATAGTCAGCATCAGAACCACATTTATCAACTTGTCTCCAAAACTCTGCCAAGACGGCTTTTTCTGTTTCTGTAGACAGAACTTAACAAACTCCTTTAAACCCTGGCCCTTTTGTGTTGTTCATTGTGACGCTACATTTCTGTGTAGCTTTCATTGTACTAGTGTCAGCTAAATGTCCTTTATGTGTGCTTTTCTCTTATTGGTTTTATTTGTGCTTGCCCACACAAACACCACCTTTTTGGAACCCCATAAACAGTTGTACTTTCTCATGACTAGACTTGTTCTAGGAGTCTAGAAGTGCTTAACGAATATCTGGTGAATGAATGAATGAAGAGATGAAATGGGTGAGTATGTGAATGAACGAGATTTCTAATAGCTCATTCTTGCAGCTGCCACTTGCACTCTTCAGAAACAATATCAATCCTGTAGTGGAAGGAGCGTGGATTCAGCTTCAACAATTAACAAGTATTGCAGGAATGAACCTTTCGCTTAACTTCGTTCAGCTTCAGATTGCTTATTTGTAAAAAAAAAAAAAATTAATAATATTTTGCTCCAGCCTATAGAAAGTCGCATGAGACAATGGTACAATGACTGTGACACACATTGAATATTCATAACATTACTTCCCCTCTTCTTAAGACAAATATGGCAGTTTGAATTTCCTTCTTGTTTTCCTGTCTTGGGCTACTGGTCCTTTGTTAGGTAAGTGCACTGGTATGCTATCTAGCATTGGGAGATGGGTAAACTGAATATTCAACTTGCATCAAACGTCTTTCATTACAATCCAGGTGTCACCACTTCCTAACTATAGAATTTGGACTAAGTTCCTTGGCATCAATTTACCTCAGTCTTCTCATTTGCAGAACAGTCAAAATAATAGTCCCTTTCTAGCCGGGCGCTGGTGGTTCACGCCTGTAATCCTAGCTACTCAGGAGGCTGAGATCTGAGGATCGCGGTTCAAAGCCAGCCCGGGCAGGAGAGACTGTGAGACTCCTATCTCCAATAAACCACCAGAAAACTGGAAGTGGCGCTGTAGCTCAAGTGGTAGAGCGCTAGCCTTGAGCTGAAGAGCTGAGGGACAGCGCCCAGGCCCAGAGTTCAAGCCCCACGACCGACAAAAAAAAAAAAAAAAAAAATTAAAAAAAAAAATAATAGTCCCTTTCTATGGAGTGAATGTGTGGAAATACATACTGTCTTCTGAATCTCATAGAACATATCCAGCCCAGTGAAAGACACTCAAGAATGTTGGTTTTTCTTTTTCTTTTTTTTTTTTTTTTACTGTTACCCATATACAACACAACTGCCATGATTTCAGCAATGTGCATAAAATAGCCCTCAACATTCCACTTTTTTAATGTTTTTATTAACTTTAAGTAGTTCTACAAAGGAGTTGCTATCCACTGAAGCAGTTTATGAATACAGTGCATCTTGATCAGTGTCACCACTTCCAACATTCTCACCCCTTCTCCACCCAATGCTTCCCTGACTTATCTTCATTTTAGGTTTTATATTGAATTTTTGCCATTTAACAAAGCAGTTTATGTGTACAATGCATCTTGATCGGTGTCATCCCTTCAACGTCTTCACCCTCCTTCCTTTATATTTCTCAATCTATGGCATAGATAATGAATTCCTGCCTACATTTCCCCCATTTCCCCCTTCATTCTTCTATTCTTCTCCCATCAGTCCCCACCTTACCCCACTTTCAGGAGCCCTTTTCTTGGTACTTATTTTATAATTCTACCATGAGCTCTGCCTCCCTGATTGTTACTGGCCTCCAATTCCTCCTGAGATGTTTACCAGTGGCTATCATAGAGCCGTTTGTCTCTCTTTCTGAGTTGTATGGGCTTTTTGTCACTGAATATTGCCCCCCAAGACCTTACAACACATGCAAGTCGAACTATGTCAATTTCAGGGAAGGCTCTTTCCTTTTAGAGATATATGTCTCAAAATCAAGTGGCCATAGATCGCTGAGTAGTATGTGAGAGGGTGTGTGTGAAAAGATACTACTTCTGCTATATAAAAGTGATATATACATACATATATAATTTTTTGCTGTTGCTGTAAGCTGTCCTTTCTCATTTCTAGCAGTGCATTTGTGAATAGCACCTCTACTCTGCTGAGTCAATATTTCTAATCTTCTGTTGTTTTTTTTTTCAAGCAGAAAAGCCCAGCTTGTTTGAATTGTGTCTATAGTAATTGTCATGAGGTCCTGACAGAGCGCCTCTGGGGATATCCCATGAGAGAAAGCAGTGAACACCATGGTGTGAGCATCATGACATACAGGCTGGCTGATTAAAGGATTCTTTTTAGGTCACATTCTTTTCTTGGATGTAGTCCAGGAGTAAGGAGCTTTGCCAGGCATCTGAGTCTTGGAGAGATGTAAGATAATTATTCTAATATTGTTATGGAGGCATTCCATCCTTCTTTTGTTCATGGCACCAGAATGTTCTGGGCCTTATAGAGGGAGTAGACTTGTACATTGTTTGGGGAGGCTGTTTGAGGAGTTTGAGTTTGATCTCAAACTCCTAGGATTTAGGGAATGCTATAGGTTTAGAGAATTGGTGCAAGACAAATATTCAGTCTCCCAGGCTCTTTGGCCTCAGGAACCAAAAATAATTATGATGCAATGGCGATGCCATATCCGGAGTGGCATTATCCAGAGTAACTGCAGCATGCAGGTTGCCCTAAAAGTCTCTTTTTGTCTCACTATTTTGACTGAATTCCATCAACTGTCCTCTTCCAGTCCCCTCCAATCTTCTGAGTCGAGATCTCCAGCCCTGTCCAGTGTCAAAGTGACTAGCCACTAACATTCCAGTAAGTGCTCATATGCTTCAGGTCATCAATAGAAGTTCTGTTTTGTTGACCCCAAGAACCTTGGGAAATGCTCTCAGATCACAGCATCCTGAGTTGTTAGAATTACAGGCATGATCCTGTAAAGCATCCAGTTGAGCTTTACTTTTATATTTTATATACATAAGCAGCATTTGATTTCACAAGATAATTTTGCCATACATTGGATTATATTCAGTACATTTTTATTGTTTTATCATTAACACAATTATTCAGAGAAAGTGGCAAAAGTACCCTAATTTGGTATTTTCCATTTAGCTTTACTCCTTTAAGCATCTTATAATCTAGAAATGGTGTTTAAATTAATTTTGAGGCAGGCATTTATTTAAATTAAAGGAAAGATTTATAGAAATCTTTCTAAGAAATGATCACTTCATAATTACAGATGTTATTATGTCTTTGTTGAATAGGAAGTACATGTAAATTTAGGGGTAATAAAGTGATTCTAAGTAATATTCTACTTCTTCCTAAGTAATTTTCTACTTCTTCCTAAAACAAACTACTACAATTTGATTTTATTATTGGTGATCAAGTATGATAATTTCCTAGAAGAGTATACATATCCACAGGTAAATACTTTTTCAATGTAAACACAATGTATGTGTTCAATTATTTTGCTTTCTGATAAGTCTTAATAAAGATTTCAAGAAAAAGTTGGTCATTTTTTCCATGTTGTCAGAGCTATGGTTGGCTCTGCTCTCTTATAGGTGTTAAATACCAAGCTTACACACTCACACAAAGTATATGAGAATAGGTAAGGGAAGGTTATGGATACAGACTTAGAGCCATGATGCTTAGAAAGAGCTAGAGTTGAGACATGGAAAAACAAGAATTCTCCTTTCCCCAATCATGGTCCCATTTCCTATCCCCTCTCTGCCTTTTTGTCAGTCATGGAGCTTGAACTTAGGGGCCTGGGTGCTATCCCGAGCTCTTTTGCTCAAGGCTAACCCACTATTTTGAGCCACAGCACCACTTCCAGTTTTTGAGTGGTTAATTGGAAATAAGAGTCTCTTGGAGATAAGAGTCTCCTGGAGACTTTTCTACCAGAGCTGGCTTGGAACAGCAATCCTCATATCTCAGTCTTCTGAGTAGCCAGGATTATAGGCATGCGCCCCCAGCACCTGGCTCTGTTTCTCATTTTTCTTAACATATAATTCCATTACTATTTTTGCAATTGAAATAAATTTCTATATTACTACAGGCAATTCCTTGTTGGATTTAATTATTTGCCAGTGAAATATCTTAACTTATACAGAAATAGATCCATATGAAGATCCACATTTGGTACCTTTAATAATCTTATACATTTTTTCATAGTTACATTTCATAATAATATGTGTTTGGAATCCTTATTGCTATATTTAAAACATATTATTTTATAATAAAAAGCTATTCTATATTTATTTGGGGGGGGGAAATAAAGTCTCTTAAATATATAGGTTATTCTAAATAACGATGGAATGATTTTGCCATACTTATCAAGAAATGGCAGGAGTCAAGAATTTTAAAAACTGTTTTGAGTCTTTAGCCCACTTATTTATTGGGCAGTTGTTTCTTTGAGGATTTGTTATTGGGAGATTTAATTTTTTGAGTTCCAGGTATATTTTAGATATGAGACCCTTGTCGGTTGTATGGCTAGTGAAGATCTTTTCCCAATCCATGGGCTTCCTATTGATCTTGCTAGCTATATCCTTTGCCATGCAGAAGCTCTGCAATCTCATGCAATCCCATTTGTCAACCTTTCTTTAATTTGTTGTGTTTCTGGGTCTCTATTAAGAAAATTTCAGCCTGTGCTAAGGAGAGACCTAGGGTTTCTCCTGTTCCATCTTTTAATGTTTTCAGAGTGTCTGCTTTGACTCCAAGGTCTTTGATCCATTTGGAGTTGATTCTGGTGCAGGGTGATATATAAGGATCTAGCTTTAGTTTTCTACAAGTAGTTAACCAATTTTGCCAGCACCATTTACTGAAGAGGCTGTCTTTCTTCCATTCTATTTTTTTAGCTCCCTTATCAAAGATTAGATGGCTATAGGTTTGTAGGTTCATTTCTGGGTTTTCAATTCTATTCCATTGGTCTTGAGGTCTGTTCTTGTGCCAGTACCAAGCTGTTTTGATTACTATGGCTTTGTAGTAGAGTTTGAAATTTGGTATTGATGTTCCTCCAGCAGTGTTCTTTCTGTTAAGGATCATTTTTGCTATTCGGGGTTTTTTATTGTTCCATATCAATTTTTGGATTGCCTCTTCTATTTCCTTGAAGAATGAGGTTGGAATATTAATAGGTATTGCATTGAATTTATAGATAGCTTTGGGAAGTATTGTTGTTTTCATGATGTTGATCCTTCCAATCCAGGAGCATGGGAGGTTTTGCCACTTTCTAAGTTCTGTTTTGATTTCCTTTTTCAAGTTTTTAAAGTTTTCATCATAGAGGTCCTTCACTTCTTTGGTTAAGTGAATTCCTAGGTATTTTATTTTTTGTGGGGCTATTACAAATGGAGTTGCTTTCCTGATTTCAGCCGTGCTTTTCTCATTCTTGGCATACAGAAAAGCCATTGATTTTTGAGGGTTAATTTTATACCCTGCTACTTTGCCAATGTTTTGAATCAGCTCAAGTAATTTGGGAGTGGAGTCCATGGGATTCTTTAAATACAAAATCATGTCATCTGCAAAGAGGGAGAGTTTTACTTCATCTTCCCCTATTTGGATCCTGTGGAGGGGAAGGGCAAAAACAAATTATTTAAATAGGGATATAGGTGGACCCATTGCAACAATGAGATGTACAAGTCATTATGTCTAAAAATGAACTTTACAACTTTGGCACGGAGGGGGAGGGGGGCGTGAGGTGGGGGGAGAAGATGGGAAGGGAAAGGAAGGGTAAACAAAGGAGGAGGCAACAGTGCTTGATAAGAAATGTACTCATTACCTTGTTCATGTAATTGTAACCCCTCTGTACGGTATTTTCACAATAAAGATAGATAGATAGATAGATAGATAGATAGATAGATAGATAGATAGATAGATAGATAGATATTGCTTTGGAATCAATTCATTGGTGTTTCTCAACATCCCAAAGCAATCATAATTGGCTGCTTATTCTCTTTTATTGTTAATGAATAACAATTTTTTGCATGTAGTTTTCTAAATTTTGGCAATAGGATAATTTAAATTTGTAAAAGGAGATACAGAAAATACGTACGTTCAATTCTATAACAAATTCAAGCAAAAGGAATGTTGATAGGGTCATTATCTTAAGAACAAATAAAGCCTATTAAATACAAATATGAAGCTGAGTGCCAGTGGCTTACACTTGTAATCCTAGCTAGTTGGCAGGATGAGAGTGAGAAGATTAGAAGTTCAATGCCAGCACAGGTAGCAAAGTTCACAAAGCATCCTTTCTCACTGGTAACCTGGCACAGTGACACAGGCCTGTCATGCTATGGAAGATATGGAAGGTTGAGGTCAGAAGGATCAAAATTCCAGGCCATCCTGAGTAGAAAAGTCCATGAGATTCCATCCACCTCAGTGGAAGGAGCTGAGTATGATGGTCCACATTTACCATTCAGCTACAATATAGAGACTAAGGGGAGGTTTTAGGTCATTGGGAGATGTGTTCTCCAAGAGGATTTGCAGTCTCTTCCTCTTCCTGTCTTTCATATCCAACCATGAGATGAGCAGCTTTGCCCTGCCATGATCTGATGCCTCCTCAAAGGCCCAAAAGTAGCAGGGCCTACCCATCATTCATTGAATACTCCAAAACTGAATCAAAACTTTGTTCTTGATGTCTCAGTTATCTGTTATAGTAAGGGAAAAAAACATACTCATCTACAAAAGTATTAGTGAATTAAAAGTAAAATTTAGCTTGTACTTAAAAAGAGTCAATATTAACACATAATATAGCCAACAATGCCACCCAAGGAGGTTTTATACCTTGTATAAAAGGTTTTATACCTTGTATACTAGTGGCTTTGCCTACTAGTATAATTTTACAGAGAGATTCAATGCTTTTTATTAATGTAACCAAATTGATCTCATTGATGCAAGCTTGGTGTTCAGAAGTTGGCTTTTTGGTATTGGCTAGTTTGCGTATTCACGAATACAGCTTCTCAACAAACTTAGATACATCACTAAAGTCTCTGGAGCTACTTTTTCATATAAAGGAGAGGAAAATCACCAAGGAAAAACCTGCATCTCAGGGTTAAAACTCAAGGTAAGGTGCCATAAATGGAAGTGCATTATAAAAGGCAATTCTCCAAATAAGAGTCAGCTGATAGAAGAGGAGGGTTTTTAAGATGTATACTGAGATTTTTGGGGTGGGTGAAGTTAGCCATCAGAAACTGAAAATAAAACACTTAATTTAGAAATAGCAAATAATCAATACAGGTTTACTTCAAAATTTACTTTCTTTTTCTTTGTGTGGCATGTGTTACAAAGTGTTTAGAAGGTTGTAAGGGGGAGATGGATCAGAAAATACATTAAACAGATTTGGGAGGGGGTGGTTATAAAGTTAGAATTTCTGAGTCATGAAAACATCAGATAGCACTTTCAGAAAGGTGTCACTTTATTTAAAACTGAGCTGCCGTGAATTCTATCATGCTGCAGACACCTCTGAATCAACCATCTCTGTTGGCAAATTGTTGCGCTGACAAATTCTCATATCCACCGAAAATTTCCATTTTGTACACCAGTGAGTGGGCTCTGTTTGGTCCAGCTCATATCCTAAGCTTTGGGAAATTGGGGAAGTGGAGTCTTGGCTTCACTGGGCATGTATTATTCATTTCTCACATTGGCAAAGAAGATTCAAATATTTATCACCAAATCAGAGAACCACTGGGAGCATGAATAACAATATTATGTCTGATATCTTTCTCAAGTTCAAGAAACACAAACAGAATTATCACTGGCTTTACTCTCCAGGAGAGACAGAGTGAATGGTATAGTATGTTACTTTGGAATGTTTTAGTTTTTCTTTTATAACACAAGGAGGCTTTTTTTTTTTTAAAGAGACCCACTCCCAGTAGTACAAATACAGAAAAAAAATCAGAAGTTTTCTGGTCAGGATAGTTGATGATCAGTGAGTGTACCTAAAGGCAAATTCTGGGACAGAATCACTCACTCTTAATAAGCTCTTGTTGCTGATTTTTCCAGATTCACTATCATAACAAGCAGCAGGAACTAGACATGTAATACCACCAACAGCTAGGTGAAAAATCATAACCTTCACAGCAAGTAGATGAAGTACACCTGCATGCCATGGACTAGAACAAGCAAAGTACGTATCTATCATGCTAAGATATAGACATATAAAAGTGCTACACAGCAATGCCAGGTACTGGTGGCTCAGGCTTTTAATCCTAGCTACTCAGGAGGCTAAGATCTGAGTATCACAGAAGCCAGCTGGAGCAAGAGCGTCCATGAAACTGTTACCTCCTATTAACCACAAAAAGCTGAATGTGGAGCTGTGGCTCAAGTGGTAGGCCAGCCTCGAGCACAAAAATGTTTAGGGTCAGGGTCCAGGCCCACAGTTAAAGCCCCAGGACCAGCAAGGAAAAAAAGAAGGTATACTCAAGACCTACAGAGGTGTCCAAATACAGACATCAGACTGGCACATAAGAATTTCTGGGCCCAGACACTAGATGGAATGCAATTGAATGAAATACCTACTGCAGCTCAATACAGTGTCTTAGTATAAAGGAGATTCTTAGCATAGGAATATCACCAGATACTAATTGTTTTTCTTGTTTAATAAAATTAATTTTCATGGGAGGAGCATTACTTGTGTATCAAGAGAACATGGATTCCATGATCATAAGACTCTGTTTAGTTCAGTGAATAGAAAGATGCTCAGAGTCATTTTGTCTTTGCACAGCTCTGCTTCATCAAGGGCAGGAACCATTGTTTTATAATGATTCAAGCTTTCTTCATGGGCTATAACCTGTTCACCAGGTGTAGTAGAGAAATGAAAAGGAGAATGCTTGGTCCCAGGTGCATGTTTTTCTTATACTTTTATCTTCATATTTCAAGACGTTTAAAATGATCTAGCCTACTTCTGGAATGGAATGGATATATCCCTTTGGTCTGATAAGAAAACAACAAAAACAGGAAAAAAAGAAAACAACAAAAACAGAAGGAAAGAAGAAACTCAGAAGAGCATAGTCCTAGGTGATCTTGTCACCCCATTTCCTTATCCAGAAAGCAGACATGAAAAGCAGCCTTTCGTACCTGTGATCTGGGCTTGCCCAGTCGTTGTTCAGGCTCTTAAAGATGACGGCCAGGGCCAGATGTGAGCAATTAGCAAATGGAGTTGTCATGTTGCAAAGATTACTAGGACAGTGGCATTATCCCTAGGCCTGAGTGCCCTATTAATTAGTTATGACCTTGCACAGCTCATTTCATGTTTGGGGGCCTTGGTTTCCTCAAGTGCAAAATGTAATTGAACTTTCAATATTTAATAATTAGGAAAAAAGGTAAAAGGTTCGTCTTATACCATTCATGATCTCTCTTCTCTTTCCTTCTCTCTTTTTCTCTCTTTTCTCTATTTATCCAGTGATCGATCAATCAATCAATCATTCTGATTCCTCAAACTGAAGAATTCATAATTACATCTTATCACCATGGTATCTCCTCCCTTGTATGCCAAGAAATGAATCTCTATGCTTTGAGATGTTAGCAAGAGATGATGTGAACGAAGATTGTAGTGAGTATGTGTGTCTGTCTGTCTGTCTGTGTCTGTGTGTGTGTATATATATATGGGGGGGGTGTCAATGATCAGCTGTTATTGTGCAGAAACCTCTTAGATACTCCCAAAGCAAGGCTGTTCTACCTGTAGTGCGGCTGGTTGATAAAGCCTCTCTAAGCTCTCTGCCTCATAGACAGTGTGACAATCTCTCTCTTCTGCAGCCCTGGTCTGCAGATGCTAAACTTCAGCCTGTCTAGAACAGTTAATTAGGTTACTGAGCCTGCCAAGAATCCCAAAGTCATCCACATAAATGCAACACTGAGTTTTGAAGCAAAGGTCAGAAGACATGACTACTAATTCTATTTTCAAGAAATAAATCAATAAATAAGTGAGGGTAGGGGGTGGGGAGGAAAGACAGGTCCAGAACAATCTGGCAACTTCTTATCCATTTTCCATAGACAGTGTTGAGAGATCAGGCATAATGTAGTCCTGGCTCCTTGCCTCTGTAAGAGATACTATATCTTCATAAAGGCTGAGACTGTAACAGATGCTATAGATTCATAACCCTCTCCCATAGCTTTGGTGCTAAAGGACAGCATGAAACCTCTGGATACCATTCCTGCTGGAGAATGTTCCCACCAGTTAATGATGAGTCTGGACAGAGAAAGATAATTGCTATATTGAACTAATTGAACAAATAGCTGAGAATACTTTATGCTGGTTTATGGATGGCATCACATTATCACTGCAGGTCCTCAGTGGGGGGAGAGTGGAGAGGCAGCCTTGAAAACCTACAAACCCATTTTTCCCAAAAAGGTGACCTCAGCACTTGTGTGTGGTGTGCTGGGTGTGCTCACAACATAAACATCCCTGCATAGGACTTCACTGCCACCAGCAGGGCCCAGAGGAAGTGCAGGCCAGGAGGATGCCAGGTGCTGCTGGAGTAGAAAAGGAGCCTGAGGCTGAGAGGATAAAACTTGCAACTGAGAGCCTCATCTGCACCTTGCAGCCCTCTCCACAGTTTGTAGATGTTGTCCCTTCTCTCTAAAAACACAAAGGCTAGAAGCTCAGAAAGAGGGATTTGTAGGCCAGACTCCAAGAATCACACACACACGACAATCACACTTTTATTTGACAAGCTTCCCTTCCTCCCCCATTTATGCAGGATTTCAGCAAGTAGAGAGGAGCGGTCGTCCTGATACACCAGTTTTATTTATATCTGCATCCCAAGTCATCTGGGATGCACGTCCACCTAGAGCTCCCACCCAAGCTAGTGCAGTCTGGGGTTCCTTCGGCCCACTCTAGGGGAGCCAACCTCAATCTGTGCACCGACTTGGAAAAGCAATTTAAAGTTGTTGAGGGTTTTTTTTTTCTTCCTTAAATTAAAAAATAAAAATCTATGGCCCCAGGCCAACTCTGATTTCTGAAATTTCTATCCCAATCGGGACTACCTGCACTATGCCAGCCCCTTGCTTGCATCTCGGGGAGTGCTAAAGGAGAGGCACCCCCCAAGGGTGCCCACCCACCCACCCACCAGGCCCAAGAGCGCAGCCAGGCACGCTTGCTGCTCTGCGCACCGCCCAGGAGCCAGCAGGCAGTCAGAACAGCAGGGGATGCGTCTCCGACACAACAGGAAGGATCTCTGGGAGCCACAGGGCCCTCTGAGACTCTCCCCTCCCCACCCCCCCGCGCCTCTTCCCCGCAGAGATTCGATCCCCGAAAAGCTCCATCACCTCGCGGCGAGGGGGGCAAGGGGCACGTGAGCGTCGGGGCTTTGACTATAAAATCCCCTGTTTGGAGGAGTGTGGAGGAGCCCCCACTGCAAGACGCGGCGGCCACCTGAGCCAGGACAGGCTGGGCGACAGAGACGCCCCCCCCCAACCCCGCGATGGTTCGGAGATTGGTGACTTAAGTCGAACTTTGAGGCCGGATTCCCTGAGCGCAGACGCCCGCACGCGTGCATTGCAGGAGACGCTTAAGGGCTCGTTTGACCTTTCGGCGCGTCGGAGGGGGGCGGGCAGGTCTCTAGGGCTGATCGATTGTTTTTATATTTTATCCTCGGACAGGGAAGCGGCCCCGAGCACTGGGACTTTCCTCGGCAGATCCCGGGCGGCTCCTTGATCCACCTGCGCCCACTCCCACCCCACCTCCCCGGGTCCAAACCCCGGTTATTTGTGCCCTGCGCGGGAGGCGGGGTCCCTTCCCAACTCGGACATCTCCAAAAGTTTGATCCGCCGTCCTCAGCCGCTCAGTCCCCCTCCGCTGAGGCTCCGCTCAGTCCCCGCCGCCCGGAGGGACCCCCACCCCCCACCCCACCCCCGGAGGGCGCGGGCGGGGAGATGGCCGCAGGCTCGGCCACCGGAGCGGGCTCTTCCCGGCGCAAACGGGCGCCGCGCGCGTAGCCGCGCCGCCACGCTGACCTCCCCGCTCCCGCCGGGCTGCGGCGCGGATCCCCGGCGACGAGCGAAGGCGGCCGCCCACCGGGGCCGGAGGCGGCGGCGACAGGGACCCGAGGGGTTCGTATGGCCGCTCCCTGCGCGCGGGTGGTGCGCGCCACGGAGCTCGCCAGCAGCGCCGCGGGCTCGGAGCGGCTCTGAGCTCCGTCGCCTGCCGACGTCGTCCTAGCGGGTCCCGGGTCCCCTCCTCCCCACCGTCGCGGAGCCCAGACGCGGACAGGATCCCCGGGAGCAGCCGGAGACGGCGGTGGCGGTGGCGGCTGTTCCTCCCACGGGGCGATGTGGCCGGCCGGCGCGGGCACCAAGCTGCCCTGTCCCCGGGACTCCGCGCTCCGGCGGGCGGCTTTCTCGGGCAACCTCACGGCCCTGCCTTCTCACCTGGTGCCCGCCGGCCGCAGCGTCCGGGTCTTCATCAGTGCCAATCCTGAAGGTAAGCCCTTCGGTGTGGGGTTGTCCGTCCTTCGGTCTGTCCTTCTGTCGGTCCGCGCGGCGGCGGCCGCTGAAGTGTGGGGCTGGCCCGGCGCATCCCCGTGCCTGCTCGCGTCCCCTGCGCTCCCTTCCTGCTGCCCAAAGCTGTGCAGCCCGGGGCGCGTGGGAATTTACCCGAGATCACACTTGGCTTCTTCGCTGGTCGGCTCGCCCTCTGGATTCCAGGACACCCATTCTCTACCCCAGGTCAACAGGCGACGTTCGCGGGCTCCTGTTAGAGACACCCCATTCGGCCTCAACACCTCCCCTGCTCCCCCCTTTTCTTTTCCTTCTGCACTTTCTTCTCCCAGATTATCCCAGACGCAAATCCAAGTTCCTCTCTTGTCCGGGGTTCCTTTGCTGCTTATTCTGGCTGAGGGTTTTTTTTTTTGAGGGGGGGTGTTTTGTTTTGTTTTGTTTGGGGGGATGTCCTTGAAACTCGCCTCTTGCGGGATAGATTGTAACCTTTGCCTGAAGGGGTTGGAGTAGTCCATTGTAAGCTGAAGTCCTCGTGGGCGGCCAGGCGCTCTGGGGTCCTGGGACAGGCTGGCGCTCAGCCCAGCTCTGGCTCAGCCTGAGCTGATTGATCCCTTCTAGCACTAGGCCTACTCAGCGGTGGTTTCGCCCAAGGCCAAGCACCTGGTAGGCGCTCAATGAAAACTTGTTGATTTATTTGCAGTCACAAGTCACTGGGACCAAGTGCCAGGGTCAGATTTGTGATGACCATCCCCTTTCCGTTCTCAGCCCTTTATGTTATCATCCATTCCCTGGTGGTGACTGGGAAGAAACTGTCTTATTAAGAATGAAAAGAACTGCAGGAGTTCATCTTTCCTAGTGGTGTCGGGGGGAAAATATTTGAGCACAAGAAGGAGTGTATAGAGGACTCAAGATGTGAGAAATTTCATAATTAACTTTTTCAAAGAGGCTTTGGGTGTAATAAAAAAAAAAGATGAAAGAAAGTTAACATTCAAATCATTCCTTAGGATCCTGAATTAGAAACTCAGGCCCTGGTTGCTTGTGAAAAGAATCCAGAGAGGACCAACAAAAGTTAACTTTCTAGAAAATGATCACTCCCCCAAACATGAAGTTCCAAAGGAAGCTGTCCTGACAAAGGAATGTGAAAAAGAATCAGATAGGCAATGTACTAATACTAGAAGAATTGTGTGCTTCAGAAGAGGATGGTCTTCCTTTTTTTGAGTGTGCATCTCATTTCACACAGAGTTTAACTGAGGAGACTTTGAGGAAGAAATGCTACCCTTTTCATAAATCATTCTATCTTGAATATATCATCCAGGATTTCTGCTAAAATCTAAATTAAGTAACCATACAACTATGCAGTCTAATTTATGGATTTAAAGAAAGCTGCAAGTGAAATTTTCAGTGATTGTAAAAAAAAAAAAAGAAAAAACTGGTTTAGTAAGGTTTTTTAAGTGTTTGAGAGAATTGTGTTAGAAAAACGTTTCACTTTTCAATTTTCAGTTTTCTAGAGCTTTGTAAAATGCCATATGAAGTGTTTAAATCTGTGGATACAATGCCAACTAAATCACTGTCTTGTCCCTTGGACAAGCGCTTCTACAATTCTGTGAGAACTTTGTTAATTCATCAGTAGTTAATTAGGTTCTTGCATCACTAGATATGATTGATGCTAAATATATACTGTGAACTTAATATTGGATTAATGTTCAAGATTGATGTCAATTTTTTCTTAAATGTATCCCTATCATTCTTCAAACTTCCTAGTTGCTTGAAATAACATCTACATGCAGTAAGCCTAGGAAAGCCAACAGGACAGGTATGCTACTCATGCCATTTGGTTTTTGGATTTTCCTGGACAGCATCCATACTGATCTTTAAAAGGCCAGGAATGTGAAACTTACATGGGAAGTTTCAAGAGAGGCAGGATCTCAAATGTTATTCAAATTGAAAAGTCAAATGCTATATTGAAAGAAGGTAGAGCTGGGCATTTTTAATGATCTGAGCATGAAGCCTTAAAATCTTGGCAAAAGCTCTCTCTGAGGCAAGCACTTTCCTGTCACATCTTTCTGGATGCAATTTAGAAAGCAAATGGTTGTGTTTTGGTATGGTCCAAGATTAGATTCTTGGCCAATACTGAAAGACCTCTTCACTGTCAAATGAAGACAAAGGACATTATCTCATGCTTTACTTTACAAGCGGAAATCAAATTTATGTTCTAAATAAAAGCTACTCTGTGTTGAAGCCTCAGAAATATTTTGAGAATCTTACAAGGCACTGGCACAGATTATTGGTTGTAGTTTTTTTTTAATAGGTATTACTTTATAAGGCTTGTATGGAATTTCCCCATTTACAGTGAAGGCAATGCATCTCTTCAGAATGGAATATTAATTTCCCATGTTAGTTGATTCTGTATTTTAATACTGATTTCCATCCATAAACAACTTCTGAGGCTGGTGAACCAAGGGGTGTTCTCCCTATTTTGCAGATGAGAAAATGAAGGCTGCGTCCAGGTAAACTACTTGTCTGAAGTCATAAAGGAGATTGAGACAACTTAAAACCTGTAGGACATTCAAAACATGTGTCTTGATGGTTTTTGACCTGTTTAGCTGGGCACCTGTCACATCCCTTAAGTAGTGCATTCCCAAGAGATTAAGCAAGAGATTAAGCCAGCTATGGTAGATATGTGCTGTCCAGTACTTGGCTATTGTGTTATGAGTCTGAAGAGCTAGAAGGAAGCATGGCTTCGCTGACCCACTTGCAACCACTGTGCAGCAGCCTTGGGGGTATTCAAGGAAGCCACAGTATGTACTGAACTGTAATCGTCTTGTCCAAAACTATCTATCCAATCCTATCTACATGGAAAATAGTGGAGAAAAATCCTTGTGGACGAGCAATTATCTTATCCCAGACTTGCTTAAATGGATGGGCCTTGGATTTCACCTGGTCCTACAGCCCACCCAACTTAGAACTTCCATCCATGGCATCTTTATTAAGCCTTATAAGTCTCCTAGTCATTTAGCCACTGTCTCTCTGCCAGAACAGCACTTATATCTCCTTGGAACAATGATTTTTTTAAGCATAATCCTCTACTGTGATTATTCTTAATAGTGCCTGCATATGTAGAGAAGAGAATCCTACATGGTTCTCTCCCTGTTATTAGAGCTTGAGGACCCTGCTCTTGCATTCTTCTATTCAGAACCAATTTAGAGTAAAGTAAGTAAAAATCTGAATGCAAATGAAAGAAAATATGTTGACTTTGCTATTGATAAAAAGTGATACCAGTTCACAGTCATATCTGTGGTCCTCTGCGATAAATGTAACATGGAATATTCTCTGCCTCTAACTCCTCATTCTGTTCTTTAGATTTAGAGGACAAATGCTTATATACAATGTGTATATATTATACATATATGTATGTATAATATATGTATACATGTATAATATAAATACATTATATATACATATATGTATATATATGCAGACTGAGTTAATACTCCTTATCACATATATGTCTATGAGGACACATGACTTCATTGTAGTAAATGTTGTAAAGAGCTTTTGGTAATGACAGAAATGTCTTTATCTGCTATGGTAGCATCAGTCACACATGGCTGGCTACTAAGCATTGACTGGTATGACTAAGCATCTGACTTTGAATCATATTTAATGGACTTAAATTTAAATAGTACATGCAGCTGCTGGCTATTTTATCAGAAGCAAAGTTCTAAGTGGATAAAGAGTTCAAGTAGCTTCATGTCAGCCAAAGTCTGGTTTGGCTCCCAATGACTCAAGTCACTTAAGATTTGCCATCAGATGAATTAGAGAAAATCTTTAATTCTCAAACTTTGGAGTTGTGAAATTTTAGGTAATGGGCATAGCCCTTTACTGGGGAATACAGTTTAAACTATTCGTGCGAGTTTCTCAAAAAAATGAATCCAGAGTTGGACAGTTACCCTTCCACACAGTGTCATCGGTGAAGATGGCACAAACCACCTGCCCTTCTACTAATGGGCAGACCTGACCCTCAACTCAAAGAAGAAGGGCAGGTTTTCTTGTAATAGATAAAAAGGGACTGGGCTGTTGTGCTTAGATTTTCCTTCCAACTGAAGCCATTGGGTGAATGCACTTCTTTTCCCTAAGGAATAAATAATAGCACTGCTTGTCCAGTAAAGCTGTGTGTGTGTGTGTGTGTGTGTGTGTGTGTGTGTGTGTGTGTGTGTGTGTGTGTGTATGTATGTTTATGGATACCTGAAAGGAGAAAAGAATACCTCAGCATTTTACCTTTGTTCAATCTCCCACCCACTCAGATTTCTGCTGTGGTCATCTTTGAGAGCAGGGCTCTCAGGTTGATGGATGAACATGTTCAGGCCTTTCATTCCCATGTAGATTTCTTTTGTGAGCATGACTTTGCATCTCCCCACATCCCTCTCCATGTATCTGCATTCTTGGAAGGGAAACTTTTTCTCCATTTTCGTGGAAGCTACGGCAAAGACATGTTGATGCTCTCATATCTGTCCATAGTCTCACTCAGTGGTTCACAGCAGTGTTCCTTTGGCTTGCTTTTCCAGACAAGAAGAGGAAATATCTGCACCAGTAAATTCATATGAACCCTATCAGTACTTCCCATAATTATTCTGACCTTTTGACTATCCTAATCATTTTCATGACTCATGATTTTTGAGAATCTATAAATAATCTGGAAAAATACATCAGAAAATACACATACGTCTTTATATAAACATATACATACAGTTATTTTGATACCCTAAGAATATTTTTTTCCAGACTTGGGGCTTGAACTCAAAGCCTGGGCACTGTCCCTGAGGCTCTTTGGGCTCAAGAGTAGCACTCTACTACTTGAGCTGTAGCACCACAGCTGGCCTTTTCTGAGTTATTTATTGGAAATAAGGGTCTCATGGACTTTTTAATTTGTCGGTCATGAGGCTTGAACTCTGGGCCTGGGCACTGTCCCTGAGCTCTTCAGCTCAAGGCTAGTGCTCTACCACTTGAGCCACAGCACCACTTTTGGTTTTCTGGTGGTTAGTTGGAGATAAGAGTCTCATGGACTTTCCTTCCTGAGCTGGCTTTGAACCATGATCCTCAGATTTCAACCTTCTGAGTAGCTAAGACTACAGGTGTGAGCCACTGGCGTCCGGCTTCTTATGGTCTTTTTTGCCTGGGCTTGTTTCAAACCTTGATCCTCAGATCTTAGACTCTTGAGTAGCTAGAATTACAGGTGTGAGCCACTGCCGCTTGGCTAAAATATCTTTTCTTCTTTAAGTCTTGAATTATATACAAAGTAGCTACTTTATAGCAGGTGTACAAAGGACATTTTAATAACTGAATATCTTTAATTGTTTTTTAAATCTTTAAGCAGATATTATTTGGGCAGGAAAAAAGTACTAGATATAAGTAATCCTTGGATCTTTCATTCATTATTTTTTATTAGCTTACATTAGGGTCATTAGTTAACAAAGTATTTCTAGAGCAACTTGCTGAGCTTGTTTGTTACCCAGCTGGTTAAAACAATACAATAACAGCAGTAACCAATAAGGTTATTGAGTAGATTAAATAATCTAATACATGTAAAGTACTTAGAATAATGTTAGTTACATGGTAAACATTAAATATCTGTTATTTTTATCATTGTCTTTATTATTTTCTACTAATATCCAAGTGTATCTATGCCAGAAACACAGTTTATATCAATCACATCAGATAGAACTCAGTAAAACCATTCTAGATCTTACATAGAACAAAGAGCCTCCCAAAGACATTGTAAACATTAGAAGATCAAAAATCAGGACACCACTAGCCTTCATTTCACATTACCAAAGCTGCCACCCATTGGGCAGGATGCTATAGAAGAAGCAGGATCTGGATATCTGAAAACCTCATTCATGCTAGTGCATCTGTTTAGCAAAATCAAAATTGCACTTGAACCTTTGTAACACGCAAGTATAGGTTTCAAGGCTTCCAGACACATGCGCCAAATACACATAGACTCCAAGGAAGAAGAAGAAGAGAGTACTGTATACCCAAAACCAAAAATCAGTGTCCAGCCAGAAGAAAAGCAGATACGTGCAACCTTCAACAAATGTTCTCAAAACACTTATAGTGTGTGGAATGTCTTTCTGGTGCTTAGAATTCAGGAGTCAACAGAAAAGACCAGCCATGGTGTAGCTCTATGCAGTATACAAAGGGCAAGGAGAATGGTGGAATTATGTAAGCCCGTCAGGGGGGTTACAGTAAGGAGCTTGTGGAGCTCCCCAAAGGATTGACTACAGTCGGGATGTAGAAACAATTCTACATGACAATCAAATATGAGGAAAAGTGATGATGACAGCTCCATGAATATTCTCCATGATGAATAAAGAGAAATCATTTTTATTCATCAGAGAAGTTTTATGTCTTTGAATAGGCGCAGAACAGAGATCAGTGAAACTGACAATAAAGGTATTACGTGGACAATAGAGGTACACCATGTACAAAGAGATCATGGCTTTAGGGTTTAATCATCATGGATCTTTTAACATGCCTGTTACATCACAGGAAGGACACCATTGAAAAGATGTCTTCAGGTTGTGTTTTATTTCTACTTCAGTTAGGTATTGCCATTTACCAACCCACTCCCAAAACTTAACGGCTTAAAACAATAATTAGTTGTCATTAGTTTAGTCAAGGCTCAGCTCAGTGGTTCTTCTGTTCCGTGGGATTCTTCATGGAATTACTTTATCTAATGTGTTTGGTTAAACCTCTGTTTGACTGGGCAGGGAAGTAAAAGATGGTTTCCCTCTTATGTCTGGGACTTTAGTATTCCTCTTAAGGGGTCACTGCCCTCATCCCAAGTCTTCTCCCATCATTTCGAAGTATAGTCCAGGCTTCATCCTATAGCATTTGGCTTCATGAGATAAAAGAAATTGTGGCCTTTAGGCTTGATATGGATATGTCTTCAGTGCAGCTCATAGACTAGTTTAAATTTAAGCCACAGGAAACTAGGTTCCATTTCTTTGAAGACTGAGGAAAAGCTTAGCACCTTTCATCACCTCCTAAGTTCCTTTCTAACATCTAGACATGATTTGTCATTTAAGCTAGATATCTAATTTTAAACAGTGCAAACATGCTTGTAGCAAAATGTCCAATATAAGGCTGAGGATATAGTTCAGTGGTAGAGCACTCAACTAGTATGTAGAAGGCCTTGAGTTCAGACTCTTAACACTGCAAAAATTAGGAAAACTAATATAAAGAAGAGAAGTATATAGCACAAGAGCTAGTAGCACCAAGAACTATTTACAAATATCAGAATATTTGCGTAAGTTCAGTGCTTAACATGAGCTTGGCACAAACATTTCCTCTCTCCAGAAATAAGCTGGTGGATTGATACGCAGCAATAGATAACTGAAAAATAAGAAAGAAATGGTAAGCACCTTATAAAATGGCAAATGTGGAGACTTCTAAAAATAATAGGAAGTGACTGAATGTTATTAACTGAGTATAAGGTGTTTTCTATTTAAAGGCAGGCAGGGCATGTTATATTTATTGAGATACTGAATAAATTCCATCTAGTTGAGAAGTTCTGACAAGAACTGATATGACAACACATATTTCATTGGTTCAATAAGAGAATGTCAAGTAACTGGCTCCACATTCTAAACAGCGCATAGCGTCAAATCCAATATGGTTTCAGAAGAGCAGTGATACAAGAGTTCCACATTAAAATTCTTGTCAACACAAAAAAGTTCTTTGAAATCTTTCTACAATGGTTATGCCATTTAAGCAAATGTAAACCTTGTAGGATGACTAGAGACTACACAAGCGCTGAACTGTCACATGAAATTAATGGAGAAGAAAGTGCAGCAATGCTTGCATTAAGACCCCTGTATGGTACATCTTCAAAGCGTTAGTTGTCATCATAACTTTTGTTGAAACCCAATAGCAAATGAAAGTGTGTTGTCTGATACCTAATTGAGAAAGGAGTTAAGTGATAGAAAGTTAATAAAAAAAAAAGATGGAAAAACTGCAGTTTGGGCTAAAATTCAAAGGAGTTAAGAATTCCCCCATTCGAATTAAATGCTTCCTTGAACTCTCATTCTAAATCTGAACTATCTCTAAAATTTTGACATACGCACATTCAGAGAGCAAAGCATAGATGACAGATGTCTTATTCCTAGAGTTATTACAGAATTTGAGTCAGAAGCAAACATACAAAATTGAAAGTATATCCTTCACAATGCTTAATACTGTTTATTATATAGTCATTCATATTCTTACCAATGAATCTATTTCCTTCAGATTTTATTCTAAGCTTCAGCTACAATACGGTTTAGATTCCCATAGTGTACCTGCAGATCCCTACTTGTCATGCAATGTTCCAAAGGAAAGAAGAGATACAAACTTTTGTCTTTATTACAGGGAACCTCTTTTCTGCCCAGGGGCATTTTTGACACTTATGTCATCATTCACAGGTAACACAAAATTATCAATACAGGCAGCCTCTTCAACTAAGGGCAGCTGACAAGAAGTGTATGTGTCAGTCATATATACCAAATGATTTTATAGGTTTTATGTGGCCTATGGGCCAGCTATTCCTTGCCCCCACTAGATACATGTACCTAAGATGCAGAACAAATTCAGCTGTCCAAAACTATGAACACTGCTTTTCATGCAAGCCATGTTTACATTCAAAGGCCCCCTGGAATTGTTGGGGTCCGGTTTTTCTAATGTCCCAGTGCAGCATGAGCTGTTCACATCTAACCAAAGGGAGGCCACCCAGGTAGTCTAGAACTGAGAAATGATCTCCAATGGTGGCCAATAGGATAATGATCTTGTGAGAACAAATCCACATCCAGAAAAGGCACTTGGTACCAGAACGTGTAGTAGGATCCACAGGAATACCTGTAAAAAGGTAAAGACAGCAAAGTATATTGGCAAAATTTGTTTAATTTTCCTAAATTTGAGAAAAATAACAATCTCATTCAGAAAGCAAGGACCCAAATAGTATAGGTCAGAATTTATTTAAAAGCCTAGAAAATTGATTTAAGAATTATGGGAGAGTAAAGTGCTGGTGGCCTCAACCAGGAGGTTGAGACCTGAGAATCAGAGTTCAGAGCCAGCCTGATTAGGAAAGGCCACAAGACTCTTATCTCTAATTAACCACCAGAATAAAGGAAGTGGAGCTGTGGCTCAAATTGATAGAGTGATAGCCATTAGCAAAAGAGCTCAGGGATAGTACCCAAGCCCTGAGTTCCCTACAACCACCACCAATAACAATAAAAAAGAATTATGGAAGAAAGAGAATTGCTTGAATATTTCTTTGGCTTTTTCTAAAGTCGTGCATGAAGTGGGTTTTAGACAGATAAAAAAACATGAGGTCCTGGGAGTCTTGTGACCCACTCCCATTCAGATGTAGGATAGGGGTAGAGAAATTTGATAGCATAAAGCATGTAGTAAAAGAAATAGGATACCAGTCCCTAAATGTAAGGGAGAGCTTAAGTGAGGTTCTAAGTACAAATCTGTCAGTCAAAACCAGAACTGCTACCTGAGTAACATGATCTGAGACTCAAAGAACTGGGTACACTATTGTGATTAGGTTCAGGGAGTTAGAACAGCTTCCATTATCCATAATGGGGAGTGCCAAGTATGTCAGCAAGGGGGCACAGGCTGGGCAGCAGGAAACTGCCATGAAGAATAAGGAATTAAGAGCAATATGTAAAAGATGAGGAATTATTCATTGTCATAGTTGAAGAAGGTATGTTCCAGAGAAAGGGAACGGTCCATGTCTTGAAAATTGGGTGAGGTTAATTAGTAAATGGACAGTAACTGCCTGGCAGGCTTTGTAGTGGCAGAAGTGGACCCATATTCAGCCTTAGTGGAAAAGTGAGCAGTGATAGATTGCTAATGTCTGCTGTAGAATGAGGAATGGCATACATCCTTGTGAAACATGGTGTGTTTGCTGTGGGGGAAAAAGGGATGAAGCAATAGAAGCAGCAAAGGTGGAGAAGGCTTTGGCTTGATTTCATTTGGCCAAAACAGACCTAACAGACAGAGGGGTTGGAGGAAAGAAATAACTGCTAAGAAAATCTCTTGCTCAAGTTCTTGCTGAAATGACAAAACTGGTAGAATCACAGCTTCACAAAGAGAGAAAGAAATTGTTCAAACTGTTAAATAGACTGGAAATCTGCTTGCACCAAGTAAAACCTCATGCCAGTTTTGTTGCTAAGCAAACACAAGATTAGCAAAAGATCATACCAAGTTGATGATATTCTAGAAAACCCTAATTAAAATAGAATTGAGAAGCTACTGAGGCTACTGAATAATAAGGAAAAGACAGAAAATTAGACATAAAGTTAAGACACAAAAATCTAAATGCTATGTTAGAAAGAAGGGGAAACCTGCTTTAAAAAAACAATAAAAACAATGCTTATCACCTTTTCAATAAAAATAAAATTAAAAAACTGAAAAAAGACATGAAAGTAGCAACTTGTTAATCTCAAATTCTGTATTCATAACTTGGTATAATCCATCATTATAGTCCATTTTCTTTTGCTATAATACAATAGCTGAAGCTGGATACATTGTTTTAAAAAGGGGGGAAGCTGATTTAGCTCACAATTTTGTAAGTCTAGAAGCATGGTATCAGATTCTGTTTGGCTGTATTGAGTGCCTATTTCTACATCACACATGACAGCTAGAATCACAGCAGGAACTTCTTCGAGACAGAGATTCCATGGATAGAAAAGAATCCAGGGAGGTTCAGAAGCAATCTGCTCTCACAGGAACTAACTGAAGCCTAATAAAAACTATGTTAATCTTTTCCAAGAGTGATGCCCAGTTACCTCCTGCCCAGGCCCTACCTCGTAATGATTCCATTACTTCCAATACACTGGAGACCAGGTTTCCATCTCATGAGGCTTGAGGATCACACTCAAACCATATCCAAGCATAGTATCTTTATGCAGAAGCAACTTCAATAACATCACAGGATGAAGGAAAATGAGCGGGGTGGGGAATTCAGACACTTTCTCTTTTGAAAAGCCACCAGTTGAAGTATTCAAAATCACGGAAGATGAAAACATTCTTTAAGGATTTTCACAACTGAAGGAAATCACATCTGTAAAGAAAAATCTAGAAACAAGAGTTCTGCAACTGGGCCTTCCAAGTTTTGGCTACTCTCTCCATTAGAAGGCAGAACCCATCACTTCTTTTGATTCTGTGTTCTGTCACAGTTTTGGCCAATAGAATACAGAAGTGGTCCAGCACTAGTATGGGGCCCAAGCATTCAGAAACCCTCCACTTCCTTTATTGTCATTGGAAATAATTGTTGTTAGGATCCAGCCACCATTTGGAGAGAGACTCCCACGGAGCCACCATTTTGTCCACCAAGAGCGTGAGCTATCGCAGAAGTAAATCCGCCAAACTCACACCTGACCTAGCTCAGCTAGCTGATGCTGCATGCAGCAGAAACTAGCATCCTACCAAACACTGTCCACTCATTACATATCCCAGGAGACAAGGGTGGTCAAATTAATAAAATTAGCAAAGTAAGACAAAAGCATTATACTATGTAATGGCTACTGATTAAAAATAAGGGTGGGGTTAAGATTGTGATTTGCACCCCATGATTGCTATAAACTTTGACAAAATATTTAGTCTCTACCTTCATTTTTGTTCTGAAAATAAAGGATAATGGTAACAAACTTGCAAAGTCAGTGTGGAAAAGATGTGATATTATATATAGCATGCAAAGTAATGCTATGAAGATAGCATAGACTCTAAAAGCAATGCTATGAAGATAGCAAAGACTCTAAAATTAGAAGATGAAGTGCATTAAAAAAAAAACCCTACAGATAGTGATAAGGAATAAGACTACAGAGAATGAGATTTACTTGGATAACTTTTTTATAATAGCATGAAATGAGTTGTTTTATTCCCAAACTGTGCTCCATGGATAATCGTGTATCCTTTTAGCTACAGTGGGTTACTTTAAAACATCTTATTTTAAGAAGATTAGTTTAAGGAATAAATGTAAGTTCAGCCCAAGGTATAAGGTGTAAAGGTAAGAACTTACATCTCTAACAAAACAGAAGCTACTAACTTGCTCGCAAAAAAAAAAAAAAAATAGCAAAAAAGCCAACTCTCTTTGAATGAGAGATAGCATGCAGAGTTCAAAAAAAGATATTCAAAGAGAATAAAAAGTTTAAAAAGACATTCAAGAGAATAAAACTTCGTGATTTTGCTTTTTAACGTAAGATGTGCTAAACTCTTATGCTAAAGTCATGATTTTTTTACACCTAAAGACTCTCTTTAATGTTGCCTTACGTTTTCATAAAGGTTCCTATTCCATTTTTCTGACTTTGGTTAATCTTTTAGACTTTCATGTACAGTGTTCTCACCACAGATATTGCCGAATTTCACATCTCATGAGGAAAGGACCAGACCTGATTAAAAAAAAAAAAAGTGGGTAGCTATTGTGTACGAAGACTTGCAAATGCACACCTCAGGAGCTGACTTTTGCATACATTTTATGTAAATGGATCTCCAAAGGCCTGTCATGGCTATTGTAAGCCCATGATCCACTGTAAAAGGAGCATCGATGCTTCTGTGCATGTGTATGTTTGGGGTGCAGCAGGACAAAAAAATGTGGGTCCCTTCATGGCGGTAAGGTGAGAACGGAAAGGCTTTGGTTGGTAGTTTCTTCATTGATTTCACCTTGCAAATTTGAGCATAGAATTGGTTGAGAGAGAACAGCATGGTACCCAGATTTTGAAATGTAAATTGTTTCAAAGTTTGAAGCTTCTTGTAAAGGACTAGAAGTTGTCATAGCCCAACCCTTCTAGGAGACAGAGTGCAGAATGCCAAGAATCAACATACTATGAGCCATTCTCCTGTATATACTCAGAAAGATTATCTGAAGAAAAAGAAATGTAAGTTTTGCTAAATATATTGGTTCTGTATGTGAGAGGGTGATCTAAGGAGCCTTCTGCTTCAGGCATTTTACTGTTACCTGGAGATGAAGCCTTGTGAGATTTTCTTCCCAGGCTAACCTCAAACTGAGATCTTGCAGGTCTGAGATCCTCTGGGCCTCAGCCTCCTGAGTAGCTAGGATGACAGGGGTGAGTCACCAATACCTGGCTCAAACGTATTCATTCTTTTACTAAGATATTTTGGTAATGTTTGAAACTCATTGTTGGACCATTATGTTTATTGCATAATCTTTTGTTTGTCCTTACATTTTCTTTTTGGGAAACATGAGTGTATCTAAACTGTGTCCATGGCAGAAAAAGACTTCAGTCTTCAGATGTCATGAGGAAGACGGAAGCAGAGCCCTGCTCTGGGGCAGCTGTGGTGGGTTCAGCCACTGGCCACTCTGAATACCCTGAACATCCCAAACAAGTATGGATGTCCTCAATGCCAGAGTCTACACGCAAAGTCTTCCAGGACACGAGTTTCTCTTGATACCAGAGCATCTTTAATCACAGCCCCAGAGTTCTCAATTCACTGTTTCTGTACTCTATGTCAGGAAGCAGGTTCTAGAACTTGAGTCTCCCATCTTTCTGTCCATCCAGAACAAAACCAATCCGTAACACATATCTTAGGAAGTTCTGAAGATCAAATTCTCATTTCATATACACGAAGTCTACAGAAAACCAAAGTTCTGTCCTTTGTATAAAACTCTTCCAACTGTGTAAGACTTAGATTGACTTGAAAGCCAGTATTACATAGTCACATTGTAATTAATATTTAACACACAAAATAGTGGTTGGATTTTAAGAAACCTATAGAGAAGGTGAAGGGAGGTAAAGGATGAAGGGGACTTTCCAAACATTCTGCTACCAGAGTCAACTCTAGCTCACAGACATCATAGCCCCAAAATACCCTTTAAGTCTGTGTGGTTCCTCTCTCCCTTTGTCCCAAGCTAATTAAGCCACTTGTGGTTTAAATATGCAATGTCTTCAAAGGTGCATTAATGAATACTTGGTGGTGATATTTAGGAAGGTTCTGGAAGAGTTAGGAGGTGGGATCTACCTACAGGAAGTAGGTCACTGACATGTGTCTTTGAGATACATCATCCCCGAGTCCCTCCTTTCTCTCTCTCTGCTACCTGGTGAGCAGCTTTGCTCTGTTCCCCACTTTGGCTCCCATGATGCTTTGCCTCACCTCAGGCCTCAGCAGTAGACCCAGCTGACCACAGATGGAAACCTCCAGCCCTGAGAACCAACAGAAGCCTTTCCTCCAACTATGTTCTCTTAGATGCTTGTCACAGGTACAAAAGGTCAGTTACGAAGGGGCTTCACACCCAGAAGACAGGTGGGTCCCAAGGGATAATGGCAGAGCCCCTGCCTGAGAGTCCATACTTACGAAGGCCAGAGTTCTCATCCAGCCGCATTCCATGCTTACAGCTCTCATGTTCTGGTGTAGACACAGAGGGGAAGGAAGAGTGGAAGGCCAAGGATGCCTTGGTATCACCCAGGGAAGCAAGGACTAAGAGATTAGTGTCTGTGAAATTTGACAGTAGCTGTGAGATCTGAAATCCCTACACATTTCTCTAAATAAATAAAAAATAAAATAAAAAAACAAGGATTGCTAGTATTATCAACTAGCAACATGACAACATTGAACCTGATGAGGAGCTTTGCCAGGCTCGATCAGTTTTACGGAAAGTTTTGTGATCAGGCTTGGCCGTTTAGAAGTTGGAAAGATTGGAGCATTTGTTTTCTTTTTTCTTATTAATAAGTTTTTTATTGTGAAAATACCGTACAGAGGGGTTACAATTACATGGGCAAGGTAATGAGTACATTTCTTAGCAAGCATTGTTGCCTCCTCCTTTGTTTCCCCTTACCATCCAGAGTATTTATTTTCTAAAGAGTTTTCCCCTTGGTTTCTAATAGTAAGTGGACGTATTGTATCATATTCTTTTCACGAAGTAGTAACAGGGCATAAAATTAATGGCTTGCATTGCCTGATTGGATGCTAGCTCTAAAATCATAAACACTCTCTGACCTTCTTTTTGTTCATCTGCACGGTGAGGCAGTTTAAAAACAGGATCTCTGGAGATTCTTTCAACTGCAATATTACATTACTCGGTTTCTCTGAAAATCCCCAGCCATGCCATTTTTGTTTTCTTTTCATGGAGAGGAAATAATAGGGTCCATCTCATTTTTGTAATTATTTAAAAACCTCTACTCCATTGTCTGAAAAACAATAATAGACGTCAAGCACAGTAGTACATGCCTGGAATCCTAGCACTTTGGAGACTGAGGCAGGAGAATAATAAGTTTGAGATTGCCCTGGGCTACACTATAAGACCCTGTCAAAGAAAGGAGGGAAAGAGGGAAGAGAGAGAAAGAAGAGAGAGAGGAGAGAGGAAGGAGAGAAGAGAAGAAAAGAGGAAAAAAAGGAAGAAGGAAAGGGGGAAAAAAGAAAACCAGTAGTCACACTGCCCATCCTCTCTGCCTTTGATTATACTGATACTGAATGGGAAAATATTGTACAAACTTATCAGTTAATGGTGAGTACAAGGTTAGTGAGAAACATCACCAAGATGTAGAGACATCTTCAAAAATGTTCTGCAGTAAAGCTAGAAATCTAAATAATATTCTCTTTTAAGACATAAACCAGGTACTGGTGGCTCATACCTGTAATCCTAGTTACTCAAAAGGCTGAGTCCTGACATTTGAGATTGGAGCCAACCAAGGAGGAAAAGTCCGAGAGACCCTTATCTCAAAATAATCGGCAAAATGCCTGTAGTAGAGGTATGGCTTAAGTCGTAGACTAGCAGCCTTAAGCAGAAAATCCAAGTGAGAGTGAAAGGTCAAGTTCCAGTATTGGCATGTGTGTGTGCGCATATGCAAACACACACACACACACACACACACACACACACACACACACACACACACACACACACACACATACACACAGAGGTACAGAATACTTCAGCCTTACTTCAGCCTTATCAGTCAGATAAACAGTATTTGGAGTTTGGAGCAAAGCTGAGTATGAACTCCTGGGTGGAAGGGATTGAGTGTCTGAGTTGGGTAATGGCACCATTGTGGCTGAAAGTACATATTCCCCACAGACTTGAGACTAATAAGAGGTCAAATGTTCTGACCCTAAGGCTGGAAACCAGAGAGTTCGAGACCTTATCTAGTGGTATTTTCTTAGTTGTCTTAATTTTACCAGCCCTTGGTTTCCTTATCTATAACTTTGACAATATCATGGGGTGCTTATGACACTTAAATAACTGAAGACTTGTGAGCCTTTAGCACGTGCTTGGCACAGTGAGCTTTCACTGAGTAGTTGTTCACAAGGATTCTACTCCATTGTTAAGTAACTCCATTATCACCAGCTCAGCTAGTGAGGTGACAGCAAACATCTTTGTCGCTCACTCAAGGCAGAATGTGACATGATGATACAGTTCAGAAACATTTATATTCTGTTGCTTATATTGTGACAGTGTTTGCTTCCAACTATCAGTCAAGCTTGACATCTTAAGAGGCCCATATAGTAAACAAAGATGTTTACTATACACATCTTTAAGTGTTCTTGTAAAATTACCATTAGAAGTTAGGTCAGAAATGACAGGAATAAGCACTTCCTTTCTTCCCTTCTTCCTTTCTTCCCTCCCTCCCTCTCTTCCTTCCTTTCTTTCTCCCTTCCTTCCTTTTTATTAATGAGACAAGGTCTCACTGTTTGGCCCAGGCTGCCTTTGAACACACAATCCTTCTGCCTCATTCACTGTGTGCTTGGAGTACAGGTATGCACCACCACACCCAGAATAGACATGTTTTCTTTACATGAGATTTCATTTTGAATCAGAAATTTGCAAATCATCTAAGCAATATTTATTGAAGTTTTTTATGTATGTAAGATGTGGAGACTACCCCCCCTCCAGCTGTCCAAGACTCTAGTAATTGGATATTTAAAGGTAACACAAAGTGACATTCCCAAACCTTAAGAATAAGAAGTATTAGCTAGAGGCTAATGCTCTCTCCTGTAATCCTAGCTACTTAGGAGACTGAGATCTGAGGATCATGAATCAAAGTCAGCCAGGGCAGGAAAGTCCATGAGACTCTTAACTCTAATGACCAAAGAGCTAGAGGTGGACCTGCAGCTCAAGTGGTAGAGTACTAGCCTTGAGCACAAAAGCTCAGGGACAGAGCCCACGTCCTGAGTTCAAGCCTCAGGACAGGTAGCAGGCACACTCACACACATGTGCTCACACACATACACACACACAGCACACACACACAGTTTAACCACAGAGAGCCAACATCTGTTCCCTGTGCCCCACAGACACACTCCCCTGTGGCAGTAGGTGCAGAGGTGCAGTCAATATAGGTTCCCTAGTGTTAGATAAATGGCACCGGTGGTCTAGGGAGGTGCCCTTGCCAAGTCCTCTCAAACTGTCTAGGAAAGCTCTTGAAAATTTTTCTGAGAGGAGAAAGGAAGGCGGCAGCGTCTGAGGAACCCACTATGAAGCTACCTGAGCAAGGACCCCGCCCTGCTATGTCCAGCTCAGTGAGGTCAGTGGCCTTCTCTATGGGGTGGAGAGGGAGCAACATCAAAGTCCCTGGTAGATGTCCCCTGGCACCATGCAGCTCAGCAGCATCAGCTGTGCTGTGACCCCATCAGGGATAACAGGTCCAGCTACAAGGACAGCTCTTCTTCTTCTTCTTTTTTACTTGTGAAAATACCATACAGAGGGGTTACAATTACAAGGGCAAGGTAATGAATACATTTCTTATCTGATTGTTGCAATGGGTCCACCTGTATCCCTATTTAAACGATTTGTTTTTGCCCTTCTCCTCCACAAATTATACCAACATCAAATACAGTGAAAGCAGGGCTTATACTGTGGGGGAGGGACATACAAAGCAACAACGAAATCATCTTATAAATATGTTAGAAACAATCACATGAAAGAAAAAAAGCAATTGAATCTTTATCTTGGGGTTCATTTCACCTAACATCAACTTATCTGACCGTTTCTGCTTGTCTCATGCATATACTAGTTATTGCAAATAAGGGAAACCATGGGACCTATGTTTCTTTGGGCCTGGCTTACTTCACTTAATATAATGTTTTCCAAGTCTTTCCATTTCCTAACAAATGGGGCAATGTCATTCTTTCTGATGGAGGCATAGAATTCCATTGTGTATATATACCACATTTTCTTGATCCATTCATCTACTGAGGGGCATCTGGGTTGGTTCCATATCTTAGCTATGGTAAATAATGCTGTGATAAACATAGTTGCACTGGTAGCTTTAGTGTGGTCTTGTTTGTGATCATTTGGGTAAATGCGCAAAAGTGGGATTGCTGGGACATAGGGGAGCTCTATGTGGGGTCTTTTGAGGAACCTCCATACTGCTTTCCAAAGTGGTTGAACAAGTTTACACTCCCACCAGCAATGCAGTAAGGTTTCCTTCTGTCCACATCCCCTCCAGCATCTGTTGTTATTAGAGCTTTTGATTATAGCCATTCTAACTGGGGTGAGGTGGTATCTCAATGTTGTTTTGATTTGCATTTCTTTTATGGCTAGAGAGGTTGAGCATTTCTTTATGTGTCTATTGGCCATCGTTCTTTCCTCTTCAGAGAAGTTCCTCTTTAAGTCTTTAGCCCACTTATTTATTGGGCAGTTGTTTCTTTGAAGGTTTGTTGTTGGGGGATTTAATTTTTTGAGTTCCAGGTATATTTTAGATATGAGACTCTTGTCTGTTGTATGGCTAGTGAACATCTTCTCCCAATCTGTGGGCTTCCTATTGATCTTGCTAGCTATGTCTTTGCCATGCAGAGGCTATGCAATTTCATGCAATCCCATTTGAAGGTCAGATCTTTTTGACAGGACTCTTGTCATTACAGCAGGGAATTCAGTAGCCCACAAGGAAGACACATAAGCAAAGTGTCATATGGTCATATAGGGCATTTTAAAAATTATTCCAGTATTTTATTCATTACTGGGGCTCTTTGGAAACATGGAGAACCACCCAATTGCACATTAATAGCAGACTAAACAATCGTAGTACTTCCGCATCCTGAGATGCTGTAGTAATGTGCACAGAGGGAAGGAATCCATGGCAGTGACCTGGATTGGTGTTCAGCATGAAACCCAAGTGAAAGGAAAAGGGAAAATACACTATGAATAGTCTTCTTTTCAACTTATATACGCTATCAAGACCTACAACAGTGTACACCTGAGGGAATCCGCTTAACTACAAGCCAAGCAGCATTTATTTATCTCCAAGGTTAAAAGGATTTCCCCTATTTTTATGACACAGATTTTAGTTTTTATTCCAGTCATGTGTTTTCATTATGGCATCTATGCATGTATATAGTAATATATTTTGATCATATTTACCTCAATTACTCTTTCCTATCCCCATCCCCCTCTGGAGTGTTTGATATGTTTATTTTCTTTTCTCATGTGCATATAATGTAATTTGACCATAGTGAGCATCTCTTTTAGACTTTCCCCTGCCATTTTATCCCTATTTATTTAACCCTCCCTTACATTTAGGTCCTCATTTTTTGTTCTGTTGGATTCTTTTTAAGTCATGGTTGCACATATAATAGAAGACTGAGAGGATATAAGGGCCCCCTTTTCCCTGAATCCCCACCAGCATTTTCGTTGTTTGTTATTTTAATGATGTCCATTGTGACTGAAGTGAATCTCATGTATTTGTTTGCATTTTGTTTGTGGCTAAGGATGTTTGGTACATTTTCATGTACTTCTTCATGAACCATTTCTTTATGAATCTTGGGTACTTCTTTTGTGAGCTCTCTTTTCAATCCTTTGCTCCTTTATTAATTAGATTATTCTTTGGGCACCTAATTTTCTGAGCTCTTTATATATGTGAGATATGAACCCTTTGGCTGATGGACTAGACTGGCTGAGTTTTATGTCATGCTTCTATTTAGGAATACTTATGACATGTCTGAAGCCATCCATCATTTTTCCTATTGCATTTCCCTGGCAGCTCAGGGAGCCTGGCTTACACAAGCTTTCTAGGCGTGGGAGTCTTGGCTCTGGATCCAGAACTACTTCTAGTATCTAGGTTCCTCCACTTCGTAGCCATGTGACTTCCTTACTTTCTCTGAAGCTTAATTTCCTCACCTTTGCAATGGGACTAATAATAATACTTAATTTCCAGGCATTAGTGAGCCATATTAGTATACAGATATTTAGCATTGTGCCTGGCACAGACATTTAGGACCATGCCCAACACTAATTGATAGATGTTGTTAAGATGGTTCTAAATGGCGGTGGAATGAGAGCGTAAAGGGGGAAGAAAGAAAAATAGCCAGTCCTCTATACATTTTAACAGTCAGGGAAATGATTTCAAGACAAGAGAATGATAGAATGGATAAGATTTGATTTTTTTTAAATGAGTAACAGTAGAACTGTAGATGACCATTGGATGTAACTGGCTATTGCGTTTACTCCTAACACTCATGGAGGAGTGCCTGTAAACAGGGAGATAGAGAGTCTTTCCTGGGCATCCTTGAACTTAGGTGACAAGGACTGAGTGTGCTGATTATTATGATGGAGACTCCAGAAAAGAACCAGGCAGAGAACAGCTGTTCCATCTATTTCTGATTAGACCACCGACTCATTACACCAAAGGGGATTTAGGAACTGTATTGAAAAATCAGACAATCTGCTCCAAATCTAAACAGATAACTGTCAACTTAATTTACTGCCTGGATGAATTCAGAAGGGTGTGTGTGTGTGTGTGTGTGTGTGTGTGTGTGTGTGTGTGTGTGTGTGTGTGTGTGTGTGTGTGTAATTAGTCTCTTCCTCTACACTGGGAGGACATGAGGAATGTGAGTAGATTGCATGAGTAGATCCCATGCATCCTTAGGTAAAATGATGTTTATCTTATTCCTTCAGAAGTTGTGTTCTTCACCATTTTGATTTATTTAATAATCAACTGACCTTTTTCCTAAATAGGTCATTTTATTGTGTAGCCAGTAACATTGGTTCTGGAGATTTTTGCCCAAGGAGGTTGAATATATTTATATCTGGATGTGTCCATATGTCAAACAGATATTTCAATCTGTATTTGAAAGCTGTTAAGGAGACAGAGCACTTTGAAATTTCCTGCTCCATAAAATCAAATAAAAACAAATGCTCCTGACATATCATCAGACATTTTCAAAAGATCAAAAGTAAATTGTAAAAATGAGGCTTAATTTCATAAGACATAAAATCAGAAGTGAAAACAAGATCTAGGCTTTTTTCCCTAATGTAATTATATTCTGTGTACTTAAATACTTAATTTCCCATTTACGTAGTATAATAGACTGATTATATTTGTATGTAAGTAGTGTGTGTGTTTTCTAATGTTTTAACAATGTAATACCATTTTTCTAATCAAATGACTTCTACAAGATAAATAGGATCTTTGCCTTTAGCATGATTTTCTCCTATACAGTTATACTGTTAGAATATGCTAGAATAATAGGATAAAATTGAGCCTTCTGGAGAATAGAATGGACTATAAGCAGGTCTCTGAACCATTAAGAGTTTAAATTGTCATGAGTTTTAATAATATTAAAAGCAGACTTTTAAAAAAGATTTAAAAAGCTATTATCTCTCAAACCTTATCCTAGCCCATTCTGTAACTTTCTGAAAATTTTTCTACCTTTACTTTAGATAAAGGAGGTAGAAGGTAAAAAGGAGTTCTTTGTGCTAGTGATGACAGTACTGAGAAATTCTTTTTTAAAAGACCTGAAGAGCTAGATATAAGATGATATACAGTCATGTCACTGAACAGACATTTGCTTTGAGAGATGTGTCATGAAGTGATTTTTGTCAATGTGTGATTATCAGAGTGTGATAAACACAAACTTAGATGGCTCTGGTGTTACTAGGCCATGTGATCCTACAGATTCACCACTGTATAACAGTCCATCATTGGCCAAAACTTTACTCTACTAGACCATTTCCAGTTACTTTGATGAAGTACCTGAAGCTGGAAATACATTCGTAATATTGAATGTGCATACTGAAAATGGAACTTGGTAACTTGAGTGGATTGATGAGGTTGAGATAGTGAGTGGGGTGAATGATGGAAAGGGTGATTTTGATGAAGATGCATTGAACTCATAAATTGACATATAGAATTAAAACCCATTTGTAGGGGCTGGGAAGGTGGCTCAGCGGTAGAGTGCTTGCCTTGCATATGAGGCTCTGGGTTCGATTCCTCAGCACCATATAAGCAAAAAGAAAAAAATCCAGAAGTGGCACTGTGGCTCAAGTGGTAGAGTGCTAGCCTTGAGCTGAAGAGCTGAGGGACAGCGCCCGGACCCAGAGTTCAGGCCCCATGACCGGACCCCCCCCAAAAAAACAAACAAACAAATCCCTTTGTACAACTACAAAGGGTATTTTGTTGGTCATGGGGCTTAAACTCAGGGCCTGGACATTGTCCCTGAACTTTCTCACTCAAAGCTAGCACTCTACCACTTTGAGCCACAGGGCCACTTCTGATTTTCTGGTGGTTTATTGAAAACAAGAGTCTCATGGACTTTCCTGCTGGGGCTGGCTTCAAACCATGATCCTGGAGGATCTAGAAGACAATCCGTCTCCTTACCTTTTCCTTCTTCTAGGTTCTGCCTGCATTACCAGCTCCTGACTGCCTCCTCCATCTTCAGAATCAGTAGTAGAATGGCCTTCATCTCCCTCTCTCTGACCTCTGCTCCCAGTGTGTCACCTTTGCTCTGATCTGTTCTTGTGAACACATTTCCTGCTTTGACCCTTTGCCTTCCCCGTGTTAAGTACTCTTGTAATTCTACTGGGTCCTCCCAGTCAATCCAGAATAATTTTTCCATCCAAAGAACACTATTGAATTGGAACTTTGGGGGAATTTTCAATAGTTCCTTGCAACCTCAAACTCAAGATTCTGAAATAATGTCTCATTCTCCTCCTACCATACCTCAAAAATTCATTCTTTCTGGCCCAAATCCCTCCCTTCCCCTCCTACCACTATTAGTCATAAATTCCAAATGCTATTAGTCATAAATTCCATTCACTTCTAGAATCCTACTCCTCTTAAAAGGAATCTCTTCAAGAGGCTGGTTTTGACCAGTCTCAAATGATGTCCTCACCATTTAGTGACGTTCTGACATCAAGCACATTTTGCATTGTTTTGTAACTTCTTTCTCATTTTTACCCTACTGCTCCCACCTAGCACCTAGTTCTGTGCAATACTGGTAGTAAATGTACAGGAAACTGTGTTAAGCTAAAAATAATAATCTTAGCACAAGAGATGTGTCAAACCAGCTCAGGGTTAATTAAAGTAAGTGCTAAAAATTCAGGGAAATTAAGTGTACTATGGATTTGGATGACTTGGAAAACTGTATAGCCTAAATTGGGACTTGAGAGATAAGTAGAATTGAGGTAGAAAGAGGAAAACACAGAAGATAATGGGATATTGCAAAACTCGTGTAGCATAAAGGAAATACAAAGAAAGAAAACTGTAGTCTAAATAGAAGCAATCTCTTTATTCTGGGATCTTTGACTATTACTAGAAGTCATAATATTTCATGTTCACATTAATTAAAATTTGTCATAGCAGAACTCCAATTTTTCAATATCTTGCCATGATTCATAGTCATTCATTCACTTAATTGCTTATTGGGGGTTTGCTGTGATTATTATGCAAATTAGTGCTATGACTCAGATGGAGGAACTTACTGAATCAAAGCAGGAGGAAGAGCTTTTGAGGAGGCATTCACTGGGGAGGAATTTAAGAAAAGCAGCACCACTCCCACCATCCAAGCTCCAGCAGAGACCACAGCTTTTAATAGGTCATCAGACCCTGTCCATATTGGACATAAGGGACATCCTTCCTTCTCTAAAACAGAACTGGAAAGGCTAGGCTCACTGTTTGATTTGCTGCTTCTTTAAAAATGGCAATATCTACATGAAAAGGCTGTGGCCCTTAAGTTGAGAACTTTAAGGATGCACCTGGCCACAATCTGTAGATAACTTATTGGCTGATAACTTGAGATAAAAACTATGGGATCTGAGACCTGAAATATCTCTTGGTCTTAATGAATGTTTCAAAACAAACTAACGTGTGAGTAGTTACCATGTTCCAGGAGTTAATATTATGACAGCATAGAGTTAAAAAAACAATAATGCAACAATTACAACAAATAACACTAAATGGCTTCAAGGGACACATGGCTTTTGAGAGAAACAAACACAAAAACAGAAATTTTCAACGGGATATGATCAGAATTCTAAATACCATTGGACCCTAATTTGATAGAAGCTCTGGTCCTGCCATAAGTTCACAGTCTTCAAACCTTATTCACTCCTCTCCAGCTTCAGTCCTTATCTGCTCCTCTGGTCTATCTTATCTCTCATATCTTATCCCCTCATACAGGGATGATAGCTTTGTAGTTGAAAAAGTTTCCATTGTTCCTTCTCAACACAGAAACAGCTGAATACCTCACACTTGAGTCTGAACTCAGGAAACGGATATGTCAAACCTTTCATAATTTGGCACATACTACTGTATTTACATGCCCCCCCTCTTCCCCTGGTCCCCAATCAAACCTTTTTTGGGGGGGGTCGTGGGGCCTGAACTCTGGGCCTGAGCACTGTCCCTTAGCTCTTCAGCTCAAGGCTAGTGCTCTACCACTTGAGCCACAGCACCACTTCCGGCTTTTTTTTCTTTTTGCTTATGTGGTGCTGAGGATCGAACCCATGGCCTCAAGCATGCAAGGCAAGCACTCTACCACTGAGCCACCTTTCCAGCACCAATCAAACCTTTGTGTTTACTTTTTCCTCTCCTAAAATTGTCCTCTCTTTTCTTTTTTTCTCTATTTTTTTATTGTGAAAATACCATACAAAGGGGTTACAATTACATGGGCAAGGTAATAAATACATTGCTTACCAAGCATTGTTGCCTTCTCCTCTGTTTCCCCTTCCCATTCCTTCCCATCTCCCCCCACACCGCCTCCCCCACGCCAAAATTGTAAAGTTTGTTTTTCAACATGTCTTGTACATCTCATTGTTGCAATGGGTCCACCTGTATCTCTATTTAAACAATTTGTTTTTTCCCTTCCCCTCCACAAATTATATCTACATCAAATACAGTGAAAACAGGGGTTATACCATGGGGCAGGAACATACAAAGCAACAAAAAACATCTTATAAGTATGTTAGAAACAATAGCAAGAAAGAAAAAAACATTGAGTCCTTATCTTGGGTTTCATATACTAGTTATTGCAAATAAGGGAAACCATGGGACCTATGTTTCTTTGGGCCTGGCTTACTTCACTTAATATAATTTTTTCCAAGTCTTTCCATTTCCTAACAAATGGGGCCATGTCATTCTTTCTGATGGAGGCATAGAATTGTGGAAATTGTCTTCTCTGTACCCACTTTACCTCCTGACAGAAGTCCTCCTAAATGAGCTGTGGAAATGGCTGCCTAAATATTAGTATTCACTAGGCAACCTTTCACTTTATTCCAGAAGGAATATGACTAATGTCTATGCCTATGTCTGATGGCTCTGTCTTGTTTCCAAATTCACTGTTAACCAATAAAGAGCTAAGATTTCTGTTGCATTCATTTATAATTTTTTTCAGCACCATGGACAGTGCCATGCCAACAGAAACTCAATAAATATTCAGTGCTAGAGGCAACACATACCTTGAATATTGATGAGATAGTTAGAAATGCAGATTAAAAGACAGCACCTTTATGTAATAAGATCATTTATTGGCATTAGTGATATATCTTGTAATTACTAAGAAACCTAAAAGACTATTTTGCAATATTTGGAAAAAACAGACAGACCAGTGGTTAGGGAAAACTGGTATTTTAAGAGAAATATTCTGGCAGCTACTTCCATGGTGGGAGAATAAAGTTGGGGATGAAGAGAAGCTACAAGACAGGTACAATGAATCAGAAGAGAGCAGTAAGTGAATAATACCTTAGCCTGGAAACTTAAGCATATATATAGAAAACTCCAATGGCATTAGGAGTTATTTAAGTATTCCTGTAGCTCATTTGACTAATAGAAATAAGTCATCAAGCTGTCTTTCTAGAAATTTATCTAAGTCCATTTCTAGCCAAGTAAATCATTAAGAGGTATTTTCATATTTTCTACAGCAATGATTTTTTTTTGTAAGCCCAATCCTTGAGGAATTCCTTTGTCAGTTCTTGAGATTTGTTTTTGAATAGTGATATGTAGATATATGCACTGATGGTTTCATAAGAATTAATTGCAATATCCTGTTTACCTGTGTGGAGTAAAGAGTGTATCATTATGCTACAATCACAAGTAAGACTTTTGAATAAAATTTGTGCACATTGGAAATGACATCTGTGATTTGGTTTGAGCCAGAGTACATCAATGCAGTTATCTCACAGTGTTGGCGGTGCTGCTGGGGACTTATTTATTGGTTGCCCAATAAATAAGTGGGCGAAAGACTTAAAGAGAAACTTCTCTGAAGAAGAAAGAAGGATGGCCAATAGACACATGAAGAAATGTTTAACATCCCTAGCCATAAAAGAAATGCAAATCAAAACAACATTGAGATATCACCTCACCCCAGTTAGAACGGCAAAAATCAAGAACTCTAACAACAACAGATGCTGGAGGGGATGTGGACAGAAAGGAACCTTACTTCATTGTTGGTGGGAATGTAAACTTGTTCAACCACTTTGGAAAGCAGTATGGAGGTTCCTCAAAAGACTTCACATAGAACTCCCCTATGACCCAGCAATCCCACTTTTGGGCATTTACCCAAATGATCACAAACAAGACCACACTAAAGCTACCATCACAACTATGTTTATTGCAGCATTATTTACCATAGCTAAGATATGGAACCAACCCAGATGCCCCTCAGTAGATGAATGGATCAAGAAAATGTGGTATATATACACAATGGAATTCTATGCCTCCATCAGAAAGAATGACATTGCCCCATTTGTTAGGAAATGGAAAAACTTGGAAAAAATTATATTAAGTGAAGTAAGCCAGGCCCAAAGAAACATAGGTCCCATGGTTTCCCTTATTTGCAATATCTAGTATATGTATGAGTCAAGCGGAAAATGTCAGATAATGTGAGGTCAGGAAAAAATTATATTAAGTGAAGTAAGCCAGGCCCAAAGAAACATAGGTCCCATGGTTTCCCTTATTTGCAATATCTAGTATATGTATGAGTCAAGCGGAAAATGTCAGATAATGTGAGGTCAGGAAAATGAACCCTTAGATATGTATTTTAATGTTTTTTTCTTTCATGCATGTGTTTCTAACGCATTTACAAGATTATCTCTTTGTTGCTTTGTATGTCCCTCCCCCACAGTATAACCCCTGCTTTCACTATATTTGATGTCAGTATAACTTGTGGAGGAGATGGGGAAAAACCAGTTGTTTAAGGATACAGGTGGACCTGTTGCAACAATGAGAAGTACAAGTTGTCATGTCCAAAACGAGCTTTACAACGTCGGTGCGGGGGGGGGGGGAGAAGGGGGGGAAGGAGAAGGACTGGGATTGAGGGGGAGGGGGGAGGCTGGGAAGGGATGTGAAGGGTAAACCAAAGGAGGAGGCTGCAATGCTTGGTAAGAAATGCACGCATTATCCTGCCCATGTAATTGTAACCCCTCTGTACAGTATGTTCACAAATAAAATAAAATTAAAAAAATTTAAAAAAAAGAAGTGGGTTGGTACTCAGTCTTAGAACTAGAAATCTTCTATGAAGTAAAGTTTACGTTGAATGAAGTGTACACGAACTATAAATGTATAATTGGGTAAGTTTGTCAATGCTTGTGTAACCACACCTTAATAAAGTTATAGATCACTTCTGTTACCCCAAAAACGACACCGGTGCTTTCCTGGGTAGTCTTCATCTCACATCATCCCCATTGCTCTAATTTCCATCACCATTCATGAATTTTGTCTTAGTTGCTTAACTTCATTGAAAGAATTATGCAAGGGATGCTATTGCTTTCGGCTTCTGTCTCTCAGCCTGTCTCCACAGGCTGAGACTGATCACTGTTGTGCATCAGAATTTCATTGCTTTCTGTTGATGAGTACTAATCTGTTTTTTTGAACACATCACAGATTATAAATGTATTTTCTTTTGTAACATGTACTTTTAGGTCATTTCCAGTTTTGCCTTTACACTATCAAGCTTTTAGAACATTTTTGAGGGTTGGTTTTTTTCCCATTTGTTGATTACACTTACTGGCTCAGAAGGTAAATGCTTAACTTTATGCATTGTCATTTCTTTAATCTGACTTTACCAGTTTACAATGGTAATTTAACAATTATGTTAGTTTAATGAAAGCTTTAGGAGTTTTGTGTCACTTAGTGTTTGTTTTCAGTTTTCTCATGTATGTGAACTAATATCTCATTGAGTTTTTAATTTGCCTCTCTCTTGGGTGTCTTCTCATATGCTCTTTTTTCCCATTTATCTATCTTTTAGTAAGGCTATGTTCAAGTCCTTAGCTCATTTTAATTGTTTTTCCCCCACTACATCCTGGTATAATTGCTTATATGGGTGCAAGTCCTTTATCTTCTATTATTATTAATGTTTTCCCACAGTTTGGAACATACTCCTTTCATTTCCTAAGTGATGTCTTTGAGGAAGAGAAATTTTTTATATTTTTAATATATATTTATATTAAAGATACTGTACGGAGGGGTTACAGTTACATGAGTACATTTTCTGTTGAGCATTGTTACCCCCTCCTTTGATTTTCCCCTACCATTCCTTCCCTCCTCACCTCCCCAACTCCTCCTTCCTTACCCCTCAAAGTTGTAAAGTTCATTTTCAACGTAAGTATCTTACACATCTCAATGGGTCAATGGGTCAACCTATAATGTCTTATTTATCACTTCTTAATTTTAATGGATTTTTATATAAAGAAATAAAAATATTTTCTAGAAACTATGTAATCTTGGCTTTTAAGTTTGTGATCCAGTTTGAGATGACTTTTGTGTACAGTAGAGTTTGGGATCTATTTTATATATGTTGATCATCCATGTGTCCCTGTGCTGTTCTTTTCCTTTGCTGAAATGCTTTGACGGCCTCATTGGAATCACTTCACTGTACATGAATGGATCTGTCTCTGGAATCTACCAGTTCTTTGGTCAGTTTGTCCATCTTTATCCTAGTTCTGCATTGCTTTGATTACTATAACTTTAAACCAAGTCTGAAGATCAGTTACTGTAAGTTCTCCAACTATGATTTTTAGGTTCTCTTATTTATATAAGATCTTTAAACTTTTATGAAAAAATATTAAAACCTGGGATTTTAATTGACATTCAATTGAATCTGATTATGAATTTTGGGATAACTGGATATACTAATAATGGTACGTCTTCATGTACACAGACATGGCTATCTCAATAGTGTATTATGGATTTCATTAAAGAGGGGCTTGAACATCTTTTATTAACTTGTTTCTTAGGTGTTTTAAATTTTGCATGGAATTATTCTTCTAGTTTTCTAGTTGTTTACTGCTAAGATATTGAAATACATTTGGTTTGTTTTTTAATATATATTGACTTATGTTCCCCATGACACCTCTAAACCAATTTTTTAGTTACTAATAATTCTCTTGTAAATTTCTTAACATTCCTCTATATATAGTCATTCCATTTGGAGCAAATGAACTGTGCTTCTGCTTCATAGGTCTGTGCAAACATTAGTTCTATTACTTGCTTCATTGCACTGGCTTGTTATATTCCAAATTTAGTTGTTGAACAAAACTAATGAGCAAAGATGTCTTTCTTATTTACAAACTTAGGGAGATAGTGTTCAGTGTCTCAGAGTATTGTATTAGGGGTTTTTGTAGTTAGTTTTTGTCATATAAAGCATGACCCTGACTATGCTTAGTACTTTTAAGACTTTTACTATGGATGGGTTTGAATTTTACCAGAGGCTTTTTATGCATAGTTTCAAATGATCGTATCTGTTTTTTCTCCATCATTTTGTAATTATGGAGATTTGCAGGGTTGATTTTCAAATATGAAACCAACATACCTTTCCTTGTATTTCTTATCTTGAAAGTGATAGATAGATAGATAGATAGATAGATAGATAGATAGATAGATAGATAGATGATAGACAGATAGATCACACAAATACATTTATACATGTATATACATATATACCTTTTATATATGACTAGGTTTGGTTTGCTAGTATTTTAAGAATCTTAGTGCTCACAGATGATATGTAGATCTCTGGTAACATATTGTATGAGTACCATTAGCATCACAAAAAGAGTTGAAAAGTGATTCCCTCACTTTGATTTTTAAAGATAGTTTTCATAAGACTGACTATTTTTCTCATCAAAGGGTTGATTTTAAAAAAGGATTGATGAACCCCTCTGGTATGAAGCTTTCTTTGGAAATTTATAATTCATTTATTTAATAGATATTGGAAGAATCTATTTTTTTCTATTTTATGTTTTATCAGTTCTAGAAATACTAAGGTTTTCAAGGAATGTATCCATTTAATTCTAGTTGTTCAATATGTTAACAAAAATGTATACATAATTGTCTTTGTAATTTTCATTTTATTGTCAAGGTGATGTGCAGAGGGGTTACAGTTACATAAGTAAGGTAATAATTACATTTCTTGTCTAACTTTTACCCCTCCATCATTTTTCACTCTCTCTCCTTCTCCCCCATTTTCCCCCAAAGTTGTACAGATCATTTCCAACATATTGTGTTAGTATCGCTGTTGCATAGGTTCCCACTTTGTCCTTTGTCCTACTATTTTGTTGTTCCCCTTCCCTTCCCTAATTCCGATAAACATATATACAATACCCAGAGTGCCAAAATTGAATATAGTGACAACAGAGGATAAACCATAGGGGGAGAAACACAAATGAAAAAAGTCACATAGTACATTGAGAAAAACAACAAAGAAAAACCTCTGATAGTACTGAGGTTTTCAAGGACTGTATCCATTTAATTCAAGTTGTTCAATATATTAACATAAATGTATACATAATTGTCTGTTTTATAGAACGTCTGGTAGAATCTCCGCTGCTATTGATATTGGTATTTAAATTTTCTCTCCAGTTTTGTTAACCAGTTTTCTTTTTTATTCAGGATATATCATATTCTGCTACAAGCATAGTATCTGAGTCCTTTAAGGTTTTTTTTAATGCACATTTGTATAACATTAGGTTTGGTTAGGGTGTGTGAATAGAAGTTTATGTTCTCATGCTTTTGACAATGTGCTATCAGCCATAATTATGCTTTTCCCAACCATGACTGCAACCTCAGGCCAAAAGAACCATCTGCCTTTCCCTCTTGTTTTCTGTTAAGATCATTTCCATCAAAATGATGTCCACTGAACATAGCACTTAGAATGCCAATCACCCATCATTCCACGTGGAGGGAGCCTCTTTCCCTCCATCAGATGAAATGGGAGCACCCTGCACTTCCCTGCTCTGCAAAACCTCTATACAGACAGTTGGCTAAAAGTAATTTAGCACAACGATGCCTCCACAGGTACAAAGCAAAGTTGACGTTGAAAAATGCAAAAAAGAAATAGGAAGGGATTCCTATGCTGTTGCAGAGATCTTTTCTCTCAAAGGAATTCCCTAGAAGGGCAGAATGGATAGAGACACCTTTATCATTTCAGAATTCTTGAAGGGAGAAGATTAATAGAAAAGAGGGGGAAACAGGTGAGACCCCCACTGGGCATAAAAGACAAAACAAGTTGCTTCATGACTTGTGGGAACATTTGTTTTTACAGTTCTCTCTTAGGCTTCCAGAGGTGCTCAGTACTCCAGCTGAAGTACTTCTGATCAAGATACCTCTGATCCTGTATCTCTGAAAAAAAGATATGTTGTATATATATATGTGGACATGCCAAAATCAAATTCTTCGTTCAGCTAACTGATACTAATAAAAATGTAGAAAAGCCATGTGCTTCTGGCTCACACCTGCAATCCTAGCTACTCAGAAGGCTGAGATCTGAGGATTGCTGTTCAAAGCCAACCTGGGCAGGATAGTTTGTTAGACTCTTATCTTCAATTAACCACCAGAAAATCAGAAGTAGAGCTGTGGCTCAAAGTGATAAAGCATTAGCCTTAAATGAAAGAAGTCAAGGACAAGGCCCAGGCCCTGAGTCCACGCCCCAAAACTGATCCAAACAACAGGAAAAAACAAACTTTAAAAAAACTAAAAAAGGCAACTCAAGAAGACCTGGAGAAAAGTGTTTGTATTCTGCTTAGATTGCAAAATAATGCTTATGAACTAATGGCATTATAGCTGTATTTTATTTTTAAGGTCAGTAAAACTTACTGAGTAACAGTGTGTTTTTCTTCTCCCCTGAAATTGTTTCTCTTCCTAGTTTTGAAAACATGTAATAGCTTACAAAACAGTATTAGAAATATTTGTCTCCTCAAATACCCTTCTTTTTCCCACAATAAATGCTCTGTGGGGCTGTAAAATAGTGTCTCTTGCTAAACATCAGTAATTCAGTAAATCATACCATTGACCTTCCAGTCAATGAATCCTTGAGTTCTAAAAATATTCAAGTGCAGTTTTGTTATTCTTATTCACTATTTATTGGCTTGGTACTTGACTCCAGCTCTTATGCCGGGCATGTTTGAATAACATGCCTGCTAGGTCTGGAGACCTTAGTTCTTCCTTCCCTGAGATCTGTTTATGAAGCATTTACTGAAGATCAGAGGGTAGAGGCCCATTACAAGTGTCTTGACCTGTCTACCACTCACATTCCACCACCAACAAAGTTGTATCACAGTTTCTTCTTTTAGGCTTGTTGTGAGAAACAAATTTCAATCATGTATCATTTAATCAACAAGATCCACTCTAAGAAATGAATCATGAGGCAAGAAAAAAAAATGATACACTTAAAAATGCAGCTAACAACTTGGTTGCCAGTGTCTCAGGCCAGTAATCCTAGCTACTCAGAAGGCTGAGTTCTGAGGATTGAGGTTTCAAAGCCAGCCTGGGCAGGAAACTCTGTGACACCCTTATCTCTAATTAGCCACCAAAAAGAGCCACAAGTGGCACTCAGGTGGTAGAGCTCTAGTCCTAAGCACAAAAGCTCAAGGACAGCACCTAGACTCTTAAGTTCAAACCTCCAGGACTGGTGCATGTGCACGTGTGTGCACACACACACACACACATACTCATGCCTGCACACATATAAAATTAACAAACAAAGATGTATGAGGTTATCATCACCATAAGGTGGCACACTGGTTTACAATCAATGTTTTTTTTATAAAAAAGAACTATACTTTTAAATGATCAAATATCTGGTATTGTCTATACATAAACCATTATTGTAGCCACGTATGATCATTATCAAGTGTTATTTACTGAACGTGGTTGTATGTGCTGTCATTGTGGCCTTTGTAAATACCAGCATCACACCAACCCCATGAGTAATTGTTGCCTGCCACAATATAATAATGGCCACACTCTCACTAAATGATAGGAATTTTCAACACCATTATAATTTTAGAGAACCACAGACCTAAGCAACATTGTGCTGTGCATGGCTGTAATACATGGATGTGAATATTGTGATTATATACCTCGTGCTTAACACTCACCCAAGAACTTGTGTAATTATTGTTATTAACAGGTTAGTAGGAAGTTCCAGTTATTATCCCCTTTTTGCTGAGAAGGAAACTACAACACAAGTTTAATAACTTACCTGAATTTCACAGGCCCAGTGTGGAGTGACACGGGGTCTCAGGTGCTGTTTGGGAACATCTTCTCTAATGCAGTAGTGAAAACTCCTTCTCCAAGTGGGAAAATGACCAGAATCCATATTCATAGTAATCTGTTTCATCCAACTGTGGAGGAATTTGAGGCTCAACACAAAAGACTTCAGGAAAAATTTACTCTCAAATCATCTAAACTAACTGATATTCTTCATAATGTATTTAGTATGTTGGTATATGTGTCAATCGAGTTTTTAGTGACATTGGAGAGACTGTAAGTCTATTTTATGATAATTGTAGCAGTCAGCATTTAGTAAGTGATTGCATTATTACCATAGTTATTATCATTTTAATCTTAGGTGTTTTACAACTGTCTAAAACTTTGTATATTAAGAGTGTGATATGACAACACATAAGACTCACCAATGAGAAAGGTTTATTAAGACTTGCATAGTATTTCTGAAAAATTATAACATATATCATTAATGTGAATCATATGGAAGTTTAAGTGTAGTACTTGGAGCTCAGGTTCTCTGGGCCTTTAGTCTGTGTTCAGCAAACACTCTGAAATTAAAATGCTGCAACTATATAAAATCCTTTATTAAAAGGTTTTGACGACTGGGCACCTGTGGCTCACCTTGTAATCTGAACTATTTAGGAGGCTGAGTTCTGAGAACTGAAATCAAAGTCAGCCTAGGCAGGAAAGTCCTGAGAATCTTACCTCCAATTAACCACCAAAAAGTTGGAAGTGGAGCAATGGCTCAAATGGTAGAGCACCAGCCTAGAGAATAAAGCTCAGAGAGAGTAGCTAGGCCCTGAGTTCAAACCCCAGTACTGACACACACACACACACACACACACACACACACACACACACACACACACACACACACACACACACACACACACACACACACACACACACACACACACGTCCTCAAGCCTACCTCATGTCTTGGCTCTTTGACTACACATTGGTTGGTCTCAGTGAACTCTGTACCTCCAGTTTTGTCTTTAGACTGAGGTGACCTCATGTATCTGATGGCCTTGTCTCTATAGCTCATTCACAGGAGAATTCCTCTGTAGTGTGACTCTTTTAACATCTTATAACTGAAGACATTGTTCAGTTGGAAAAGTGGAGCCCATACCCTCATCATGCTGCTGGCCTACGAGGATGTGGTTCTCACAGTATTGGCATAGCCTGCAGTGCATTGTTCTCCAAACCAAGTCTATACATGTGTGCTTTTGCAACTGCATAGGCTCCCTCTGGTAGCAGGAAGTCACAGTGTGGACAGGAAGGATCAGAGAAGGCAGACAGACATGCTGGGATGAAGCCTAGGGGCACTATTTGCCTTTGGCGATAGCACGTTGGGGAGTTATTTCATTTCATTAGTTTCATTTCATTAGTTCAGTGCCTGCTTTAATCCAGCTCCACAGTCAGACAATTGCCTCCATGTCAAAGGATTAATAGCCTAAAGCTGTGAACAACTCTGCATTCTGTATCATTTTAACATTCCTCCTTGCACCTACCTTTTCTACCAACAAACAACTCTCAGTTTTCCAGTGAGGAGAACTGAAGTCTATATCAAGATACAGTGGTTAGTAGAAGAACTTGAACTCAGGTCACATGATTCTGCTTCCAAGTAAACTTCCAAGCTTCTAAGGAAAAGCTACTTTTAAGGAAATGGACTTTTTCTCCCTTAAGTTATCTCTGGCATGTATTCCCTGAGCTTAAGTAACATTTGGTTGTTTTTTCCATAGCTCTGGAATTATTAGAGTAAACTTTAGCATTACAAAAATGTATTTGTAAGTAAATTTCCCCAGTATGTTTTATATTTGTAATTGACAAATCTCTAAGACTTTCAGGTAATGTGCAATAATATATCCAGAGTATACTTAAATGAATGGTTATAGTATAAAAATAATAATATGACATGACTATAATTTTAAGTATTTAGCAATCAAATGGAAAAATAATTAGAAATTATTTTCACAAACAGTAATTTTTACTTTGTTGTGCTTTTTTCTGTCCACATAAAAGATGTTATACTTTAACATTTGATTGATCTTAGTTGAGAAGGAATATGAACTCTGCTTTCATTAAGACTGTATAATATAGCCTAAAGTTCCTTTTTCTTATGTAGTACCCAGAATTGAACTTTGAGCCTAGAAAGTGCTCTGACCTGAATCTTCCTCCACCCCAGTCCTTTTGATATGATTTGTATTTGGGAAATGATCTCATTGCCACCTTTGTCTGGACTGGTCTCAAAGTTGCTGTTCTTCTGCCTCTCTGCCTCCCAGAAAGCAAGGATTAGAGTTGTGCACTAAGTTATTTTTCATTATATAACATATATTGACTCCCCAACGTTTTAACTACAGGTCTGAGATTCTGTCTTTACACAGATTGTATGTCAACATTTAAACTAACTTACATTCTTTTCATAAAAGAATTTTATGTATATGTGTCAGCCAGCCTTTTTGTCTTTATGGCAAAATACCTGACATAAACAACTTCAGGGAGGAAAGATTTGTATTGGTTCATGTGACCTATTTCCTTCAACTATGACCCACTTTCTAAAATTTCTAGCACCTCTCAAAATAGCACCACCATGGGATTAAACCTTCAATATTCAAACCTCTTCTGCAGGGTGTGGGGGGGAGTGATATGTAAATCATACCATGCTGAAAATTCTCCCCAATGGTACTCATAGAATCTGTTATTGAATAATATCACTAATTCTGCCATTCAAACAATTGCACTGTCTTGTAAAAAATGCTTTTTCTAGTCACTGGTGGTTCATATCTATAAATACCAGATACTTATAGAACTGAGATCTAGAAGGTTATAGGTTGAAGCCATCCCAGGGAGAAAAATCCACAAGATTCCATCTCTAAATTTAACCAGCCAAAAGATGGCCTGGAGGCATGGCTCAAGTTATAGAATGCCAGCCTAGTGAGCGTGTGGCCATGAGCTCTAGTACTAGAAAAAAAAATCACCTATAGTTCAGGTTATACTGAGGATAATTTTATTCTGATTATTTTTAACTCATGATTTAATGTGAGGATTTGGAAGCAGCTTGGTGTTCAAATTATGACATTAACTGACCTTCAACCATATGTATGTAGGCAAGTCATTTAAAGGCATTGCCAATTTAAAAAAAAAACTAGAGGGAATAATTTTTTGCATCCAGTTGACTGAACAAATAGGATATGAACATCCCAGAGTATCACTTACAATGTGTAAGAGTTATTTTCAAATAAACTTTTATTGCCATCTGTAAAAAAGACTTTAAAACTTCCTAGCATGATTGGGGAAGTTAATCATTTTTATGCTGTGTTGTGTTTGTGTACCAAAGATAGGCTTTCTAGATTCATCAATACTTAGCACTTCTGTGAAGAATAATCTCAGTGATGGTGAAATTCCCATTATTGGCTAGAGCTGAAATATTATCCAAATTACACCCGTGCTTGTTGAGTTAGGTTCCCTGCCTATGCCAGGTTGGCTTGGAAAAGTAAATCTCTCTTCCTTGCATCACTAAGGGCAGATGGGGACCAGGAAGGCCTGAGTCCTTTCATCCTCAGAGTTGGTACATAAGACCCTAACATATATGACTCAGACAGAGGTCATTTTGCATCGGAGTATTTACATAAAAGCAGTAAATAAAGGATAATGAAATAAAAATTTAGAATTAGCATTGGAAAGTAGAAAAGACTTAGACGTCAGAGTCTAAGAAAGTTTAAGGGCCACAGACTAAGTAACAAATCGAACAAAAGCAACTTACGTGCACTTGGGTAAATGACTTAGTAACCTTAAGATTCCAAAAGAGAAAACCTATGGTATCACTGTCACATAATTATTGTGGATCCAGCGGATATGAAGGTACCTGAAAATTGCCCTGAGGAGGTTTTAAATGTCAAATAGGAATCTGCAAGTGCATATCAATAAATATTCAATACGAACCTTCATTATCACAAAGCTTAACTTAGTTTGGTGACATTGAAAGAAAAAAAAAACAAGTCAGTACAATAAAATGAGCATATTTTCTAGTGTGAAATGTTTCATGTGGAACCTTTATGTCAACAGGAATAAAGCCAGTGCAAGGAAAATTAATTTCACACTTTTGCCTTCTGCAAATGCCTCGTGTTCCAGGACCGTTTCAACCAGTGTCACTTAACCCCAAGGTAAAAATGAGTATCACAAGATGAGAAACAGTTGTTAGATTCATTACAATAGCCAAGCTATCAAATTAAATATGTTATTTATGGCATTTCTAATTGTCAGCCTAATTTATGTATTAATATTTCAGGACAACGTGTGCAGAAATTTAATGAGCAAACCATTATTTCCATGGAGGTTTCAGAGCTACACTCTGAGATAAAATTCTGGCTCTGGAATGGCTTCTTCCTCCTGTGACAGAGCCCATTGAACAAGTGGCGGGAATTGTAGCACAATTCAAAGAGCTAGGAACGGCCCGTTTGTAAGTTTTGATCAGTGAAGGGCTTACTTTGAAATTTTCAGTTCTTGCTTTTTGGGTGCTAATGTGCCTGATCTAAATAAAGCCAAACAACCTTTATTCTCCAGTGTTTTATAGTGAAACTTTGTTCAAACATCCCAGAATCTTGAAAGACCACACCACCTAGATTTTACAATTAATATATATTTGCTTTATATTTTTTTCAGTCAATATCACATACTTAACATTTTAGAGTGGGTATCACTAAATACCGCTCAGAATTTGTGTAGAGCTCCTTTTCCTTGTTGTTTGAAGTAAAATTTACAGACGATAGAATCTAAATGTATTGTTTGATGGGTTTTACATCACTATAACTCAAAGTGCAGCTAACTACAGTACAGAGTTATTGTGCCTCAACTTCTCTCTTGCCCTTTCTAGAAAGCGAGTCTCTGTCTTGGCTTCAGAGGCAACACAACATTGTTGGGATTTTTTCCAACACAGATTAAATTCAAACAAAGAATTGTCAATAAGTGCCTTTGTCGCCCAGAATTATTGGTTAGACCTGACCACATGCATAAATATCCCACCTGAAATTCAAATTAGCGAGCCTTTTTCCATTTTTACATGGGTGCAACTGTCTGTAGCCATCTTCTAATGGCTCATTTCTCCCCAATACTCTACCATCTTCTAAATAATGTCTCATGGTTACTGGTAAGCCAGGAACAAAGAAAGCCCTCACAGAGAATTGTTTAAGAAACTACACTTATATACCATTTCACAAATAAAGTGAATCAACACTTATTAAGGGCTTACAATGTACTAGGGCCTGAATTATACACAGAGGACACCGACATGATTAAAACATGTAGATGTCTCAGATTGACATAGACCAATTAATATTATTCCTTACTATGAAAAAGAATTTTTGAGCCATACTGTGTAGCACTTTGTGCCAGGAAATAGAGATAATGCTCCAAAGGGGAGCCGTGCTTCCTGCCCATACAGGGCAGCAGCCTGGGAGCAGGGGCAGTGCTGAGATGGTACGTGCTAGGGGCTGTGTGTAACAGAGATAGTAGAAGCTGTTCGGGAGGTGGTGGGGCAAGGGCTTCCTAGGAGAATCTGCCTTTCCAGTGATGCTAAAGTTCGAATAAGAAATAAGCTGGGGTAAGGGTTAGATGTGGGTTAGGTGCAGGCAAATGAAAACCGCCTTTGAGAAAATATGTAGGTTGTGACAACAGAAATGAAATATAAAGGACAAGAAGGAAAGTGATTCAAGAGCACAGGGAAAAGTGCACAGGAAGAAGGGCTCAGGCAAGAAGATTCCCCAACATTTTCTTTGAAAGGTTCAGAGGGTTGGGTGCCGCTGAGCCCACATCAAGACCACAAGGGTCAATGACTGACTTTTGGTATTAGCTTCTAAATTGAACACAGAGTTGGTTGTACCTGTTCTTTCAAACAGAAGCAATTCTGAATGGTAGAGGCAAGAGGTCTTGGAGTTAAGGAATGACATGATAAAATTTTGCTTAATGGAATTTCCTAAAGTAGGAAGTCTTTTTTGATCTAGAATCACTGAGAGGGAACTTAAAAGGAATCTTTTGACCAAAAGTCCTTCAGTGGACATATTGTAGTGACCACTACACTTACTGGCAAGCTCCCCAACTTCAAAGTAAGTATGGTCAGGTTATTTCGTACCTGTGCATCTCTTCTTCAAGATTCTTGCATTGTTTAGTAACTTAAAATGACTGTGTAAACATAACAAAAATAATAATCTAAGAATTTCTATAGAACTTCAAAAAAAGAACCTTAATTGCAATATTTTATGTATTTGGTACAAGTTTATATAAGAAGATATTCACCAGGGTCCAGCCTCTGCATTTGAACTTGTATGTTATTGTTGATATAATCTCCATTACCTTTTTTTGTAAATTTAATTTTAATTACATCAGTCTAGTGGACTCCATGCAGATATTTACTTTTAGTGTAATGGATTTTTAAGGGAAAATGTTCCATGAAAGCATGGACTGTTGAATATTTTATTTGAAGGCAAATGCTAAAAGTATTTTTATAACATTCAATATTGATACTTTGGGGAAAAGTGAAATGAAAATATCCATTTAATGGATTAAAGGGAAACCTTCAGAACCTTTAGCTGGGAGTAGTATTTAGAAATCCACACTAACAATAACAATGGCAATATATTATTCATAAATGCATTAGGACTAGAGAAGAGCTTTACTAAAAAAAAAACACCCTACTGTTTGCTTTTCTTGTTTATATAAAAACTGGATCTGTGTTCTCTGTGTGGTGCAATATAATTAAGTTTTTCTTGTATCCCCAAATGTTAAAATTAAGGCATCATTATTGTAGACCTTTGGTAGAAGTCTCACTGTGAATTCTGCTACAGTCTATATCATTTCTTGGAGGTATGGGACATATGGGGCAAATGTGAGCAGATTCCTAGGTATCAGAAGCTCCTCAAAAGAAAAGCACATGACTGCTTCATTGTCTGAGTGGGATGAGATGACATTTCATTTTGAATGAAACTGGCTGCTAAATCCAGACATAATGTTCTTCAAATGTCTTCAAGGGCCTTGCCTTGGTCCGTGTGATGATGGTCGGTCCGGCCTGCAAAGTACTTTCCCTCAGGACATGCGTGGCCAGGAAACATCCTCAGATCATGCAGGCAGCTGGAACCCATGAATCTGTTGTGCTTTGAGGTATCTCGTCAAAAATTCATAAGAAACTTAATCTCCAATGTGATAGAATTAAGAGGTGAAGCTTTTAGGAAATGACTAATTTGCAAGGTATTCGTGACCTTACAAAAGGCTAGAGGGAGAACCCTAGTATTTTTGGTCCCTTCTGCCATGTGAGCATGTAACAACAGACAACAACTCTGCAGCACAGCTAAGACCTTGATCATGGGCTTCCAGCCTTCAGAACTGTGAGAAATACTTTTCTAGTATCTCAATCCATTTGATTATTTCTAAATTACCTTCTCTATGGTATTGGTCTACATCCATCCAGATGTACTGGGAATGTCACCCACTCACCTCCTGCCTCAGGATCCTATCTAAACAGGTGTCGAGACATAGGTTTATGCAGATATCCAAACTGCATTCTCTAAAACATCTGTACCTATGACACCAATTAAATAGACTTTTCTCCAAATACCACCAAGTGTTCAACATCTGATCTGGGCTGGGATTAATACTTCTTTTCAACAAAATGTTTTGTTTAAACAAGTCGATGTTGAGAGATGGGTCCCCTTCAACTTCTACATGGAGTCAGTCAAAATCAGTCTCAATCTCTCAGTCCTTGTCTTTCTCCATTAAAAAATAATAATACCAATTTTCAGTAGGTACTGGTGGCTCACTTCTGTAACCCTAGCAACTCAGAAGGCTGAGATCTGAGAATCAAAGTTCAAAGCCAGCTCAGGAAAGCAAATCCAAGAGACCAGTATCTCTAATTAACCAGCAAAAAGCCAGAAGTAGGGATATGGCTCAAATGGTAGAGAGCTAGCCTTACAGGCATACATACACACACACACACACACACACACACACACACACACACACACACACACACACATATTCTTTAACACCATATGCTCTCATGCTTTACATATAGTGTGTCACTTTCTACTTGCTGATTAGATGCTGGTCTGCCCATCTGCTAGGGTGAAGCAGATTCTTAGATCCTCCGTCATTCCTGCTGTAATACTTTGCACAATTCAAGCAAGCAGACCATACTTGCTAATAATTTAATTCATTAGTGATAGCTAACGAATCAAAGCTGTGTTTGTTCCCAAATGCCATTGTTATAGAAACTGTTTTAATGCCTATTTGTATCTTCATCAGGACTATTTTTAAGGACAAGAATAGCAATGTTCATATAATCTTCTAATTTGCCATCTCATTGATAAACATTAACCAAGAGCATATGGATGTTTGCCACATGGATAGTCCATGTTGCCAAAATGGATTAATTACCTTCCTCTCTAACTGTATATAATATATTACTTTCTCATAAAATGCCTCTGTAAGTAATGTGTATATACAGGGTATTTTTGTTTTATTTTTGTAACTAATGGAAGATTCTTTTCTTTGATGGTGTGTAATGAAATAAATGTATATGAAGAATAAATATTTGCTTTTACCAACACTATTAAAGACAAGTATTTTCTTATTAACATGGAATTAGCCTGCAACTGTTACATTTGAGATGAAATCAGACCTCAGAAAATCATCCCTCTTCTCTTTTGTGGACATTTTGAACATTCTCTCCTATTCTAAATTCATCAGAAGCGTTGTAGTGACAGATAAATGTCAGCACCCAGGTTAGAGGTGTCCCATAAACCATAGCAAGCCCCCACCTCATACCCTTTCTCAAGTGGAAGGTTCAGTGCTGCAGGGAAGGTGGGACAATGCAGAGCCCCAGATCTGATGTGATGCTGCAGGTGTGAGCGCTTCCCTTTGTGTTGTAACCTGCTCTAATGTCCGACAGGCTTCCACCTAGCGCTGCAAGAGCATATATGCAAGGGCCTGAGAATTAGAGCCCCTAGTTGGCAGCCAGTTCTCAGTTGTTCAAAGAAATCTTTGGCACCTAAGGCCACAATCTAGGGTGAAATTCCTAAGACTGTGTTTTCCGAGCCCCCAAGTATTCATTACCAGGCCTTGAAGATTGAACACCAACTCAGCGTAGTGGGAGCAAGGGAGAACTGCACATCTCAAACCTGAATGTCCATATCATGTATTAACCTCTACTTGCCAGTTCACAGTTCAAGACCACCCTAGTTTATTTGGCCCCTTCTGCCATGTGAGCATGTAACAACAGACAACAACTCTGCAGCACAGCTAAGAACTTGATCATGGGCTTCCAGCCTTTAGAACTGTGAAAAATACTTTTCCAGTATCTCAATCCATTTGATTATTTCTAAATTACCCTCTCTATGGTATTGGACTACAGCCATCCAGATGTACTGGGAACATCACCCACTCACCTCCTGCCTCAGGATCCTATCCAAACAGGTGTCGAGACATAGGAGAACTCTGGTTTATGCAGATATCCAAACTGCATTCAGTAAAAACATCTGTACTTATGACACCAATTAAATAGACTTTTCTCCAAATACCACCAAATAGTCAGCATCCAATCCTCTCGGGGATTAATACTACATATTTTCAACAAAATGTTTTGTTTAAACCTCTACTTACCTGTTCACAGTTTAAGACCACCCTGGACAAAAAAAAAAATGTTCAGGGGACTCCATCTCACCTAATGAGTAGGTTTGTGGCTGTTCATAGAGGTTATTGCAACCTTAGTGACTCAGGGCAAAGCCTCACACCTTGTAAGTACAAGTAGGAAGATTGCAGTTTAGGCCAGCTTGGGCATAAAGCAAGACTTACCTTGAAAATAATCAATGCAAAGAAGGACTTGAAGGCATAGTTTAAGTGGTAGAAAAACTACTCAGCAAGCTCAATACCTAGCACCAACAAAAAGAAAAAGGGAAAAAAAGAAGTTGAAAAGGAAGAATACTTATTTTATTCACTCTGCCAGGTTTACCTATTTTTTAAGAATAATGTCAGACCTGCTTCATGATTGATGAAAATATACAAAAATAGTCTGTCAAAACAGCCAGGAAAAGAATCAGAAAAAAAAATAGGCATGGAATATTACAATCAAAGAAGATTATCCAATCAAAGTAGTCCTTAAATGTTTTGATTTCAGTATGATCTGTACCTCATATTTGAATATCTCCAATGGCAGCAAATCTATCTCTTAAAGGATCCTATTCCATCTGGAAAGTTTTTAACGAGTCCAAGTTTCCTCTCATTTTAAGGTGAAACTGTCTCATTAAACCCTTTCGTATGCTTTGGCTTTGTTCATCATATGTATTAGTAATCTATGCAAAAAGGAAGGCAGATTTCCCTGTGACCTATTCGTAACTTGGTTTTGATTCTGCCTTTCTTCCTTATTTAATCATTTCAATTACAAAATTACAAAATTCGTGCCTAACCTAACCTCCTTCTTTTCTTCTTATGGAAACAACTGTCTGTTGTTTTACCAGTCATTCTTCCTGACTTTCCTGTCCTAACTTAGTCTTCATCAACTCCTGGGTTTCTAAATGTCTCAAAGCATTTCTGGGAGATGTTTGCAAACCTGCAATATCCTGAATTCAACACTATTTTCCATCAGCACAACTCATCTGCCCATTTTTCTGTACCATTTTTTTTAGACTTCTTGATTAAAATTATGCTTTCTTAACTTTTTTTTTGGGGGGGGGGTTGGTCATGGGGCTTGAACTCTGGGCCTGAGCATTGACCCTCAGCTCTTCAGCTCAAGACTAGTAGCCACAGTGCCATTTCTGGTTTTCCTGCCCCGGCTGGCTTTGAACCATGATTCTCAGATCTCAGCCTCCTGAGTAGCTAGGAGGCATGAGCCACTGGCGCCCAGCACTTTCTTAATTTTTTATTTAAATAGAAAGGCAAGCCAATTATTCATGGATCCTGTACATGTGTCTTTGTCCAATTGCAATATACTTTGTAACTAAATGTTGCAGTGAGCATCTCAAAAAAATGGAGGGGATGTTCTCTTACATAAACAAAACTGCAGTTATCTAAATGAGGAAGCTAAGAGTAATGGAACATTACCTAGTCTATACATCTTACTAGGTAAGGGCACAGTTGGCTAGCATGTCTTTTTTTTTTAATTGTGAAAATACTGTACAGAGGGGTTACAATTACATGGGCAAGATAATGAGTACATTTCTTATCAAGCATTGTAGCCTCCTCCTTTGTTTCCCCTTCCCATCCCTTCCCGTCCTCCCCCCTCCCCCACCCCATCCTCCCCTCCCCCCCACCAAAGTTGTAAAGTTCGTTTTCGACATAACGACTTGTACATCTCATTGTTGCAATGGGTCCACCTGTATCCCTACTTAAACGATTTGTTTTTCCCCTTGCCCTCCACAAGTTATACCGACATCAAATACAGTGAAAGCAGGGGTTATACTGTGGGGGAGCGACATACAAAGCAACAAAGAAATAATCTTATAAATGTGTTAGAAACAATCGCATGAATAAAAAACATTTGAATACATATCATAGGGTTCATTTCCCTAACATCACCTTATCTGATCTTTCTGCTTGACTCAGACATATACTAGATATTGCAAATAAGGGAAACCATGGGACCTATATTTCTTTGGGCATGGCTTACTTCACTTAATATAATTTTTTCCAAGTCTTTCCATTTCCTAACAAATGGGGCAGTGTCATTCTTTCTGATAGAGGCATAGAATTCCATTGTGTATATATACCACATTTTCTTGATCCATTCATCTACTGAGGGGCATCTGGGTTGGTTCCATATCTTAACTATAGTAAATAATGGGCTAGCATGTCTTGTTGCTGTCTTTTTCATGCTTTCCTCATCTTGTCTTTGTTGAAACTGATGTTTCTGAGAAATAGATAAGTTATTTCTAGAATGTCTTTGTATGCTTTGTGCACTTCTTTTCTTTTTTTAATTTGTTTGGTATGTGTATGTTGGTCCTTGAGCCTGAACTTAGGGCTTCGACAATGTCCCTGAGCTTTTTTGCTCAAGGCTAATAGTCTACCTCTTGAGCCACAGCTCCACTTCCTGCTTTTTAGCGGTCAATTGGAGATTAAAGCTCATGGACTTTCGTGCCTTGCCTGGCTTCCAATCATGATCCTCAGATCTCAGCCTTCTGAGTAGCTATGATTACAGGCACCAGCGCCCAGCTTATTTTTTTTTTTATCTTTTAAGTAGTTGTACAAAGGGGTTACCATTCAACAAATCAGTCACAAATACAATGCATCTTCATTTGAGGGTTTTTGGTGTTTAAATGAAATTTAGACTTAGATTACTTGGCAAAGGTGGAAGGAGAGTATTTCAAAAGTGATACTGTGTTCTTACCAGTAAATCACTGTCAGGAGGAATCTGATATGTGTTTACTTTATTTCTAATAATGCTAATTGATCAGCTGATTAAAGTGGTTTCTTCAAGTTTGCTCTGCTACCAAGTCAATGATGAATTCCAGGGCAAAGACCTGCTAGATGCTTCTATGGTTGACCAAATTGAAGACACTGGAAGAGATTGCATCACGGAAAACTATGGGACATCTCAGTACAAGGATCTTAGAGGGTGCTTGTTATTGGTTTAGACTTCAGTTTGCTTATAGAAGTTTCAAGAATATGTAGTTTGTTCTGAAATGGAGGCTTTCAGAAAACAGGGACAATCTTATGATTGCTTGTATTAGTAGTTTTTCTGAAGCAAGTCAGAAGAATGGAGTAAAGTTAAGCCTGCATCTTGGAAGAATGTGTCTGTCATCATGTCACCCAGGAAAGAGGAATGTCTACTCAGTGTTTGTGATTTGGACCAGTGTTCTTGGCTTATAATTCTTTTTTCTGCTGTGTCCATATGTGATCATGGAGGAAGCATCTTTTCTTCCACTGTGTCATTGTGATGAGTGACTTGCTTAATATTGACTCTCTATGAAATTGTTTATCATCAACAGAAAAACATCAACCTCCACCTGAGAGTCAGGCCAAATCCCACTTGATAGCAGTTACACACTGCCTCTCACTTGATGATTAATTACTGTTCTGTTCTTTGCAACTAGCAGAAGCAAATTACAGAAGTGGGTAAATATATATCTAGATGAATAAGCAGGTGGTAGATAGGTAGAAAGGCAGGAAGGTGGAAGAGAAATGATAGAGCTCTTCATTTCAATAAAAATTGGTTGATAAACATAAAAATTGGAAATAGTTATTATTGGCAACCATAATTTATTCAGACAAGGTTCATCAATAAAGGTTGAGGAATAGCAGCATATTGAGTCTCCAGTTGTTTCCTCATAAAATAACTGTCAATTATGAGGGAAAATAGTTACAGGAAAAATTTTAATCACTCAGATATGACAATGATAGTGATGATGGTGATGACGACAATGGAGACTGTTGATGTCAGTGATGGTGCAGCCATCTTTCCCAGAAAGATTATATTAAGACTATTTTATATTCATTTGATTCAGATGAGAAAGGTAGTCAGAAAAGTCTCTGAGCTTAGTGAAGGCCAGTATTTGCACACACCAGCCCTAGAACTTGGTATTTAACCATCTTTCATGAGCTATATTATGCCTTCACTTTGTTCATCTGATCACTTTCCTCTTAACTTTCTATCATTTACACCTGTTCTTTTCCTGTTGTCACAAAGAATAGTATTTCCTCACCTCGCATATGATTATTGAATTTATTTCGGATATTCCCTCCAGTTCAGTCTCTTTACCAAATCTATTACACAAAGTATTTCCTTCTGCTTCTTTCCTTTTTCTTTTTTGTTTTAGACTTTTAAATGGACTTTATTAGTTCAATACAAAATTCACAGAGGCATCCAATCATAAGGAATAGAAAGCCTTAATAGAGTAATAAAGAGGAACGACAATGGATCAATAACAAGATCTTTCATCGAAGAAAAGTTTTAGAGCTGGTTATTTTACTGCTGACTTATACAAAAATAATAATAAAGACCTAACAAAATTCTTTCCAAATCACTCCAAAAAATAAAAATAAAAAATAAGGAATTCTTTGAAACTTATTCTCTGAGGTCAATATTACCCTCATACCAAAACCAGACAAAGACATAACAAAAACAAAGGAAGTGATAGGCCAATTTCCCTGATGAACACAGGTGAAAATGTCTCAGGAAAGCACTAGCAAACCAATACTAGCGACATACTAACACTATAACTCACCATGATTAATTCAATTTATCCATGGAATTCAGGGATGATTCAACATGTGTAAATCAAACATGATACTCCACATCACCAGCAAGAACAGATATATGAGTACCTCTTCTTTTTATTCTTATTTCTATCCCATTTTATCAAACCCAGACTTTTCATTTTCAAGATCTTTGGTAATTTGGTCCAGTTGCTATAATGTGCTCTCTCCAAAGGAAGTTTTATTCAGTGATCTATTCTCCCTTCCAAAATAAACTTGGTCGTTGTTTTTTGTGTACGGAGTATGCTTATTTGTAATCTACTCATTGTCCGAATTCTGTTCTTTTTCAAATCATAGATCTCCTAGGATCTTTTTCAAAGTTTTGTCTCAAAGCCAATTTTGTATCTAGTATGTGTTCTACTCTGATTAATACTGAATAATTTTCTGATTTTTACAATATTTGTTTTATCTGTCTACAGAAGTCAACTGATTATTATCATTATCTTGTGGAATCAGTTTTCCCCCTGTAGCTTTTACTATCTTCTATTATATTTTGTGTTCTTAATTTTCACTATGAAATAGAATTTCTGTTTCTATGTGAAATATCTTAATGTGCCTTGCCTAAAATGTGTTGGCTTTCCTGAATCTTAGAACTGGAATCTTTCATCTAATTTGAGACATGCTCAGATTCAATACCATTAGTTCTTCAAGCACTGCTTCTTCCTAATCTCATCATCCTTCTAGAAACAAAGCATTTCATTCTCTCCATGTTTTATACCAATCTCTTAGCATCTCATATCTTTGTTTCCTTGTGTTACTGTGATTGAATATGGGATCATTTATATATATATATATATATATATATTTTTTATTCTAAAGGTACTGTACAAAGGGGTTACAGTTACATGAGTAGGGATCATTTTTTTAAGTACAGTAATTTGTTCCTCTATTTTTTTTTCTTCCTCTTGAATATTCCATTAAATTTGAATCTCAGTGCCTTTTATTTCTATGTGTATTAGTTCTTAGGTTGTTTTATGTTTTTATAAATCCGTTGCAGTGTTTCTATGTTTTATTCCATTGTTTAGTTAATGTCTATTTTTATTCCTTTAAACAAAATTAAGTATTTGCTTGAGATTCCAGAGTATTTCACATTTTAATTCTCTGTGAATGAGATTCAGCTTGGATTTTGTTTATATTACCTTTCACTCATGGTATGGTAAATGAATTCCAATTGGAAACCTGTAACAGATTTTGGGTAAACTAATAACACGAAAAAAATAGGTATTTTTTCTTTATTATACTGACCAGATCCTCCAGGAAAATGTTGTAGTGCCAAGGAAATGTACCTGATTACAAGTGAGAAGCAGTGTCTTTGTCTCTATACAGACTTTTTGTAGATTGCCTTTATTAGATTAAAGAAATTCCTTTCTGCTCCTTATTTCTGAGTATTTTCCCTGAATACTACTAGATATTAGCAAAAAAAAATGTCCTAAATCTGTTGAGTAATCATATGGATTATATAGACATGTTCTTTATTCAGTTAACTGTCAAGCTAAATCCAAAATCTTAGCTCACCAAAAGGTGATTTCTTATGATTTATTATTCCTCAGTATATGATCATATTTTTCTATATAAGTATAATAACTTGTAAAAATGGACATTTTAGGAAACATATTGTAACAACTCTCAATTGTTTTTTTAACCTCTTGAGTGCTGGTTTTAATTTGTTGGTCTGTGTTTTTGTTTGTACAGTAAGTTGTTTAGACTAGCATGTCTGTGGAATCTGTTTCTTTCAACAGTGTGGACTGCTAATGTCTCCACACAAGTATTATTTTTGTTAATTTCTACCACTAAGCCTGGCTTCAAGTGTGTTCTGCTCGTCTGTATAGTTTTATATCTATCAATCAATGATTTGTAAAATATCTCAAGTGAGTAAAACTTCCACTCTCAGCCTGGGTTTGTATGGGTAATTTTTTCCTTCTGCAAAGCCATTTCATGTAATCAAGTTCGAAGCCAGTTTTAAATATGTGTCTAGCTTCCAGTCTTTCCTGTGTTTGTGTGTATAGCCTTGATATCCATGCAAAGATGATACAACAGATTGGACTTTTGGGACATAGAAAGTGATTGAAATGTGGAAGAAAATGCTCAGTCAAATTGCACCTGGAAACTCAGACTCTAGAAGTTACATGATAGACTGCAGTAGAAGATGGAACTTAGCTCTGAGACAAATTTCTTTTTTTCTTTTCAGTTCTGGAGCTTGAACTCAAGGCCTGGGCACTGTCCCTGAGCTTCTTTTGCTCAAGGTTAGGACTCTACCACTTAAGCCATCGCACCATTTCCAGCTTTTTCTGTTTCAGTGGTACTGAGGAATAGAACCCAGGGTTTCATGCATAATAGGCAAGTACTATACCACCAAGCCACATTCCCAGCCCTCTGAGACAAATTTCTAACTGCTGAGCAATCTAGCTTCAGTTTCTAAGACCTTTAGTGATGAAATTAGCTTTGATTTTGTCTTAGAATTTGTCTCCAGTAACCCTGTGGTGTGTCTAATCATGGTTAGGAAAGGATAGATAAACATGATAGATACACAAGAGACATAAGTTGAGGAAAAAGTGGGTGTGAAAACAGAATAATTGAACTCAAAAGATAATTTTGGCATGAAATTGACTAGATTTGCTACGATTAAAATAAGATTTATCTGTGAGCTATGAAAAGGAAACAGCATTTGGAAAAGTAAGCAAATGACAACTTAAGTAGCAACCAAAAACCTAGACACACTACTTATGTGAATCATTGGCTAATTTAGGGGTAAAGTAAGAGAGGAAATACAGGCCTCTGCCCAGAATTCTGAGAGATCAGACCAGAATGGTGGATCTCTACTGTATCCTGTATACTGAGTACATGTGGTGGTCCAAAGCAGACGTGAGTTGTGAACAGGTTGGAAAACATGATTTAATCTAATACTCATAGCCATAAGTCTGAGTGAGGCAGGAACTATAAGAGAATCCCACCCAACACTGTCATTTCAGTACTCTCAGTTTTAATAAACATTTAGAGTTAATCAAGCCCAAGAGGTAAAATCAAAATGCTTCAAAGAAAATGATTTTGACTAATAATTCTCCCCAACTAATGCACTTTCTGTGTGGTAATTCAGATACTGTGCAGGGACTTTCATTAACTCTGATACCATCAAGGTATCATGTAGAAAGCAGCTTACAGACAGTGCAGCCAAAGTGTTAATGTACCTTTTCAAAGTACTGAGGCACCAAGGAGATGCAAACAGATGTAATGACGGGATAAAAAAAAATGAGGGATGACGCACCTTGTCTCTGATCTACCCTGTGAGGTCCCTTTTTATGTGCAAGATTCTGTGAGTTAATTTTTCCTGTCTGTGACATTAAAATGTTTTCAATTGTCAGCCACCCAGATTTGCTGTTGAGTATGAATCAGACCTTTTTTATTTAATTAAGCTAGCTTATCTGTCACCCATCATAATTCATTCTATCTTAATTACTTTTCCATTTCCGGGGCCAACATCCTATATTAATACAAATAAGGGGAAAATCTGAGTCATTTCTGTACTACAAGAGCACATAATGCCTATCAAATATGTTCATGTACTTAGAAGGATTTAGAAAGATTCAAAATAACTTGGCTTAAAAAATGTATTATATTCTGCCAGAAACACAGACACTCAAAAATACATCAGTATTTTATTCATTTACCTCATGACACCAAATTTCTAAACCCAATCCTTTAATCTTCTAGAGCTTCACATTATGTTGCTTTCATTTAACTGTGCAGGGATGAGTTGTAAAGTGAGAAGCCTATTTGGTTCTGAAGGTAAGCATGGAGGCCAGTACCTATCAGCTCATTTTTGTCACTAGTGATATATAGTGTTGTTGTTTTTTTTTCATCACTTACTCATTAAATGAGCATGACCTGAATCATTGGGGTGGAAGCAGAGAATAAGGCAAAAGAGAAGTCCCCAGTCCCTCTGAGCTCCCATGAGATGGATGGTAGACAAATAACAATTAAAAAAAAAAAAAAAAGCCATGTGTTAGCCAGGTGCTGGTGGCTCACGCCTGTAATCCTAACTACTGAAGAGGCTGAGATCTGAGGATCTTGGTTCAAAGCCAGCCGGGGCAGAAAAGTCCGTGAGACTCTTATCTCCAGTTATCCACCAGAAAACCAGAAGTCATGCTGTGGTTCAAGCAGTAGAGCGCTCGACTTGAGCTGAAGAGCGCAGGGACAGCGCCCAAGCCCATAGTTCAAGCCCCACGACTGACAAAAAAAAAAAAAAAGAAAAGAAAAGAAAAGAGAGAAAGAGCCATGTGAAGAGATCCCAAGCAAAGTACTGGAAGGTGGCTTGGTATCTCCTATAGGGTAAGAGGTCCGAGAAAAATCTCTTTGAGTAGGTAGCATTGGATCTGCTCTGAGATAGAAAGAGTTGGATGAGCAAGCATTCCAAGAAGGAGACACAGCAAGAATGAAGGCCCAGAAAAGGAGTGTAATCCAGGGACCAATAAAGAAAATGTAGGCCAGTGCCAGTACGGTGTCAGGAGCCGGGAAAGTGGTAGGAGACAGGCTTATTAGGGAGAGATAACATTTAACTAAAGGAGTGTGGATTTTGTTCCGAGTTGCACAAATTGCTGCTAAAGGCTTTGAAACAAGGCAGTGATACAATCTGGTTATTTTTTTCAAAAGATTAGTCTGACAACTCTGTCATATGGATTGAAGGAGGAAAGTCTTTTAAAAAAGAAATCGATTTCAGATGACAGAGGGTGTAGCTTGCACCTACTTGTAGAGGTGGGAGAAGTAGAATAACTTAGTCTTTAAGAGATAAGAATGAGGGAATTTTTGATGGGTTGGCTGATTAAAAATATAATATACAAATGGTAAACAAATGCAGTGATGGTACTCACTGGACACTATGTTGAAAATTAACTATACAACTTGTGGATGAGATGGGAGGGAAAAACTGGGAGCCAGCAATGGGAAGGGTAACATTGACCAAAAGGAAATGTACTCATTACCTGACTTATGTAACTGCAACTCCTCTGTTTTTAGCATTTTCAAATAAAAAATAAATAAAAATAAAGAATATATAAAAGAAATTAAATAGCAAGACAGCAAATAATCTGAGCTGCAAGTGGGCAATCAAACTGAACATCTAGGTCTTGCAAAAAGAAATACAAATGGTCAGTAGCTATATGAAGCCAATCAAAACCACACTAGGATTCACCCTCTCCCAGTCAGAATTACAGCCATAAAGAAAACAAGCAATGTTGTTTTGATTTGCATTTCTTTTTAAGAGAAGTTGAGCATTTCTTCATGTGTCTATTGGACCATTCTTATTTCCTCTTCAGAGAAGTTTCTCTTTAAGTCTTTAGCCAAGTTGTTGATGGGATGGTTGTTTCTTTTTGTTGGGAGATTGAATTTTTTGAGTTCCACGTATATTTTAGATAGGAGACCCTTCCTTATCTGTTGTATGGTTAGTGAAGATCTTCTCCCAATCCATGGGCTTTCTATTGATCTTGCTAGCTATGTCCTTTGCCATGCAGAAGCTCTGCAGCTTCATTCGATCCCATTTGTCCAACCTGTCTTTGATTTGTTGTGTTTCTGAGTCTTCATTGAGAAAATTTCGGCCTGTGCCAAGGGGCCCCAAGATAGGGACACAACTGTTTCTTGCTATTGTTTTTTGGGTTTGGGGTTTTTTTTTTATCAGTTTTGGGGCCTGAATTCTGGGCCTGGGCACTGGTGCTATCCCGCAGCTCTTCAGCTCAAGACGAGCACTTTACCACTTGAGCCACAGCACCACTTCTGTCTTTTTTCTGCTTATGTGGTGCTGAGGAAATGAACCCAGGGCCTCATGCATGCAAGGCAAGCACTCTACTACTAAGCCACCATCCCAGCCCATGTTGCTATTGTTTTTAATGTCTTTACAATGTACTATGTGATTTTTCTGCTTCTTTTGTATGCGCTCTCTTCACAGTATAATCCCTGTTGTCACTGTATCTGATTCTGGTGTCCTGCATCTTGTATTTTTCTAATTTGGGGAGCGGGGAAGGGAAATAACCAAATGCTCTAATAAGGATAGAGGCTGACCCACTGGAACAATGAGATGTATAACACACTATGTTGAAAACGAACTTTACAACTTGAGGGGGGGGAGTTGGAGAGGTGGGGAGGTAAGGAACGGTAGGTGATAAACAAAAGAGGAGGTAACAGCATAGGAAATGCAGTCATTATCATTCTCATGTAACTGTAACCCCTCTGTACACTATTTTTACAATAAAAAAATTTTAAAGAAAACGAACAGCAAATGCTGGAGAGGATTCAGGATTCCACTGCTGGAATAAAAACTAGTGCTAACTCTGTGGAAACCAGCATGGAGGCTCCTCAAAGACGAAAATGATTATAAGAAGTAAATCTTCCTTATGACTCCATCGTACCACATTTGGGCACATCGCCAAAGGAGAGACTCGGCATATCCATGTTTACTGTAACACTGCCCGCAGTAGCTAAATAATGGAATAAACCAAAGTGCCCAACAAGAATGGACTTCAAAAGAGCTGTGATGTATGTATGCTATGGAATATTACATGGCCATAACAAAAATTGAGATATCATTTTCAGGGAAAGGGATGTAACTAAATGACATTATATTGATCAAAAACCAAACAAGCTCAAAAGCCAAAATATTTTATGTTTTTACTCATATGTGGAAGCTAGACCTAAAAGGCATATATATTTATGGACATACATATATGTACATAATTGTTTACATGGTTAAACATTAAACGTAAATCAAGTACAAGAGACCATTCAGAAAGAAAAGAAGAGAATATAATGAAAAAAGAAAAGGTGAATACCTTTGTAACACATTGCAAGTCTATACAAGGGCAGCATAGAAAATCACATTGAAATTTATTAACCAATAAAAGATGGCAAGAGAGAAATTCTTGTAGGTGGGTAGGGACTAGCAGGAAGAAGGTGTGCTGATGGAGAGAGAAAGGAGGTTAAATAGTGATGAAATTGATTATTTGCAACTATGAAAATGAAACAAGAAAGCTAATGATAAGAGGAGAAAGCAAGGAATATAATAGAGAGGGTGAGATTGATTGGAAAACAATGTAAGCATGTGGATATGAACAAAACAATCTCCCTTCTATATAACTAATAGTAAGGAGAATAGAAATGGTATATGGTAGTAAAGCATCTGTTAAGGATAGCTCATTTTTATTTTATTTTGTTATGCTAGAGATGGAATCCATGGCCTCCTGAATGCTAAGCAAGTACTCTACACCCCAACCCTAACTTAGATTTTTTAAAAATTTCACACACTCAGGATTTCTATATCCCCTAACCATCTCATGTAGTAACTAAACTCATGTTTCAAAAGCTGTTTATGTTCATAGTTGCATATCCCATTTCATAGCTTCCTGGATTCCATCCTGGTTCTCCAAGTCTATTGCCGTATGGCCTAGACACATTTACTAATGATTCTGCCCTTCACTTTCCTCCCATAAAAACATGGTAATTTTACCTATTTCATAGGCTGTCATTACCTAAGAAAATACACATAAAAGTGCTTAGCCCACAACCAGTGAATGTGAAGACGGTACTATAGTTCTGTCTTTCCTTCTCGTTGTTGTAATCTAGGTCTTCATAGAACCATAATAACACTATTTTTATAGACAAGAAATTTCTGTTCCTTTTGCCGTGCCATAATTACTTCATAGATAGACACTATGTTTTAGAATTTCATAATACTAATCCCTGCCTAATATATTCCCAATTCCCCATATGGTAATATTTTCTAATTACCTTTTTTGGTTTAGGACTTTAAAAATACACTAAAACTTTTGAAAGATGGTTTGACCATGATCCGTTTTATATTTAAAGTTAATGTTTTAAGCTTTTTACATGGAGCAAGAGAAGATGGATGTCTGATACCAAAATTTATACATTTATAAAAGCTTAAGATGCTGCCTCTGGTACTGCTGTGATACCATGGGACCATTAGATCTAAGGTGGGAAAGTCCTTATTTGTTTAGGTTACAAATCTGAATGACTCTCCTATTTCTCTATAAACACTGGTTCTGCTACTCTGCCAGGCCGCAACTGTACCTCAGACTCTTGTGATTGGTTATTTGCTTCTCATAATAGGCTTGAGAGTAGTGGGAAAATAGAGTAGGTCAACACTGCAAGAGGCTGTGTTTTCTTGAACAGACGTGCTAGAGAATAACAAGAAAAGTGTTTTGAATTGCTATCCTTGCTATCAATGTAGTATGCAGATGTTTCATAGTGGTATCTGGGATTGAGGGACATTTAGCCAATGATACCTTTTGTGAGATAACAAATTCACCTAATTTGTGTGTATGTGTGTGTGTGTGTGTGTGTGTGTGTGTGAATTCTCAACCCTGCTGACCACACAGAGCTGAGCAATTGGATTCCCTACCATCCTTGGATTTTTGTGCATGTCCACCAGATGGATCTCTGAACAGACAAATACCTCAGAGTTTCACAAGTTTGTACCCCAACTTGGTTATATTAATGATAATATATAAGTCTCTTCCCCCCCCAATAAAAGATATGTATGTGCACATACTCACTTTTTGCTTGTTTTTCTACTGCAGATACAGGAGCAGAAAGGCAGGCACTGAGAGAAAATGTGTATCCTAAACTAAGAGAGTTCTGCCGGGAGAACTATGGATTGGAGTTTCAGGTAACTCTTCTACCAATCTTATTCTCAATTATGTCAGCTGAATGTTTTATGTGGGTTTGTTTTCACAATTTGGATGTTATAACCAAAGACAAAAGCTTAAGCTCTGAAAAACTTCATTTCTTCCAGTGTGAGAAAAAGAAACTTCAGAAGTGGAAATCAAATATTTAATCATTTTTATGTCTTAAATATTTTGGTTCTGTGCTTCTTGGATCTCGCCTGGTATTGGCCCATCTTTTTCCTCAACCCAAATTTATTTGTTTAATCCAACATTACTACTCTAACCAAAAGGTGAAGGCTGCTGAGCATCTATCTGCCTTGAAGCTTAAATTATGGTTCCTAAAAAGTTTTGCATCTCTAATTAGAGCCAACTCTCTCAAAATACTTCCTTTCAACAGACTAGCCAACATGCCTTCTCTCTACCTTTTAGTTTTAATTCATATTGTAGAATTTTTGATAGGTGAAAGCATTCAGGCCCTTAACATTTACCAAAAATGTGTGCATGTCCTTCAAAGACAGTAACTCTGCACATAACTACTGAAATTCATGAACCCTGGCATTTTTATACACCATTGATTATACCACCTGATAGAAAAGTACTAAAAACACTGGATGTGATTTAGACATCTGAAACTTGTAACAAAGTAAATGGCTCCTACAATAGATAATATTATTTATTCAGAACTTTTCAGCCTTGTTTACCCTGGAAAATAATAAATAGGTAATACAAGTTTTGGGGTATAAGAATGTACAATGAGCTATTGCCAGTAGAAGAAAATTTCTCTATATATTTGCCTCCTGGCTATTTTATCTCAGTATACCCCATTAAGCCTTCTAATACAAAGTAGAAAGTATTTGCCTCTAAATGACTTCCATGTCAAGGCACACCAGTCAGCAATGGGCTGTTGTGACCCACACATTGAATACTTTCTCCTGAGTCACCATTTACTTGATAAATTGGGAATCTAAATGAAATTCCTTGTCCTGAATTTAGCAATGAGTTCTCTGAAGGATCTGGTACCACTGATAAGAGGATCCCAATTGTTAAAAAATAAATCTAATCTGTCAATATTTCCAAAGCCTTCAACACTCCATAGGGACTCAGTTACCATAGTGGGAAAAATATGTTCAAGCATATTAAGCCTGTCTTTTGAGTGTGTTTTGCATCATTTCTGTCAGCAGACTGAGGAAGTTGTTAAGCTACAGTGAGGTCTCCAAGAAACACGGTATTGTGGAGGTAATTGGGATTAGCTGAAATAGAAAAAAGAAAAGAAAGACACATTTTCTAGAAGTAAACATGGGGAAAGACCAAGATAACCAAAGGAAAACCAAAGAAGGTGAGGCCAATAGAATATGCTGATGGCAAGGACCATTCTGGGTAGGTGAATACAACTGTGGACCAGATGTGGACTTGAGTCCTAGAACAACTTTACCTACCCATTCTATATTTCAGTGTCTAAGCCAGGGATGGCAGCAGCTTCTGTGTTGGCGATGGTATTTAAAGTAAAGGTAAATATGCATGGCTGAGCTTGCTTCCCGGCTGTATGCCTAACAGGAGTTCAAACAATATCCAAATCTTCTAAGAATGTACTTCTAGTATAGTTTTGTGAGGCATCATTTATAGATCTTCTCCAGGAAGGTGTGTTCTCTAGAAGACTGTTCTCTTTCTTCAACCATCACCAAATATAGTGCTAGACACTTTAAGAAAACTCACAATATTCTAGATTTTGTCTTTGCTTGTGCATTGATCCCAGGAAAGAATACATATCCGGAGCCTGAGCCATGCCAATCTATTTTGCGTCCTTTTTGCCTCTCTGTACCTTTGCTTATGCTCTTCTCCCCACCTGCAGTGCTTTCTTTAAGGTTTATCCCTAGTTCACCCCTTGGATGTCATTCATTCTTAAGAATTTTCCATCTGATTTCTCATTGGTCCCTGCTTGCTTGCCCAATGTCCTGCATATTCATGTATGTGCTGCTTTTAGCTCTTGGGTTCTCCAAGCCTTCCACTGTAAGAATTTTGCTCTAGCTGTGATCTAGGCCTTTAGGCCTCCTCTAGCAACCCTAGAGATGCTTCCTTTATAACCTGCCAGGCTATTTGAGTTCCTTACATAACATGTGTCAATAGCAGATGATTTTCTTGTTTACCTGTATATTGGCTCCTTTATTGTCTTTCTCCCAGTAGATTATACAAGTTCCATAAGTACAAATATTCATTTGTCCTCATAAATGCTACAATCTTGGTGCTAACGTGGTACCTGATGCATAGGAAAACGCCTGTAAAAATATATCTACTCCAAAAATATTTATATTTATTGTATGCATTATCCTGCCCATGTAATTGTAGCCCCTCTGTACAGTATGTTCTCAAATAAAATAAAATAATATTAAAAAATATATATTTATATTTATTGAATGAATAGCTGCATTTAAAAAGTGAATGAAGGTTCAATCTAAAGATTACTCCCTTAATGAAATCTTTTCTGATCACTTTTGTCTCTTCTAGGATATGCCATGTACCTTCTTTATTGGTCTCCTAAAATCCTGTGCATGTTAACTGATCTTTCATTTCACTCATTCCAAAAGAGTGTACTGAGACTGTCTGCATACCAAGCAACATCCTAAGTACTGGGGTTACAGGAGCGAGCCATACAGATCCTCTTCTTTGCAGCTCCCAATGGTGGAGGGAGGCAGATTATAAACTAATTTATTGACAATAAATCCATCTTTAAAATAAAATATTTTAGGAAAAGTAGAACTGAGTAGAAGGAGTTAAGGAAGGCCACATGGTCAGATGAACTTAGTGATAAAATGATGTTTCAGCCGAGATCTGCTAAAGTGACAAAGCAAACCATGCAGGGTCAGGAGGAGGATAAGAAAAGGGTCTAAGGTGTGTGTATGTGTCTGTGTCTGTCTGTGTCTGTGTGTGTGTGTTTATAATATTGTAAGGACAGCAAAGAAACCAAATATGAGTAGATCATATGGGACCTTCTGGGCCAACATTGAGGACATGGAACTTTACCCAAGAAGAAAGGAAGGAGTGGAAGGATAGGAAGGACTTTTAAGAGGTTTGCTCACATGTTCTGAGTAGAATAGAAAAGAAAGCAGCATAGAAGCAACCAGACTGTAGAAGTGAGAGGCAAGCATGGAGAGAATCAGACCTCACCTGGATTGCTAAGTATGGCTCATCTGACTGTCTCTAGGGTCTATACTTGGGTCTTATTCTACTAATCCCAAATGTCAGACCAATAGCTGGCCACACTAAGCCATTGGAGACAATTCTTTTTTTTTTTTTTAAATTGTATTTTATTTTATTTGAGAACAAACTGTACAGAGGGGCTACAATTACATGGGCAGGATAATGCATACATTTCTTACCAAGCATTGCAGCCTCCTCCTTTGTTTACCCTTCACTTCCCTTCCCCGCCTCCCCCCTCCCCCCACCCAATTTTACCCCCCTCCCCCCACCCAATTATACCCCCCTCCCCCCCCACACCGACATTGTAAAGCTGGTTTTGACATGACATTTTGTACTTCTCATTGTTGCAACAGGTCCACCTGAATCCTTAAACGACTTGTTTGTCCCCATCTCCTCCACATGTTATACTGACATCACATATAGTGAAAGCGGGGGTTACACTGTGGGGGAGGGACATACAAAGCAACAAAGAAATAATCTTATAAATGCGTTAGAAACACATGCATGAAAGAAACGAAAACATTAAAATACATATTTAAGGGTTCATTTTCCTAACATCACATTATCTGACCTTTTCCGCTTGACTCATACCTATACTAGATATTGCAAATAAGGGAAACCATGGGACCTATGCTTCTTTGGGCCTGGCTTACTTCACTTAATATAATTTTTTCCAAACCTTTCCATTTCCTAACAAATGGGGCAATGTCATTCTTTCTGATGGAGGCATAGAATTCCATTGTGTATATATACCACATTTTCTTGATCCATTCATCTACTGAGGGGCATCTGGGTTGGTTCCATATCTTAGCTATGGTAAATAATGCTGCAATAAACATAGTTGTGCTGGTAGCTTTAGTGTGGTCTTGTTTGTAAACATTTGGGTAAATGCCCAAAAGTGGGATTGCTGGATCATAGGGGAGATCTATGTGAAGTCTTTTGAGGAACCTCCATACTGCTTTCCAAAGTGGTTGAACAAGTTTACATTCCCACCAACAATGAAGTAAGGTTCCTTTCTGTCCACATCCCCTCCAGCATCTGTTGTTGTTAGAGTTCTTGATTTTTGCTGTTCTAACTGGAGTGAGGTGATATCTCAATGTTGTTTTGATTTGCATTTCTTTTATGGCTAGGGATGTTGAACATTTCTTCATGTGTCTATTGGCCATCCTTCTTTCTTCTTCAGAGAAGCTTCTCTTTAAGTCTTTCGCCCACTTATTTATTGGGCAGTTGTTTCTTTGAGGATTTGTTGTTGGGTGGTTTAATTTTTTGAGTTCCAAGTATATTTTAGATATGAGACCCTTGTCCGTTGTATGGCTAGTAAAGATCTTCTCCCAATCGGTGGGCTTTCTATTGATCTTGCCAGCTATGTCATTTGCCCTGCAGAAGCTCTGCAATCTTATGCAATCCCATTTGTCCAACCTTTCTTTGATTTGTTGTGCTTCCGGGTCTCTATTCAGAAAATTTCGACCTGAGCCAAGGAGACCTAGGGTTTCTCCTATTCCATCCTGTAATGTTTTCAGAGTGTCTGCTTTGAGTTCAAGGTCTTTGATCCATTTGGAGTTGATTCTGGTGCAGGGTGATATATAAGGATCTAGCTTTAGTTTTCTACATGTAGTTAACCAATTTTGCCAGCACCATTTACTGAAGAGGCTGTCTTTCTTCCATTCTATTGTTTTAGCTTCCTTATCGAAGATTAGATGGCTATAGGTCTGTAGGTTCATTTCTGGGTTTTCAATTCTATTCCATTGGTCCTGAGGTCTGTTCTTATGCCAATACCAAGCTGTTTTGATTACTATGGCTTTATAGTAGAGTTTGAAATTTGGTATTGATATTCCTCCAGCAGTGTTCTTTCCGTTGAGGAGCGTTTTTGCTATTCGGGGTCTTTTATTGTTCCATATGAATTTTTGGATTGCCTCCTCTATTTCCTTGAAGAATGAGGGTGGAATTTTGATAGGTATCGCGTTGAATTTGTAGATAGCCTCAGGAAGTATTGCCATTTTCACGATGTTAATCTTGCCAATCCAGGAGCATGGGAGGTTTTGCCATTTTTTAAGTTCTGTGTTGATTTCCTTTTTCAAGATTTTAAAGTTTTCATCATAGAGGTCCTTCACTTCTTTGGTTAAGTTAATTCCTAGGTATTTTATTTTTTGTGGGGCTATTACAAATGGAGTTGCTTTCCTAATTTCAGCCACACTTTTCTCATTGTTGGCATATAGAAAAGCCATTGATTTTTGGGGGTTAATTTTATAACCTGCTACTTTGCCAAAGTTTTGAATCAGCTTGAGTAATTTGGGAGTGGAGTCTATGGGATTCTTTAAATACAAGATCATGTCATCTGCAAAGAGGGAGAGTTTTATTTCTTCTTTCCCTATTTGGATCCTCTTTATGTCTGCATCTTGTCTTATTGCTGTAGCTAGGCATTCTAATACTAGATTGAAGAGAAGTGGAGAGAGTGGGCATCCTTGTCTTGTTCCTGAGTTAAGAGGAAATGGCTTTAGTTTTTCACCATTGAGTATAATGCTGGCTGTAGGTTTGTCATATACAGCCTTTATTGTATTGAGGAATGTTCCATGGATTCCTAATTTTTCCAGAACCTTCATCATAAAGGGGTGTTGGATCTTGTCAAATGCTTTTTCTGCATCTATTGAAATGACCATGTGGTTCTTATTCTTGCTCCTGTTGATGTGGTGAATAATATTAATTGATTTGCGTATATTGAACCAGCTTTGCATCCCTGAAATGAATCCTGTTTGATCATGGTGTATGATTTTTTGGATGAATTGTTGAAGTCGATTGGCCAAAATTTTGTTGAGAAGTTTTGCATCAATGTTCATCAAAGAAATGGGTCTATAGTTCTCTTTCTTTGATGAGTCCCTGCCTGGTTTTGGGATGAGGGTTATGATGGCTTCATAGAATGTGTTCGGTAGTGAGCTTTCTCTTTCAATTTCATTGAAGAGTTGGAGGAGTATTGGTGTGAGCTCTGCTTTGAAGGCCTTGTAAAATTCCGCTGTAAAACCATCTGGTCCTGGACTTTTCTTAGCTGGGAGGTCTCTTATTGCTGTTTCTATTTCAATGCTTGATATGGGCCTGTTAAGCTGGTTTAACTCATCTTGGTTTAGTTTTGGCATGTCAATATTTGCTAGGAAAAGGTCCATTTCTGTCAAGTTCTCAAACTTATTAGCATAAAGTTTTGAGAAGTATTCCCTTATAATGTTCTGAATCTTGGTTGTTTCCGTGGTGATGTTTCCATTCTCATCTCTGAGTTTATTAATTTGGGTGTGTTCTCTCCTTTTTCTGATAAGGTTTGCTAAGGGTCTGTCAATTTTGTTAAGTTTTTCGAAGAACCAACTCTTTGTTTTGTTGATTCTTTCTATAGTTTTTTTGGATTCTAATTCATTTAATTCTGATTTAATTTTGATTATTTCTTTCCGTCTACTGGATTGGGGTTTATCTTGCTGCTCTTTTTCAAGGAGGTTTAGATGTGTCATTAAATTGTTAGTTTCCGATCTCTCCAATTTGTTGATGTAGGAGCTCAGAGCTATAAACTTGCCTCTGAGTACTGCCTTTGCTGTGTCCCAGAGGAGCTGGTAATTTGTGTGTTCATTTTTGTTGAATAGCATGAACATTTGAATTTCCTTTCTAATCTCTTCCATGACCCACTCATGATTCAGCAGTGTGTTGTTCAGCCTCCATGTGATACCGGACTTTCTTTGGTGGCTTTTGGTGTTGAGTTCTAATTTTATTCCCTTGTGGTCAGAGAGAATGCAAGGTATAACTTCAATGTTTCTGAATTTAGACAAGTTTGCTTTGTGGCCTAAAATGTGGTCTATTTTAGAAAACGTTCCATGTGCTGCTGAGAAGAACGTGTATTCTAATGCTGCTGGGTGAAATGTTCGGTAAATGTCTGTTAAGTCTAGTTGATCTATGCAGCTGTTTAGATCTGCGGTTTCTCTGTTGAGTTTTTGCCGAGTTGATCTATCTAGTGGGGAGAGTGGTGTGTTAAAATCCCCAACAATTAATGTCTTTGGATCTATATGGGATTTGAGGGAAAGTAGTGTTTCTTTGATAAATTTGGGTACTCCATTGTTTGGTGAATAGATATTTAGAATTGTAATATCCTCCTGAAGGAGAGATCCTTTAATTAGTATGTAGCGACCTTCTTTATCTCTTCTCACGAATTTTAATTTGAAGTCTATTTTATCTGATATTAGGATTGCAACTCCCGCCTGTTTATGAGGGCCGTTTGCTTGGTAGATTTTGTTCCAGCCTTTAACCTTGAAAATATGTTTGTTTTTACGGGCAAGATGTGACTCCTGCAGGCAGCAGATAGAAGGGTCTTGTTTTTTAATCCAACTAGACAGTCTATGTCGCTTAATTGGAGAGTTCAGTCCGTTAACGTTAAGAGATAGGACTGAGAGGTATTTGGGAGTTCCTGCCATGTTATCCACCTTCTTGGGGGCTGTGAAAACTGGGTTCTTCCTAAGGTTCTTGGATTCTCAGTTTGGGTGCAGTTTCTTGGCCTTTGTTGCGTTCTTGTTGGTTTTCTATGTGTAGGACATCTTTAAGAATCTTTTGCAGGGCTGGTTTGGTGGAGATGTATTGTTTCAATTTTTCTTTGCTATGGAAGGTTTTTATTTGGCCTTCAGTTATGAAGGAGAGTTTAGCTGGGTACAGTATTCTTGGTTGATAGTTTTTGTTTTTAGGGCATGGCATACGTCATTCCAGGCTCTTCTTGCTTTGATTGTCTCTGCTGAGAAATCTGAGGTGATTCTAATTGGTTTCCCTTTATAGGTGATTAACCTTTTCTCCTTGACAGCTTTAAGGATCTTTTCCTTGGTCTGGGTTGATCCTGTGTGGATTATAATGTGACGGTGGGATGTCCTATTCTGGTCTGGTCTATTTGGGGTTCTAAAAGCTTCTTGTATCTGAATAGGCCTATCTTTTTGTATGTTTGGGAAGTTCTCTGCTAGGATCCTGTTAAACAAATTTCCTAGACCATTAACTTCTGTTTCTAGGTGCTCCTCTACACCCATTATCCTTAGATTGGGCCTTCTGATGGTGTCTTCCAGGTGTTGGATAGACCTATCATATTTCTTGGACTTGTCTTGGATGGTTGTATGTTCTTTCTCTATAATATCTAGGCTGTCTTCAATCCCTGAGATTCGATCTTCTGCATGGTCTAACCTGCTGTCAAGACTCTCTACTTTGTTTTTTATCTCTTTTCCTTCTAATTGGTCAGCTTTGATGGCTTCAAGTTCTTTGTTGAAGCTCTGTTTTAGGTCTTGTATGAATTTCTTTACTTCCTTAATTTGTTGTTCAGTGTTTGTTCTCAAATCACTTAGTTGATTGGTTATGGTTTCTTTGGACTCCCATTCCTTCTGTTGGGTTCCATTCAGCATTCCCTTTGTGGTCTCCCTGACTTCCTTCAGCTCTTTGTTAATGGATTCCATGAATGCCTTTAGTGATCTTTGTGTATTCTCTACCTGGTCTCTTAATTCGTGAATTACTCTTTGATTAGTTTCCTCCCTTCTGTGGGCTTCCTGCAGTTCTCTTTGAGTGTTCTCTGCCTGCTCACGCCATTCCTCCCTTTCTCTTTGAGTGTTCTCAAGTTGTTCACTCAAATCCTGTATCAGTTTTTGAGAAGCTTCCTCACGCTTATGATATTCCTGTATAAACTTCTGGGATGCCTCCTCTCTCTCCCTATCACGCTCATACAGAGTCCTTTGTACATTGTCAAACTTCTCATTTATCATGTTTGCTATTAGTGTTTGTAGAGCTATTTGGGAGCTCTCCTCTGGATTATTCTTTATCTGTTCTAATCCCTGATTATCAAGGTTGGGAATTGAGATACCCGAATTTGCCATTTTTCTTGTGTTTTTCCGGCTTACTCGGCCCATTTGAGATAAAGATTGTACCAGTTTTGTGCTAGAACACTATCTTAAGGCAACCATCAACCAAAGTTTGCATTTGTACAGTCAATAGTCTACAGATACAATCTAGTTCAACAGATACATCTATTCAACATCAAACGACTATATGTTAAAGGACTTCGAACCGCAGAAAAGAATTTGGAAAACCAGAAATTATTAGGATTAGGGAGAGATGTGGGTAAAAAATAGGAATAGATTGGTGTGGGGAGGCACAGGGAGAGTTAACTATGTCCTAATCACAGTGCAGGAAATGGGTTGGGTAGGATGCAAGTAGAGAGAGAGAGAAAAAGAAGAGACGAAAAGGGGAATAAAGAGAGACCAGAAAAAGAATAGAAACATAAAAATTAATGTTATTATAGAGGTTAAAAGACCGTCTATTTAGAGAGGAATGTGAATATGTTCAGAGAAGGGGAGGGACATAGAGGAGATGTGAAAAGCTTTAAGGATGGGAAAGGGGGAAGAAAAGATCAGAAGTTCAGTAGAGCTAGATAAAAAACAAAAAGATAATTAAGAAAGAAAGAAAAAGAGAAAGAAGACAAGAAAAGAAAGGAAAACTCTCATTCACGTATTCCTAAAATAAAAATTATAAGATGAGAAAAAAAAAAGTTACTGGAAAACAATTATTTTTTCAGAAGAGGCAAAGATTAAAGATTAATAAAAGTTTTAGAAGGGAAAAAAATTTATATATATATATATATATATATATATATATATATATATATATAAGGTAACAAAAAACAAAAAACAAGCAAAAAAAAGAAAAGAAGAAGAAGAAGAAAAAAAAAAAGAAAAAAAAAGTCTTTTGATTTTTTTTGGGGGGGGGGGAGGAGTGGGAAGAATCCTGTATCTCCCTTTTGTCTGCAACCAGTCTCTTGTTGGAGTCTCTGGTCAGCTTGAGGTCCTGTGGCTTGATTGGTTTCTTAAGTCGGTTGGTTGGAAGAGGCAGAAAAATGCTCTGCTTTACCCAAGATTTTGAGATCCCCCTCCCAGGTTAGTTTTCTGGGAGGGTGGTCTGCTTTGAGAGTCACAAAAGAGGGGGATGTGGTGATGAGGCTAGGTTCTGGGTAGAGTTGAGGCCTTTCAACAAACAGTAGCTTTTCCCTGGGGCTATTTTGTGATAAAGCTCACAGCGCCCAGCCTGGAGCCATTCTCAGGGTTTCTGTTTTTCAATTGATTGTGGTGGCTGCTAGAGGGAGGGGCAGCCTCTGGCTCTGGTTACCCAGTGAGGCAACTCACTCCGATGGCTGGCGCCTGAGCTGGGTGACTTTTCCCTGGATGGAGCTGAGTCTGGCAGGTCACTTCGCCGTTAAGTTCTTGTGACCTGCTAAATGACTCATTTTATTCCAAGGCCTGAGCTGGAGCTAGCAGCTCCTCCGAGCTTTGTCGGTATCCAAGATGGAGATCACCGGTGCTGGGGGGGGAGGGGTGGCCTTCCCTCCTCTGCTCCCTGAGGAGTGAGGATGTCGGGCTTGTACTCACGCCGAGTCTTGGATCCTGGGTCGTCTCTGGTCTGCAAACAGCAGGATGAAGATGTTCGCTCCTTGTCGGTTCTTGTTGGTGTTGAGTAGAATCCGCTCGTCCACTGCGTCTGGCTCCTTCGTCCCCGACTCTCTGTGTCTCAGGTATGACTCCGCAGCAGTGGTCGCCGCCGCGACCCCGCCGCCGGAGCAGCAGCTGATGCGTTTCCTTGGCTTCCCCTCTCTTGTCTAACTCTCTGTCCTGTGATGGCACACTTGGTGTGATTCTCTGGCTTAGGACTGTTGACTGGAACTCTAAAACTACTTTCTATGCGAGAGCTTGTTCAGATTCCAGCTTCTCCTCCGCCATCTTCCCGGAACTCTCTGGAGACAATTCTTATAAGATTAGATTGATAGAATCTAGAGCTATTTTTGCCCATTTGATAAACTATGTTGTAGTATTTCCTTTGGTTTTTTTTTAATTGTGAAAATACTGTACAGAGGGGTTACAATTACATGGGCAAGATAATGAGTATATTTCTTACCAAGCATTGTAGCCTCTTAAACTAAGGTATTTAATGAAAATGAACCAAAGTATGTGAACGTTAATTAATTCTGTATGTGATTGCTCAGAACAGAACAGGAGAAAGAACACCAAGGTCTCTCAAAGTGAATTCCACCCCTGGGTTCTGAAACAGATGATGGTAAGACAGCAGGTCATTTGATTTCCAAGTGTGAACTAAGTACTCTTGGCTACAAAGAAGATGACAGAAAGTAATTCCGGATGAATTAATTGAGAATAATAAAGTCAAACCAGCCCAAAAACATGTGATATAGGACAAAGATTGGGCATGTGGTTCAATCCACCAACTATCCCTGTTCTTACTTTCAGAATTCCTCTTCCTTCCCAAGGCCAGACCTACTTCAACTCATTCAAAAACAAAATAAACAAATAGTGCCTTTCAATACCTTTACTGGTCTCACCTTCTGCTTCATACCACGTGGTCAGAGTTATTGAGAAAGAGACTTATTCTTGTTTGGTTTTTAAGTCTTGGGACAGAGTTTGCCATTGAGTGGGTTTAGGAAAAAGCACACACTATCACCGTCCATGAAGTTTTATGTATACCCCCACAGAGTATCTTCCTTAGTCTCTGTTCAAATGGTCAGTTCCTTTGCTTAAAGATGTCCATGGCTGTCTCATGTCTGTAGGGTCTCTTTAACATGAGTCCTGCTGTCTGCTTGTTCATCTCCTACTCGTTTTGTCTGTGTTCTGTGTTACTTAAAACAATGTGTGATTGTCTCTTCTGCACCCCTATCTACCATCATGGAACCTACATTTGTCACCCTCCCCCGCTGGCAGCCCATTCCTAACTTCCTGAAGGCTGGAACATTCACTTCCACAAATGTATTGTTTCTTTTCCCAGAGCTCTCACACCCATGGTGCCTTCTAACCGACATGCTTTAAAATTCCCCCTAAGTTTCAGTATTAAAGAAACAAAGAGTGTTCTCTTTTGAGATTCCATAAAGTTTTACTTCTAACCTTTAATCGCATATCATTCTTGCTTCAATTACTGTTTAAATTCTTCCTCTCCATTATATATTAGATGATCTTTAGTCAGCAGTCATGTGATAGAATGATCCAGGTACTATAAAACATACTGGTCTTATGAAGAAAGTATGTTTTATAGTACTTGGATCATTCTACATATAAAACTAAACTGGTGGGTTGAGTAATGAGTAAGACATAGTAGAGACTCTAGACTAATGTTATGGAAAACAATTACCATGTGAGTCCCAGATGCAAGCCATGTGTGTAAATTGAAGCTCTTCCACTGATCGATCACATTTTACAAAGTAAAAGCAAAGGAAAATTATTTACTATAATTCTTTAAACCAATGTTTCCAAGACAAGTAATCAAGGTAAAACTCACTCATGAGGTATGATTTATTCTTTCATCTTCTTTTCATCCTATGTTTCAAAGACAGTATGCTATTTATATGGATAACACATCATGATGTGGATGCTGGACGGCTGTGTAGTCAGTGGTTCCCAGGTTGGACAGTGCCTTCCAGATGCCAGAGGTCCTGGCAGAGTCACTGTAACAGAAGCAAGCCCATTCACCCAGTACCAGGCAGCCAGACGAGAGCAAGGGAGCCCTTGACTACTATGAGCTTTAGTGAGAATGCAATTCCATTCGTCCATACGTTTAAAAGAAAACCAGAAACCTATCCAAATGGTCACTTTAAAAAAAATGGTCACTTTAGATGCATTCAGAGGAGGTGCAATTTGAAATAATTATATGTGATTTTCAAAAGTATTGTGGTATCATGACTCCGTAGCTAACACCCATGAGGCAAGAAGACAACTACAACATATTCAGAATTGCATTTCTATTAATACTTGAAATGGTTTGAAATCCAGAGAAGCCCATGATGGGGAATTCGAAAGCCTCTTGTTTGTAAATCTTGATAACCCTTGTCTTATGGGGTGCCATTTTACTCTTTTGTTAAATATAGCTTTCCAAAGTAATTTCCCCCATATGGCTTTGTAATTAAGTGTAATGATTTGTTCTCCCAAGGAGAGCTGCTCCCGTGTTCTGGTTCCAGCCCTTCTCCTTCATTCTGACAGGCCAGCTGGCTTCCCAGGCATGTAGAAAAATGTGAGGGGAAAACCAGCTCCCACCAGCAGGGAGATCTCCCCCATCCGCGCTGTCTGGATTGGGATGACATTGTGATGACATGAAACGTACCAAAGGGCTAGCTGCCCTCAAGCCTGTGATCGTGTGTGGTCAGCATCACTGAGGGTCCATCACGGGGGGAACCTGTTTCTCTTGGCAGCACAGGGCTACACCTGTCCTCTTTGTCATCTTCCCTAAACCCGTAGTTACACCACCATCTTCTCAAGCTAGTATCTATGTAGAATCATCTCCTGTATATAGCATCTCTCCACTCCATAAATGCATGAGTATAATTCTGTTTGGAATGTTAATATGTTCAAACCAAATTTGTCTTCCCCTTTTCTAGTATGCCGACTGCTTACTGTGGCCCAGTCTTCAAGGCTTCAAAGTTTTGGCTCACAGTCAGTTCATTCTTCCATCTTTTATTACCTACATTGAAGCTGCCAGCATTCCCTTCTATTCATCTGCTGCCGTGTTTCTTAGAAGCTTGCCTTTTTTGTTCCATTTCACATGTCTCTGTCTTTGTTCAGGCTTCTGTTTCTTAATACTTGAATGACTAAGCAACCTTTCTTCTGGTCTCCAATATGTGCCCTTCATTCAAGTCTGTATGACTATCTTCTTGATTATTTCTACAGTAATCCAATCACTTACCTCCATCTTGTCTTCTGTTCATATCCAGGCTGTACAAGCTGCTCAGACTTTCTAACGTGTATGATTTTCACTTTTTTGCCAGTATTCAGGGCCATGTGCTTGCATGGTTTACTTGCTCAGCTGGCACTCCAACCCCTCACCCCCAGCTCAACTTATTGATGGTTAGTGAAATGGAGTCTAGTGATGCTTTAGGCTGGCTTCAAACCATAATCCTCCAGATATCAGCCTCCTGCATAACTAGATACTACAACTTTGCTGGATACACTAATCTAGATTGACAATTATATTCTTTTAGGGCTTAGATTATATTATTTTATCCCCTCCTGAATTTAGAATTTATGTTGAGAAATCTACTGTCATTTATTTTGACTTTTTATTATTATCTTCAAATAGTTGTACAAGGGTATTCCAATTGAGCATGCCCAGTTGTGCACACAATTCATCTTCCTTGCTTCACTTTGGTTCAGTTCCGTTATTGTTGACTTTTGAAGAAGACATGTTGTCTTGTGAGGTGTTTCTTTTAATGTTACTAATTGAAGGTTTAAATCTTCCATGGACTTAAGTTGGAGATTTCATGATGTTTTGGTAATCCTCGGTAAGTGGCTGGTTTGTGGTGAATTTCTTAGGGGCTCAGATGGCTCAGGAATCAAACATGTTCAAGATGTGGCATCCAGTGGCCAATTCCACTCTATGAGAGGAAGTTTAGCTACCAGAGCACAAGGGGCAAGAGTTTCTAACCTATTTGGTGGCATTTCAAACCACCCACTTACTAAGATTCACATTCTGTACCTGAAGATCGCCAGTTCTGTAATCAGGCATGTTTGATCTTTTTGATATAAATGAATGGGTTTGTGATTATCTTCTAGGATTCTTTTAAGAATCAAATGCAAATGAACTATACAACTAGGGAGGAGAGGGGGAAAATCTGGGAGAAAATGAGTGAAGAGGTGATACTGTCCAAAAAGAAATGTACACATTACCTGACAGCACCTTTACAATAAAAATAAAATACAGTAAAGATCTGGGACATAAATAAAAATATAAAAAGAGGGCTGGGAGGTTGGCTCACTGGTCAAGTGCTTGCCTTGCATTCATGAGGCCCTGGGTTCGATTCCTCAGCACCACATAAGTAGAATAAGCCAGAAATGGTGCTGTGGCTCAAGTGGTAGAGCGCTAGCCTTGAGCTGAAGAGCTGAGGGATAGCGCCCAGGCCCAGAGTTCAGGCCCCACGAGTGGCAAAAAGAAAAAAAAAAAAGAATAGAAAGACAAAAGAAATGAGATAACACCATTGTCTGGGCACAGACAGTACTCACCAGTATAAATTTCCTTGTTTAAATAACTCATATGGATTTTCCTTTTGGCTTTATGAGTATAGTAAAAATATCTTTGGCATCTGAGAGTCAGTTTGTATCTAGTACAAAGGAATATGAATGAGAAGAATAATCAGAAAATATTTATTGTCTCGCATAGACAAAGGTATCATACAGCATGACAAAAATAATGTCAGATGTTGTGGCCTGTCTGTATTGCTATTGCAAAACACCTGAGATTGAACAATGTATAAAAGAATAGCATCATTTTCTCACAGTTCTATAGTCTGAGAAGGCTAAACCCAAGGTGACAGCCGAACAACCTCTGCTTCCAACATGGCACCTCAAACACTACATTCTCCAGATGGGAGAAATGCTATGTCTCTACCTGACAGAAAATGGGAGGGCCAAAAAGGAACATGCCCTCTATCCATGAGAGAAGAGTCTTCTTAACCTGTGCACCTCACAAAGACCCCACATTCAATACCATCACATGGTTCTTTTTCTCTGTACACCAATTTTTTATGTGCTCAGGAATCTCAAAGGCACTTTTCTCCCTGAGAAACATATCCTTGGCTTTGAAATTGACACTATTGTCTACAGCCATACCACCCTGATCGACTCCAATCTCGTCTGAAATTGACACTATTTGTTGGGACGCCTTTGGTCCTTTCTTCACATTGACAATTAATTGCCTCTCTTCCATTTTCTATTTATCATGAATATGCTTCTGTCTGCAGGGAAATGCACATCTCTCCATTGAATCACACATCACTGCACTCAGGGCAGGACTCCGATCTGTTTAGTCACTTCACATTTCAGTACTGTCCATCAAAGCCTGGACATGCAGGTCTTACCAAGTGCTAGTCACTGAAAATATTACAAACATTGCATCATCCGTCTCTAGTCCGTGTAAGCAAGCTAGCTTAAAAAAGAAGGCAGCAATATAAGCACAGATGGCAAAACTGGTAACAGACAAAAGAGAAGGAAAGCATGCTATAGTGGTTCAGAAATACCGGCCTATAATGTCTGTTGCTCCTATGGAATTCTCAGACTTGATTTCCCAAAGCAGCCTTTTCTTTGTACTCTGTCCTCTTCCTAATATTCTTTATTATACATTGGTGGCATTGTAGGAAGATTTGGAATCTACTGCAATAACTACACTATGCTAAGCATTCATTCCTGCTAAAATGTGATTGTCTGACTACCCCCAAATAATGAGAATTACCTATGAGGCTTAGTCCTTTAATAAACATAGTAAGACATAATACCCCCCATTTCAATGATATTTAAGTGTCCCAATTGAATATAGTCATCACAGCTTTCTTAAATTCTAAGTACAGAATAGCTAATTTTTTTCTCCATCTTTAAAAGGGCTTTTTTTTGGTAAGTGGTGGGGCTTGAACTCTGGGTCTGGGCGCTGTCCCTCAGCTCTTCAGCTCAAGGCTAGCACTCTACCATTTGAGCCACAGTGCCACTTCCATTTTTCTGGTGTTTAATTGGAGATAAGAGTCTCATGGACTTTCCTGTCCAGGCTGGTTTTGAACCATGATCTTCAGATCTCAGCCTCCTGAGTAGCTAGGATTACAGGCGTGAAGCACTTGGTGCCCAGCTCAAAAGGGCTTTTTATAGGAGAAAATATTTTTTTAAGTGTTCATAGGGCAGAAGGAACCCTCATTTAAGAGATTCCCTTTGTTGGTAATTAAGGCTAGACCCCTAAAATATAACATCCCCAGTTTTTTTCATCTACAAGTAAATTATTTTTATTTCTTAATCTTGCTTTCCTTCCATCTACCAACATTTATGATATTATGACCTTTCCATACTTAGATATGTAGGTCAAGTCACATTTCTATCTTTCTGTGTGTTAAAATGATCTTCCAAACAAAAGAATCCCTAAAGTAGCTACAAGTATCTATATTCATATCTAAAATAGGCTTCAAAATTATCTGAAGTGACAAGGTAGTTAACATCGCATTAATAAAAAGAACAATCCATCAAGAGCAGGGTTCAAATCCCACTCATTATCTGTGTCACTATGGGCATGTTACTTGACTTCTCAGTGACTCTGCTTCTCATCTGTAAAACAAGAACAATAGTTCTCTCTGCTCTCCAAGTCTCAGAAGGAAGTTATTCTATGTAGTATCTTTCTGAGTAAAAAGAAATCTTTGCTACAATGCCCGCATCAGAGTGAGTGAATGAAATGGAACAAGAATGCAGGCAAAGAGGATTTAGATGACTAGGACTATGACTAGATACTATGGGTACCTGTACACCCAAACACAGGGGCTGAGGAAATTCTAGGGACAGGAACAAGAACCAACTTTGTTTTTTCTCTTGGGCACATTGTTTGCTTGTGTTTGAGCCTCCCACCACGCAACTGCTTCACGTTTCTTTGCTCGGTGAGCGTTAACTCACTGAGCACACTTGGCACAGCTGCACCACAGTTCCTGCTCTTACTCTGTCCTCACAAACTCCCAGTCCCTTTCGTCTGTCTCTATGAGCCTTAAGCCCTGACAAAGGTTTCACCTAAGAGTTTTTTCCTAACCACACATACTTGTGAAGACTGTCCAAAAGCTGCGTCTTACAGGACATCAGCGTCTGAGCCATGAGGTATCTGCATGAAACTTGATTTAAAGCATCATCTGATGTTTTATTACTGGGCATTTTCTTTCTGGTGATACCATAAGACCCCTTTGGCCAGTCAGTGGTCATAAGGAGCCTTTAGGACCTGCTTTTTCCAGACAGAACTGCTGATTCTAGCCTTCTCCCCCACTCCCGTGTAACTCTTTATTATATATCTCTTGAGCAAGAAGATTATTGCAGGTGATGTAAAGTCAGTATTTGCAGTAGTTCTAGTAGAAGCATAGGACCTAGATGTTGTCTTGTGACCAATGCATCTGAAGAAGGTTGCTCTCCCAGAGAGAGAACTAGCACGTGGTAAGCCCATAATTACAATTGATAAACTATCTGATACACACAGCCTGAGTTTTAAGATTCCCCCTCTGCTTCCTTTCTTGTGTGAAACGAACATTTTGGAAATGCGATGCAAATACTGAAACAACTTCCAATGAGTGCTGTCTTCCCCACTGTGACCTCTGAAACTCTGCTCTTGATGTTTTGGACCTCATTTGTGTTTTTGGCGTATTTATGTTGCTGGCAAATAGTAATCCTTTTAAGAAGAGATTTTGGTTTTTTGAAAAGAAATCATTTTTAAAGGCATCCTGTTTACATATGTTCAAGCCAGGGATGCTTTAAGCTAATTAGAGTGAAAACAAAACTTAAGCATGAAATGAGTGTATTCCTAAGAAGGGAGTAGCCTGAGTAATAGAAACCTCAGTGGGACCATTACAGAGTCTACCACTGTAGTAACTCAGAAAAGTAGTCTTTCAGTCTTGATTTGTTTTTAAACAATACCACTCATATCAACTTTATACACCTACATTTACATTCAGAAAGTTCCCTACACTGTAGGACATTTCAGAAAGACACACTTTGATCAATATATATGCTCAACACTTATTGCCAAAGAATTGGCTGTGAGGACACTATGATTTCAAGTTAGATTGTCTTAGTTTTGGGGTGCAGGGGAGCATTATATCATTTACTTTTTCTAAGTTGCTTTATTGTTCTGTAAATTTGGTAATTAAATGATTACAACTGATTGCTAGAGGTAAAGGTATGATTTGATAGGGTCTTGTTTTCTTTTCTTTGTTTTATTTTCAGATCAATCCAACCCTTGTAATAATCATGATAAAGTAGTTTCACTAAGAAGTTTAAAAAAAAAAAACAACTGAAATGATTTTAAGTAAAAAAAAAAGATAAAAACCAAATTACTTTCCTCAGCTTTTAAGCTTAAATGATGAAATTAGTAAAAGCACATAAAATGTGCTGTCAACAAGTTAGTATTCCAATAAATACCAAATTAGATTCCAGTGTCTGCAGTGCCCAGACATTAGGCTAAAAGCTAAACTTAATTTTTTAAGTATATAATAAATGCTGTCTTCTTGAGCACTTTAAGCTCCAAACATTTTGCCAGTTATCAATCATGTGGACATATGGTACATATATGCACCCAAAATGGCACTTAGTGTTACACAAGTTGGGTGTTTTATTCCTTTCTTTCCTTTCTTCACAGTTGCTTGATTTCATCCTTTCCTATATTTTTCTGCTTCTAAAGATATATGGGAAAGAGCAGTCTGATGGAAGCAGGAGAATATTGAAACAAAGCTACTAAGGTCCAAGGGCATTTAGATTAGCAAGGCCTAAAAGAGAATAGTGGGGACCAACCTCTAAGAAATAGTAGGTACAAAAACTTACAACAGATTCATAGGTGGCAAATAATTTATGCCAATACTTTGGCTTCAGAAATATGTAGATTAAGGAAAATAAAAGCTTTGTTTGACACTTTTACTCTTGGTCATTGTGCTACACCTAGTTAGTTAAGCTCATACCACACTAGGTACTTGATTTAAACACACACTGTTCTCACATTCAACTACACTCTGAGAATGAGATGTAAGGCCCATAGAAAATTACAAGGCAAGTTGATTTATCCTTTTAAACACCTTCATGAAAATATAACCTCGTTCATATAGCCTAAATCTACCAACTTGAAGTATAGGTCTTAGTGGGCGTTAGTGTGTTTATAGCTACGTAGCAGTTAGGAAAGTCAATTTTATGACATCATTTTCACTACATAAAGAAGCCCTCCTTGCTCTATCCACTTAGCCCAAGCAACTACTGTTTTGCTTTATGCCACCACACTCTCTGCCATTTCTGCTCGTATCAAATAAATAGAACCATGCAGCTTGCACTCCTTTGTGGGTGCATTCTTTCGCGTGATGTTTTCAGTGCTTATCCTTTTTTGTCACATGTTCGAGTGTTCATTACCTCACTTGCTATTGCTGAGTAACAATTCTATTGGATAGTTGCACCGTATTTTTTTTCCATCAGTCACTTGGCACACATTTGAGATATTCCCATTTTTAGTTATTATTATCTAGTTATTATTAGCAGACATATATGTTCCTTTTTCTTGGGTATGTACAGCAAAAGAGAATTTTCTTTGGTCAGTCATGGGCCTGAATGCTGTCCCTCAGCTCTTCAGCTCAAGGCTAGCACTCTACCACTTGAGCTACAGAGCCACTTACAGTTTTCTGGTGGTTTATTGGAGATCAGAATTTCACGGCCGTTCCTGCCCAGGCAGGTTTTGAGCTGCAATTCTCAGATCTCAGCCTCCTGAGTAATTGGGATTATAGGTGTGAGCCATGGGCACCCGGCAGAAGACAATTTTTGAACCAGGCAGTAACTGTGTTTAACCCTTTGAGAAACTGCCAGACTTTTCAAATGGGCTGGACCATATTTCCATCAGTAATGTATGTGAGTTCCAATTTCTCCACATCTTCGCCATCACTTACAATAATCAGTCAGTCCCTTTGTTCATAACTACAGTTAAAGGCTTGTAAATTATTTCACTGTGGTCTTAATTTTCATTTCCTTAACATTGAATAATATTGAGCATCTTTTCATATGTTTGTCAGAAATGTGTAGATAGTCTGTGGAGAAAGATCTACTCAGAGAGTTTGCCTGTTTTGACTGTTTGTTCTCCCTTTCATTATTGATCTGTCAATATTTTTCAAGTATTCTAGACAAAAACCTATGCAAGTCTATATTTGCAAATAATTTCCATTCTAGGTTTACTACACTTTTTATCATATCTTTAAATTTTTTTAGCCGTAAGAATGTCCAATATATGTTTTTCTTTAGATACTATATTTTTGTGTTATATATGAGAAACCATGGTAAAATTCAGGTTTATTTTCTTCTAAGAGTTTTACCAATTTAAATCTTAAATCCATGCCACTGCTCTATTTTGAGACATTATTAAGTTGAATGTTGTTTTTAACCATATTTATGGTTTATACTATTCACAGTTAATGGCACTACTGCTGTAGTTGGATTTACATCTGCCATTTAATTTTCTTATTTACATGTCTTGTGTCTTTTGTGTTTCTCTTTTGCTCTGCTACTCTTTGGTTGGGCTTTTATTTTTAACATTAAGTCAGTATTTTCCAGGGTTGCATTTTAATTCTTCAATGATTTTTCTCATGATATTTTTGAGATTTTTTTTCTGGGTAGTTATTTGAGGAAATTTCTATCTTGATTTATCTGAATTGACATGATTACACTAACTTAATTTGGATAAATAATACCAAGATCATTCTATATACCTTTTTTCTATTTGCCCCTTTCTTTGTGTTGTTAGTGTTCCACATGTTATGATTAGATGTTACAAATCCCTGGCACATTGTTATAATAGTAATTATGTAATTTTACATTTTAGTGGAGTTGAAAGGAACAGGTGCCTACTTATAATTTTGGGATATTAATCTTTATATTTGCCTTTTCTTTTCTTTCAAATAAGACCTTCCTCAACCAGCTTGTAATGTATAACAATAGAGTGTGTTCAGAGAAGTATGTTGTTAGGTGATTTTATTATTGTTTGAATATCACAGAGTATTCTTACTCAAATGACTATGACATCACTGTGTGATCTCATCTTGTGTGACCATCATATCTGTGTTCTATCATTGACTGAAATGTCATTATGCAGGACCTGATTTTGTATTCAAACAGTGTAAACCCCAAAATAGAGACAGCAGGTTCTGTGTCTGGTTTTGAAACTGTTCATGGCAAAAACAATGAATTCTAGCAGACTTTTAACTGTTTCAGTACACTAAATGTATTTACTATGGGCTGGAAATAAAATATCTTGAAGTCATGCAGAAGTTGAGCAGGAATACATTCTTAGCAGCAGCCTGAGAAGATTTGTATTCCTCAGCCTCTACCCAGTTAAAAGACAACAAATGCTGTGGTTACTTCTCAGATACAGTATGACACTTTTACCTGGGACTGGCCTTTGACTGTGATTCTAACTATGTCTCCCATATAACTTGCCTCACAGGTATACACCTCCACATCCAGACTATTAGTTGAGATGGTAATCTCGTTAACTTTTTTGTCTGCCCTGGCCTGAAACCACAGTCCTTGCACTCTCCACCTCATACTTCTTTTATTCCCAGAGCAAGGTGATCCTCGTATTCTCTTGAGTTTACAATGTTCAGCTCTGTTCAGTGGAACTCACTGGAATAGTGAAATGTTCTGTATCACCGCTGTCCAATATGACAGTCAACAGTCGTATGTAGCCACATAGCCTTTCTTAAAGTTCTTAACTGAATTGTTAAACTGCATTATTTATATCTGATTTCAGTTAGCCCCATCCAGAGGTTCTCAGATCCATCAATGAAGTTATCATCTACATCTCAGATACCCCTTTTCTTACTATTGTAATACTAAACCTTGTAGTAGATTAACGGGGGAGAGCCCCAGATCAGTGATGTCAGTCTCCTATGTAGTAAACACCCATGGAGTGGCCCAAGGGACTGTTTTTTTTTTAAAGAAACTATCATAGGTGAATTGTCCTTGAGAAAACTCAAGTTCAAATGGTCAGCTATCTGATGCACACGCCCCTGTGTGATGGTGACAGCCAGGAAACAAGAAGCACACACAGTGCTTGGGATCTGCCTGGGCAGTGGAGGAGGCCCAACCAAGGCTTCACTTCTGAGTCACTGACTGGCCTCAGGACTATCAGAGAGGGCTGGGAGTTTCTTGTTCCTGCTTGTGGAACCCAGAGAAGGAAATGGAGGTGGGGGGAGCAGAATCTTCAAAGCTGCAATTGGAAACATTCACTTTATGCAGATAGCAGTCAAAGAAATGATCCCCTACTGATCTTCCTTACACGTTTCAAAGAGCCTGCTTGTGAAAGTTTTTACAGACTGGCAAGATCCACCCCAGGAGTCTTTGAAGTCGGGAGATGGAAGGTCCTATTATCCTCAGTTCTCAGTAACGCGTACCCTGCATCATTCTCCAAGGCATGTCCTTCAGATATACATGGATGAAAGCTGAAGTGCTTGCAGATAAAACAGATATAAGCAAATACCTGTTCTCTGGGATGAGCCTACTATTTAATGGGAGTTTCCTGGTTTCTTTGTCTTTGATTTTTTTTAAAGAAATGCAGATGTGTGCCTTCAGATCAGCATATGTTAACGCCCATTGTGATTTGTTTCCTTCACATAATAGGGCATGTGGTAATGTTTTTTGTTATGATTTAATTGTCACAAATAAGATGGGAACCATGTCCCTGACACATCCATCCATGTCTTTTTTAAAAAATCCTATTACTCTTTCAATGTAATTAAATTGTGGACTCCAAATCCTCTGCTATTTGGGATTTCCTTGTCTCCTCATTCCTGTGAAGAGTAAAATCAAAAACAAAATAAGTTGTAATACTCATTTCCCAACCCATAAAGTATGAAAATAGCTCTCTAGATGGATCTCAAAAGTCATTTGCTGCCAGGCACCAGTGATTCACTCCTATAATCTTAGCTACTTAGGAGGCTGAGGTTGGTTCAAAGCTGCCTGAGCAGAGAAGTCTGTGTGACTCTTATCTCCACTTAAACACCACAAAGCCAGAAGTAGAACTGTAGCTCAAGTGGTAGAGATCCAGCCTTGATCAGAAACATAAAGGGACAGGACCCAGGGCCAAATTCAATCCCCAGTACTAACGTGTGCGCACGCAAACACACACAATTTGCCTTCACTAAAGAAAAATTAAAAGTCACCTTAGCTTGACCTTGCACATAGGAACAAAGCCCACAGGTAAATGTAATTTTCCACAGAGGAATCTAAAGTCTCCTCATCCATTTGTTCCCAGGTCATAGACCTGTATTGGGGCGTGGAAGAAGATGAATGGGACAATCCTGAGCTACAGAAGATGCGCATGAGGCTTCTGGAAGATTGCTTGAAGACTTCTGCAGGTCCATGTTTTGTTGTGGGTATAAAAAAACTAATGTCTTATATTAAGCATAAATGAATGTGAGAATGCTTGCTGATTTGCGATTCTTAAAAAGCTTTGAAAAGAGTCAGGAGCAGACATTTTGTAATATCCATTGTAAAAATGTAGACTGTCTGTCTCCCGCCCTGAGTGTGTGAAAACAAACCTTCTTCAGCTTGTCATCCGAAGTCTGCAAATTAGCAATGAATAATTTGAAATGCTAATCGAAGGAATGACTTGAGTTGACAACAATTTATAGACCTTGTGATTATTCTTTCAGTCCTATAATAATTAGCCTAGATTTTCTCACTCCATTGTACAGTTTCTCCAATCATGGTATTTCTCAGCATTAGAACTTCTGGCATTTTTTAAACACAGTAGCTGAAACATTATTAAAATAAACCAAGTATACTATAGCAAATCTGCTGGTAGCAAAAGGTGCCCTGTGAAAGATTTTGGTTTCTGCAGTGATTTTCAGCTAGAGGCTCCTTGTAGACTACAAGTCTTTTTTTAAGTGAAACATTGTTGTTGGTTTTGTATTATTTTCTAAAGAATGCTCACTCCTCTGTAGAAGCACCGTGATAGGAAGGAAGGGGGTCATTCCATGGCAGGCACTGTGTGAAATCTCTGCCTTAATTTCCTGTCTTGAATCCAAACAGAACCTCCTAATGCATTGGAAAGTTTTCTAATAACAGAGGATGCTGTGAAACTGATTAGTCAATACTAAGATGGAACTATCATATCACACCTCTAATCTCTAGGTACGGTGTATCAACAAAAACATTTTTGACAATTCCTTGCATATATATTTATACTCAGCCTCCATAGGATAAAAAGTCCTACAGAGACAATTTCAGAACTCTGATCACCTGATGGTAAAGTTCTTAGCAAGGATAGCAAGCACGTTAAAGTACATCATGTCTCTGTAAATGCAAAGTAGCCACTCTTAGTACTCGAGGTATGGTAGATGACCTCTATAATATTGTCATTTGGGGAGACCCTGACGTGTATGATCCTACCTTCAGAAAGCTTGCATTCTTCTATGGGTTGAAAGGGCTGAGAGGGCAAGCACAAACAAAGAAACAAAATAGTGTCAGATGGTGGTAAGTAGAACAATGAGAGGGAAAACACAGGAAGGAAAGAAGAGAGAGAATACCAGAGAGGAGAGAGAATTGCTGTTTTCAGTTGAGTAACTGGGGGTATTAGATAACTGAAAGGGAGAGAAGACTGGTGGAAAGATCCAGATAAGCATTCCAGGCCAGAGCTTTCCAAGGAGAGGGATTGGCAAATGCTTGGCATGATCAGAGAACAAACAGGCAACCATAGGCAGAGGGAGCAGTATGAATGAAGCAGGGACCGTGGGAGTAAGAGAAGTTTACGAGAATTCTTCATGGCTATGCTCCAGTACAACTAGGAACCATTTGTTTTGGAAAGAAAAACTCATTGAGGTAATTCAGTAGTCCTAAAGGTGACTATGAAGATTGTATTCTTACTCTTAGTGACAAGGGAAGTTCTAGAAATGAAGCAGAATATTGAAGCAGAAGGCTAAGAAGCAGCTTGTAGTGACCTCATAGATTCACTGAAGAGTACAGAGGATGGGTCAGAGCAGGTAGGCCTTTAAGAGAACTGCCCAACAGCATAGGTATATTGTACTCATAAGCTGCTTTATTAGATGGCAGCTTCTTAGTAAAACTACTTAAAGATAACTTTAAAAAATATGTATGTACAAAAAGAGAGATATACTTGGTTCATGAAGTTCGAAAGATGAACATTCAAAAACAGTGATTTCAGTCCAAAGCCAGCCCGAGCAGGAAAAGCCGTGAGACTCTTATCTCCAAGAAACTATCAGAAAACCAGAAGTGGTGCTGTGGCTCAAATAGTATAGCACTCACCTTGAGCTGAAGAGCTGAGGGACAGTGCCCAGGCCCAGAGTTCAAGTTGAAAAAGGAAATGCAACTCTCATCCAAAGTCTCGTTATCTTTACTGTTAGCAGTGGAAGAGGAGTTAAGACATGTTCCAGGTCCTCAGAGACAGCTCAAGGTTGAGGCCCAAGACAACACCTACCTCAGTGTAGAAAACTAAGTCTGGAAAGATCCCCAGAATCCTCTTTGTCCACTTATCTCACTCCCTGGTCCATAAAATAGCATGCTGCAGTAGAGGAAGAACGTTCCTTCCAGAGAGGAGTTGTGACGCTGACCACACAGCTGATCTGCATAGGTGAAATGAACAGCTCGAGACAACAATGTGTTTTATGTGCATGTGATACCCAATTATGAAAGAGGCAGTCATTTTACCTGTATGATAAAAGGAATCCCTGTTTATTTCCTCATACACTGTGTGTATTATGTCACAACACTATTATATGATGCCTTGTTAAACATGTGTGCTCCAAGATTTTTAATCCAGTGCTGATGATTAGCATTTCTGACTAGAACCAAATGCTTATATATCACCCACCATAATGTGCCTAACTTAAAATATATTTCTTCACACAAGTGGACTGGACATGGGGGACTTCCCATTAACTATAAAATTATTTTCCTACACCCCACCTTTCCAGGTGCCAGGCTAATGGATTTTTACTCAGCCTTAGAAGAGGAAGCTGAATAGCATTGGAAGAGACTTGTAATTCTATCCCTGTGCAAATGGATATTAATTGCTCTCTGACTTGAATCAGTTATAGAGGTGACCCCGATTAGCCAACAGTGAGGGAGCAATTGTGTCTTAATTGACGGTAGCAGTCTCAGGGAGGTTCAGAACTCAACTTTTTCCAAAGTAGCAGGTGAAACATGCTCAAAAGGGATCTGCAGCAGTCATCATAGCCACGTTGGCATCTCGTTTCTTTAAGGGAGAAAGAAGAGAGATGAGGAAGAGCAGGAGGCTAATGAGGACTGCCCTTGCTTCCTACTTTGCTTTATAACTATGTCATCTGGAATGAGAGAGCCTCCCTGATTAACTTAGGGGACGTCTTCCTCATGGCACCCTGTACAGTGTAAGTTGCCCCCTGGGTCTTGGTGCCCCTGCATACACCAGCTCCTTGGCCTACAGACACCCACACAGGCAGCCACACAGAGCAACCCTGAAGCTGAAATTTGCAGAAGGAAAATTATTTGCCCCAAAGGGAAAAAAAAGAATCTGAAACTAGAATAAGTCATATTTTTCACTTTGAAAAAAGTTATCAGCTATTACTTTAGTGAATAGGTTTTGAAGGATGTTTCTGAGTTTAGATGTGTTCATATTTTGAAGTTTCTGTTAACACAGGAAAATCTTGTGTATTTGTCCTTATACTAGCTGTCTATGGCTGTATCCATTTTCCTAAACCATTTACAACACAGGTCTTATTCTTTTGTTATATATATATATATATATATATATATATATATATATATATATATATATATATATATATATATATATATATGGCAATACTCTAAAAAAAGAAATTTGATATTTTAATCAACACATTTTGCTATTTTTCATCAGTCATCCTTTTTAATGGCCTTTAAATAGACTATTAACTCAAACAATTTCAGTAAATTTTGAAGAGAAATCAGTAAGAAAAATATATTCATCTCATTGAGCTTCATGCCCAATACAGGCATTTCACAGTAGCTAAGATTCATGTATTAAATTTTTCAAATACTTCCTTTTGTTAGAATCTGTTAGATTCTTCCTTAATATTTTAAGAATAGTGTGTTAATAACCAACTTCGTTGTTACTGTAGTTATGCCCATTATAAACTAATGTTTGTTAAAGGAATCTAGAAGATGCAGGTAATTAAAAAGAAAACACCAATACTCTCATACTTGAAGTATGCATCAGGCACTCAGCTGTTATCTATATGTGTTCCCCTAATTGTATTAAAAAAAAAAAACCTCCTCACCACAGGCATTACTGCTGCAATTCCCTTTATCCCAAGGAGGAGACAGATGCCTAGAAAGATTGTGTAACTTGTCCAGGGTTGCCAAGGAAACATTCACACAGGTGAGGACAAAGTCAGGCTTTCCTGCACCAGAATTCACTCCCTTAATGCATAGTGTTAGACTATCCCCTTAGGAGACTTTTTTCCAATATTTTACTGTAAATATTTCCCAGCCATATATAATTTTAAATCCTAATTTTGATAAGTTTATATATAAGATTCTAGTTTACCAGAGAACAGTCATCTCAGGGTCTTGGCACCTTGAACAAAGAATTGAGTGAAACATACACAATTCATGAGAGAAGCACTGGTTTGTTGGAGCAAAAGTAAAGCGTGTAATATGAGAATATGCTCCTAGTATGGTTGTAGGCCTGAGCAAGTTAGCTCCAAGCCCCTGGGGATTGGTATCTGGGACAATTGATTTGGGCTGAGAAGATGCTTGGATGAATCCTCCTAGAACAGAGGTACTTCATGATAGACAGCTTTGTGTGGCAGATAGTGATCGTGTTTTTTAGCTGTGCATGCCCATTTACCCAGTGCATTTTGTTACAATAATATTAATGATATGCAGTATATAAACATGAGGTCTTCATTAAAGAGTTCTCATAAAAGGGAATTTTGTTTCACTGAGTATTCTTGTTAATCAGGGATCAACACTCTGTTTGGCCTATTAGTACTTTCTTTCCCCCCCGCCCCCCGTTGGTTGTGGGGCTTAAACTCTGGGCCTAGGCACTGTCCATCAGCATTTAGCTTAAGGCTAGCACTCTTACCACTTGAGTCACAGCACCACTTCCAGTATTCTGAGTGGTTTATTGGAGAGAAGAGTCTCACAGACTTTTCCTGCCCCGGGCTAGCTTTGAACTGCGATCCTCAGATCTCAGCCTCTTGAGTAGCTAGGATTACAGGCTTGAGCCACGGGTGCCCAGCCTATCAGGACTTTTGATGGTCACAAAGTGGGGAGTTTAGTTGTATCTTGGATCACTTCTTAAGCGAGGGAGGACCTGTGAGCCAGTCTTACAAGTAGCCACAGCAACGTGTATATCTTTAAGGAGTTATTGAAGGACAATTGTGTTTTTCTTTTCCATGTAGCCCTTACCATCTTAGGTTGCTGTGCTGTTCATTATGTGTCATTGGGTTGTCATTATGTGACAGAAGAACAAAATCAATCTTAGTTTTAATAGAGCAAATGCCTTATCTTTTTGTAACTTATTTTTTATTTTGTATTGTCTTTAAGTAGTTGTACCTTTGCGGGTTCAATTGTTTTTAGCTGAGCAGGGTCACGTGTATTTGTTGTCTGGCAGAAGACCATGGAGTGGTCTATTGATTATTTATTATCAGAATAAAATAGTATAGATGCCAGTTCCAAGGGCCAAGAAACTCTGGAGAATCACACTGTAGAGGATGGAAGTCAAATGGGAGCATTATTGGAAACTTATAGCCAGAAGTCCAGAAGAAACAACCCTGGTTTAAAGATGAAGAAAGTAAGATCCAAGGCCCTAAAGGAATAAAATGGACAATAGAGCCCCCAGAAAAGGAAGGAACCTGATAACCATGACCAGGTATTTATTACAAAAGCCCTTCCTTGATGGTGGCTTGTGCTTGAGTCAAAGACTTAATGGGTTAATTTATGAGTGCTGGTTTGAAGCTGTCTTAATCTATTAACCCAAAGACAACAATCTATTTAAACACAGCACACGTTCCCCTTGGATAGCAGTTACTATTATATCCATGCTGTTTTATTTTAAAATACTGCCCATCATATCATTTGTCTGATTTTAGCAGAGTAAGCCCTTAAGCTGTATCATTTGTACTTTTATAGCCTAGAGAAGAAAGGAAACAGACGAAAGCATTACCATGTAAGGTTCCATAAGAAGGAGGAGCATTTGGATCTCTGCTAGCTCTATGGAAGTGATTGGTAAAGGAAAGACAAAAGTACTAGTTCTCTTTTAGTTAGCAGGTCAACAGGCATGGGTATCAGATAACTATGTTTATGAATTATTTTTTTAATGTCTTGGCTTTAATAAATTTTGAAAATGCAGGCACAAGCAACTCCGTTGGAGTGTGACAACATCCTCTCTTGTCTGAATGGTTTTTTTCCTGAATTGTTTGTCTGTGAATGGCCTCTCGTTGCTGGGGTCAGCTTTGTCCAAACGGTCTCTTCTTGTTGTCCCAGCTGGTCAGATCCCACGTTGAAACGAGTTGACAGACAGGTCAGGTGGGATTCTGTGGCAGGAAGATACTGGCTTTTGGACAAAATTAAGAACCAAAGAGATTAGAAGGGATGGCTCCTATGTAGAATCCATTAATCTTTAAAACTAACTCAGTCTGACAAATGAGTACTTGTAAGAGTCCCCCTCTATGGCTTGACTGTAAATGTTCCAGAAGATGATCAAATAGCAATGACAGAAGGACCTAGAATAGACATGGTTAAATTTTTGAAACAGCAATAGGAAAAAAAAAATGCTCTCATGATTTCTAGTTAGGAACCTACGTTAGAAGACACCTGTTTGGTAAGGTTTCTTTCCAAGCTTTGAACAAAGTTTTGGCACTACTGAGCTTTGAATGTAGAGCTTTGAATCTACTACAGCTGGAGTTAAGCCTTTCACTCTTTTTTTGCTGGTTATTTTTGACATAAGATCCCCCCCCATCAAACCAGTCATCATACTCACAGACTAATAGAGTTACACAGAATGACACCAAAAAATCAGTAACATTAATTTCGAAATTTAGAGTACACTTTCAGACAAATATTTTTGTTGTCTTCATTGTTGTTTTTGTGGATGTTTTATTTTCTTTGTAGAGCAGTTATATAGAGGTGTTTTTCCCCAAAGGGCAAAAGAAAGACTTAGCACTTATATTTAAGGGCAAATTATAACAGAGATTGACCCAGAAAATTAGATTCTTCTGAACCTTAAGTGTTTTTCCTTGCCAGTTGTCAGCACAAGTGTTTCATTAAGTAATTATATTTTTTATTATCATTAAGTAGTTACCATTCAAGACATCAGGAACGCATTTTGATCGTTGTCACCTCTTTCATCATTCTCCCTAGTCCCTCCAAACTAACTCCTCCCCAAATTTTTCTTAATTTCATAGGCTATACATTGAATATTATGACTGCATTCTATCCCCACTTCCATTTTTCATTCACTTAACCCCTCTTGTTGGACTCTTGTGCCTGCATGCACGAGTATGCACACCCATGCACACGCCGTGCACGTGCACACACACACACCCATGCACGATGCACATGCACATTCACACACACACACAAAACACACCTTCAAGTGCCAGTTTCCAGGTAATGCGTTTTGTTGGACTCTATCTACCACACGTTTCCTAAATGAACCTAAACGCTCAGAAAAGCTTCTGAGCAAGGAACCCACATTTCCTGGTTAAATAAATGGCAACATTTCAAATAGTTGAACTGAACCTGACCAAATTAGGTCAGCAGAATGCAACATGTCTCCGAGCAGCCTTCAGACAACCAGTGAAATGAAGGGGAGCACTTGGGATGTGCTGATCACAGAGAGCTTGCCAAGACCAAACGTGAGAAGCACAGATGCTCAGTTCTCTGCCTCCTCTCAATGTATATTTGCCCCTGTTTGAGTGACCTTTGCGTTGCTGAGCCTTACAGTTGAGTGACTTTTGCAAAAGTGTTATTTGTGTACCACCCTGCCATGTGTCCTCCCTGAAGATAATTTTATAAATGTTTTTCACTGTGCCTTTTCTGTAATGCTTGGCAATTGATTTCTTTAAAAGTTGAGTTGTTTGAAGTCTTGGACATTTTGCGGACAAACACATGCCTAATTAGTTTTATAGTTGCTTGGAGAGCACGCATTAGTGGTTATGCCTTTGCGATTAGAAACTAGAAAATGAATAGTTCAATTTCATTTGATTTGAGGTTATTAAAGCTGCCTGTGATTTCAGTTTCTATTTTATAACCTAACTTTCAGATTCATTGTGTGAAGGAGAGCTGAAGTTTGGCAAGTTCTTGATCATTTGGAATCTTCCGGGCCCTCTAGCCCACTCTACTCTACCCTAAGCCCCTCAAAAGAACACTGATCTACTCTGTCTTCCTAATGCCATGATAAAACCATGGTCAGAATTCATGAATTTGCCCAGTGTCTTGTGATAGGTAAGGAAGAGTTATATTTTGCTTCATGAGCAGAGGTACTCCATGAGTAGAGGTGAGATAGCCACTCAGGTTTAAAACAGAAACTGAGTGTGGTGCTACACACCAACCATCCCAGTACTCAAAAAGCTGAGCAAGGAGCATCAACAATTTAAGACAAGCTGGGGGCCGGTGGCTCACGCCTGTAATCCTAGCTACTCAGGAGGCTGAGATCTAAAGATCATGGTTCTAAGCCAGCCCAGGCAAAAAAGTCCCCATGAAGTTCTTATCTCCAATTAACCACTGAAAAACCAGAAGTGGAGCTGTGGTTCAACATGATAAAGCACTAGCCTTGAGCAAAAAAAAAGAGCTCAGGGACAGTGCCTAGGCCCTGAGTTCATGCCTAGGACAACCAACCAAAAAAAAAAAAAGAAGAAGAAGAAGAATAAAAGTATATTTGGCTCAGGGTTCTTGTATTTGCTTAGCACCTGATGAGAGTCTTGTTAGTACATCATAACATGATGGAAAAGGTCACATGACAAGATACAGCAAGTATGTACCAGCAGCTATGGTCTTTCTCCTCTCTTCTTAGAAGACCACTAGAGTCAGCCTGAGGTCCCCACCTGTGACCTTAACTAATTATCTTCCATATACATCACCTCAAATACTACCACCATCTGAACTGGGGAATTACTTCTAAGTTACAAAATCTGAGGGACATATCTGACAAATGGTGGTACAGAAAAGTTGAATAACACGCCAGAATCAGGTAGAAAGTGGGGAGCCAAAATTCAAACCCTAATTCACTTTCTTTCCATGTATTTGTGCATTACACAGCACATATCCTTTATTAGCTAATCCTCTTATTATCCCCAGGAGCTAGTAAGATTCTATTATTCTGTTTGTTAATTTGGGTAAATTGAGGCACAGAATTAGGGCATGCATTTGTACATGATGAAGTAGGCCTGCAGGCTGCAAGACTGTGGCTCCCAGAGAAACTTCTTTGTTCCTTATTTTACCAAGGAGCACTTCAGTACAATTGAGGGCAGAGATGTCCTCATTGGAGCCATAGATAATACATTTCCTCTCCCTCTATATACACCTGCTGTGTTCACTACCAAAGGCCTGAAAGCAGTTCCAGTAAACACACTTGGGAATCTATTGCTGCACCCCTGGTAGTTTTAAAAGAGGTAAAGAATGAATCTGTTCTCCTCAAGAAGAACTGATGGGTGTGGAGAGACATTAGCACTAGAGAGTCTGAAAATTAGTAAAACAGTAATGGGGTGGAAAGCAATGGGAAAACAACTTTTTTTTATTCTTCAAATTTGGGACATGAAGTTGACACTGCTACTTTTGAACAAAGGAGCTTTAGTTTATTGTCCATAGATAAAGATAAGAAGGAGGCAGCAAGGTACAGTGGCTCATGCCTATAATCCCAGCCTCTTGTAAAACTGAGGCTGAATCGCAGCCCTTGCTGAAAAGTTCACCAGACCCTTTGTTAACAAAGAACTGGGCATGCCTGTTATCGTAGCTACATAGAAAGCCTAACACATAGAACACACACAGGAACTGAAACCTCATCACACTGACTACCAGCAATAGGGCTAGAAGCATCGTTTAAGGTAAGAACACCTGCCAAGCAAATATGAAGACCCAAGTTCTAACTGGTACCACACACACACACACACACACACACACACACACACACACACACACACACACACTGATTACATTGATTGCTGCTAGCGGAGCAAATATTGAATAATCTCTGATAAAATCATTATAGCAAATGTTTGAGATTTAGGAATTGTGATCTCAACTTATAAATGAAAATTTAAGGCTCAGAGAGATTAATGAAATTCCCCCAAGAATGCTATGTTACGAAGGCATGGAGACCACACCTTCTGACTACAAAGTTCATTCTCTTAGGTTTTATAGGATTGGAGAAATTGTATCAGACAAAGCTCCTCACGTGTGGTAGGCACATAGGTAGTTGATATATCATAAATGTTATTTGAGGAACATCGTATAATGTTGAAGAGTAGGGTTTGTAGGGCTTCTGAATTCAGCCTGTCAGCATTCAAATGTCTGCTTTACTATTCACATAATGTATCCTTTTATACAAACATTAATCTCCCCTGGCTTCCATTACTTCATTTACAAATTTTAAATATTAATACCTACAACACAAGTTTTGTGAAGATCAAATGAGGTCATATGTTTTAATTGCTTACACAGAGTGTTCTTCATAATTTGCATTAAGTAACCAGCCATGATTATGAATAGCCATATTTTAAGGAACCACAGCTGGGAGACAAAGAGGATTTTTGTAAGTACCCTATATTATCTCACTTGCTTCCCTAAAAATACTTTCATAAAGTAGATGTTACATTAATCAACCTCTAGATTATACTGTAAAGGGTTTTATTTTTTTTTGCTTGTGCTAGTACTAGGGTTTGAACTCAGGGTTTCTTGCTTGTTTAACCAACGTTCTACCATTTGAGCCATAGCTCAGCCCAGCTTTTTACTGGTTAATTTGAAGTTTCTCAGACTTGTTTTTCCCCAAGGTGGCTTTAAACTGTGATCATCTAAATCTTAGTGTTCTTAGTAGCTGCTCACAAACATAAGCCACTAAATGCCCAGCAAGAGATTTTAATTTTTTTTAAAGAATGTACAGCCAGTAACTGGAGCCCAGACAGGTAGAAATTGGAGCCTTCATCAGTATTCTGCACCAATTCTGACAAACTGCTTCCTACAGACATTCTCCCTAGTCTTGATGAAGCCCAAGAATTAGGGGCTTAGCGGAGGAGGAAATATTCTTCTCTGCCTGCTTAAATTCAGAACCAGCTGAGAGGCTGATACTAGAATGAGCGACGTGGAGATTAAAATGTCACCTACTTGATGACAAAGCCATTGAAGGGAATGGCTTCAGTTCAACACCCAGCAAGACCATTAATTCTTTCAAGAGGAGAATGACCCACCCCTGACCATCCTAATCCCTCCTCTCCTCACTCCAAGAAGCATGGTGCCCTAGAAGAATACAAGCACAAGGAACTCTCTGTGAGCCTTCCATGGTGAGTGAGCCCCCTACTGGGCAGGAAGAATAATGGTCTCGAGAAGCCAAGACACTTGCTTGGCAGAGTTTCTGAACCCCAGCTCATGTAGGTAGACTCCACTTTGTTAATTGACCAGATCCTCTCAAAATTTTTCATGGTTTTCCTTCAGACAGGTTGGCTGACTAATTCCCTTTAAATTGGTGGCTTCCATCTAAATTTTCAACAAAATTGATATCAAAAAATTATACTACACTTTCATATGCAGGAAAACCAACTGCTTTCTCTGAGTTCATGATAGTTCAGAGCCTGTGGACCAGTTTTTTATGAATGTTTTTCTCCATAGTAGCAATCTTTAAGGAAAGCTCACTGGAAATTCTTATACTTGATACCTTAACTTAGTCTCTTTTCCTAGAAAAAAAAAAAAATTAGGACTGACTCTGTTCCCTAAGCTGGGGAAGAGGGAGGTTCTTTTTTCCCTTGTAGTCAAAATATTTCATTTAAAATATCTTTTTTAGATTTAATCATGTAAAGATTCCCATGGTGAGAACTCTCTCTCTCTCTCTCTCTCTCTCTCTCTCTCTCTCTCTCTGTGTGTGTGTGTGTGTGTGTGTGTGTGTGTGTGTGTATGTGTGTGTGTGTGTGTGTAATATGTGTGTCATTGTTAGGGCTTAAACTCAGGCTAGTGTTCTGCCACTTGAGCCACAGCTCCATGTCTGACTTTTTGGTGGATAATTAAAGAGTCTCACAGGTTTTCTTGCTAAGGATGGCTTCAAGCCGTGATTGTCACATCTCAGCCTCCTGAGTAGCTAGGATTACAGGTATGAGCCACCAGTGCCTGGCTGAAAATTTTCTTGGTATGCCAGAGATCTCTCAAATATGTCCCCTCTGTTCTAGAGAACTCCGCCTAAGTGATATTGTCAGAAAGGTTTTGGTTTGCAAATCTTTTCAGGATTCTAGCACCCCCTAGAAGAGTCCTTCCAGGTTTCTGAGATCTTGATCTTTTATCAGTTGGATTTCTCTAGGCCATGTCACCCTTTCTGATCTAATAGAAGTTTCCTGAGACCCTTATTTATGAGTATATAGACTCAGACATATCCTTTGTTTGAGTGCTGTCTCATCTGGCCTTAGGAGATTTCCTATCTAGCTCATTCATCTTAAGATATCAGCCGATCCCCTCATGAAAAGCTTTCTTCCCTTTTAGCTTTTATTCTGTTTACCTCGTTTATTTATTTTTTTTAGCCCTCCTCTGCCCTTGTTAGGATTGTCAGATTGAAGCACAGTTTCCAAAACCCTTCTGATCTCCCTTCCTTTCCTGATTCCTAGTGATAAACCTGTGGGTTTGCAAACATTTCACTGAGCTGTTCTCTACCTCGACCCAAAAACATAGCATGTCTATTTATATTATTTGCATTGAATATACAACCCTTCATAGATGACTCTTGAGAGCGTGTGGCAAATCACGTGATCTCAAGAAGTCAGCTACTTCAATTCCCTCCACAGCAGCCAGAATAATGCCCCCTCCGCATGCCTCACACGAGTCAGTCGAGGCTGGAATCTACTGGTGGTCTTCTGCAGCACACAGGAAACTCGGAGAACTCAGCTTCTGCAAGTCCTAATCAACAGGTAGAGCTGAAAAATAGAGAGGGAAAAATAAGTCATTCAGCTCCTCACTATCTACACCTTTACTACACCTTGGACTCCATTCTGTCTTCCCAGGCTGGCCACTGCCCTACTCACCTCTTCTTACCTGTATAAAAAGTGGCCACTCGCCTAAGGCTAAAGCAACTCCCAGTCCGAGTGGGAATTCCATAGGGTCTATTTTTGCCAATGCCAGAAGCTTGCTCAGCCACACAGTCAGCGGTACAATATAGACACTTATCACCCACCAAGATAGATGCATGACCCCTTGACTCCTTTCTTCTAACCTTGGAGGCCTGCCGTCACAGGCCTCAGCCCCACTAAAAATTCCTCTTTCTCTATTTCTCTAGCTGGACACACTAAGGGGTGGCAATGTAAAAGGCTCCTTTTATACCCATGCTTTCTCCTGCTTGCATTTTGAACCAAAGAGAGAAACATAGGAATGAGACAATAAGAAGTAAGAAACTCCCCTTTTCTCTGAACCTAGGTCACAAATCTTCAAGCCAATTTTCAAAAAAATTCTACAAATTTGACTTAACCTATCCACCACTGGACAGCCTTAAGCCTTCCAGAAAAGTCCTGCCTATATATTTATTGCCCAGAAAAGAATAATAGAATATGACCTCTCTGCCAACTGGTAGATAAGAAAAAAAGATGAACAGCCCCATCACCCTAAATGAGAAGGAATTGGAGAAAGGCAGGAAACCCTGTTACCTTAATAGGCATCTCTCTATGTAGAAACATCGAGAACAGAAAGTGGCTTCCTCTTTAACACTAAGCAAAGGGACAGACCCACTACAAAACCACACCCCCACACTTGTGTGAGAACACAAGTGGAAACAAACAAATTTGACAACACTTCACCAATGACACACCCACATAACTAGCAGTACAGAAACTAACGTTTGGGGCTAGAGAGAGATTTCCAATACGATTGGCAAAATCACTAAGAAGAATCATGGTGGCTACCAAATGCATAACACAAGCCAGATGTATTAACACAGATGCTGGTGGCCACAAGCTGGGCACTTCCTTAGCTTCATGATCATTCTGTGTGGTCTAAAATGGAATTTTATAAGGATGTCACTCAAGAATCAAATGAGTTTATTTCAAAATCTCAGAAAACCCACATCTGTCCCAACGTGGCTGTCACGGAGATGTTGTTACATGAGCACTCAAGAAGCTTTATTCCTTCTCTTGATGTGGGATATTTGGGGATTCTGTGGGATTTATCCACCGTACTCGTTCATCACATGAAGTTTTGCTATTTTCTGTATAAAGAAAGCCTTCCAGGGATTTCCGCGGCTTAACTGTGCTAATGTTATCTCGAAGTATATGAAAGGATTGAAGCAAACTGCAGTTCACCGAAAAAGTGAAATCAAATACATGAATTCCAAACAAAAGTATGTTGGCACCAAACCATTATGCATTGGTAGATATTTTCCTAACTAGAAAACTGAACAGGGAAATGTGTTTTCCAAAAACTCCAGCCAACATTTTTTGTATGTTTTTAATTGTACAAATGCTGTACAAGAGGGGTTACAGTTACATGAGCAAGGTAATGAGTACATTTCTTATCAAGCATTGTTGCCTCCTCCTTTGTTTCCCCCCTACCATCCCTTCCCTCCCACCTCCACAACTACACTCCCCCCCCACCCCACCCCCTTGCCAAAGTTGTAAAGTTCATTTTTATCCTACCTTTCTGGTGATGTGTCCCATCGCTGGTCCTGGGCGCTACCTGACTCCTCCTAAATACAGGCTCTCAGCAAGGTTTTTGGTTACTAACTCAGCTCTCTGTATCATCTGCACATACATACCACATGTACTGTCCTCCTCAAAGCTTTGTCTCTACTTATTTATCTCCTGAGCATCTCAAACTTTAAGCCTCCAGAAATCAACACCTATTTTCATCTTTAAACCTATTTGTTCCTTAACCCCACTAACATTTCCAATTCACTAGATGCATCATCATTAATCCCAATATTTAAGCAAGAGACAGGCAACATGGAGTAGAAACAGAATGTGAGGCCAGACCAAGAGGAAAAAATAGTGAGAATTCATATTTAAAAAAAAAAAAAAAACACCATTTGTGGTGGTTTGTGCCTGTAATCCTGGCAGTGTGGGAGAGATGGGCGGATACTACCTGGGGAAAGGAGCATGAAAATTACTAAAGCAAAGGATGTGGGGTTGAGCCTCCTGTGGTTGAGCATTTCCCCAGCAAGCATGAGGTCTTAGTTTCAAACTGTTAGAGAACAGAAATGTTTTTTAATGTGCCTAAGCCTCTTCGGAAACTTGGGCATTAGAGTTTGAATCCATCTCTCCTCCCTGATGGCTCTGCGGTGGCAGTGTAATAATGTCTACCATTTACAGGTCGCATAATACCCAGCATTTCTGGTCTTGGTTCACTGATTTGAAAGGGAATGCAGGAGTGTTGATAGTGGAATCAGAGGGAGGCAGCATATCTTGTCGCCTTCTTCATGTAACTCTCATATTTCCAAAGGCCATGTTTCCTTTCTATTAAAATAGAGAACTTTAGATCTAAATTTAAAATTAGGTTACTAAGTTACATGCATATTGTTTCACTTTGCTCTGTGGAGTTCAGAATCTAGAATTGCACCGTCCGTTCTTTAAATGCAAGGGCTCCCCCTAGTGGTCAAATTGGAGGACATAGCTTAGGGATATGGTGGTGCTTCTCAGTTGGGTCCTAAAATTAAATACACACTGAACGAAAGAGACACAGAGACAGAGATGGAGAGAGAAGGAGAAACACATAGACAGAAACAGACACTCAGAGACAGACACACAGAGACAGAGGGAGAGAGAGACACAGCAATGAGAAAAACAGGAGAGGGAGAGGAACAGAAGAGAAAGAGAAAAAGAATATGACTGCGTGCATTGTTTCACAAAATTTAACACTTACATACCATGAAATGACCCATAAATATACTAAACTGGAAAGGGGGTGGATAGTTTAAGCACCAAGACTTGGATAATTCTCTATGTGGTAAGGTGGAGAGTTGCAGTCTTGAATCCATCAAAAAACTTAGAACCAAGGAAGGCCTGAAAGATGATGATAGATCCTTCCAGACTTTCTTAGGTTTGACCATTTAAACCTGGAGAGTTTAAATGATTCACCAAAGCCAAACTGGTGGTTAGCAGAGAATTCTCATGAAAGACTTAGTATATATTTCAAAACCTATCCCAGCTTCAGTGAATGGACCATTTCATTTTAAGAGGGCTTTTTGAAAGTGAAGAGGAGACAAAATGGAAAGCACATAACATCTGTCTGGTCCGTTTCCCTGTTTCCCTGACCCAGTTGGAAGTTGTTCTTTTTACCTTCCAGTAAGGTAACTTTGTGGAACTTACCTGTTACAGTTCACTCACTGAATGCATTTAAGTTAGAGTCTGTGTGTCTGCATTACTGGTGCTTGTTGTTGCTTCCACAAACATTGTTTGGGGGCATTTATGACTATCTCACTGAGTACATAACCTAATTTTAACTGTTTCTTTTTCAAGCAGAAACTGTTGGGGGGTTGATGATGCCTTGTCTCTCTCCTGGGAGCTAGGAAGGCAATAAGGACTGTCCCTCCGAAACCTCACACATTGTAAAATGGGTGACAAGTAGTGAAATGACATACTGCCTACACTCAAGATCCCTTTTGGGGGCTCAGAGGGAAGACATACCCAGAATTCTAGCAGAGAAGAACATGAAAACCAGAGGAGCCACACGATGCAGTGCTCCCTGAACCACAGTTTCACGGCTCACAGAGTCACTTGCATTCAGCCATAGTTGGAAGATTCTTCTTGACTCCTCTGAGAAAAAAAAAATATTCTATATTGTTCTATTATAGCATATTGCTCTATGATAGCATATTGTTCTATTTTATTGCTGTTCCTTTCTTACTAGTGTATAGGGTTTAGTACTGTTCTTGATCTCAGATTCTTGGGGTACATCCCCAGATAGAGGGGGTGCTCTTTTCATGAGCTCATGTGAAGATGCCACAGGCAGCCAGCAGGATGTAGATAATTGAGTGCCGAGAATTGAAAGGGTATAGATATATAAAGCCTTAAAGTTAATAATCATCTTGTTTCAATCAGTGTATAAAATTCTTTTATAATAAAATAATGAGAATCTCTGGGAGGGTGTTTTAGTCTTTGGGGGGAAAAAAGTAAAGAGAAAATGTTTGGTGAAGATTTATGAATGCATGACATCATATGCCTGAGTGTATTCCATAGGTCCAGTAAGCATTCATAAAAACTGAAAACTAAAGCATAATCATATATATATATATATATATATAATCATTTAGTAGCTTCAACTGACCATTTATATCAAGACTGTCCAGCCTCAGCCAAATGTCCCTTAGAATAGGCACAGTAGTATACACTGTAGGATATTTGACATCTCTGAGCCTTTATCCAGTAGATGCCAGGATACACACCTCTCCACCATCATCTTCTAAGGAGTGGAATTCCATCAGAGATGCAGTTGATATGAGAATGTCTTGGGCCAGTTCAGTTAACTGAGCCAGGTGGAGACCACTGAAATTGGGCAGAGAGAACAGGCAACATACCCTCTTCAACTATGGCATCTCAGTTTCATACATCTTGGGTTTAGCTTCATGGCCATCCCCACAAAGCTTTGCACTAAACAGAACACTCAATTAATTAACATCTCCACCATAGGCTACTTCTTCACCTTAGCCTTCTTTCCCCTGCTCCAAGTTGTCTGACTCTTCTAGAGACTTCACAAAACTAAATGAGCTGGTCTCACTGTTGGAGAATTTCCAAGAACCAAGCAAGACTGTCTTTCACTCTCGGGTGTCTGTGAACTTTGTGGACTCATCAAGAATCTCTTGACCTCAATCTGGCTCTGTCATAAATCATTCCCAGCCATCTCCAAGTTTGGTTCCCCTTTCTGAAAACATTGGCTCTGCCCCATAGAGCCACAGGAAGTGAGAAGGAGCAGGCAGTGACAAGCCACGCCAAGAATGCTCAGCCCTTTTCTTAGAAAACAAAGAGGCTACTTTAGGCTAGCAGAAAATATCCGGGGGGCGGGAGGGTAGGGGGAAACTCTGACCTTGATGATAATCAAATAAAAGATGGGATTTGGAGAAAACTGTCTTTTATGCGATGAATAATCAGCATTTTGTTAAGCTTTGTGTTCATATCATTTCTGTGTTAGAAATCATACAAGAGAAACAGTTGACCCCCAAAACAAATTTTAGGAGGAAGTTCTCCAAGAATTTCAGTCACTTCTGATTGATTGATTTATTATTGAATCAAGGCTCTTTTATTATTTCCTGAGTTGTGTATTAATGTGAAAAGGCTGAACCTTATGATTAAAAAGAAGAGAGAATTCTTAACTTTTCAAATATAACTTGGAGCTTTCCAAAGAAGATAGAATAGGCGTACAACAATGCAGGATGGAGGCAAATAGTACTCCTAGACACCATGATAGACCCTTGCGTCTCTTCATCTAGTCAGGACCACTGTCTTTCAGTCCTTCAAAATGTACCAGAAAAGTGAGCTCTAGCAGCGCCCAGGCACTGGCTTCCTCGCATTCTTCATCTACTTCTTCCCAACTCCTGAAGTAAAAAGGGCTTTTATCAGCTCTCGCTCCTACTGAGGTTTTCCTCTTGGCCAACACCCTCTTCCATGTGGACCTGCTTCCGTAGACTTCAGATACCTGCCGCTGGCTACCCAAATTAGTAGGATTCCATGAGTCCCTCCGCCAGGAATACAAGACTAAACTTTGCAAAGAAAAATAATAATTATTTGCCTTGGTAGAAGAAATTTAGAAATGAATAGGCCTTCAAATATGAATGTTCCTCCTAAGAGGCATCTAAGAAAGGAGAATAAGATGAAAGAAGGAAGAGGGACACACAACGTGAGCCTGAAAAGTCCTTGCACTTCTAATCTACCCAGTGTCCTGCACCCCTCCATCATGCAGCACGTAGTGAGTGAACGATCTCACCCATTGTTACCTGCCCAGCATCTGCTTTCCTTTTGAGACCCTCCTTTTCTGATCATTTCCTTATGTATCCCTTTGTATTACTTCCACATGATACGGCAAGAAACTGGAAGAGAGTAGAATCTGTTCACACAGGGAATGGCTTGTGGGAAGAGGTCTTCAGTAAGGATGTCCATTTTCACACAAGTGATAGTATCTGATTGTCCTCTTGGGACTCCCTTGTAGTCTGCGCTATTTCAGCTCGCTGGGAGAGCTCCAAACCTATGAGGAAACCTTCTATGAAGTCACATTTGTCCCTTGTTTTCGCCTTACCTCTCCGGTCTGAGTAGCAGGTGCTCACCCTGCCTTTGGGGGCCGCTCTCTTCCGGAGCTGCCTTTACAGTTCTCAATGTGGGTAGTCTGCCATCTCCAGATGTGCAAACCTTCCAGAGCTCCTGGAGGCATCTGGTTCTCTCAAGAAACTCCTAGAAGATAATGTGAGAGTCTCTAGCTCAACAGGTGATAAAATGTGGCATCCTCCATCTCTATAAATTGGATGGAGTCAATGCAGAGCGAGGGAAAAAGCTAAGTGACTCCCTTCCTCCAATGAATCCTCTTCTACTTTTCTCCTTTATGCAGGAGACTCTCCAAAATGGGATGGCCACATTTTGTTCAGTGGATGCGTCTTGTCTGAAGCTCCTCTTCCACGTGTTGAAGGAGACCATTTCCTTTGTTTGGGTTTCAGTGAATTCTGAGGGTTCAACACAAGGCCTGGTATAGCCACCTTTACATGTCAAATTGTCTAGGCAATAGCAAATTTGAATTCCAAAACCCCCCCAAAAAAGTTGGCTAGGGCAGAACACACAGGTATTTAATCAAACAATAATCTACAAGTTGTGGTGGTGATATTTTTGTTGAAATTGACATTGAAATCAGGAGACTTGGAGCCAGGCCAATCGCTCTTTATAATGTGAGTGGGCCTCGGGACCCAGTTGAAGACACTAAAAGAAGAGGCCGGAGGTGCCCTCGGGAAGAGGAGCTTCTGCCTCAGATGCTATCTGATTCCAGTTGCAATATCAGCTCTTCCTGGGGGTCTCCAGCGGCCCACCTATCCTGCAGCAGACCTTGGCTCTGACAGATCCCCAAACCATAGTCTTGCAAGCCAACTCCTTTCATATAGTATTTTTTTAATACACAAATACCCAGATCCTGGTTGTTCTGGTTCCCTGAAGAATACCAATCAATGCAGCCCGGTTTAAACATGTCACATCAGCTCTACAAAGACTCCTTCCTCTTTGCTCTGCTCACCCTAGACACTATCATCCACCTCCAGCCGGCAGTGGCTCCTACCTGTCTGTCTCCATGCCTGGCATAATTCAACTCAGATCTTGATGAATAAGGACTACCTGAAGACAACAGCCCAGAGTATGAAATGAGAAGGACTTTCTATAAAGTCACCTGCTTTATCCATTGTCATCTCAGTGTGACAGGAGCTTTCTAACAGTCCTCTGCCAAACAGGAAACTAAATCTAAATCATGCCCAACTCCACATTCTTTTTGGTATCACCCAGAATCCTTGTATCCTCTTGGGGCTACTGGGCATTTCACTTGCCATAAAGTAGTCTGGGCTGGAGGGAGCTGATTTCAGAGTCCTTATTACTATTTCTCCATCATTCTCTTCTTTTCTTCACCCTTGCTGAAGCTCACTGTAAGTACAGAGTATTTTCATTAGATGCCATTCAAAGAAATTGCATTTCTCCAGAACCCTGTGCCAAATACTTGCCCTGAGCAACTGGTTACCCTGGAAACAGTCTCCCTCTTACCCGGCTTCTAGCCTCTCTCTGTTACTCTCTGTCCACTGCCTCCGGGTTCCACACCAACCATGCTGTAGTCATTGAAGGATCTCTTCATGAATGTTCATTTGGTGGAAGACTATCTCTTCCAAATGAATTCCAGGTTAAAAACAGATCTCCCACCTCACAGAAACATAAGCCTGTGATTGAAGCGCACCATTTAACTCTGTAATTGAACAAGTTGTGCAATCTCATCACCACTGTTTCTAATTAAAATAGCTAATGTTGAAGAGACGCTTGCTATGGGCCAGACATTGTGCACAGCACTCCATTCACAACACTAAGTAATCCTCACTAGTCTTGAGCAGTGGGCTACTGGAATGAGCCATTTTACTGGTGAGACTGAAGCATGTTGGAGGTTAAGGGAATCACCCAGGGCCAAACAGCCAAGATGGCATGAGGTGTTTCAGATCTCTGGGGTTGGAGGCATGGCTCAGTTGGTAGAGCACTAGCCACTGAGCAAATGCAGCAGCAGGTACTGACTTCAAGTCCTAGATCCCAGCAGTTTCTTGCCCTTCTCATCCTCCTAAAAGAATATCCTGATTGAGAAACAGCTTTTCAAGGGCCTGCTAACATCTGTAGTTGATTCAGAACTAGAATCCAGATATGAAACTGTGTTCTTTGTCCCTTCCAACTGCTTGCCTATATCCTTCTCTTCTAACCCAGAATTTTTGAGTTTCCAGGTGTCTGAGCAGAACCAACACTTGTCATTTGCAATGTGTGTGCTCTTATGTGTATGAGGATGTGTTGGAACAGGCCGGCTCACAATATCAAATGTGTGTCTTACTATAAATCTCTTACATATTAATAAAAATTAATATATATCAATAATAACATTGTCCCACCTCAAACATTAGAGCCAGTATAGGGGCACATTATTATAATTTCACCAAAGATCTTTGACATAGTTCAGCTCAGAACATGTGAGCATTCTCATCAGGTTGGTGGAATACATAAGAACTTAGTCATGATAAAGGGAGGAAGGCAATTAGACCAATCCAGTGGGCAGATCTCTGGCTGAGCAGACAGACAACCTGGCTTCCCATGGACACACAGATGGATCCATAGTTGATTCAGAACTAGAATCCAGATGTGAAACTGTGTGATTGTAATTTCTTCAGACATCACATAAGCAGCGTCTAAGCCATTGTAAGGGTTGTCAGAAAAACCCCTAAAGGATTTTTAAGTGTGTGAACAAAAATTCATACTGATTCATGTTGCTCTGATATTGTCACTATGCCATGGAGGTGGATTTGATCCTCAAATAAGCTATAGCAATGCCTCCCAAAAGCTGAAAAATATTCATAAACGAAGAATAAATATTGTTAGACAAAAACACCACCTTCTAATTCTAAAGGAAACAAGAAGTCTAGACTGAAGTCATGGGCAATGATTTAAAAAACAAAAACAAAAATAAACATTAGGTAAAACAGGTCTCTGGTGGTGTCAGGTCCACTGACTGATCACAACATGGTCTAAGCATGGGTCAGACATCCTATGTGCCTCCTGGCTGATTCAGTGAAAAACAACGTCAATACCTGAGGGATGCAGTAACCTAGACAGAATTGAGCCTAGATGAGATCAAGGCTGTCTGTCTAATGACCAGGTTGTAGGAAGTTGGAGGTTTGTTGAAGAAGAGAAGTGACAACAGCAGGTGGTGATCAGCCAAATGTGGGATGTTTAACGAGAGTGGCACCCAACCCAAACCTCCTGGAGGCATCCTTAGAGCAGACATCACTGGAGCTCTTCCAGAGTGTCTCTCTCAGGAAAACTGAATGGAGCCCAAGAGGTAAATTTTTATTCCTAACCAATGTCCAGGAGACACTGTTGCTTCTAGCCCACGAACCACACTTTGGAAACTGCTACCCAGCCAGTCAGTCACATTAGAGGGAGCAATGGAATAAAATAAACTGAAACGGCAATTGAGCCTAAGGTAATGCATGGAATTTGTCTGGATCGCAATTCAAAGCAAGTACAAAAGAAATTTTGAAGTAGCTGGGGGAGTATAAACAGGAACTGAATGTGGGCTTCGATTAAGAGATTAAACATAATTTGGCTGAGTATAATAATGCCATGATGATCACATTAAACACTTTTAAGTTAAAATTCATCCATAAGCATGTTTGTGATCAAGTCAAAATATTCCTAAAGATGGATGAGACAAGATTCTCAAAACACTGATCATTGCTGAAACTGGTAATAGGTATCTGGGAGCTTGTTGCTCTGCTTTGGGATAGGTTGGAACATTTTCATGATAAGAATTTTTTTAATGATCCCTGCCCCCACTAGATTTCCTCAAATTGTATAAAGTGAGCTGTCTTCATCTGAAGACTGACCTTCCAAGGAGCCTCAGCCAGCCCTTCAAAAAGTAGAATCCTGATACTCAGAAATAAGCAGAGATAAGTTGTTCCGTATTGTAAAAGCACACTTACAGTGAATTATGAAGCTACCTCATCCAGTGTCTTGTCCCAGACCCGTAGCATATGGTTTTGTAAAAGTCAGTGTGTCTAATTTCCCATTCCACATTTGATCTAGTAAAGAAGACACTGGAAGTCCCTACTGAGAGCAAATCAACTCACAGCTTGATCTTGAATTGATTTTTTTGGGGGGTGGGGGAGGGGGTCCGGTCGTGAGGCCTGAACTCTGGGCCTGGGCCCTGTCCCAGGTCAAGGCTAGCGCTCTACCACTTGAGCCACAGCACCACTTCCGGCTTTTTTCTTTTTGCTTTATGTGGTGCTGAGGAATCAAACCCAGGGCCTCAGGCATGCAAGGCAAGCGCTCTACCACTGAGCCACCTTCCCAGCCCCTCACAGCTTGATCTTTACAGAGCAAAACATGTACAAAAGAATTGGATCCACACATTATACAATAATAAATTATTGACCAATTCATCAATTAAACAAAAAGTATCACCCTTTACAGAACATCTATATATCAGTTACTATTCTGATTCTCTCCTTTATATTAATGCTATTAATCCATATGGCAACCAGCTGAGATTGACATTTTCATAATCAGTACTTTGCAGATAAGAGTGCTGGATTTTGCACAGGTTAAGCAACTTGCCTAAGGTCACATAGCAGAGAGCTTTTACTCTGAATCACTCTCAATCCTGCCTCACTAAACTAAGTCCAAAGTCTGTTGTTTAAACAAGACAACATTGGAATCCTTGGGCTCCAGTAACTCACAACTACAATACTAGCCACTCCGGAGGCTGAGAATCTTGGTTTGGAACCAGCCTGGGCAAATAAATTCAAGATTTCTCTCATCTCCCAATAACCATTTGGGAGGGGGAAGAAAGCCAGACGTGAATGCCAGCCGTAAGTGGAAAAAGACAATCAAGAACATGACGCATATTTTCTTTTTAAAAAAACTCATTTAAGTTTTCTTGTAAAGGTGATGTATAGAGGGATTACAGTTACATGAGTCAGGTAATGAGTACATCTCTTTTTGAAAGTATCATTTCTTTCCTCATTTTCTCCCAGTTTTTCTTCTCCCAAACCCACTTAACCCCTCCAAAGTTGTATAGTTCATTTCCAATATATTGTGAGTATCACTGCTGAATTGGTTCACCCTTTGTCCACCATTTCTGTGTTTCCCCCTTTCTTTCCCAAATCAGATAAGCTTATATACAAGACAAGGGGTACAGAAATCAAAAACAGTGACAAAAGAATACATCAAAGGGGGGAAAACACAAACAGTACAATTAAAAAACCCTCTTGTTTCCATTTCTTGACGTTCATTTTGATAAACACCATTTTATATGATCATATGCATGTCGCTATTGAGCCATTGGGTTCCTCTGCTATGAATATCTTCCCTTGTTCTCACTGTGTGAATGTTTAGAGTGCTATTTAATTAATCATGTCCAAGTGTAATTATTTGTCTTTTACTAGCCATTGGATTTACTTGTAGAATTATAGGCACATTCTAATTATTACAAATGAGAAAACTATGTAGCCAGTTTTTCTTTGGGTCTAGCTTACTTTGCCATATTTTTTCCAAATCTTTTCATTTCCATATGAATGGAGCAATGTCATTTTTTCTAATGGAAGCATAGAATTCCATTTGTATATATACCACATTTTCTTGATCCACTCATCCACTGAGGGGCATCTGGGTTGATTCCAAATCTTAGCTATGGTAAATAATGCTGTAGTGAACATGGTTGTGCTGATAGTTTTAGTATGGTCTAGTTTGTGGTAATTTGGGTAAATGCCCAGGAGTGGGATTGCTGGATCATAGGGGAGCTCTATGTTTAGTCTTTTGAGGAACCTCCATACTGCTTTCCAGAGTGGTTGAACTACAAAAATGTAGTAGTATTCCCTTTTGGCCACATCCCCCCAGCATCTGTTATTATTAGTTTTCTTAATAATGGCCATTCTAACTTGGGTAAGGTAGAATCTCAATGTTGCTTTGATTTGCATTCCTTTTATGGCCAGAGATGTTGAACATTTCTTCATATGTCTATTGGACATTCTTGTTTTAATTTTATTTTATTGTAAAGATGCTGTATAGGGGGATTATAATTACATGAGTAAGATATCGAGTACATTTTTGTCAAACATTGTTACCGCTTCTATTGGCCATTCTTATTTCTTCTTCAGAAAAGCCTCTTTAAGGCTTTAGCCCACTTATTAATGGCATTGTTGTTTCTTTGAGGATTTGTATTGTGAGGATTTAATTTTTTGAGCTGTAGATATATTTTAGATATGAGGCCCTTATCTGATACATAGCTAGTAAAGATCTTCTCACATCTGTGTGTTTTCTATTTATCTTACTAGCTATGTCCTTTGCCATGCAGACACTCTTCAGTTTAATGCAATCCGATTTATTCAGCCTTTCTTTGACTTCTTGTGTTTCTGGATTTTGCTTAGGAAGTTTTAACCCATGAGAAGGAGCCCTGGTGTTTCCCTATCTCTTCCTGTAATATTTTCAGGCTATCTGGTCTTACATTGAGGTCTTTGATCCATTTGAAATTTATTCTGGTGCAGGGTGATATATAAGGACATTACTCCTGTTTTCTTCACATGTACAGTGAGGCATGTTTGCTATTGCAATGTCTTTTAAGAGTTTTTACGGTGTCTTAGTGGTGTGTCAGTAGTTCTTGTTTCCCATCATATGTGGAAAAGCTGGTGTTGTTATTTTATAGGCAGGCAAAGATGCTCAACATGCAAAACTTATGACTGCGAAATGCCTATTAAAGACTAAGGCTACACTGAAAAAGATCACTTGAGGTAGAAGTTCCTAAGCCCAAGCCAGAAGAAAAAATATGTATTAATAACTGTGTCTTCATCTAGATCACCCAATCCTCTCTGCTCTGTCCCCAGTTGGAAAGAAGTATGCATGATCCATTCATCTTTTTGCAAGGTTTTCCCATGGTACTCTTCCATGGTGGTCCTTGGGATAATGGCCCTGTCAATACCAAAAGTGTTCTCCTGGACCAGGAAAAGGACAGTAAATAAAAATTAAAGGAATCTAAATAAGCTATGGACTTCAGTTCACCCAAGTGTTGGTTCATTAACATTGGCTTATTAGTGACAACAAATGTACCATTGGTATGTGGAAAGATCTACTCAACGTTTCTGTACAGCTAAAACTCACTTGTAATTTTGTTTCCTAGTTCAAAAAATAATAACTTGAAAATATGACCACATGTTGAATTGTCAAATTCACAGATGAGCTATAAGAATACAGTTGCTTAGTTTATTCAGATTCTCTGTTTTTTAATATTTTAGGGGAAAAATGGAATCTTACAGAAGAATTCTGCCCCCCCCCAAATTTTGTGGGATGGTTGTTATAGTGAGCAAGTCTACCCTTACTTTGCTGTTTTCTAATAGCACTAACCAGCTAAAAAAAATTAAAAATTTTGCTGGGCCCTAGTGGGTCATGCCTATAATCCTAGCTACTCAGGCTGAAATCTGAGGATAACAATTCAAAGTCAGCCAGGACAGGAAAGTCCATAAGATGTTTATCGCCAATTAACTACCAGAAAACCAGAAGTGGTGCTATAGCTCAAGTGGTAGAGCACTAGTCTTAAGCAAAAGAGCTCAGGGATAACACCCAGGCCCTGAGTTCAAGCTCCATGACAAAAAAAAAAAAAAAATTCATGTAGAATGAGATCAGAATATAAGCTAACATTTACTGAACTAATTTGTTTATGAACCTGGAATCTGTACATAAATAGTAGGATAAATTTCTTAAAGTGGAATTTTTCACATCCTGCCATTTTACATACTCAGCAAGGTTTGCTCACTTTTATTGGTTCTTCATCTGAGCGGGCTCCTGTCTTGTTGCCTAGAAACCAGTGAACATTAGTCATTATTGTTCTCTGTGGATTTCATAAGCAAAAAGATCTTATCACACTGGTGATTTCATTTGCAGCTTGGGGGTTGTGAATAGAGTTGGGCATTATTACTTTTTTCTGCTTGCTGGCATTTTGTTTTGTTAATATGAATTTCCTGTTTATGTCATAGGCCTATCTCTATAACAGTTCCATATCAATAGCTGGGATATTAGTCTCTTCTGTCTTGGTTTCATTTCTTTTTTTTTGGGGGGGGGGGTCCAGTCATGGGTCTGAACTCTGGGTCTGGGCACTGTCCCTCAGCTCTTCAGCTCAAGGCTAGTGCTCTACCACTTGAGCCACAGCGCCACTTCCGGCTTTTTTTCTTTTTGCTTATGTGGTGCTAAGGAATCGAACCCAGGGCCTCATGCATGCAAGGCAAGCACTCTACCACTGAGCCATCTTCCCAGCCCCTAGTCTCTTCTGTCTTCTGTGGCAATCTTCTACTATTTCTCCCCTTCTGCAGTAAGATTGGTGGCTCTTAGCCCTCCTGTGCTGTAATTCCCCCATTGAACTGTATAGAATGAACTATACATATACTGGCCTACCTTTCTACTATGAAGGCACAAATTAAGTAGAGGTGATGGCAGGCTTGCTAGCAAGACCAACCACTCTGGCATCCCAGGAGTTGAGAATGTTCTTGGATGTTCAGTTCTCAATCTATGACAGTCCTGAGCAAACTGAAACATTCACCCTAGAAGGTCAAGTATGTATTGAATGAATGCATACTGACTTCCAAGCCCACTTTTCTAGCCAATCACACATACATGTTTCACTAATTGTTTTGTGGACAGTCCGTTTGAATACACAGACAACTATTTTCTCCTGTGTCTACAACTCTCCAACACCACCCTTCAAACAAACTCCACTCCTCACTGAATTCTGTTTCTAGAATTTCAGTAATCCTTACACGTTTTTCCATTCTCAGTTTTGTAAGGCAACTGGCCAACATTGGGGATATAATCTATACTTTGGAATTAATCTAAGGTAACTATGAACTCTAGAATGACTTCCTTCTGTGTGATTCTCTTACCTGATCCCTTCATGGTTGTAGGTATTACCTTTGTGCTGGTATTTCTAAAGAATAAGTATTGTATTTTGATATTTTCCAGGTAATGAAGCATATAAAGAAGGCAAACTAGAGACTTTGCACATTTAAGTTCTTAGATATAAAGAACTCAGAAGTTCAGATTTCATTTCCTTCTCTTTTAACTGTGATGAAATTCACACTACATAAATTAATCAGCTTAAGGCAAACAAATCATTCACATTTGATACATTTATAATGTGGTAAAACCACAAACTCCCTCAAGTGCCGGGAAGTATTTCTTACACTAGAATTATAGGTGCACAAAATACAGTTAATGGTTTACTCCTTTTCCTTAGACTTTCAGCCCTTTAGACTTAACTATCTACATTCTACTTAAACGGGGATTCTTGCCCCCCATCTAACTCACACAATGTATCTTCACTGTTTAAAAAATGTCCACTTTAAGTATTTTCTACCTTTGGTTAGGTAAATGAAAGAGGTGAGTATGAAATTTTATAGGCAGAACATAATGCCTATATATATATGTATAGTGTATGTATGTTTAGACAGAGTGTTTGTATCCTTCATTAAAAATTTGAAACATGTTTCAGTTATCTGCTTTGCTTCTGCATAGGGTTTTAGGCTAACCAATCAGTTGGTGTAACTAAGAAAAATGCCCCCCCCATGCAAAACTAAATGCTGTTTTGCAATTGTCCACCAAATTTCCTCCAACAAATGGATAGTGTTGAATTAACCAAACCAAATAAATTTTAAAATAAATAAAAACTTTTTTGAAGCCGGGTGCTGGTGGCTCACGCCTGTAATCCTAGCTACTCAGGAGGCTGAGATCTGAGGATCGCGGTTCAAAGCCAGCCCGGGCAGGAGAGACGGTGAGACTCCTATCTCCAATAAACCACCAGAAAACCGGAAGTGGCGCTGTAGCTCAAGTGGTAGAGCGCTCGCCTTGAGCTGAAGAGCTGAGGGACAGAGTTTAAGCCCATGACCAACAAAAAAAAAAAAAAAACTTTTTTGAATGTTGGTACAGAAAGATGCAGGAAATACATTTCTCCTTCAGTCAAGGAAATGTTTATTTTATTGTCAGTGGACAGAAAATAGTAAAGGCTTCCTTCTTGCTCAGAATGCCTATAACTATCTTCAGGTCATTCATGCATACCTTCCATGGTTGTAGAGCTAAGCTATAGTCCAAAAAGAAAACAAAACAGTAGACTTCATCTTGCCATTTGGAGTCTTGGTGGCCTCTTGAACTTGGCTTGCCTCTCTACCTCTCCTTGACCTATTGATCATATGAGTTAGACTTTGCAACTAAGTTCAACTGATTCACTCTAAATCGACTTGTGGACCTAGTAAATATTTATAAAAATTTGAATGCAACAATCAATTTGTGTGTTACCTTAGAACTTTACACACACACACACACATATATACTCACACACGCACACACATGCATACACTCACACACACACACACAATCCAAAATTATCTTCCTAAAAAATATATGGTAGCAAATTTCTCTTTTCCTGTTTCTCAAGTAGCGAAATAAGATAAAAGTAGAATCCTGTCTTGGACTCTTGAAAAATAACTGATTCATGATTCATGAGTATCTAACTAAAGGTAGAATCAATAGAGAAAATTACTAGGGCAGAACAATCCAATAAGTAACTTCAAACCTATACAGCACATTATTACTTTTCTAAAGTTCTCTATTTCCACTTTATAGAGAGTAGGAGATATATATATATAAAATTTGAATTGACTGAAGATGATTTTAGTTTTTCTTCCTTCATAATCTTTACTCCAAGGAACATTTTGTCTAACCTTATTGATCAGATATAATGTTTGGTGCCAGGTGTTCAACTAAAAGAAATAATTCTTTCTAAATAGCTTTCGATTTTTTGTAATGATCGGCTATATTCCCAGCCCAGCCTCTTCAAAGTCTGCCAAGCATTGCTCAGGAAAATATGGGCAATGTACATTCATGTTTTTGAAATTCATTTGGAACTTCATTTTTAAATCCAGATTCCTGGGCTTTTCCACCTCTAGGATCCTTTAGGTCTCAGAAGGGAACTGGAAATCTCCATTTTAACAAGTCTCCTGGGTGTTCCATCAGCAGGTAATCCATGGAACACATCCTAGAAATTAACCCATAGATTGGACCTGAACAAGGTTTAATTAGATCAGAAAGAAGATGAACCAACATAATCCTTTACTTGTGAAATGATGATAGTCCTGCACTAACATGAAATGATGAGACTTTTATAGCCACTTTTCCTGTTCATCACTTTATTTTCAGAATCCCTCTGGTCTTGTCTTCAGTCATGGTAGGTGGGCCCATGATACTCCTGGACTTCACAGGCTGCTAGATGGAGAATTGTCAAATATGGAATTCCATATTCAATGCTTTAGTCCACTAAGAACCAAATTCCACTTATATACCTGTTTGGACTTTCCTGGTATCCATTGCCCACAGTGGGTTTTTCTGAATGGCTCATCCCACTGCTTAAACTATACTCCTCAAGACCAATAGCCCCGACTATGAGTTCTGATCCTCCTCATGCAGAATTAGATTAGGAGTACAAGATTATCTCCAGATGGTAGGCCTAGAAGGGACCATTTCTTCCTGTGTCTGCAGTAGATAAGAGGATAGATAAACTTGATGGTACAGCACTAGAGAGACTTTTGGAACCCTTGAAAATTGAGAAATAATGTGAAATATGTCATTTTTATTGCATTCAACCTCTTATCAAATATGACCCCCCAAAGCAATGTAGACTAAAATAAAAGTGTTTTTAATTGGCCTGCAAGCTAATACAGTGAGTTAAGATAAGGTTAGTGCTAGCTCAAAAGAACTCTCTATAAACCCCACCCTCGTACCTTCTAAATACCAACAAAGTGAAGGCCTGCCATTCTCACCTCTTCCAGAGGGATATATGTAGCCAAAAAGAACAGACAGGTTGTATCTACTTCCTGTCCAGTTTTTGAGACTGGCATAGGAGAACTGAGCTTAAAACCTGGGTTCAGTTCACTGCAGTCACCTTCTACTGTGAGTCAATTAGAAGAGATAGATTGTAATCCAACTAGACGTTTTGATTTTTTGTTTTGTTTTGTTTGCGTTTTTTGTCAGTCGTGGGACTTGAACTCTGGGCCTGGGCACTGTCCAGCTCTTCAGTTCAAGCCACAGTGGCACTTCTTGTTTTCTGGTGTTTAATTGGAAATAAGAGTTTCACAGCCTTTCCTTTCTGGGCTGGCTTTGAACCATGATCCTCAGATCTCAGCCTCCCAGTAGCTAGGATTACAGGCATGAGCCACTGATGCCCGGCTCAACTAAATTTTTATATAGTTCCTGCTAAATGAAGTCTGGGGATCTGGGGATGAGGCTCAGATGGTAGAGCACCTATATAGCAAGCAAAAGGTACCAAGTTCAGACCCCATTACTGACACACACACACACACACACACACACACACACACACACACACACACACACACACACACACACACATCCAAGAATATACTATGATAAAACTAGAAATTCACATCACTCTGGATATCATCAACCATAATACATAATATTAGTTTATGTTAAAGCTGTATGTTCTCTCTGATATACAGAAATTAGATCTAACTGCATTGGGATATGATAAATTATACAGGATTCTAGTTACTCACACCCAGTGAGACCAAAAGAGGATACTCTTAAGGAGACTCTGGGACAGAGTCCAGTCCTGAGCCCCAAGGATAGCACGTACACACACACACACACACACACACACACACAACTGAGTCCGAAGTTCCATTGCCTACGGTTCCCTAACCACAGTTGCAGTTCTAGAAGACATGGCTGGGATGGAACCTGATGATGTGTACTTCTGACAATCAAGTATTACAATGTAGTTGGTCCCAGGAACATACTTTGAGATCCACTGGATTAAGCAAACATGTAGAGCAAACTTGAAAGTGTTGAATTGCTATGTGTAAATGTATCAAATAACTTCTGGGTTTTTGCATTATAAAATAATATATTATGCTGCAAAAAAATATTAAAAAGCAGGAAATTCACAAAACCTAGGTAAATCCACTCAAAGATAACCACTATAACCTTGATGTATTTCTTTTACAAATATTACATGTGTGTATGTATATTATCCCTTTTCCCTTTCATGTACATGTAACATTATATATATATATATAGATTGATTGATTGATTGATTGATTCTGGAATCATCTGATACACTTCTCATTTAATAATACTTTATAGACATCTTTCTACCAGATGCTGGTGGCTCATGTTTATAATCCTAGATATTCAGGAGGCTGATACCTGAAGATCACAGTTCAAAATAATCCGTGCAGAAAAATCTATGATACCCCCAGAAACCCAGAAGTAGCACTGTGGTTCAAAGTAGGAGCATACTAGCCTTGAGTGACAAAGTTCAGGGATAGCATCCAGGCCGTGAGTTCAGGCCTTTTTTAAATTTTTTATTATGAAAATACCATACAGAGGAGTTACAATTACATGGGCAAGATAATGAGTACATTTCTTATCAAGCATTGTTGCTTCCCTTTGTTTCCCCTTTCCCTTCCCATATCCTGCCCCACCCACCCACCCAGGCCTTAGGACCTGGAGAAAGAAAGGTTACAGGTGGACCCATTGCAACAATGAGATGTACAAGTAGTTATGTCGAAAACGAACTTTACAACTTTGGAGGGCAGGGGAGGTGAGGGAAGGGGGGAACAAAGGAGGAGGCAACAATACTTGATAAGAAATGTACTCATTATCTTGCCCATGTAATTGTAACCCCTCTGTACAGTATTTTCACAAAAAAAAGGAAAGAAAAAGAAGAAGAAAGAGAGAAAGAAAGAGAAGGAAGAAAGAAAGAGGAGAAAAAGAAGAGAAAGGGAGAGAGAAAGAAATTGAGAAAGAAAGGAAGGAAGGAAGGAAGGAAGGAAGGAAGGAAGGAAGGAAGGAAGGAAGGAAGGAAGGAAGGAAGGGGGAGGGAGGGAGGGAAGGAGGGAGGGAGGGAGGGAGAGAGGGAGGGAGGGAAGGGGGAGGGAGGGAGGCGGGAAGGTGGGAAGGAAAGAAGGAAAATTTCTCTTTCTTCGTCATTTCAGATGTCCTACCAGGGCCGGGAATGTGGCTCAGTGGTAGAGTGCCTGCCTAGCATGCATGAAGCCCTGGGTTCGATTCCTCAGTACCACATACACAGAAAGAGCCAGAAGTGCCACTATGGCTCAAGTGGTAGAGCACTAGCCTTGAACTAAAGAAGCTCAAGGACAGTGCCCAGGCCCTGAGTTCAAGCCCCAGGACTGGCCAAAAAAGATGTCCTACTAACTTTTTCCTGTTTAATGAAACAGATGCAGCATACATATTCTTTTAAGTCTTTGTGTGCATATTTAGTTCTTTTCTAAATACAAGTTCCCAGAAAAAAAAAAGTCAAGTCAAAAGTTAGACAGATTTACATGGCCTTTAAAACATATAGCCAGAACACTATACAGAGAAACATTGGATCATCTTATATGCTTGTTACCACTGTATTGCTATTTTCACACATCTGAGTGCATGGCTTTTGTTTGTTTGCTTTAGTGATGTATTTGAGGAGTTTTTTCCACTTTAATGAAAGAAAATGCTATCTCATTTGCACTTTGAGTTTTTTCTTCAGTTGCTAGTATGGTAAGCAGAAGTCTCGCCCCCCATGATATCATACTTCCTTCTTTGTAGACATATGACTCTATAGAATCTATAGAATACCACCACCAATTCTTGTTCTTTTGTTTGAAAGCATTATGTACATGACATTTTGTAAGGTTCAGCCTCTCAATTTTTTTTCCGATTTTATTATTTTTTATTTTTTTTTATTGTGAAAATACTGTACAGAGGGGTTACAATTACATGGGCAAGATAATGAGTACATTTCTTATGAAACATTGTAGCCTCCTCCTTTGTTTCCCCTTCCCATCCCTTCCCATTCTCCCCCCACCCCCCCACCCAAGCCTCCCCACCCCCCCCCTCCACCAAAGTTGTAAAGTTTGTTTTCGACATAACTACTTGTACATCTCATTGTTGCAATGGGTCCACCTCTATCCCTATTTAAACAATTTGTTTTTCCCCTTCCCCTCCACAAACTATACTGACATCAAATACAGTGAAAGCATGGGTTATACTGTGGGGGAGGAACATACAAAGCAACAAAGAAATAACCTTATACATGTGTTAGAAACAAAAAAACTTTGAATACATATCTTAGGGTTCATTTCCCTAACATCACCTTATCTGACCTTTTCTGCTTGACTCAGACATATTCTAGATATTGCAAATAAGGGAAACCATGGGACCTATGTTTCTTTGGGCCTGGCTTACTTCACTTAATATAATTTTTTCCAAGCCAATTTTTTTGTCATAAGTAAATCTCAGAGCAGAACAGCTTTTGTTTTCTTATGTAAACTTCGAGATAGCAGCTTTGCTACAAAAATTCTTCATTCTGCATGAGTCTGAGCCCGTCTACAATCTAATTTCTCAGTAAGTTGAACAATTTGTTACAATTATAATTGATCTAATTTTGCTTATTAAATCAAGAATGTACTGTGATTATAAGAGAAAACTCACCAGGCAATGTGTCTTGTCATCTATTTGCTAACATTTGTTGAGTGACTTTCTGTCCTGTGAGTTCCAAGATGACCTTTCTTGGTGATACACTAAACCGAATTTTCTTGTTGATACACAGGGACTATTAGGTGAAAAATATGGGAACATCCGAATCCCAGGAGAAGTTGAAGCCTCAGAGTTTGAAATGATTTTGGATGCTGCCATAGAGGCAAAGCTGGAGACCAAGTTACTGGAAGAGTGGTACTGTCGGGATGAGAACTCAGTGCCAGCAGCCTATTACCTCAGACCCAGATCAGAGCTGCTAAGAAACACTACAAATACAGTAAGCTCTGCTTCTCCCCTTGACTCTGAACTTCTAGATAGATTCCCATTCAGGGCTGTTTTTCTCCTCTGTTGAAAAGGCACAAAGTAGAATCTGCCCTAAGCCCTAAGTTTCCTTTTAACAACTAAATTAACACTAATCATCAAAGAAATGTAAATCAGAACCACAAGGGCTGATTATCTGAAAATCAGAAGGGGAATGTTGGGGGAGATAAAGAAAGGGAAACCCTGGTACCTTGTGGGTGGAACTACACAGTTGCTATGGAAACCAGTAGAGCAACGCCTCAAAACAATAGTAAAACTACATATGTAGTTTTAGGATGCAGCACTCCCACTGCTGGGTCTGTATTCGCAGGAATGAGATCATTATTTGGAAAGGACATCTTCATACCAAGCTCCATCACAGCATTACTCACGAAACTCAAGATATGGAAGCAACCTACCATTCAACAGACAAATAGATAAAACACACACACACACACACACACACACACACACACACACACACACACACACACACACACACACACACGAATATCAGTCAGTCTTTAAAAAGAAAAAAATCCTACTATTTGCAGCAGCATTGATGAACCTGGAGCACATTTTATGTAAAATAATCCAGAAAAACAAACAGTATTGATCTCACTGATAGATAATATAGTATCTAAAGCATTTGAACTCAGGATAACTGATTAGAAGGTGTTTAAAGTACTAGGGACTGAAGTATGGAGGGATGAGGAAATGTTAGTAAAAGAAGGATATGTTAGTTCACTTAATTGTAATCATCATTTTACAACATGGTGTTATGCACCTTAAATTTATTTCTAAAAAAAGGAAGAGGGGGAGGAGGAAGAAAAGAAGGAGAAGGAGAAGAAGGAAGAAGAATAGGAGAAGGAGGAGGAGGAGGAGGAGGAGGAGGAGGAGGAGGAGTAGGAGGAGGAGGAGGAGGAGGAGGAGAAGGAGGAAGAATATTCAGGGGAGGAGGAGGAGGAGGAGGAAGAATAATCAGGGGAGAAGAAGGAGGAGGAGGACTAAATCCAAAACTAGGAATATTTTATATTTAAGGTTCATCTTGCCTTGTAGCATCTCTGACCTTCCTTTTTAAGGTCATTTTCCATTTTTTCTGAAATGTATCTTTGAGTAATAGTCTACCAATGAAAAACTCAATATTTATTGAAGATGTTCTCATTTAAACATATGTATCCATAAATTCATATGTTCATATATCCTGGTAGTATTCAAAATTTCTATTCCTTCTTGTGTCTTAATCAGATATACATTAGATCTTCTCAGTCTACTCTCCATGTCCCTACACTTGCTCTCACATTATCAATTTCCTTTCTCTCTCTGCTGCAGTTGAGAAGACTACTTCAGAGCTTTATTCCAGTTCGCTCATTCCTGAGGTCTGAACTCACACCTCGGTGCTGTCCCTGAGCCTGTTTGTGCTCAGGTCTAGCGCTCTACCACTTGAGCCACAGTGCCACTTCTGTCTTTTTCTGAGTAATGTTTTGGAGATAAGAGTCTCACAGACTTTGCAGCCTGGGCTGGCTTCAAACCACGACCCTCAGATCTCAGCCTCGTTAGTAGCTAGGATTACAGGCATGAGCCACCAGGACCCAGCTTCACTGTTTTTTTTTTTCTTCAGCTGTGCCCCCTGTGCCCATATATTCAGTATCTAATGCAAAAGTAATACATTTTTATTTGCTTACAAAAAAAGAATATTGTGAAATTGGTTGATTTCTATTGGCAAGTGGTTGTTTCATTATCCTCCTGTTCTTTTTTAATGGTTGTTTTCTTTTTGAATATCTTTGAGTAGTTGTACAAAGAAGTTACCATTTTAACAAAGCCATTTATGAATACAATATATCTTAATATCACCCCTTCCAACATTCTTACCCTTACCAACATTCTCTCCCTTACCCATCCTTTCCCTAACTCTTGAGTTTGTAGGATATACATTAGATGTGCATTGGATATACATTGGATATGTATGAGATATATATATATATATATATATATATAGGATATATACTGTATTCTTGACTGCATTCTCTTCCTCTTCTCCTCTTTATTTGTCCACCCTTTCCTTCCTGACCCCACCACACCCCTTTCCTGCAGTCTGATTTTGCTGAACTTTGGAATTTGGAGCTACACATTAATACAAATTAATAGGAATTACCAATTAATTAGGAATTACACATTAATACATGTGTATACATTTACATAGCACCCAACATATTTGCTTATGAGCTTATAAACTAAATCTAGCTTCCACATATAAGAAAAGACATGCATTCTTTGTAACTTGGTATTTTTCTCTTAGTATTTCACTTTGTGTGTGTGTGTGTATATATATATATACATATATATATATATGTATGTATGTATGTATGTATGTATATATATGCCCCTAGGTAAACTCACCAAGTGAGACTGATTTATATCTCAGTCTGAAAGAGACAGTATTATTATCTTTTCTCCCACTTCATTCCCAAAGCATGTCTACTACTGGACCCAATGAAGGGGGAAGAAGGGAAAGGCAGGGCTATTTGTGCATAGACTAAGATGGATTGGAAAGAAGACAGATATCCAGTCCTCTTACAAAAGAGAGATCCTTGCTCCAGTCAGCATAGAGGCCGCTTCAAAGGGATGGGAACCATAGCATGGCCACACATCTTCATTTTAAGATGTTGAATGTTTGTCTTTCTGATATTCAGCTCCGTATTTTCTTCATGCAATATGAAGCTATGTCACAATCCTTGGTTTTCCATCTTTCTCCTCACATGCATCATGCAAAGTAACTTCACTGATAGTGCTTCTCTGCATAAGAAGCCATTCGCCAGTTAAATGTGCTAAGAGTAAATGTAGATAGTAGAGAATGAAAAACCTCAATAATCAGGCTGGGAAGGTGGCTCAGTGGTAGAGTGCATGTCTAGTATGCATGAAGCCCGGGTTCGATTCCACAGAAAAAGCCAGAAGGGGTGCTGTGGCTCAAGTGGTGGAGTGCTAGCTTGAACAAAAGAAGTTCAGGGACAGTGCCCACGCCCTGAGTTCAAGCCCCAGGACTGGCAGAAATAATAATAATCTGATTTACACAGTTGCTCAGGAGTTCATGCTCATAGGTTACTATTCAGAAGTCTTTATGTGTCCCATATTCACTTAGTTCCATGATCCTCAAGGGATCCACATGCTATCATGCATAAGTTGTTGAGTAAATGAATGGATGGCAAGATTATCGTCAAGACTACCTAAACGTTTCTTTCTTGTTAGACAATCTACTCTCATAGTAGACCCACAAAACAGAATGACTAAAAACAAGTGATAAGATGTAAACCCCACACCCATTTAAGGTTCCCCTTGGGAGGACATTTTTAAACGATTATTTTGTTGTGACATTTCTATCAAAACTCAAAAGGGATAAACATGGTAAAAAAAAAAATAAAAATTACTCCATATTTCTATTGCTATAACGAAATAGCTGATCCTAGATAAGATCTGAAGAAAGATGTTTATGTAAGTCCTACTTTTGGAGATTAGGCAGCTCCAGCTGTTCAAACTCTGAACAGGGCCCTCTTGACTCATGCAAAAGAGATCACATGGTAAGGCAGGAAGCCAGAGCGATTCAGGCCTAGTTGCTCTTTTTACAGCAATACAATCTCTTGGGAGCTAACCCGGACACAAGAGAACTACATTAATCCCTTCTGAGGATGTTGCTCCAGTGATAGACTCACCTTCCCTAGGTCCTCCCTCTTAAAGGCCTCCACCACATCTGAACACCGCTGCATTCTGGACTGAGTTTCTAACACATGAAATTTGGGGGGAGCATACTCAAACCCTCCACAAACCAAAGCAAATCCCAGCAACCAGCTCTGTCTGGAGTATATCTTTGCATACTTGTTCACACTGAACATGGAGGGTTCCTGGTGAGAAAGAGATTAAAACGAGATGCTATAACATGCCTCTCATACTGTAAGTAAGTGGAATTCTCTTGCGCTTACATTCTAGTGCTTCTGTGATGACTTAAGACTGACTTTTTTTCCTTTCACAGACACAGCCTCCTGCCAGTGCTGAAGACGAAAAGCCATGGCAGGAGATATCGGATGAGATCAAGGCGATATTTAAGGCTGCGGTCAAACTGCTACACGAGAAGGGCAAGATGAAGTACAGCCAAGCTAAGAGGTACCTGTTCTCAGGTAATTTGCATGTGTCCTCAGCCAACAAAGGGCTAGATAAAATGATGTCATCTAACTTACAGCCTGGCAGATTTAATTTTTCTAAACCTTGCCAGGTCCAAGAGGGGTGAGTGTTCTTTTGCTTTAACTCACAGAAAAAGCTTTTACTTGGCTCGAGGGCTTCTCCAGAAAATGTGATTTGAGCAGAAGTTGTCGGTGAAATCTAATAGCCCAGATCCTATCACTGTTTTTCAGCTGAGCTGTCCGTTCATTTATCCATCCCCGCGTGAGGTGTATGGACCTCTTGGCTTATTTGGTGCCAAGCATTAGGGAGCTGTCGATGAATTTTAAAAAAAAAGATAAGGTCTCTGTTCTCTGGAAATTATTTTTTCAGAGTGAGGAAGTAACTGATGGTCAAGTAATAAGTGAACAAGATCATTTTATAAATGATCATACAAATACCACACCTGAGGCCCTGGAAACACTGAGTTCTGTATGAGCACAGTAGTGATTGATAAAGAATGCTGGCGTCCAGAGTGGACAAAAGTGATGGTTTTTAAGCTGACACGTGGAAGGAGTCAGAGCTGACAGTACTATATCAGAGAGACCAACAGATCCAAGACGCATGAGATGGGAATGTGCCTAGCAAAGAACAAGAACAGGAAGAAAGTCAAGAAGCCAGGTTAGTGAGGGAGAGCTGATGTCTGAGGGGAGCAACATGTACCATCGAATGTGTTTCCATGTTGCATGGTAAGTAGCATGGAAAGCTATGGCAGAGTGAGGAGTAGGGGAGGGGTGGGATCTAACGTAACACTAAAATTAAAATCCCCCCCAACTGCTGAGCAGACACTTGCTTAATCAGCCGTTCTCAGCCACAGAGAGGAAGCTTCATTACTACATGTTTCACAGGATACTGTGGTGGCCTCAAATCTGTAATCTCCACTCCTTAGGAGGAAGAGATAGGAAGGTTTAAACAGACAAAAAGTCAGCAATAACCCCCATCTCAAGCAGTAAGTTGGGGTGGTGGTTTATGCCATGATCCTTGCCAAATGAAGGCTAAAGGTAGGAAGATCATGGCCTTCTGGCTAAAGATACAAGACCACATCTAAAAAACAACTAGAGTCAAAAACAAGAGTTCTTGTGTGGCTCAAGTGATAGAGCACATGTGAGACCCTGAATTCAAATTTCAGCACTGCCAAAAAAAAAAAAAAAAGTTACCCAGGAAACCACAGATATGAAGAATGTGTGAATTGTAATTTCCAGAGAACAAACACTACTGGGTAAACATCATCAGCTATATCACAGCGTTTATTTCGCAAGCAAATAGTAAAGAATCATTGACGGAAAAACCAGTTGTAATGTGTTTCACAATTCATTTTGGGGGGGGGGGGCAGTCGGTCATGGGGCTTGAACTCGAGCACTCTACCGCTTGAGCCACAGCGCCACTTCCAGTTTTCTGGTGGTTAATTGTAGATAAGAGTCTCATGGACTTTCCTGCCCAGGCTGGCTTTGAACCGTGATCCTCAGATCTTAGCCTCCTGAGAAGTGAAGATTACAGGCACGAGCCACTGGTGCCTGGCTCACAATTCATCTTTAAATAAAAGAAAAGGTTGCTTTGGGCTCACCATTCAATCTGTAATCTCTTGACCCTAGTGTTTTTGGGACTGTGATATAGCAACACATCATAAAGGGAGCCAGTAGCAAAGCCATGCATTCACCTTGTGCCTGGTAGTGAAAGTAAAAGAAAGCAACCAGTGCCCCAAGGTCACCCTCAAGGACACTTCCCAATGACCTAAAACTTCCCACAGGGGCCCACCTCTTAAAGGTTCCACGCCCTCCTCAAGTGTTACTCTGAAGAATCAACCTTTAACATGTGGACCTTTGGGAGAAGTTCCAGATCCAAACAACAGCAGCAATCATAAATAAAACCCCCACCCCCAATGTGGAGACACATTGCTTCCGAAACTGAACCTGTCTGTGTTTATTTTGAATCCTGTCTTTCATGTATTCTGGTTCACTTATACAATGCCAGGCACCTCTGTACAGCCTCTTTTTACCTCTCCTGAGCCATGCTTAGATAGGTTCCTCCAGCTTGGTTTCTTTGTGTCTCTTGATGTTCCAAAGTCCTGATTGACTTGTTTTCTATAGATGTGCTAGCGACGGAGCGGGATTACCATGGAATCATCTGGAGTCCCAAGTGACCACTGACATCTGGTTATCACACTTTATGTATAAATATCACCATTGGCCCATTGGTTATTCATATCTGATCACAAAGGATTATGTATAGATACCATATTATCTACACATTATGGACTGTTATGATTAATACAGCCATTCTTCTTCCCTACAAATCATCACAGAATGTAGCGGCCTGAGATCCAGTGTGCTTGCCAATGTTGTACACAGATGGTTAGGAAAGAAATGACCAAATGCTGGCCCGGGGGGGGGGGGGGTGTGCGTGTGTGTGTGTATGTGTGTGTGTGAAAATATACTATTACAAGAATTCCATAAAAAGTCTTAATTAATGCTGGACACCGATAGCTCATGCCTGTCATCCTAACTAATCAGGAGGCTGAGATCTGAGGATTATGGTTTGAAGCCAGCCTGGCAGAAAAGTTCCCATGAGACTCTTATCACCAATTGACCACTCAAAATCTGGAAGTGGTCCTGTGGCTCAAGTGGTAGAGTGCTATCCTTGAGAACAAAGAGGCTCAGAGACAGTGCCTGAATTCAAGCCCCCACAACCCACCAAAAACAAAAAACAAAAACCATTCATCTTTAAAGTAAACTCCACCTTCCTTAATTGGTTACTTTATAGCACATAGAAGGCTTTGTTGTTTGTGGGGGTTTTTGCTTGTTTGTTTTTTTCTGATCATACCAGCCCTGTGTACTCAAAACCCTCTCCCCACAACAGTACCATTGGGTTCCAGCCAGGGTGCCCATCCTAGATTCCCTGGTCTCCACCACAGGAAAACTTCCCTGCCCTCCCCAGGTGGCTTCGCGTCTGACTGTCCGCTCTCACTCACCACATTCTTCCCCATGGCAGAACTCAAAGCAATCATAACACATGTCATTGTGAGAAACCAAGGACCCTATCTGCCTTCCCCCCTGAAAGTTTCATAAATGGTGCACTTGGATAGCTGTAACAGAATGCCATGAACTGGGTAGCTTTAACACAACAGAAAATGTTTTATAGCTCTGGAGGCTTGCTAGTCTAAGGTCAGGGCACCTAACTAACAAGGTGTCTAACTGGAGATGATACTATCTCACTACTTCCCGGCAGAAAAACAGAGACAGGGGAGCTCTCTGAGACTTCTTTATAAAGGCACTAATCTCATCCATGCAGGATCCACTCTCATGACCTAATCACCTTCCAAACTAGCATTTAGAGTTGAGGTTACAGCATATAAATTATATGCAGTCTATGGCATTCCATACTGATACTTTCTCTCCACATTGTCTCTGTTTTCTCATTATTGTATCCAAAATCACTAGCAGCATGCCTCACACATAGTAGGTGCTCATTAAACTCATCAAAGGCTAATTAGGTAAAGGAAAAGGATGGATGAGGAAGGGAGGGAGGGAGGACACTGAGGGAGGGAAGGGAAGAAGGGAGGGAGGAAAATTGGAAGGGACAAAGGGATGGTAAGTGAGCCAGGCAGGAGACTTGTTATATAAAATTGGCTTAAAATGTATTTTCATTGATTTAGCAACTTTACTTTTTTCCTGTAGAGTCATGTTTTTAATACCACTGATCCAGGTTTAAGTGCTTTTATGGGGCTTGAAATGACCATTTATATTTACGTATGTGTAAGCATATGGATTATAAGCTATATATGGCTTGATTTACAAGAAACAAAGCTCTATACTAAATCTTTTTCTATGCCTTTTCTGATGAACGCAACAGATTTTAACAGTGGCATGGAAAATTCCGATTTTCTACGATCAGTATTCAGAACATGATTTATTTTGCTTTAAAATGTGCTTTTGCATTATATTTGAGCCTCTCTAGGTATAATGTATTTCAAACAAATGACAAAGCCATGTTGTGAAGGACTGAATGGAAAGGAAGAAGTAAACTAGCTATGCTGTTCAACATCCTCTGTCTTTCCTGGCCTCAGTTGGTCCCTGCTGTTTCTCCACACAGAACAGCTGAACTCTCAAAGGGAAACTAAGCAGCAACTTGTAAACACCAATATAAACTTACTATTCTTACTTTCTTATGTCAATCTTCCATTTCCCCTTTCCATTAGGTACGAAATAATATGATCAAAAATTCTGCTGCCAAGTGTGAGTGGTTCACATAATCCTAACTAATCAGGAGGCTGAGATCTGAGAGTCTCAGCTTGAAGTCAGCCAGAAAAAATCCATGAGTGAGATTCTCATCTTCAATTAACCAACAAAATTAGGGGCTTGGCTCAAGTGGTGGAATGCCAGTCATAAGCAAGAAAGCTGGAGAGTTAGAGCTCAAGCCCGAGTACCCACACCAAAATAAAATAAAATAAAATAAATCATTATCCTGGGTTTTAAGGTCCTTAGGAAAAAGATAGATAAGAAATGAAGGAATTAAGTTATTTTGCAGACATAGGTGGCTTATATTTGTAATCCTAGCTATTCAGGTAGCTGAGATCTAAAGCTTGAAGTTCAAAGCTAACCCCAGCAGGAAAGTCCATGACATTCTTATCTCCAAAATACTAGAAATGAAGCTGTAGCTCAAGTGGTAGAAGACTAGCTGAGCAAAAAGCTCAGTGACAGTGCCCAGGCTCTGAGTTCAAATCCTAGGATTGACACAGAAGAGAAAGAAACAAGCAATGAGAGAGAGTGGGGTAGAGGGAGAGAGAGAGAGAAGGAAAGAAGGAAGGAAGGAAAGAGGGAAGGAAGGAAGGAAGGAAGGAAGGAAGGAAGGAAGGAAGGAAGGAAGGAAGGAAGGAAGGAGAAAAGAGGAAGGAGGAAGAAAATGAAATTATTCTGTAGAATTGACTTAAGAGCTGAATGTTGGAAATGTAGACATATTGCTTTTTTCTGAGCAATAAACTCCTTGTCTTATTATCTTCCAGCTATTGAGGATGAGTTTGACTTTGCTTTAGGCAAGCAAACCCCAGCATTCCTGAAGAAGTGTGTTTGCTACATTAGGAAAATCGCTAACATTGAGCGCTTTGTGAAAATCCCAGAGATGGGAAAATACATGGATATTACTGGAATGGAACCCAGGATTGTCCGTGATCCTGAAGCTCAAGAGAAACTGATAAAACTCAGGGATGAATTTATTCCTACCATCGTGGCATCATCTAATCTGAGAGTATACACATCCGTCACGCATTGTGACATGAAACTGGGCTATTCCCAGGAAATAGAAAACCATTACATAGAAGGACTTGGTAAGCAATTTTATGAGGACATGATTGACATAATTCAGGCAACAGTACAACAGAATTTTGACACTGAAACAGATACACTGTATGATGAAATCCTTCAACATTCATCGTTATGTAAAACGTATGCCTCCTTCTATGAGTACAAATGTGAATCTCTAAACATCTTGCATAAATACATTCTTCCGAGCAAAACAGGACACATCAACCCTCTTATTGTATACGGTGGACCATGCACAGGGAAGACCCTTCTGCTAGCTGAAGTAGCAAAGAAGGTAAAAGCCTATTTTACTACTTTTTTTATTATTTGATTTTTTATTGATTGATTTACCCATCTATGTTTGTAACAAAAGTTCTCTGTGGAGAGGGAACTGGTCACATTTCCACTTTCTGTGTTTACTATCTGAATTTGGAAACATGTTTCAGTTGTTTCTTGTTTTCCTTACGTAACAGCTGTAGTGAGAGAAAAGATTGAGGGGGTACAACTATAAAGCCCTTTTATTTATTTACTTTTTTAAAATTTTTATTGTGAAAATACCGTACAGAGGGGTTACAATTACATGGGCAAGGTAATGAGTGCATTTCTTATCAAGCATTGTTGCCTCCTCCTTTGTTTCCCCTTCCCATCCCTTCCCATCTCCCTTCTCCCCTCACCCCTCACCCCTCGCCAGGCCTAAGTTGTAAAGTTCATTTTTCAACATAACGACTTGTACATCTCATTGTTGCAATGGGTCCACCTGTATCCCTATTTAAACGGTTTGTTTTTGCCCTTCCCCGCACAAATTATACCATCATCAAATACAATGAAAGCAAGGGTCCAGGCCTTACCCCATTTGGATGAAAACTTAAATCTCAAAAACTCTTCTCAAACAAAATATAGCCTTTTGCTTGCTTCTGGTCACCAAATTAGTTATTTTTGTAATTATTGGTAATTTGTAAGTACAGTCAAAAGTAATAAGTCAAATTTTGGTCTGAGCCAGGAACCAGTGGAAAATTCATGTCATATATTTTCCGCCATGTGCTCTAGCACAAGAAGTCAAGGATTGCATGGTAGGGCTAGGCTGAACTGTCTGTACAGATAGTCTCTGGAGGACAGAGTGTGCACAGGGAAAAACTTATCCACTTGAGTAATGATTGTCTGAGATGCTGATCTCCGGCCTATTTTTCCCACTGGCCTGTATTTAATCCCAAATCCAGGCTTCTTAGCCTCTCTTGTTTCTAGGCCTTTTCCTGCTTCCCATTTGCTTTTTTCCCAGTGAATGACTAGGCCAACATTAACAATAACTTGCACTCCCTCGTGCAAACATGACCTCTCATGTTTGTCTCCTTTGTTATTCAACATTTCTGTGAAGGCTGTCCAAACACATCACACCTGCAGCAGCAGGTGTGATGGGCAGGCAGGAGGAGGATGCATAGAAGTGTTACCAGCCATCAGGAACAAAGAAGTCTTCTTTCTGATAAGCCATCAATGGTAGAATAGCAAGATTACCTTTCTAGAAAGCCAACTTCCAAGGCTGGGGCTAAAAAAAACAAAATGTTTCTATTCCTCAGTTGCTCACTCTGAAATTGATAGTCACAAACCAATCATTGTATTTATTTCTTTACCCAATCTATCTCTTGAGGAAAACTAAAGTTTCATAATTTACTTCTTAATGTATAAAATAATCCCTGCTTTTCAAAGGAATAACTTTTCCTTGATAACTTCCTAGGATTACTAAAAGCTGTATCTCCCTAAAAAATACTCTTTGGAGTGCTTTACACTTTATCCATATTACTTTTCAGCTTTGATCTTCCACAAAGAAAAATACTAAACTAAGCAGATCTGTTATATATTTTATTTCTTTAATTTCACTGTTGGAGAGAGAGAAAGAGAGAGAGAAGAGGAAGAGGAAGGTGGGAAGAAGGGAAAGGAGAGAGGGTGAGGGAGGGAGGAAAGGAAAGAGGGAGGGAGTAAAAGGTACTTAGAAAGTCAGATACAATTTTTCTCCAACCTTGTCTCCTGATTGTTTAACTCAAACTAGTCATTTATTTAGATTGGAACTCAGTTTCCTCTTTTATTAAATGATACTATGATTCCATCCACCCTTCAGAGAGATGACCTGAGGACAGATGATTATGTGAGATACAAACTGTCTGTTATACAGCACAACATTTAACATCTCTTAGCAATATTATGTTTTTATGATGAGAACAATAAGTATAATTATTATTTTCCTATAGCACACAAAAGTGTCTATGAATAATACACTACATTCAATAAAATATTAATATTGAATTTTTATTGAACTCTAATTTAAAATTTGGTCAGCCATATATGGTATTATAGACTCCTCATGAATAAGAATATTTAACTCTGTGGAATGCTTAAATCATTACTTAATTCAGTCTTTAAACATTAAGCACCTAATATGTACCGATAACTGTGCCAGGATATGGGGATTTGGTGGTGAAAAACTGACCACACTAGCTATGTAGATTTACAGGTTTATGAAATACCTTGTAATCTGAAGAATGTGATTCAGTCATCTGTTACTACTATTTTGCTACTGGGGGCAGAGGGTGATCTCACCGTAGATTCTGGTGCATGGGGTCTGTGGTCGCTTTTTGACCTTTCCAGCAGGCTTATGGACTTTTGGGTTGTTGGATATGTTATGCATGGTAGGTATTTTCGACTTTGAGCCCCAGAGAATAGAGATATTGACTACATAAATGCATAGTCCCATTCTAAAGTCCAGGTTTATGTTTTAGGCTTATGGCTGGCTTCATGAAGACACAGGACCAGAATCTGACCCGGTTGTCGTCGTGAGATTTCTAGGAACCACAGACATGAGCACCGACCTTAGGACTCTCCTGCTAAGTGTTTGTGAACAACTGGCAGTCAACTACCGATGTCTGGTTCAAAGCTATCCTAAGAAGATCCATGACCTCCGGGACTTATTTATAAACCTTTTGAACGAGTCTTCACTGCAGAGACCACTGGTGATCATATTTGATGCCCTTGAACAGCTCTCAGAGAATGACGATGCCCGAAAGCTCTGGTGGCTGCCGGCTCACCTTCCCCGCTTCGTCCGCATCATCCTCTCCACACTGCCCAACAAACATGGGATCCTGCAGAAACTAAGGTGCCTTATCCATGAAGAAGACAACTACATCGAGCTGATTCCCCGGGATAGGAAGATGTGCAGCCAGGTCCTCAAACACCAGCTGCTGAGGGTCAAAAGGAAGGTCACCTCGGGCCAGCAGATTTACGTCAACAACGCATTCTCTAAGTGTACGCTGCCCATGTTTGTGAATTTGACCTTCAGGGAGGTGAGGCATTGGAGATCTCACAAAGATGTTGACGAATCTTCCCTCTGTGTCACGGTTCATGATAGTATCGAGCACTTATTCTGGTGCTTGGAGAAGAAGTGTGGTCAGAAATTGGTGTCCAGAGCTCTGGGTTACATCACCATGGCCAAAATGGGATTAAGTGAAATGGAACTGGAAGATGTGCTAGCACTAGACAATAATGTTATGAACGAGCTCAATGAGAATGCCAGGCCCAGCAATCCCCTGAGAGTACCTTACCTGTACATTGCCAGGCTCAAGGAGGGTCTCAGCGGATACTTAATAGAAAGGCACGTGAAGAATGTTACACTCCTGGTCTGGGCCAACAGACACCTGCACCTCATCGCCCAAAAGCTCTATCTGCAGGATGAGGGCAATTTGAGAGAAATGCATACCATTCTGGCAGATTATTTTCTGGGGGTATGGTCTGGAGGTAGGAGAAAAGCTTTCTGCCTTGAAGATGCCTATTTGAATGGCTGCCTTGACTTGGAGAGCAGAAGCCTGCTGGAGGAAGAAAAACATTTCATGGAACAGGCTTCCTTTGACAGGCAGGCCCCTGATCAGCCCTGGGTTTTCCAGTGCAATCCATTAGAGCCCGACATCTTTTTTGTCAACCACCGGAAAATGTCTGAGCTTTTGTATCACTTGACCAGGTGTGGAAAAACCGATGACCTACTGTACGGAATCATCATGAACTTCAGCTGGCTTTATACCATGGTCAAAATCGGCCAGTTTGACAAAGTGCTTGCAGACATTGAGCTGGCCTATAACTACTCACAAGAAAAGGAGCTCAAGTTCCTAGCCAGCATCCTCCGTAGCATCAAAAACAAGGTCATTGCATTTCCTGGCTCCCTGTCTGCAGAACTTCAGCAAAGGCTGCTGCCTGTTGTAAGTTCCCTGCCCAAACTTCGCCACCTTCTTTTAGAATGTGACAAAGATGGGCCCAAATATTGCTCCATTGTGCCACTGCATTCATCCATGGATGTAACCTACAGCCCTGAGCGTCTGCCCTTGTCATCCAGTCACCTGCATGTCACAGAGATTTTGCCAACCTGTAATCCCAGCACTGTGCTCACAGCCTTAGAAAACGGCTCCATCAGCACGTGGGACGTAGAAAGTCGCCAGCTACTCAGGCAGATCACTACATCCCAGTCTGTCATCCTGGGCATGAAACTCACCAATGATGAAAAGTACCTTGTGGTGGCCACAACAAATAACACCTTGCTGGTTTATGACAACCTCAATTCCTGTCTCTTGTCTGAGGTAGAAATCAAAGGGACCAAGCATGGGAGTGGCGCCACCTATATCAATGGATTTACACTGTCTGTCAATCATGCCCTTGCATGGCTGGAAGCCAGCAAAGATGTCACTGTCATTGATCTGCTCTATGGATGGCCTCTCTACCAGTTCCATTGCTGGTATGAAGTGACCTGTGTCCAGTGTTCGCTGGATGGGGTGTATGCTTTCTGTGGACAGTCCCTGAACACAACCACCATATTCCACTTGGGGAGTGGAGAGAAGTTATGTACGGTGACATCAGAATTCTCTGGTGGGTTTGTGAAGTTTCTTCTCATTCTGGACACGGCTCAAGAGATGGTCATGGTAGATAGCGAGGGAAGTCTTTCTGTTTGGAATACTGAGGATATCTCCAACCCCCAGCTGACGGATGACTTTGACTGCCGTAGAGAAGACAGCGAGGTAGTCAGCATTGAACTTTCGGAAGACCAAAGCGCCATTCTGATCTGTAAAGCTCTCAGCATCGAGCTCGTAGACACCGGCATGTGGAAAGTGGCTGAAAAGTTCAGAGCCAAGCACAACGAGCGTTTCATATCTGCCGTGCTGTCCAAAAATGGAGACTGCATCATCGCAACCATGGAGAATACCTCAGCCGTGTTTTTTTGGAGGCGGGACACAGGACAATGCATGGCAAGCTTACAGGAAATCTCAGGTACCATCGTCAAGTTGGTGAAATCTAGTCATCACAACATGCTATTGTCTTTGTCTACCAGTGGTGTTCTTTCCATCTGGGATGTTGATATCATCACAGCTATGTCCAACATAGATAAGACTGGAAAACCCATTCAGAGTCTGGTGTTGCCTGCTCGTGGGGAAATCATTTACTCCCTAGATGGCTCAGACTGTGTTCACAAATGGAACTTCAGCAGCGGGTTCATTGAAGCCGTCTTTAAGCATGATGGAATAGTTGAACACTGTGTGTTAACATCCACTGGAGATCTAATGGTAACTTCAGATGACAAAAGCAGCCAGTATGTGTGGCACACCAGCAGTGGAGAAAATCTCTTCCGAATTAATGGCCAGAGGATATCTCAGCTGCTGATTACACACAACGACCAATTTGTGGTCTCACTCTGTGAGGAAAATGCCTCCAGGGTTTGGAGACTGGCCACGGGCCACAGGGTGTGCAACATACTCACCACTCTGCAAAATGCCTTTATCACCTCTGCAAATACCTTTGTGGTCGGAATGACCAAGAGCAAAGTGCTGGCTGTCAGTCTTTGGACAGGAAGTATCACTAAGAAATTTTGCTGTGAAGATGGGACCACCATTGTGAACTTCAAATTGATTCCTGATTGTCCTGATATCGTTGTGTTTATCACATCAGCAGAGACCGTGAACATCTGGAGTCTGACAGAGGAAGTCATCTGTCGACGCGTGCAACTTCCCAACAACTTCCTGAAAACTCTGGAGGATTTTGAAATTTCTCCCAATGGCAAGCTAGGCATTCTGTCTCGGGGAGATGAAAATATCAATGTGTTAGATTTACACAGTGGTAAATTAAGGGTGGTTCATGCCTCTGGGATCATCTGGAGACAGAGGTTATCTCGAGATGGGCGTTACCTAGTATACATTTGTTTCCGGAATGGGGAGGAGGAGGAGGAGGAAAACGATGCAATATCCAGTTTAATTGTAATGAGACTGGCTGATGGCAAAAATATCGGTGCTTGTTCCCTCTATAAAACACCAACTTTCCTTGCGCTTTCTCAGAGGCACCTGAACATCATTGTGGGCTTCGATGATGGCAGTATAGGGATCTATACGGTGGTGGACCGAGTAGATGCTGCTCTAAAAATTAAAATTGCCACTTCAAATAGCAGACAGATCTTCAACAATGCGACACAGACATCCAGGCCAAAGACTAACAGCTACTGCTTTAAAATGTCTGTGGATTGCTTATGGAGAGAATCCACAGAGGTGTTTGCAAGAGACAGCCCCATCACAGTGAGTGACTCGTCGGAGTCCAGTGAAGCCACACCCTCCAAGAAACACAACTCCTGTTATGACCGGATGTGCTCTGCTCTTGAATCCAGGAGCCACAGCTATGCCGCTGATAACTGACAAAGCATTTGTTCTGCTCGGTGGAAATCCACGATCCACATACAAAAGAAAAGGCCGAGTGCATCTTGAGTATCAAAGGCCGAGTGCATCTTGAGTATCACAAATTATCTACTACTCCTTTCTTAAAAGACAGGAAAGATCTTGGAATTCTGGTGTTTTATTGGCATGTTCACACAACAAACAGAAATATGAGATTGGACGGGGGTGCCATCTTTTCATCAAACTGTGTCCAGGAATGAAGGGATGACAGAACTTTCTAGAAGTGGCATTTCAATGAGTATTTTATCTAGAAAAAGAGAGAAAAAGCCATATACTAAAAAGCAACATGTAAACTCATCGCACCAGTTCAGTGAATGAGGCTAGAATTGTAGGTGGACCATTTGGATTGGAATTAGTACTACAAAAACAAGTTGAAATCATGAAGACAGAGAGCTGTTTAACTCCACATGATTATGTGATATGTAAAACACAGCCTTAATCTCTCTTTACATTTTCTGATCCTGACAACTGTGTAAACCTAGTGTACAGGTAAGAAGTCTAAAGGTGCAAACATCATGTAACAAAATGCCCATATGTATTCCTAAGTTCCCAAGAGATACACAACACAAAAGAGGAGACTGTGAACTGATTGGGGCCAGAACTACCTACTAACCATAGGGCTATTGAACATGGAGAGTCGTCTTCTTTACAATACAGTTGCAACAATTGCATGCAAGCGTTTCTGTATCATGGAATATTTTATTTTTAAACTCTTTGCTGGGTTGCAAAAGAACCCGTTTAATAACAAGCCACAATTTTTCATATCGTTTTTGAAATGCATATTTGTGCTTGAATGTAAAGAAGGACAGGAAGGGCATTCCATATTTAATCAAAACACCTGCTCATTTCTATTGTTGCCCTGACAAAAATCACTATTAATCAGTCAGTTGTATGGTAGCCTAAATGATTCCTTAAGTCACAGAAGTAGATCTTAATTTTTTTTTAAAAAAAGCAAGCTTGTTTAACATGCCATCTCTAGAATACTGGTGACATTGCCTTACTCACATTCCTCCTCCTTTTGTGTGTGTACAAAGCAGATAGATGACCAAATACTTGAGGACAAACTAAATACGCCTGTCCTTGTGCTAAACTACAAATGTTAAGGGTGTCCAATGGCTCTTTATCAGCCCTGTTTGTAACTCCTCTGACCTTGCTGCTTCATCTGTGTCACTCTGGGACTGAGACCCCTGCTGAGCCTGATTTGCCCATTTTAAAGCTGAATCTGTAATGATCTTTTCTTTTTTTTTTAAATGACCTTACCTATTTAAAAGGAAATATTACACCTTCGAGGGGAAGGTGATTTTCAACCTTCTGTACCTACTACATAGCATAACTTTCCAGAGGGGCCAGCAGTGGAGATTTGGTGTGCTTTCCCTTGAAGGTGACGATAACTTTAGTAAGAATAATGAACAAGGAACAGACTGTCCTGCGCTGCCATGAACTTATCATGTACCCCAGCCCGTAACTATAATTTCACCAATGTATTGTTTCTGTGGACAGCAAAAGAACCTGGAAAGGATGCTGGGACGTAATGTGAGCAAACAATACAGTACCATCTTGATGGTTGCCTCTACAAGAAATAACAAAGGGATCTAACCCATGGCGAATCTAAGTCAAATGTCTTTTGCTCTGGAAAGAAGTAAGCATATAAGCATGGAAAGATGTGATTCAGATATAAACACCCTTCTCCCTAGTGAAAGACTTTTCCATATGTTCCTCCTGGTGTAGCTGCCAGCCCAGACCCATAATCTGAGATCCCTGGAATAGATGGTGTGTACCGATACTTTTTAGCTCTTCAGGTTACCCATTCTTACCCCTGTCATTGTCAGTGGGACCTCCATGCCATGTTTCTGAGATTTAAATGCCTAGATGGATTAAATGTAGTGTGTGAATGTTCTATGTAAAAGCCAATAGAGTATAACAAGTGACTTGAATGATTTTTTTTCCTAACTTGTTTGCAACTGATAGCTCACATTGAATGTTTTTATGTAAACTTTGTATTGTTGCGAAGAATTACCTAATCAGAGATTTATATTTTCATAAATGTTACATTTAGTTAAATTTTGTTACGGAGTTGTTACACTAGAAAATTATTTCAGTCTTCAAACAATATGCAGTCTTGTGTATGTATTATTTGTATGAATAAAAGATAAACCATTTGGATTTGTGAGCTGTTGGATTTTCTCCCCTGTCTTCAGCAGAACTCATTAGAGACCTTGAGTAACTGCATTTAGTCATACTCACCAACAGCTTATAACCAGTGTACCAGGCACCATTCTCAGAGCTTTGCTGGTACTATGCCTTACAGTCTTCACACAGGCCTGTTAGCCACTATTATTGTTGTCTATTTCCAGAAGACAATGTCTAGAAATAGAGGGCCAGGGAAAAGAGCTGAACAAGATGGCAGTGTACCATCAATGTCTTCTTAACTTTTTCCAAGTCCATTACAATATAGAATTTGGTAGTACTTGGCAACAATGACCTCTAACCGATTTTCTACCTTGGAGATGAGAGCTCACTAAAGTGGCTGCAAACCCCCAGGTTTTTCGGGTACACACTTAGTTACTGAATTCATTCAACAGTATTTATCTGGATATGCATTTTTACCAGGAATACACAAGTCAATAAAATGATTTCTAGGATTTCGGCTTCAACAGGAAAACAAGTTCTCTGTACAAGGGCAAAGGCATTGAGCTTCCTTCTGAGGCTGAGGACAGTGGGGTTTGGGGACAGTGACCAAGGACTCATCCTACTCATAAATCCTTCCAAGTCCCTAAAAGCAGGGACCCAGGAAGACCTCCTCACTGTATGCCCCCCCACACTGTTTTTAACCTCTTAGGGTCTACGGGCTGGGAAGGTGGCTCAGTAGTAAGCACTTGCCTTCCATGCTCGAGGCCCTGGATTCTATTCCTCAGCACCACATAAGAAAAAAGCCGGAAGTGGCACTGTGACTCAAGTGGTAGAGTGCTAGCCTTGAGCTGAAGAGCTGAGGAACAGTGTCCAGGCCCAGAGTTCAGGCCCCATGACCAGACCCAAAAATAAATAAATAACCTCTTAGGGTCTAAAAATTCCAACACACACACACACACACACACACACACACACACACACACACACACACACACACACACACATTTTAAAAATAGCACTGAGGAGTTTAATAGTAGCCAATATTGAGGAGAAATTTTACTACTAATTGTGAAGAAAAAAAATCATTCTCAAGGTGACTTTAAAAGTCAAAGGGTTAAAGAAAATGAGTCAGGGCTAGGAAGGTGGCTCAGTGGTAGAGCGCTTGCCTTGCATGCTTGAGGCCCTGGGTTTGATTCCTCAGCACCACATAAGAAAAAAGCCGGAAGTGGCGCTGTGGCTCAAGTGGTAGAGTGCTAGCCTTGAGCTGAAGAGCTGCGGGACAGCGCCCAGGCCCAGAGTTCAGGCCCCACGACCGGACCCCCCCCAAAAAAAAAAAAGAAAATGAGTCAGAGATAGGAGGATAGTGACTCAAGGTTAGCTTGGACAAAATTAGTGGAATATTATCTCAAAAACAATCTAGGTATGGTAGCCCACACCCACAGTCCCAGCCACTGCAGAAAAGGAAGTAAGAGTATTTTGATCTCAGGCTCAGCCCAAATGAACTAGGTCTCAAGGCAAAAGTGAGAGACCCTATCTGGAAAAAAAGAGAGTATAGCTCAATCTTAAGGCTCTGTTTATTAAAAACAGATTAACCCTTGTACCACCAAGAACTATAAATAAATAAGCCATAAGCATTATCTACTGAGTCAACTGCCCTCATCAATGCATGGCTGATACTAGCCTCTGTTTAAAGTTTACCCCGACTGAAAACAGTTGATTAACTATGCCAGGAAAATTCCTTCTTGAATTCTAAGCTATATCTCTTTTTTCTAAGCTATATCATTCAATTCAAAGTTAAATAATCTTCTCTTCCAATTCTCAAAATTTGGAGTCAATCATCGATATTTACATAAAAGTATTTCATGCACATGGACTTTCGTTCAGTCAAGAATACTAGAAATAGAGCATACTTGCTATGTATTATATTATGCCCTAGGATGATTTGAAAATTAGTCTTGCATTACTACCCTAAATGTTATAACCAAAAGCTATACAATTAAACTAGATATAAGACTATGAAACATTATTAATAAAAGTGAAGGCCAGCTAGGCTCATGCCTGTAATCCTAGCAACACAGGAAGAATCCAAAGGGTGTCAGTTCAAAGCCAGCCCAAATAGAAAAGTCCATTAGATTCTAGCTCCAAAAAATAACCAGCAAAAGTCCAGCCTGGAGGCATGGCTTATGTGATAAGAGTCCCAGCTATGAAAGCAAGCCATGCAAATTCAAGGTCTTGACTTCAAACCCTGGTACAGAAAGAAAGAAATAAGGAAAGAAAGGAAGAAAGGAAGGAAGGAAGGGAAGGAAGGAAGAGAAAAGAAGGAAGGAAAGAAAGAAAGAAAGAGACCCTCAATGTGCAAAAAAATGGCAGAGGAGCAATAAACTATGTGAAAATCAAAAAGTATGATAAACTCCTGTTCAGGAGACAGCTAAGGTTTGAAATTAATGAGCTAGCTGTCAATGTCAAAAAGGCATTTCAAAGGAAGGAAGTTTCCTGAGGAAAAATAGAGTTGAAGTATATTTTGCATGACTTCAAATACTGTGCTACGTTTTAGACTTTATGAAGTTGCCAACAGGAAATAGTAGAGAGGGCTTTGAGGAAGTGTTAGGAGGGCATTTTGCCATGAATGGCTCAGTGCTTGGTTGTCAGATGCATTTGGAGTAGAAAGACCAGAAACTGGGAGACCTGAAGGAACTACTATATGATCTAAGATAAAAACTGTAAAAATTCCACTGTGGACTGTGGCAGAAAGAATGCTAAAATCAGGAGCAATTTACAGTGATTTTCAAAGGGAAAATGCAAATAATTCTAGTTTCATCCAACTGCAATTAGGTAGATACAGAGTTTTAAATGCAAAAATGGACAGGAATTGAAAGTGAGGAAACATTAAAGAAAAACATTGGTTTCAGCCATTAGAATAGGTTGTCTACCCATGGAGAAATCTGAGATAAATAACCCAACCCATATTTTCTTCTCAGGCACCTTGCTTCCTGTGACAAATGAGTTTTCTTGTTACAAATGTAAACTGTTTGAAGTTTTGTTTTGTTTTTTCTTATGGCTAGGGTCAAAACTCAAGTAGCAGAGTGCTTGCCCAACAGAAAGCCTGGGCTTAATACTGAGTACTGACCAAAAATTGCCTTCTTTTTAAAGAACTATTTGAAAAATCTGGAGCCATGCTGACAAGCTCACTCAAACAAATGAGCTTTAACCCATATTAGTTTGAAACAATGGATATGCCAATGGACACATGAATTCACCTGGGGAAAAAAAAAGTGAACCATGGTATTATCAACATCAAGAAAGCATAGGGCTTTTCTCCTCTATATTTTCCATAAGATCTCATTTGACATTCCAAGTGACCTGCACAAAATATGTTAGATACAGAGAACCAGGTTTTGGTGTGCTGGTGTGGCAAATTATGTGGCATTGGTCATTTGTGGTAACAAATAAAAACAGCACCTCTGGCTTTACAGAAAGCATTAGATGAGGGTACTGAGCCACGTGCTTGAGCACAGGAGGAAATTCTCCTGGGCAGTGAAGTGGTTCTCAAATGGAGTATTACGTGATACACACACACACACACACACACAATTTCTTGTACTGGTGGCTCACGCCTGTAATCCTAGTTAGTCAGCAGGCTGCGATCTGAGGATCTCCACTCAAAGTCAGCCAGCCCAGAAAAGTCCATGAGAGACTTTTATCTCTGATTAAGTGGCAAAAAGCCAGAAACTGAGGTGTGGTTTTTTGAGGTAGAGCACCAGCCTTGAATGGAAAAGCCAATCTAAAGCAAGTTAGACTCTGATCCCAAGCCCCAATACACACACACACACGCACGCACGCACACACAAGCATACATACACACACACACACACACGCACACACAAGCACACATACACACACACACACACACACACACACACACACACACACACACACACACAATTCCTCTCATGCTACTTTTTGGAAAAAGAGCAAAAGGAATTTCTTTTCATTGAGTCCTCAATCTCCCCATAAATGGTACTGATTCTGCTAGAGAACCACATTTTAAAGACCCAAGACAAATTTCAATGCCTTTTTTTAAAAAAATCAGATTAACTAGACTAGGAATGGACCATCAAGAGTGTGATAAATGCCTGTGCATGCAGCCAGAACCACTAGCTCGCACCGAAAAGCTAGGGAGAGTAAATACATACCCTGTCTAGGTTAACCTAACTCCCAGGACAGTGAAGAGAGAGGAGGGTTGAGCTAGATGGCGCCGTTGCTCAACCTATTTTTCCTGATGGAGCCCCACAGTCGCTTCAGGTGTTAAAAAAAAAAAATGTCCAAACCTTAAATCGAATTTAGAGTTAAGCAACCCGTTCTCCACCCTCTTAGGCAAACGAATTGCAAGCGCTACGGGAACGCCACAGGCTGATGGCCAGGAAAAGACCCGGAGAGAGAGCGCCGGAGTTCCCACCGCGACCTTTGGGACGCGCGAGTGCGCGCTCCCCGCGGATCCACTCTCCGCGCCCCGTCACACCTAGCCATAAACGCGGGCGATCGGGCAGGACTCGCGTAGGCCTGAGCCACCAACGCCAGAACCCAGAGCCGGGAGCCCCCATTTGTTTTGCAGGAGGAGATGCCTATATCCGAAACCCCCAATCCGAGGGAATTCCCACACAATCGGCACCAAAACTTTCCAGGAAGGACAAACAAATGGGTGCCGGGGAGGGGGGGTGGTTGCGGGGAGGGAAGGGGGTTGGGGACCCCTCCGAGAGGGCGCGGACCTCGTGGTGCAGCTGCATCCTGGACGCGCAGGTAAAGGGTTACGCGTGCCGGGGAGGTCGGGCCCCGGGCCGGGCCACGTGACGCATGGGCCCAATGACCGCGCGCAGGGCTGAGGCTGCGAGCGCGCCGGGTCCCGGGCACCGAGCCGTTCGCGTCTCCTCCCCGCGCGCAACCGCCCGAGCCCCTCGATGCCATGGGCGCTCCGTCCCCGAAGCCGTCGCTGCTGCCATCCCGCCCCAGGTAGGGGACCGTCGGGGACCCGCGCGTCCGGCCGGGCTGGCGGGTGGGAGGGGGCTGGAGTCCGGTGGAACTTGGCTGGGCTGTGTGATTCCCCGAGTGCTGTCAGCTTGGGGCGGGGGGAGGATAGGAGGGAGGTGGAGGGGGTGGGGGGGGTCCTTGTTCCTTGATCTGCTTTTGCCCTGGGAGCGGGGAGGGCAGAGGGGAGGAGGGAAGAAGTCAATCGCCTTTTGATGGCTGGGGAAGAAAGTCACACGATTCAACCCAAGTGCGTAAGGGAATCAAACCGGGAAAGGCGAGGACTTTTACAGATTCTTCAAGCTAAAACCTAGGATGCGTCTCGTTGGTTGTGGGAACATTTTTTTTTTTAAATACCGACTTGATGAACTTTTCAACAGTGCCCGAGAACTTGAGTTTCACAGTGCAAGGGATGCCTCCCGATTTCCAAAAACCTCTTCTCGCAGGTTTAAGTATCTGCATGTTGTTTTTTTTTAATCAGACGGAAGTGGGTTGGGATCGCCTTCACGGTTTCTTGGATACGTCCTTGAGTCCCAAGACTTGGGGTGCTGACATCCTGCGTAGTAGACCAGGGTGGGTGGTCGATGGACAGAGCTTACGAAGCCACCGGGCAGCACCCAGTAGCGCAAAGCGCGTGGCAGGTGCAAACAGTTAAATGGTGACAAGGTGCTACATATTTAATAATGAGGCAAGATGTCCCAGGTCGATCACTCCCGTCTGCGTGACCTTGGGGCCCCGGCTAGGTGGAGCTTTCACAAAACCACACCGGAAGAGTTTTTCTAGTTATCGGAGGCAGAAATCAATGGGTCTCCACCGTCCTTAACCTCTAAGAGGAAATAAAATTAAATAGCCCTGGTAGAGGACTTCGAACGTTTCCGTTTCCATCGTGCTACAGAGATGTGCGCAGTGAATGTGGTCGATGTTCCATGAAGTGGCTCAAATCGTGGCAGAAAGGGTGTTGATTTCTTGCCTTCTGGTTCTTAGCGTGGATGTCCTGGGTGGTTGTAACATAGCTATTGTGAGAAATGATCACTAGAGAAAAGTAGGGAAATATTGGGCACCTGAACTGCTTTTAAAGATGGTGGATTCTGTGCTGTTTCGTTCTCTCATTTAATCTCCCAGTTAATACTAGATTAAGAGTGGGGGGGCACATTAAAGCCTCTCCATCTCAAAGGATACTCATCTTTTTGCGTATCTGGAATTTAAAACAAAAACTTGCGGGTCAATGAAACATGTTCCATTATCCTAAAAATGGAATAGTTTCCTGACTCCCATCCAGCAGCATTCTCAGCCTGGAAACTCTACCTGGCTAGGCTCTGAACAAAATGAAGTCCCAGCCCAAGGACAGAGCAGAGAGCCAGTGGTCGATTCGCCCCGCCCCCAGGAGCCCATTGGCTGTGCTTCTTGGAAAGGACTCCACCTTCCAATGGCTGAATACCAACCTCCCTGGATCTGGGCTCCTCTGTTTGGATTGAGTTTCAAGTTCAAGTTATAGAACGCTTCTTATAATCCTCAATCTAGAGTTCTTTGTGGGTCTTGGCTAACATCCCCTTCCTCTTGCTTGTCTTTCTTTTCCTTTTGATGGTTAGATTAACTGGTTGCAGATTTAAAAAATCAGCATATCTAGAAGAGAAGAGTTGGAAACTTTTTGGCCCATCCTAGAGGAGAATAGGATTGGTCTAGCCCTTACCTCTGGTGTGTATTTAGATCAGACAAGTCATCCAGGTGTAATCTTTCTAGTGCCTGCTCTTTGGACTTTCCTACCTCCCATACCCCTGGACGCGCAGGTAAAGGGTTATGTGTGCAGGGGAGGTTCGGTCCCAGGCAGGGCCATGTGACGCATGGGCCCAATGACCGCTCGCAGGGCTGAGGCTGCGAGTTTTACTTGTTCTGGTTATCCCCTAAATACTATTGAAGATAATAAATCTTTCATCTATTCTGATCCTGTTATCTGTAAATATTGTGATCTCCACAGCTTGGAATTTTTTCGTAATGTAGACAATCAAAAATCATCCGATTCTATCCAGATGTTTTAATAATAATAATAATAATAATAAAACACATAAAGGAAGAAGGACCATTTGGGGAGAAAGGAGAACTGGAGAGAAAACTGGGTAATGAGTAGTGAATATGATGGAAGTATGTCATATGCATGTCACAAGAAACCCATTATTTTGTATAATGTATATACTAATAAAAATGACCCTGTGTTAAAACATACCTGAAAACCAAGCTGGTGACTATTATGAAGCAGATAAGAGTTGTACATATTATTAATATAAGATAAAAGGAATATCATACCTCAAATTTTACCCCAGTAATCAATACTCTTCTATTGGGTACATAAAGAGTTCTCCTGGCCTGGGAAACAGCTTGTCTGTTGGCCCAAAGATACCAGGTCATCAGTAAGGTGCTGGGACATAGTCTCTATCCTCACAGATCCTACAGTTGGGAGAAGACTTTGAAGGGTTTCAAGCAAAGCAAATCTTTATTCTAGAAAGTTCATTCTGGATGCACTGAGATGAACAGGAAGAGAGAACATTCAAACAAGGTAGAAGGCAGTGGTTGCAAAAATCCATGAGAAAAGAGGAAAACATGAATCCAATACAGAAGATATTTAAGGAAACAGTGTGGGTTGTTTCTCTTCTACAATTTTACCTATAAGGGTGTCACTGATCTTTGATGTTAATATTCAAGTCATTTCAAAATATAGCTTTTTTCCAGGTAGAGAAACATAAGCTACATTTTGCGATGCGGTGACGCTGGGTCCCCACAAAGATTGTTTCTATCACACACAAAAAAGGTTTTGATGAAAGAATAAGCCAGTTATGCTTCTATTTTCAACAGCCTATTGTTGCTTTATATAGGCTCATATACACTCTCTCTCTCTCTCTCTCTCTCTCTCTCTCTCTATATATATATATATATATATATATATATATATATATATATATGTCAAGATGAACCTTGCCTTCTCTGAAGTACCTTCAATTTCCCTGGAAGTAAAAATATCCTGACTTTTGATTAAAACTAAAACACCCTTTTATTTCCAAGTTGGCCAAAATAAGGCCTGTTGTTATGTCACTTTACCTTTTTGCTTGGACTGGCCTCAAACTTCTAATCCTCCCCAAATTGCAAGCTCCATCTCTGGCATGAGCCACCTCATCTGGCCTAAAATTGAGTTTTAATTAAGTACCTTCTCCCCCAAAATAGCCACTGTTTGTTGAGAAATTTTCTCATGTATACACTATTAGTGATCTATTGCTGTGCAACAAAGTATCACGAACATAAAAGCTTAACACAAGCACTACTTAGTTTATGATTGATTCTGTGGTAATTTGGGCGGGGCCTAGCTGAGTGAGTCTACTGCCCTCTACAGGCCCCCTCTTGTTTCTGTGGTCACCAGTGTGGCTCTGCCTCAGTTTTGGCTGAGTACTAGGGAGCAGTCTCAGTCTCATCATTCACCCATGAGCCCAGGCCTGGCCACCTGTTGGCTGGACATGGTTCCAAGAGGGAGAGTAGAAAAGAGGCTCCTTGAGGCCTAAACTCAACTCAGTCCTCCAGTCTATTTTAAAAGCACTAGAGAATGTCATGGATTCAGAGAGCAGCCAAGAATTCTAGCCATTTTCAAAATCTGCTATATCAGCCACACTTAACTAGAGGTGAAAGTAGAAATCCTATGTTATAAGTGAGGAAACTGAGAACCCAATGCAGTAGTCGGATTGGGCAGAGGATGCAACTGGCTAAAGATGGTACCAGCCTTGGATTTCTGGCCAAGCCAGGTCACAACTGTCTTTGAGAATTATGGTACAGTCACATATGAAGGAAAAAAATGAAGAATACTTTTGTTTAAATTTACAGGCTGAAAGCATAAAATAAGATATGTGCTCCCCAAGATCATAGAGTTTAACTTACATATGTAATGTGCATCCACATGATTGAAGCAACAAGACTCAGTAAGGTGAAATAAGATGCCTGACTTATGGGAGACAAGTTTAGGAGAACTAAGAGAAAATGAGATTTGAAAAGTTCTATAAATACCTGAAGCGGTCCTCACATCATTTATGTAAAATAGGTAATACTTCCAATGGTTTGCCGTAGGTCATACAACAAACACCTGATAAAAATGACATGCAAATCCAAATCTGTTTGTCTCCAAAATCTGTCCTCTCTCCCTGTCTTTTCCCCTCACTGAGCATTGATGCTCATGGAAAGTGGGGTCCATAGATCAGCACCTACCTCATGATCACCTGGGAGCTTGTTGGAAAAGCAGTCTTGACATTTCCACATGAAAGCTACACTGAAGGAGGCTGTGAGCGTCATGCTTTGTACAAGTGGAGGCCTTTCTAAGCAGGGAGAGCCATAAGAACAGAGGCCCTGAGGCCAGAGCCAGGCTCCCTGGGACTCAAAGTAAGTAGAGGAATTCACATGAAAGAGGAAATAGGATGAGACTGATAGAGACGTGGGGAGGCTGATGAGCTCGGCTCCAGGATGGTCTGGATAGCATTGCTCTCCTGCACCTAAGTGTGAGGATCTGAAGACATCAAAGACAGCATAAGGAGAGCCCAGAGGAAGGGAAAGATGCAGGGAATGGGAGAGAAAAGTCCAATCTGAGGACAGTCTCAAGGACTTGATGCCAGGTGGAATTCTAAGGGAAGAAAGGAAGGGCGTGAAGAACTCTGGACTGCCAAGTTCTGAATTCTTTCCTCACCATCAGAAGGGACATTCGTTTTGCATTTTTTCTTATATAATAATATCATCAGTAGTTGTTTAAAGGGGTTTCAATTCAACATGTCAGTTCAATGTTTTGTATTTTTTACTACTAAATAGGGATGCCTTTTTGGTAGTGCTGTGGGTCTGTCTGTTGGATTGACTATTTTAAGGCAGCTGCTTCATACTCAAAAGTCTGGCAGTTGTTACTTTCAATTCAAACTTTACATCTCAAAGAACAGTATAGTTTTGGCAGGCAGCTATTTAGAATGAGACCGCTTTGACAAGTAATTCTTCAGTTTATTAGTCATTCTCAAACACCTCATGGTGTTTGTTTGAGAATGTAGGTAGGATTATTCTGTCCCTTTCTCAGTTAAGGATCCTGAGACTTGGAAATGTGACTTGGCCAAGATTTTGAACCCAACTCCAAGCCTCAAATCCCATTTTTGTCCACTGAAACCCTCCACAACCTTTGCAAGAGATTATCAAACCAATCATTCTTTGGTTTTGTTCTCTTTTTTCATGTAAGCTGTACCAAACTCAAAAAGATACTTGAAGGATTATATTGATATTTTTGAAGTAATTAGATCATGGAAACTTGAAAAGACCTCAAGAAGAACTGACACCTTCCCCCGCATCTATTCCCAGTTTTCTTATTTTATTGAATTCTTCACTCCCAATAGCAACAGACCACTTTATATTTTAAACATTGTGAGATATTATGCAGCCCTTTTCTTGGAGTGATGAAAGATTTTACCTTTTTTGAAATCTGTGTTTAAGCCTATTTCCTTCTCTCTCTCTCTCTCTCTCTCTCTCTCTCTCTCTCTCTCTCTCTCTCTCTCTCTCTCTCTCTCTCTCTCTCTCTCTCTCTCTCTCTCTCTCTCTCTCTCTCTCTGTTTATTATTAGTGTTTCAACTCTGAGCCTAGGCACTATCCCTTAGCTTTTTCATTCAATGCTGATGCTCTACAGCTCCACTTCCAGATTTTTAGTGGTTAAATGGAGATAAGAGTCTCACAGACTTTCCTTCCCAGGCTGGCTTCAAACCCTGATCTTCAGCTCTTAACTTCCTGAGTAGGATTACATTAACCACATGGCGTGGCTAAATTTGTTTCTTAAGGAATTAAGTTGAATCTGTACAGTTTTCCATAAATAACATCAGCATAATCTGAAAAGAGTCTTACTAGCCCCACACCACTTTTTTGTTGTTGTTGGTGGTGGTGGTTGTGGTCATGGGGCTTGAACTCAGGGCCTGGGTATTGTCTCTGAGCTCTTTTGTGGCCCAAGGCTAGAACTATACCACTTTGAGCCACAACTTCACTTCCAGCTTTCTGATGGTTAATGGGAGGTAAGAGTTTCACAGACTTTCCCACTCAGGCTGGCTTTGAACCATGATCCTCAAATCTCAATCTCCTGCAAGGATTACAGGTGTGAGCCACCAGCCCCTAGCTCCACACTACTTTTTAAAATATATATGATTTATTGTAAAGATACTGTACAGAGGGGTTACAGTATATGAGTAAGGTAATGAGTACATTTCCTGTGGAGCATTGTTACCCCCTCCTTTGCTTTTTTCTTTTCCTTCGAATGGGTATTTTGTGTGTGTGTGTGAAAATACTATACAGAGGGGTTACAATTACATGGTCAAGATAATGAGTACATTTCTTGTTTGGTTTTTTTAACTATTTTTGTTTGTCTTTTCTTTTTTGGTACTGGGGATCGAACCCAGGACGTTGCACTTGCTAGGCAAGCGCTTTGCCACTGAGCTACATCCCAGCCCAATGAGTACATTTCTTATCAAGCATTGTAGCCTCCTCCTTTGTTTCCACTTCCCATCCCATCCTCCCCCTGCCCCCAAACCCAACCCTCCTCCCCCACCAAAGTTGTACAACTTGTACAACTCATTGTTGCAATGGGTCCACCTGTATCCCTATTTAAACGATTTGTTTTTTCCCTTCCCCTCCACAAATTATACCGACATCAAATACAGTGAAAACAAGCATTATACCGTGGGGGAGGGACATACAAAGCAACAAAGAAGTAATCTTATAAATGTGTTAGAAACAATCGCATGAAAGAAAAAAAACATTTGAATATATATCTTAGGGTTCATTTCCCTAACATCAACTTATCTGACCTTTTCTGCTTGATTCAGACATATACTAGTTATTGCAAATAAGGGAAGCCATGGGACTTATGTTTCTTTGGGCCTGGCTTACTTCACTTAATATAATTTTTTCCAAGCCTTTCTATTTCCTAACAAATGGGGCAATGTCATTCTTTCTGATGGAGGCATAGAATTCCATTGTGTATACATACCACATTTTCTTGATCCATTCATCTACTGAGGGGCATCTGGGTTGGTTCCATATCTTAGCTATGGTAAATAATGCTGCAATAAACATAGTTGTGCTGGTAGCTTTAGTGTGGTCTTGTTTGTGAACATTTGGGTAAATGCCCAAAAGTGGGATTGCTGGGTCATAGGGGAGCTCTATGTGGAGTCTTTTGAGGAACCTCCATACTGCTTTCCAAAGTGGTTGAACAAGTTTACACTCCCACCAACAATGCAGTAAGGTTCCCTTCTGTCCACATCCCCTCCAGCATGTGTTGTTATTAGAGTTCTTGATTCTAGCCATTCTAACTGGGGTGAGGTGGTATCTCAATGTTGTTTTGATTTGCATTTCTTTTATGGCTAGAGAGGTCAAGCATTTCTTCATATGTCTATTGGCCATCCTTCTTTCCTCTTCAGAGAAGTTTCTCTTTAAGTCTTCTTTGTTTTCCACACTACGTTTTATGGATAAGAAAACAAGTCCCTGAGAGAGGATGGAACCTACCTACTCAAGGATATTCCACAGCTGGAGGCAAACCTGGAATAGGAACCCAGATCTCCAAGCCCTGGTCCCATTCTCTGACATAAGTACTTAAAAGCAGTTCCTTCCTTGTGGCAGGATTGGCTCCCCACTAACAAGCAGGGTGGGGACACTAAGAACGCTGACATTTTAAAGTGAGGAGGACATGGCTTTCAATCCTGTTTTTCTACTCACTTGGCATGTCGAATGTCATTCTATAGTCACTCCTAAAGAGAATCATAAAATAGAGATAATTGGCTAGAATGTCAAGATTTTTGGTTCTCAGAGTACAATTTATCTACATTTCTCCTTTAAACTTGACAGGACAGGTTTTATGACCGTCAGTGGGATTTGGTTTTGGTAAAAGGAGCCAAGTGTTCTAGGAGTGGACATAATGAAGGTTTCAGAGACATACTGCAACCTGAGCCCAGGCTCACCCCCAGACCCTAGGCTTGGGCTGAGTGCAGGCCCTGCTGTGTTGTTGGCTTTCTCCAATAGAAGCCAATGTTTCCTGATGCCCAAGAGTAAGCCTCCACTGGAGGTCCAAGGAGGTTCACCTGAAAACAGGAAGGTAGCAAGCTCACAGTTCACTGGAGTGGAGCAAGCTGGAGGATTGTTTTATTAATACCCTGACTTGATTCCAGGATTTAATGGAGCAAAAGAACAGGACTTTTATGTCATCCAAAAAAGATCCAAAGTGGTTTTAGAGGATGAAATGACTGCATTCACAACCTATGACAGGCAGTCATCCTCTAAGAGTGAACTAGACAAACATAAAAGCAAAACAAGCAAAAAGAAATTGGAAATTTTACTCCTGGAGTGCTTTGCAGAGATAACTGCAAAAGAAATACACACACACACACACACACACACACACACACACACACACACACATACACATACACACACACACACACACACACACACACACACACACACTCATCCATAAGTCAGAAACATCAGTATTCACTCTCAAAGAGCAATCAGCCCATGCTCCCTGAGCTTCTCTTCCTATTAAATTCTTTACCCCTGTGTGCAGGTGCCCAGCATCCATTTCCTTCATGGGAGCCCTTTAAAAACAACCTGGAGGCAAGGGGTTGTATTTTCTTCCCTCTCAAAGCATTTGGTTGACCACATTTCTTAGTGAGTCAAAGATGTGACTCATGGGAGTCAAGCCTGGCTGTCCAGAAAGAGGCTGGAATGAGAGCGCATTGAAGCCTGGTGGGATCTCAGGAATTTCCCCTAATCCCCCAGGATTTTAGTCTCCTTGGTTGTAACACTGGGACACTACTTCCTGTAAGGTGTGTTGACCTAACACAGTCTGCAAATAGGAAATGGCAAATGAATCTGATGCTTGGCCTCTGTGGCCTCCAGTTTTCTGGAATGTAAAATGAGAAGTTTGAGCCAGAGAGATCTCACAAGGTCCAGGACTAAGGGAGAGAATTAGGGGCTGTCTAATTCCCCTCATCTCTCTCAGCTTATCTTACCTTTACCTTTGATAAAGACACACCATAAACTAGCAGGAACTTTCCAGTTTGACCACAGGGGACTTCCCATGAATTTCTAACTAAATATATTTCCTTGTCCTGACATTATCTGCTTACATCCCTAGCTGGGGGATAGTTTTAAATTTGGAATTTTTTTTCAGCTCAGCATGTCAGTGTATGAGTACAATGCATCTCAACCATTATTACCTTTTTCATGGTTTCCTTCACTAAATGCTTCTTAAATTGAATACTTTTTGTTGGTGGTGGTTTTGGGGCTTGAACTCACAGCCTGGGCACTGTCCCTGAGCCTCTTTGTGCTCAAAGCTAGCACTCTACCACTTGAGCCACAGCGTTACTTCTGGTTTAGGAGTCTCATGGGCACTTATCTGTACAGGCTGGCTTGAATACTTGCTTTAAATATAAATAAATAAATAAATAAATAAATAAATAAATAAATAAATAAATAAATAAATAAATAAAACAAATACCACCATGAAGTGCTTTCCCTATGGAGATGTGCCCATTCCCATCGGTGAATATAGCCCCATAAAAAGTAATTTCTGTTTGGGGGGTTGTTTTTCCATTCGTGCTGAGTGCAATCCAGTATATGCTCTCTTTTTAAGCATGTGTCAGGCATGTGTCAGTGGTGGCCACGCCCTGAGTCAGGTGCTGGGGATACGAAGGTGAACAAATAGACCAGAACATGGTCTCCTAGGGAGACAGGTATCAGTCCAATCACCCAGTACTTCACTACATCCTGCCTTGCCTTCAAAGAAAGTTCCAGGCACTTTGAGAAATGGAAGGGGAGCGCTGACGAAGAGACAGAAAGCAGCTTTCCTCAGGAGGGAAAGATGAGGGGGAAATCAGCAGGGAGGGAAAGCGAAAGGTGTGTCAGAAGGCTTGAGGAGGGATGAAAGGTGCCCAGGAATCCTACAGCACACTGGAAAGCAGGTAGGAGAACTTAGGACCCAGACCTGGGGAGTTCCTATCTCCCTTTGGTGGCTGTTAACATCTCTGGGGATTAGACATGGGAAAGGCTAAAGATTTCCTTCCGTGGGGCCTCAGGTGCTGCCTCAGCCTGGTGTTCCAACATGGAAGGGTAAGCAGGAATGAGAAGAACCATCCCTCTTGTTCTGGAAGCTTGGTGGCATCCCTCTTACCCTTTCTGTATCTCCAGTAGCATCTTTCATTGGAGGCAAAGGTGACTCCTCTTGCAGAAGAGATGAGCTCGCCTAAGAGTGGACGCAGGTAGAATGCTTGGAACTAGAGACATTTTGCACAAAGGAGCACTGGGAAGCCCTAGGGAGGGCTCAGCCCCTTCCCCGGCCCCTCCCCAAAGTTCTCCCCACCTGCTGTGTAACAGGAGTGGGAACAGCACCACACACTCCACACCGTTCCTCTTTCCTCGCTTCCCAGGCAGCATCAGGGCAAAAACAGTTTCTCACGCCTGTTTGCTAATTTGTAAAAAGTCCTTTGTGCTGATTGCAGATAAAGAAGGGAACAAAACTGTACAAGCCACCCTTGGAGTGCAGCCCCCTGATAACATTCTTGCCCTTACTCGCTATCACTAAGGATGTAATTTCATCTTCTTTCTACTGTACAGAGTACAAACACACTCCCAAACCCCAAACTGCCCAGGCTGGCTTATCTTAAAGCAAACTATAGCCGATAGAACTGTGATGGTCAGTGATCTTTACCATAACAACAGTGAAAGGCTTTGAACCAGAACCATGAGATAAGCATTTCTGGATGCAGTGAGAATCAAGAAGATTTATTGGGGAAAGAGATTATTAAGAATTATTAGGAAGTGGCGCTGTAGCTCAAGTGGTAGAGCGCTCGCCTTGAGCTGAAGAGCTGAGGGACAGCGCCCAGGCCCAGAGTTCAAGCCCCACGACCGACAAAAAAAAAAAAAAGAATTATTAAAATCTGCCAGACACCAGTGGCTCACAACCTGTAATCCTAGCTACTCAGGAGGCTGAGATCTGAGGGTCATGGTTTAATGCCAGCCCAGGCAGGAAAGTCTGCGAGACTCTTTATCTCTAATTATCCACCAGAAGTGGCATTGTGGCGTAAAGTGATGGAGCACTAGACTTGAGAAGAAAAAGCTCTGGGACAGCACCCAGGCTCTGAGTTAAAGCTCCATGACCAAAAGGAAGGAAGGAAGGGGGGAAGAGAGAGGCGGGGGGAGAGGGAGAGGGAGAGAGAGAGAGAAAGAGAGGGGGAGGGAGGGAGGGAGGAAGGAAGGAAGGAAGGAAGGAAGGAAGGGAGGGAGGGGGGAGGGAGGGAGGGAGGGAGGGAAAGAGAGAAAAGAAAGAAAGAAAGAAAGAAAGAAAGAAAGAAAGAAAGAAAGAAAGAAAGAAAGAAAGAAAGAAAGAAAGAAAGAAAGAAAGTAAGTTTGCTTAAGATCTGCACAGGAAGAAATATTAAGTCCTACACAGGGAAGACGTGAACACTCCACATGAGTAGAGGACATTGGATGGTGTGAGGAAGTGGGCTTCTGCGATCATATATGAGATCACCTTTCAAAACTGATTGGAAATGAGAAATGAGGGAGGGGATGTCACAATTTAATTTTAGGACCTGAATGCTCAAGGTGTTTTGTTGCAGTTTTGTTTGTGATTCAACTAATAATAATAATTCACATGTCATCAATATAAATTGCTTAAATTCAATTTGTAGATACAAATTTGAGGAGCTCTGTGAACTGATTGAAAAATGTGTACAGTTTTTTTTAATAGTTTAAGAAACCCAGGTACCAGTAGCTCACACCTGTAATCCTAGCTACTCAGGAGGCTGAGATGGAGAAGCAGGGTTCAAAATCAGCCCAAGCCAAAAAAAAATCCATGAAACTCCATCTCCAAAATAATCAAGGAAATGCTGGACAGGAGAGGTGACTTAAGTGGTATAGAACCAGCTGTGCACAGGAAAGGTTCCCAAGAATATGTGCCCTTCAGCTCCCACACAAAAAAAGCTACAGAGTAATGTATTTATTGTTTCACTCTAATAAGATTATAATGATTACAATTAGAAAATATTTGGAGGTGGAAATTCCAAGCAGAGGAGAGTGAAGAAAATAGAAGCATTTGCAATCCATTATTACAAAAGTGTCATTACTGTTGTAATCAGAGAACACAGACTTAAAGAAAAATGAGCCAACATCCCCACATCTGTGAAATTTTCTGAGCCAGGGTAATCACTCCCTCTTCGGAACCCATCCCACACTCATTCCACTAGGTTAAGTCCTAGAAGAGCTTCCATGGTCATTTGATTCAATATCCCCATCACACAAATGGTCCAGAAGGTAAACAGCGTAGTCAAAGCCACATCAGCCTCAGTTGACGGCAGAGCCCTTCTTTCACACATTCACTCTCCTCTAGCACTCCCTGGATCTATGAATAACTTGGCGGTTTTGCTTTTTTTAGCCAGACTCATCCAGTAATGAACTTGATAAAAACAACAGGCAGATTTCAATCAGACCTCAGAGCCAAGAGGCAAGAATGTAATTCAGGATTGAGAAAGATCTTACACCTGGTTGGCATCCACCCCATTGTACACAGAGAGAGAGGCAGAGAGACAGAGAGAGAGAGGGAGGGAGGGGGTGAGAGAGATAGACAGAATAAGTTAGAGGCACTCACCTGTTTAGTTACACAGGTGAAATGGACTTTGCATTGAATGGCGTATCAGTAGATTTGCTCCTTACTACAAAATCACAACTGCTGGAACTTCCCACAGAAGTGGAGTCTATTCGACAACTTTGAATGCAGTGATAATTTCAGTGATTTCCCCCAGTTGTCCTCAGGCCTCTCAGCCTATTCACATCACAGGCCATTTGGACAGAGAATGTTTCAGGTACGGGGCCTCACAGGAGTGTGGCCTACCTGGCCTGACTGTGGACCCAAAGCAGGATTTTAGGGAGTCCACCTCTTGTTAGGGGGCTCAGACAAATGGACACCTCTGGATCACACTATTCACCAAAGCAGTCTCCTACGATAGAAATGAGGGTGTAGGGCAACTCAGCCATTGACCAGCACAGTTCCTTCCCCAGATGGTTAGGGAGTTGTCTGATCTGTAGAGCTGTGTTTACTCTGTCACCTCCAGTGCTGGTTTTCTCCCCCTCCCCTTCCTCCTCCCCTGAAGCTAATCAAGGCACTTTTGTCTCTATTGAGCTCCATTTGGCATCTGGTGCTCATCACCTAAATGAGCCTCTGTCTTTCAGAAACTGTTCTACTCTCTGCCTCCAGTTTCACGGTAAGCTTGTTTCCAGGGTTGTATTCATTTATTTCAATTGAACATTTTACATATCCTCAACATTTACACTTGTGTGTGTGTGTGCTGGGCCTGAGGCTTGAACTCAGAGCATGGAGTGCAAGTAGTAGCACTCTACTACTTGACCCACAGCTCCACTTCCAGCTTTTTCTGAGTGGTTTATTGAAGATAAAATGTTCACGGACTTTCCTGTCTTGGCTGGATTCAAACTGTGATCCTCAGATCTCAGCCTCCTGAGTAGCTAGGTTTATAGGCATGAGCCACTGGCACCCATTTTCACTTTTTTTTATTTGCCGGTCATGGGGCTTGAACTCTCAGGCCTGGGCCTGGGTACTGTCCTTCAGCTCTTTAGCTCAAGGCTAGTGCTCTACCACTTGAGCCACAGCACCACTTCCAGATTTTTCTGCTTATGGGATGCTGAGGAATTGAACCCAAGGCCTCATGCATGTGAGGTAAGCCCTCTACTACTGAGCCACCTTCCCAGCCCACATTTTCACTTTTTTACTTTAGCATCTTCTTGCTTTTTTTACAGTCTCAAGACTCATGAATGATTAGATCTCTTTCCATTTTTCTTTCTCCTATTGCTTATCTTGTGTGGGTTGACCATGCTTTGGAGCATTTAAAGCATCTATCTAATGCATTTATACATTTCATCTGCACAGAAGGGAAAGACAAAAACATGTGAGTCCCAAAATTGTGATATGCCTTAAATTGTTGTTAAACAAACTTGTGTTTTGATATACTTTCCCCTCAGTGGGTTGTAAGCCTGCCTTTCAGTACTTGCACAGTGTTCTTTTCACAAATACAGGAATTTTGTTCTCGGGAAACTTTCTGGGACCCTCTTTCCACACAGAGGCTATGTATGTGAATAGAAGGGAGGGAAGGAGTCATGCCCAGGAGAACAACCCTCAGGCATTCAGTTCAGGTAGAACAGGAAGGAATATGATTGAACCACAATTCAACAAATCTGGCAGAAAATTCCAGGTCAACAGTAGACAAGTTGACAAGATTGTGGTTCCTGGTATGGTTAATAGCATTAGTGTTAACCCTGCTTTAACCCAGGCGTACTTAATTTTAAGAAGTACCTGGAGCCAAGTGTCAATGGCTCATACCTGTAATCCTGACTATTCAGGAGGTTGAGATCTGAAGATCATAATTCGAAATCAGCCTGGACAGGAAAGTTTGTGAAACTCTTATCTCCTATTAAATCACAGAAAGGCCAGAAGTGGCACTGTGGCTCAAGTGGTTGAGTGTTAGTCTTAAGGAAAAGAAACTCAGGGACAGCGCCCAGGCACAGAGTTCAAGCCTTAGGACAGGCAAAAACAAACAAACAAACAAACAAACAAGTACCTGGAAAAGGTAGTTTCCCATAACTCTTTTCAGCTATATCCAGACAGAACAATAGTATGTCAGACTGATAGTGTTCTTGGAATGATTCCCACACTTTCTCATAAAATGAAAACTATGTCAAATTGACAACAGAATGGAGTATTTGAGTCAGTCTTCCCTGAATCTCAAAGGCTAATGTTTCCTGTAATTTGGCTCTTGTATGTCTGATTGTAGACCCATTCATTACCTGATTTGTTACAAGAGCAGTAATCATATTTTCCCATTAAAAGATGATTCATGTTACCACTACAATGCTTTGGGAGATAAGGTTTGCAGTCTAAACTGGAATGTGTTGATTATTAATAAAGATAATAACTTCTACTAAGTTTTTATGCATGTGAAGGTGACTCTAGGTATAAGTAAGGGTAACATCAAATGAACTTGCTTGTGATTTTTGTTTTTGTTTTGTTTTTAATAGCCACCAGTGACAATCATGTGAACACCTCCTAAATGTTGCTTTTTATAATGTTTTCAGAGTAAAGAAATGTAAGAAAAAAGAATGTGTTCACACTGTAAAAGAAAGAAATACTTCCTTGCTAGGTATTATCCATTGGGACTATTTAAAAATGTGTATTTCTGGTGAAATTATAGAGGGATCCAAAGGGGGAAAAAAGGTGCTGTGTCTTTAAATTTGAAGATATTTTATAATTGTCCTTGACGTTTCTATTTTCATGTGTTTGCTTTGGGTGGCACATGGAAAAATATTTGCCTACCGTGTTCACAAGTTACCTGCCTTGCAAAGGTGGTAGACAATTCACGAGCGATGCCTTTTCTTTCCAATTTATTCACAAATATGTGATTTTCCTGCTCCAAAAATTAGCAATTTGTTTTATACTTACTGATCATGTCTAAGAGAGTCTGTCCCTGGAAAACATGGATAGTATGAAAGTACAGAATTAGGAATGGAGTGTTGGATTTCCTAGTTATATACTATGTAAGAAGCTACCTTAATTCTGGTTATTACTTTGTGAGAAGCTAGTTATTATCAAAGCTTAAGTGAATGCTGACATTTAGTCAAAATGGCATTGTTTAGCAAAATCTACACTTGCTTGTCCAATTGGATTTTTGTTAATGTTTAGATCTCAAAATCATTCTGAGTGCCCTTGAGACCAAGGAGGGGGTAAGGGGGAATGCAGTCAAAAATTCAGTGTCTATGGTACAAAAGTAAGAGGAGTGAAAGATGGGATGGGTTTGGAGGGATGGGTGAGAATGTTGAAAGATGCATTGCATTCATAAACTGCTTTGTTGAAGGACAGCTCCTTTGTACACCTACTTAAAGATAAATTTTAGAGTTTTAATGAAAAAATTAAAATGCCAAAGCTCATAAATTCTTATTCATCCAACATTATATTAAACAGTTTTCATATGTCCCATACATTACAAAGTATGACAGACATTTTTATTGGGAAAATACTGTACAGAGGGGTTACAATTACATGGGCAAGATAATGAGTACATTTCTTATCAAGCATTGTAGCCTCCTCCTTTGTTTCCCCTTCCCATCTTTTCCCTTCCTCCCCCCCACCCCCCCACCCAAAGTTGTAAAATTCGTTTTCAACATAACGACTTGTACATCGGGTCCACCTGTATCCCTATTTAAACGATTTGCTTTTTCCCTTCCCCTTCACAAATTATAACAACATCAAATACATCAAATACAGTGAAAGCAGGGGTTATACCGTGGGGGAGGGACATACAAAGCAACAAAGAAATAATCTTATAAATGTGTTAGAAACAATCGCATGAAAGAAAAAAAAACATTTGAATATATATCTTAGGGTTCATTTCCCTAACATCAACTTATCTGACCTTTTCTGCTTGACTCAGACATATACTAGTTATTGCAAATAAGGGAAACCATGGGACTTATGTTTCTTTGGGCCTGGCTTACTTCACTTAATATAATGTTTTTCAAGTCTTTCCATTTCCTAACAAATGGGCAATGTCATTCTTTCTGATGGAGGTATAGAATTCCATTGTGTATATATATATATATATATATATATATATATATATATATATATATATGTCACATTTTCTTGATCCATTCATCTACTGAGGGGCATCTGGGTTGGTTCCATACCTTAGCTATGGGATTGCTGGGTCATAGGGGAGCTCTATGTGGAGTCTTTTTTTTTTTTTTTTGTCAGTCATGGGGCTTGAACTCTGGACCTGGGCGTGTTCCTCAGCTCTTCAGCTCAAGGCGTGTGCTCTACCACTTGAGCTACAGCGCCACTTCTGGTTTTCTGGTGATTTATTGGAGATAGGAGTCTCACAGTCTCTCCTGCCTGGGCTGGCTTTGAACCGTGATCCTCAGATCTCAGCCTCCTGAGTAGCTAGGATTACAAGCGTGAGCCACCAGCGCCCGGCTATGTGGAGTCTTTTGAGGAACCTCCATACTGCTTTCCAAAGTGGTTGAACAAGTTTACACTCCCACCAACAGTGCAGTAAGGTTCTCTTCTGTCCACATCCCCTCCAGCATCTGTTGTATTAGAGTTTTTGATTATAGCCATTCTAACTGGGGTGAGGTGGTATCAATGTTGTTTTGATTTGCATTTCTTTTATGGCTAGGGAGGTTGAGCATTTCTTCATGTGTCTATTGGCCATCCTTCTTTCCTCTTCAGAGAAGTTTCTCTTTAAGTCTTTAGCCCACTTATTTATTGGGCAGTTGTTTCTTTGAAGATTTGTTGTTGGGGATTTAATTTTTTGAGTTCCAGGTATATTTTAGATATGAGAACCTTGTCTGTTGTATGGCTAGTGAAGATCTTCTCCCAATCCGTGGGCTTTCTATTGATCTTGCTAGCTATGTCCTTTGCCATGCAGAAGCTCTGCAATTTCATGCAATCCCATTTGTATGACAAACTTTTTTAAACCCACAGTACTTTCCCCCACAAGTGCAGAACTTAAATTTACAAATGAAGTTCTTGAATACTGTTTTATTGCACTGTATACTTGCTATTTTTGTAAGTAAAATTTTAGACAGGACAATTTCTTTTATATATGTTTATTATCTTTAAGTAGTTGTGCAAAAAAGCTGCCAGTCAACAAAGCAGTTTATGCATACACTGCATCTCTTCACTCACCCATTCTAACCCACCCTTCCCCACTTTTCTTAATTTTGTAGATGTGCATTAAATTTGTCCGTGTGTGTGTGTGTGTGTGTGTGTGTGGGTGTGGGTGTGGGGGTGTGTGTGTGTGTGCGCGCGCGCGCGCGCGCGCGCCAGTCCTGGAGTTTGAACTCAGGGCCTGGGCATTGTTGCTATGCTAATTTTTGCTCAGGACTAGCACTGTACTACTTGAGCCAAAACTCTGCTTCTGGCGATTTTGGTAGTTTATTGGAGATAAAAGTCTCTTGGACTTTCCTGCTAGGGCTAGCTTCAGACCACAATCCTCAGCTCTCAGTCTCCTGAGTAACTAGAATTAAAAGCATGAGCCACCAGTGACTGGTTACACATTTTGTTTTTGTGTTTGTTTTTTCAGTCTTTGAGCTTGAACTCAGGGCCTAGGCCCTGTCCCCTGAGTTCTTTCATCAAGGCTAGCTAGCACTCTACCACTTTGAACCACAGCTCCACTTCGGTTTTCTGGTGATTCACTGGAAATAAAGGTCTCAGGGACTTTGGACCTCAATTCTCAAGTCTCAGCCTCCAGAGTAGCTAGGATTACAGGTGTGAGTCAGCAGCACCTGGCTACACTGAATTTTTTTTTTAACTGCAGAGTGAATCAGAGAGCAAAGAGTGAGGTTTGGTAGGCTGTGATCAGAGGTCAGATACAGAAACAAGGTAATCACGGATTAGTGTCAGGTGCTTCTGCTTATTTTGATTCAGCAGTGTGTAAATATATGCATCCCATTTATCGAACATGACATATTAGACATTTTACTTTGGACTGACTGGGTTGCCATAGTGAATACAGCCCTGTCTTCCTCTTCATAACGTCTACTGAGAGGCAGGAATATTAAACAAACCTTAAATAAAAATGAAACATAAGTTGTGGAGTGACAAAGGAAAGAGCAAGGGGCTCTTGCAGCTTTTTTTTTCTCTCTCTTTTTTCTTTTGGTCGGACGTGAGGCTTGAACTCTGGGCCTGAGTGCTGTCCTTTAGCTTTTCAACTCAAGGCAAGTGCTGTACCACTTGAGCCACAGCACCACTTCTGATTTTCTGGTGGTTAATTGGAGATAAGAGTCTAATGGATGTTCCTGCCTGGGCTGGCTTTGAACCTCAATCCTCAGATCTCAGCCTCCTGAGTAGCTAGAATTACAGACATGAGCCACCAGCGCCCAGCTTTCTTGCATCTTTTAGGGTTTTTGTAGCCTGGAAGGGAGAGGAATGGGGGCTTCTCAGGGGAAGTGATTGATGAGAAGCTGAAGAATGAAGGATAAAGGTAGCCAGGAAAAGTGAGGAAATTGTTTTGACGTATTTAATTTTTGAAAAGCAGCAAAACAAGGTTCTGCGGGTCAAAAAGAAAAAGTTGGTTTGTAGTACAAAGGAGATAAACAACTGCTCTTTTATTTTTATTGTGAAAATACTGTACAGAGGGGTTACAATTACATGGGCAAGATAATGAGTACATTTCTTATCAAGCATTGTAGCCTCCTCCTTTGTTTCCCCTTCCCATCTGCTCCTCCTCCCATCCCCCCCACCCAACCCTCCTCCCCCTACCTCCCCCCTTCCCCCGTCCCCGCACCAAAGTTGTAAAGTTCATTTTCAACATAACAACTTGTACATCTCATTGTTGCAATGGGTCCACCTGTATCCCTATTTAAACGATTTGTTTTTTCCCTTCCCCTCTACAAATTATACCGACATCAAATACAGTGAAAGCAAGGGTTATACCATGGGGGAGGGACATACAAAGCAACAAAGAAATCATCTTATAAATACGTTAGAAACAATCGCATGAAAGAAAAAAAATTTGAATACATATCTTAGGGTTCATTTCCCTAACATCAACTTATCTGACCTTTTCTGCTTGACTCAGACATATACTAGTTATTGCAAATAAGGGAAACCATGGGACCTATGTTTCTTTGGGCCTGGCTTACTTCACTTAATATAATGTTTTCCAAGTCTTTCCATTTCCTAACAAATGGGGCAATGTCATTCTTTCTGATGGAGGCATAGAATTCCATTGTGTATATATACCACATTTTCTTGATCCATTCATCTACTGAGGGGCATCTGGGTTGGTTCCATATCTTAGCTATGGTAAATAAGGCTGCAATAAACATAATCGTGCTGGTAACTTTAGTATGGTCTTGATTATGATCATTTGGGTAAATGCCCAAAAGTGGGATTGCTGGGTCACAGGGGAGCTCTATGTGGAGTCTTTTGAGGAACCTCCATACTGCTTTCCAAAGTGGTTGAACAAGTTTACACTCCCACCAACAATGCGTAAGGTTCCCTTCTAACAACTGCTCCTGAGCCTGCCTTAACCTCTGGCCTTCTTTTCTTTAACCCAGAGTCAGAGAAACATCTAGAATGTCTTCTCTGATATGACCCCTTCCTCCTTACTAGGAAGGGATGGCTTTCTTATGGACCACTTCTGGAGCAGATTCTGCCTGGTGCAGGGAGTGTGGGGTGCAGCCCTGGCCAGGCTGGAGAAGCTGACCACACTTGGACAGCTGCCCAGCCCGGGCCACTGTAACTTCATGGCCTGCCAGCGTCCACAAATGTAGCAGCTTCTGCCTCCATGTCTGTCCACTGTCCGTCCTTCCTCATTCCCGCCATTCCCAGGGGAGAAGGCCATCCCCTTTCCCATTGGCAGCCAACCTTTGTGAAGTCCAGTTGCTCACCCGCAGGGACCATGCTTCCTCTGTGTTCCCTGTCCCGAATCTCTCAACTGGAATGGCAAACAAAGGAGGCATCGATTCTTGGTAAGACATGCTTCCATTTCTTAATAAAAATAAAATACCAGCAGGTGCAGTAGCTCAACCCACATACCTTCATTGCTCCCTCCTGTTCCCAAGGATAAATGGGCCCCCATGTGGGCTAGGCTGCATACCTACAGCTCATGCCACTCTTCAAGCTTCCTAACCCTGCTTGGACAGCATCCAGATGTGTGCCCCACACACAGCTAATGTGCATGTACTCCAGCGCTCGTCAACAGCTACCTGCATGCAGGACAGGTCCACCTGCTCAGCCCCAGACCCCAGCTCTCAGCTCACTGGAAACTGACTTCATCTTATCCCTACCTCTTGGTCTTCCTGCTTTGCTCTCCCTCTTATTCTCCTAGGCTGACATCATCAAGTTTTCCTTCCCCTTGGGGCAGCTTTCACTCTTCAGTTCCCACCACCTGCCTGACAAGGGTGGATAGTTAAAAATTCAGCATGTGAAAATGAAGTCCAAATCACATGGGCGGTATCACAGATAACATGTTTTAGGATGAGTAGGAAACTCCATGCCAGGTGGATATTAGCTAAAGTCATTTGTCCAGAGAGCAAGAACAGCTAACATTTATTGAGCAACTGTTATGTGCCAGACACTGTCGGTGATTTATGTGCATTAACTTAAAAGAGTAGGTTGTTAAGAGATGACAAAGTCAGTGAGAAATGAAGCCCAGTCGACTGTGTGGAACTTCGGTCTCTTCAGTGTCCCTATCTCTCCTCAAAGTAGCTACTTTTATGTTAGCACAGATCCCCTCAGACTCATGGTGGTAGTACTATTGAAGAACAAGAGATGTTTTCAAAATTCAGAATTTAATCATCACAAGAGGCAGATATCAGAAGGAGTGAGTTCCAAGGCCAGACCCAAGCAAAAGACAGAGTCTACCTCAAAAAAATAATGTAAAAAGTATTTGAGATATGGCTCAAGTGGCAGAGAGCCTTCCAAACAACTGTAGAGTCCCTGCCACCAAAACAAGGGAAATAAAATTCAGAAATCCGAGTACTTAGAAGAATTTAGTCAATTTCTTTTCATTTCCTTATAAAAGACTTTAGTTGGTACTTTTAGGAAGAACAAAATAGCAAGGCTCAATCATTTCAGAGATCAATACTGTCCGTTATTAAAGGTTTATCAGCAGACTCAGCTCTCCTAACCTTCCTACTAGACATCTCCTCAGTGGTTTATTAAAAATCTTTCTCCATTGTCCATGTACTGCTAGCCTGAAAAGATTGCGTGTCATTCACACTCGACCCAGAAGCTTGGCTTTGAGGGAAATATGAACACAGGGGCGTCTCTCTAGAACTTAAATGGAGAAATTATCCTTCTGCCATTTCCTCCTTCCCCTGTAGGATTCATAGAAACAATGCTCCTCTTTCTCTCCTGAGCACTTCAAGCCCAGCACAAAATTAATAGAAGCAGTAAAACTAGAACCGCTGTCTTATCCACATCCAGCACCCCACCGAAGTGCAGCATAAGCCTCTTAAGCTCAGCTTGCCATGCTCAAGAGAAAGATGAGATTACAAGGATCCTTTGCTCAAAGTAAACAGTCTCGAATAATGGAAAATTCTTCTCTGTATGTCTCATTCTGCAGGAATCTGTTTCACCTTAGCTGACAATCACTAATGGCCCAGGAACTTTTGACTGGTTTCCTTTCAGAAAATTACCAATATACAAATTACAAGCATAGCACTTTTAGCAGTGCTTGTGAGTGAGTTGTTTAGATGATCCGTTCTGTAATTCCTCTTTTGCCAGATTGAATTTGCAAATGTGAATGTTTTCAGATACTTGCATATAGTTGATATAGTTGCATATACTTGAGATAGTTCTTATATCTGCAGTGCCACAGAGAATAGAGTCTAGAAAACAGATGGAAAATAAATGGATTCTAGAAAGGACTCCATTGAGCAACAAATACTGTTCCACTACTGCTGTTCAACCAGAGCGTGAACAACTTGCACAAATGTTTGTGTTGGCAGCCCCCAAAAAAGTGGTTTTATTATTGCCAAATAGTTTCTCTCAACTACAAGGAGAAAAAGAAAGGGCCTATTTTTCATCAGGTAGGAAAATCATCACAAAATAAAATAATGTATCTGGCTGCTTTAGGAGAAACTGACCTTATTCTAGAAAGTGCTAGAATTAGCATGTGTTTCCCTTCCACTAGTCTCCCCCAAACCTAGCACAATTAATGTGTTCCTTTCCTAAGAAAGTGGATGGTACACAAAGCAACCTGCCCAAAGCAGATTTCCTTCAGGTTGCTCCACAGACAAGAAATCACTTCTTTCCTCTATCTCTCTCTCACACCCTGATGCTGTGATACAAATCTCTATTTCTCCATCATCTAACATGTGATTATCCGATGTATTAACTTCCTAAGGTGTCATGTGATCCTCACATTACTACATGTGTAATACCTGCAAAGGCTATGATGTATATGTGTAATAGGAGCTACTGGAACAGGACAACAAGGGTTAAATGCCAAGTGTTTAGACCCTTCCTGGGTTTGAATCTAGAGCTTCCTCACCTGGAACCTCCATTTCTTCATCGGTAGAGTGAAGGTCGTAAGTATCCTGATAAATGGGTGGGATTGTTGTTGGCCTAGAAGCTAGGAATTGGTACACATGTATAGTCACTGTTGACTTCTAGGACTAAAATTTTAAAAAAAAACATTTTTATACCCACATGAAGCATGAAGGGTATATAACAGCTGCCCATTAGACGGCCAAGGTCAAAATGATGGTTAGCAGGCACTCGTAGTTCACATCTATAATCCTAGCTACTCAGGAAGGTGAGATCTGAGGATCAGTGTTTGAAGTCAGCCAGGGCACAGAAGTCCCCAAGACTCTTATTGTTAATTATCCAGTAAAATGCTGGACTGAAGGTATAGCTCAAGCATCAGAGAGCCAACCATGAATGAAAAACCTGAGTGAAAAAGCTGAATGGAAATGCAACGCCCTAAATTCAAGCCCCAGAATCAGAATATGCACGTACACGCGTGCAAACGCATGCACACACACACGCACACGCACACACACACACACACACACACACACACACACAATGATGATACAAGTACTGGCATAGAAGTTTAAAAAAAGTTAGAACCCTCAGACATCACTGACTAAAACACAAAATGTTGAATGCACTCTGGAAAAAAGCCTACTAGTTTCCTTAAAGTTCACATATGGTATATTATCCAAAAATTCTCCTTGTGGTATATTCAAGAAAAACAAGAACATTTGTCCACATAAAAACCTGTATGCAAATGTTTATAGAAGCATTATTCATAAGAGCCAAAACTTGGAAACAACTTGAATGTCTACAAACTGAGAAATCGATTTTTTTTAATGTCATACAACCATATAGTAGACTATTAGCCATTAAAAAAGGAACAAACTAGCTCCTAGTATTTGCTACAATGTGGATGAACCTCAGAAATATGCTGAATTAAATCAGACACAAAGCTCCATATTGCATTTATAGCCCTATCTGTCACCTTTATCTATTATAACCTATCTATATGAAAGATCAAGAATAGCAACACATAGAAGTATGAAGTAGAGGGCTGGGAAGGTGGCTCAGTGGTAGAGCGCTTGCCTTGCATGCCTGAGGCCCTGGATTCGATTCCTCAGCACCACATAAGCAAAAAGAAAAAAGCCGGAAGTGGTGCTGTGGCTCAAGTGGTAGAGCGCTAGCCTTGAGCTGAAGAGCTGAGGGACAGCGCCCAGGCCCAGAGTTCAGGCCCCATGACCAGACCCCCCCAAAAAAAGTATGAAGTAGATTGGTGTTTGCCTAGAACTAGAGAGAAGAAAAAGATGAGGAGTTGGCTCCCATGCTGATGGCTGGGAAGGTCTTTCAATGGGATGAAGAAGTTCTAAAATGGACTGTGATGATGGCTGTGCAATTCTGAATATGTCAAAATTGCAGAATGGGGTACTTTAAGTGGATGATATAACTTGCATCCTAACACAGCCATTAGTAAGTAGGTGAGCAACTTCTATGTCACTTCAGGAACTTTCAGCACTTAATATTTTTTAGTGTAGTTACAACACATCACAGAAGCATGCCCACATCCCTCGTGCCTGACTTCCCAGTAGCTCTGGGTTGAGAATCTTCCTTGCCTCAGTTTTCCCAAGACGTGTGAAAATAAGGACCTTCAGCTCTCTTTTTTTTTCTGTCTCACTGAGGATTTTCTTTTCCTGTTAAATTAATATATGCACATTGAGAAAAACTCAGAAAAGTATGGGAGTTGAAAACACAAAGCAAAGGATAGGAGAAATCCTGTGCTCTAAGTTCACTAGCCCTCCCTGGCTTCACCCCAAGTTGGAAAATCTGATTAAGAACTGAGGTCTTAGAGAAGCAAGTTCTCACGCCAAGTATATTTACACCATTTACATGATTTTTTTTTTAATGTTGGTCCTGGAACTTGAACTCAGGGCCTCGGCACTGTCCCTAAGTTTCTTTGCTCAAGATTAACGCTGTACCACTAGAGCCACAGCTCCACTTCCAGCTTTTTTGGGTAGTTAATTGGAGAGAAGAGTCTCACAGACTTTCCTGTGAGCTGGCTTTGAGCCTCCATCCTCAAATCTCAGCCTCCTTAGTAGCCAGGATGATAGCCATGACCACTATGTCTGGATCATTTACATGACTTTTTCCCCCTCCTCCATTATTAACATTTGTACTGAGTTATGGTCTTATTCATTATTTACTCACTTCTAATTTTGGAAAATAGTGGGTTCAGGTAAAACACGGCCCAGACCTTCAGGCCCCCAGAGCCAGGCCAAGCTCACCCACAGCAGGCTCTTAGTATAGGTCTCCTCATGTAAATACAGTGGCCTATTCTTTGCTAAGAAAAATAAATGGATTAATGATTTGGCTTTAATCCACCAAGCTAATATTGGTCCTTAAGGGAACAAATACTACCCGAGCTGGTTAGTCCATCTTGTAAGGAACTAACGAATTGCAAATATACCTTAGATAAGAAATCAGACCCTTTATATTTCTGTTTGTTCCAACTGGAAATGCTTATTTATAATTCACTCTGTTTTAACAAGTAGGTCTTTGTGTCAAGAAAATTCATGGGTATTATGCTGTTTTCATAGGAAATCCATTTCTAGAAAGTAACATGACTAGAAGTAACTTTGTCCCCTGAGCACTTGTGCTTTCTGCCTTTCTTAGCCTCCCCCCTTCTTCCCCAAACTTTTCATTATTTTCACTGATGGTTATTCTTTCAGGTAGATTCTCCCATTTTCTCAGGTGACAATAGTTCTTTCAAGAATGTCCTACGAATGTCTTTTTATCCTCACAGTACCTTACTTAAGGTTGGACCCTGAATACATCTTTATTTATTACTTGCCCAATTAGCATAATAACCTTCCAGAAATCCAGGTGGGCAATTGTGAGGGAATTCTTTTGCGTATGTCTCCCGGAAGGCTCAATCAGAATCATACAGTCTACAACAGAGGGAGCAAAGTCAGACCTGCAGAACAACTTTTTCAGAGTTCAATAAAAACATTTCAGCAGGTAGATAAGGTGTGTGACTATTCATTGCATCAACCCTTGTGTGCATTTGGAAGTTTTCAGAATCAAAAAGTTTTCTTTAAAAGCAAAACAAAAAACTTAGACATCCAAGTAGAGATCCAGAACTTAAACACCATAATTTTTCATATTTAATTTCAGAGATGGGTTATTTATTTCAAATGATAATTTTTTTTCAAATTACTTGTTTCTAAAGACCCAAGCCCTTTCCCTTATTTTTGCTCGTATTCTTTTTTTCTTTGCAAAAAGTATTTCCATTTTGCTTCAGTAATGTTTCTCCAAATCTTAAATCAATAAATTAATAGAGTATATCTCAAAAGATTCTACAAACTTAGAGGTTTTTTTTTTTTCTAGAAGAGCTGTAAGGTTTACCTGTAGAGATTAACAAAATAGCACATATATAAATTTTCAATGCAATATGAACTGGGATTTGACCCAATAAGAGAAGTAAAGGAAGACTCCCTCCTGTGAGTTCATTAGGAAGAAAGGATTGTATGAGCAAAGGCTCTGTGGTAGGCAGGAACCAAACAATGTGGTTCTAAAAGAAAACCAATGAAGCTGAAGCCCAAAGAAGAAACTGATTCAAGATAATTAGAAATAAAAATGGTGTCTTTTCATGTTAGGGATAGTAGGAAGCTACTGAAATAACTAGGGAACTAGCGTGATCACCCTGTGATATGTTTTCTGTGCTTCAGAAAAAATACTATGTGTGTACTGTGGAGAAAGGCTTTGCAGTTCACTAAGCAAACAGGCATTGTTGATTTGGCCCAAGATTTGATGGCAGTTCAGTACTGGGAATGAACTCATTCAACACATATTTAGAAAATAAAAACGTCAGACACTTGGTATAATGAAAAAGATAAGTAAATAGATTTATAAATAAAATTTATATATATATTTAGAAAATGAAGTCATCAGGAGTTGGAAGGGGTTGGAAGTGTAATGGGAGAGAAGGGGCAGTGTGGTGGAAGGCACCACCGAGTCAGATTGCTTGAGTCATACCAATAATATATAATATGTTCCTCTGTACAGTTAAAGGCTTTGAGTGGGCCTCCAGCACAGAGACCTGGCTTACTATCTAATCCAGCATTTCCAAATGTCTTTGAACTCAGAATTGCTTTGCTTTTTCTAGTGAGCATGTACATTAGACAACGCCAAGTTGGCCTAAGTGAGCTCTTTTATTGTAAACAATTCCAAACATTCTTCACATATTTGGAACCCTGTATTAGTCTACGAGGGCTTCCATAAGTCTGTGATCAAGGTACCAGAAGGTTTGGCGCCTTCGACTGGTGCCTCAGTGGTGGTCCCTTGGTCTGGTTCTAACATTTCTTATGTGGGTAACAGACTGGATGGCTCTACCTCACAGCCTCAGTTTACCATCATTACCTCTTTCAAGGCCCTGTATCCAAACACAGTCACATTCTAAGTGTGCCAGTCTTCTCCCTCTTATTTATAATACAATACCGCAGATTTGGCAAGTTTGAAGGTGAAGAAGTGCATTTTGGCTCACAGTCCAAGGTCAAAGAGGTGTATCTAGTGAAGCCTGAGTCCCAAGGCATCACATGACCACACTCGACAAGAGAGGAGGAGTGTGTGTGTGTGTGTGTGTGTGTGTGTGTGTGTGTGTGTGTGTGTGTGTGTGTGTGTTCACTGATCATTCTCATTCTTCTTTCTCTGTTGTGGATGTTGAAACCTTGGATGGTGGGGTTGAGCATACATTCTTTTATTATTTCAACTCAACATAACAGTTTATGACTACAGTGCATCTTGATCAATGTCACCCTTTCCTTCATTCCCACTCTTCAAAACCGTCAGTATTCAATCACAGGATCTCTATCCTGATTAACTTATTTAATCCTAATAAGCTCACAGAGGTTATTCAACATCTGATCAAGCACCTTGATCAGATGACAATTCCCCTCTCTCCCCTCTCTCTCACTCTTCTCTCTCCCCTCTCTCTCTTTCTCCCTCTATCTTTCCCCCCTCTCTTCTCTGTCTCTGTCTCTGTCTGTCTCTGTCTCTGTCTGTCTCTGTCTCTGTCTCTCTCTCTCTCTGTCTCTCTCTCTGACCTCATGATAGGTATTAAATTCCATTATGAATTGCAGTGGAGACAGACCACATTCAAATCACAGCACCAGGATCTGATATTAATATTCAGACATTAATTTACAAACTTTAAGGAGAAAGAATTCAACCCATCATAATACTGAAAGAAGCTTCTTCTGGAAAGTGAGTGACACCTCTGGTCGTGCACAGCTAGTGACATCAAGTGTCACCCTTTACAAGAATGTCTGTCCTTCCCACCCTTCATGATGAATGCCAGTACATATTATCATAAAGTTACTCACTCAAGGATCTTATCAGTGAACCCAGAACATACTAACATGGGTAGGGGAAAAGGAAGCAACAATATTCCTAATCAACCATGTAACCTATACAGCAAAGATGCAGAAGAGAAAGTACTTCTGGATCATTCTTCCCCTTCCAGGGGAAGACCAGCATTTCCCTGTGGAGCAGAAGAGCACATAGGCCCAGATCTGCACTGGACAATGCCAGCAGCCCAGCCACCCAGCCCCCAAGTAGCAGATGTCTCAGATAGGGGGGAAGATGAGCACTTTGTGATAGTCACAGAAACCCAGTATAAATCGTCCTCTATGCTCTGCTCCAAAAGGAAATGATTCCATTTTTCTCTCTGTCTTCTCTGGCAGAATGGCTGAGAGGAGTGTTACTCCCTCTTTCCATGTTTGTCAAAACAGCAAAACACTGCTCATGTAAAAGGAAGCCCATGCCCCTCCTCATCCCTCTGATTGACAAAACAGTACTCTGGTCTGAACATGTGTTTCTACACTCAATCCAAATGAGCCCACCACCAGGGGGTTGGCTCAGTGGTCATTCATTGGCTCACTGGATGGAGGGATACTTATGAATGGAATCTGGGCCTTATCTAAAAACTGAGCCAGAGTGCTCACTAGCCCCTTCTCCATGTGAAGACACAGGACATCATTTAGAAGGAACATTCTGGAACTAATGAGGGTCGCTCACCAGACCTCAAAGCTGCTGGTGTTTTTGTCTTGGACCTCCAGCCTTCATAGCTGTGAGAAATAACTCTTTTTTTATAAGCCTTTCCGTTTCTGGGATTTTGTACTCCTATCCCAAATCCATTGAGCAGAGAGGCCACATGAGGTGGAGGTACTGTATCAGCAACATATGAAAGCAGCCCCAAAAGTGAGCATTGTACCTCACCTGCAATTTTATTGTCTACATTCTCCACCAGCTCCAAGGTCATGTTTCTAGTTTCAGCCAAGCCTTTAAATATCATCACATCAACCTTAAAGGAATGAAGTCCCAAATGAGTCACAAACCAATGAAAACTGCTCACTTATTTGCTGATGGTGTACAATTTATGTTAAAGAAGGAGCCAGAATTTTTTTTTCTCCTAAATCCTATTAAAGGCTGAATGACTTTCTCCTGCTTTTTGGAGCCTGGATGCTGCCAGGTTTTATGAACATATTCTCTCTGTCTTTTGTGAGAATAACAGGCAAAAGATGCTTCGTTTATGCAGGAGAGGGCTGCTTCTGAGAAGAACTGGTTTAACTCGGATGTAGAAGAATCTAATATCCAGTCTAAAGAACAGAAAAGATGCTGAATAATAATAAAGATGAAGTATATAGATTTCCCTAAACCTGTTCCACAGGGGTTAGCATAGCTCAGCTCTTTCTTTTAGATTCTCCCCATCAACACATAGTTACTTTGGCACTGCTGTGTGGACCAGGTTTCAAACGTGACCTCTACCCTTAACATAAAATCAAGTTAAACCAAGACTGAATTATCTTCATCGAGGCAGATTTGTTACCTTTTATTTATTTTCCTATTCAGCCCTCCATGTCCACAGGTTCCCCATCCATGGATTTAAACAAATGTAAATTTAAAAATACTTTAAAAAATTGTGTCTGAAGCTGGACACTGGTAGCTTATGCCCATAATTCCTAGCTACTCTTGAGGTGAGATCTGAGGATCTCTGTTCAAAGCCAGCCCAGGCAGAGTTCATAAGACTCTTATCTCCAGCAAATAGCTGGAACTGGAGGCATGGTTCAAGTGGTAGTATGCCAGCCTTGAGCAAAAAAAGGGAGAAGGGACAGTGCCTAGGCCCTGAGTACAAGCCCGAGTCTCTGCACACATACACGTGCACACACACACATATACCCAACCTGTATGAAACATTTGCAACACTCTTTCCTTATCATTCCATAAACAGCAGTGTTAACAATTGTGGCTGTAACACTGACATGGAGTGAAACAATAAGGATGATAGAAGGTGTTTGAGAGGACATGTGTCATTTTATGCAAATACTAGAGCATTTAATATCAGGAACATGAGAGTCCACAGATTTCAGTGTCCTTGACAGATCCCAGAACTCCTCCGCAGCGCCCCCCAAGCCATTGCTGGGCAGCACGCGGGTTTCCAGAGCCCCTGTTCTTTCCAGTGTTGGCAGCCTGCACTGCTCCTCCACTCCCTTTAGTCCAAATCTGTTTCTGCCACACCAGCACTTTAGCACTTGACCGATGTTAAGTTGAAAGTGAAAACCTCTGGCTTCTGTTTACAGATGGAGATATTCCCTCCCTGCCCCCACTCTCTTTTCACACAACCTCATAGGGACATTGTTTATTTACTGGTTTCACACAAAACCAAAGCCATCCCTGGCACATCAACAAGAAGCCATCAGGAAAAAGGAGTCCGCAAATCTTCACTGAAACCACCCACTCATTGACATTCAGAAATCTTTCAGCATTCTGGGGAGCAAGAAACACTTAGACCAGACAAGCAGCAGGTCCACCCTGCAACACCTTGCCTTTGTCAAAGGTTTATGAAGAAAGAAAAGCCACCAAAGAACTGGAGGTGCCAAACTTGGGCAGCCTGTGTCACACCCCTGGGTCAGGTACTGGCTTCACACTGCATCAAACATGAGCTTTCCAAAGTGAGAAAAGGGAAAAGGAACTCATTTCCTTTGTCAAAATTGTATTCAAGTTACTGTTGCTCTTTGTGACACTCCATAGTAGGTACCATCCTTCAAAAATATATTTCCCTTCTCCTACTTAAAACACACACAAACATACCACACACATACAAACACATCACACACAGACACACACACACACAGCATCTTCAGATCTTCATAAATTTTGATTGATACTTCTACTAAAAGTTCTGTCAGCTGGGTGCTAAATACATACTCCCTATATGTGACAGCCCATTAATATTTATAATAATGTAACTAACATAGTATAAATCGAATCTTATTCTAAGAGAGATATAGCTGTATCTTGTGGATGGGCATCAAGTGTGGATAGAAAGATTAAACACTGAATCCCTAAGGGTAAGTTGGTATACAGTGTTCAAGATAAAAAAAAAAAATTAGCACAGGGCTGGGATGTAGCTCAGTGGCAAAGCACTTGCCTAGCAAGTGCAATGTCCTGGGTTCGATCCCTAGTACCAAAAAAGAAAAGACAAAAAAAAATTAGCACAAAGCAATACATTCTCAACATGAAAGTATTAGGATCAAGTGCAGGGTACTGTGTTTGGGGGAAGGAAATGAGTCACGGGAGAGCTACAGACTTCTCTTTTCCTCAAGAATACAGACTTCACTTTTCCTCAAGAAGTTTTGTAAAATTTGTAGTCTACCATTTATTGTGCCTGTTGGTATATAATGAATACACCCTAGTCTGTATTCTGGTGTATAACCATGATCAAATTAAAGTGGATTAAAAGAATCATTACACTGAGGGCTTCATCAAAATCAAATCAACGTGATTTTGGTAAGCAATTTGTTGGGGTGACTGCTTCCTATTTTTTAATAAACAGATGTGCACTGGTGACTTCTAATAACTCATTCTCCCATGTCTATGTTTCATATCTCTGTACACATGTGTGGACTTTTGACATAAACACACAGAAACCTGGTAACCCAGAGAATTTCCTATTTTGATGATTAAAATGTCATGTGTGTTAAAGACACAACTCCATCCTTTCAAACAAGGGAGATAAGATGGCACCATCATTTAGAATCACGTGAGGCTGCATTTCTGTCTCCATCCACAAGAGAGGAGATTCAGCGCCAGGCCAAAGTTCTCTGCCATTTAGACTCTGGCCTGTGATGTAGGGTGGTGCTAAACTAAAAGTTAATATTTATCCATCTCAGCAAGGTAAGCTCCGCTGCAGAACTTGAAGAATGACAAAGAAAAGAAAGTACTACAAATGCTGGTGAATTAGAACTTAAGGAATGACAAGAAAAGAAAGTACTACAAATGCTGGTGAATTCTGCAGTAAAGCTACTGTTAACCATGGCCTCGTGAGCCAAATGCACCATAGCACTCCTGCCAGAGCTGGGGTGAGCTCTGAATTAGAGATGAAAATGAAGATTGCCCGGATCAGAACTTCCATGTGTTACTACTATGTTTGTGACTTTGAGTAGGTCATTGTGTCTGTCTATGCTTGTAGTTTCTTATCTATAATTTGAAGGTCACAATATTTATTCCATATGGTTATGAGAATTATATGTGTTAATATCTGCAGGCAGAGCACTGGAAAGGGAGCATTGATAGACCTACTCTAAAAACAGATACCAAGAACATAATATGATTCACAGAGTCCTTGAATTGATGCCAGACCCTGTCCCTCTTTCCCTTCTCTCCTTCCTTCCTTCCTTGCTTGCTTCTGCCTTCCTTTCTTCTTCCTTCTGCCTTCCTTTCTTCTTCCTTCCTTCCCTTCTTTCCTTTCTTCCTGTTCCTTCCCTCTCTCTCCCTCTTTTCCTTCTCTCTGTCTCTCTGTCTCTCTGTGTGTCTCTCTGTCTCTGTCTCTCTCTCTCTGAAGTTATATAACTCATAAAGAATGATAACACACTTTAAAGGAGAGAATTCCCACAACTTTGGGTATCTTAAAAGTCAATCTCCAGCCGGGCGCTGGTGGCTCACACCTGTAATCCTAGCTACTCAGGAGACTGAGATCTGAGGATCACCGTTCAAAGCCAGCCCGGGCAGGAGAGACCATGAGACTCCTATCTCCAATAAACCACCAGAAAACCGGAAGTGGCGCTGTAGCTCAAGTGGTAGAGCGCTCGCCTTGAGATGAAGAGCTGAGGGACAGCGCCCAGGCCCAGAGTTCAAGCCCCACGGCCGACAAAAAAAAAAAAAAAATAGTCAATCTCCAGGCACCAATGACTCACACTTGTAATCCTAACTACTCAAGAGGCTGAGATCTGAGGATCGAAGTTCAAAGCAAGCCCGGGCAGAAAAGTCTGTGAGACTCTTATCTCCAGTTAACTACCTGAAAACCAGAAGTGGCACTGTGGCTCAAGTGGTAGAGCACTTGCCTTGAGCTGAAGAGCTCAGAGACAGTGCCCAGGCCCAGAGGTCAAGCCCCATGACTGACAAAACAAAGGGGGGGTCAAGGATCACACTGTGTGCTGACTCTCATAATCCCATTGGGTACGATCTCAGGTTCCATGCATTTCTTTGAACATTTGGGATCGGACACTAGGCTTCCTATTGCTTGCCAGATTTATTTGGCACTGGAGGTGTGCTGGTTAAAACCCTGTGCTGGTGCCAAGACAAGAAGTCCAGTGTTTGGTTGGGGAGGCATTTTCATTCATTGTTGTTAGCCCAGGTTCTTGACAATATCTGGCACAGAGAAGGTGCTAATTACTACTTGTTCACTTATAAATGGGAAAATGCATTAATGTGCTGCTTACAGAAGTTGCATAGCACACCTCACTGTCACCCATGATTCCCTTATCCAAGAAAGTAGCCATATTTTTCTCATTCCTTTTTCCCTTGATACCACAACATTTACAGTTAAACCACTACATTACATGTTACCGTATCATATCATATGTGTAATTTACATTTGAACACATGAGAAAGGACTATGGGGCATGTCGTACTTTTAAGTGGTAAGCTAATGAATTCTGAAGAGCTAGGGCACAAAGGCAGACATACAGTGATATGAAACAGGGGTGTGGTAGCACTTTCTGCACCCAGGTGGCAAAAGCAGGAGCCTTGTGAATTCAAGATCAGCATAGCTACTTAGTGAGACCCTGTCTCCAAACAAATAAACAAAACCCGAACTAAACATTTCTCATCCACCTAAAGTAAGGTAATAGTACATACATGAATCTATAGTCTGGGCACCAGTGACTCACACCTGTAATCCTAGCTACTCAGGAGGCTGAGATCTGAGGATTATGGTTCAAAGCCAGCCCAGACAGGAGTCTCTGAGACTCATATCATCCACGAATCACCAGAAAAGCCAGAAGTAGAGCTGTGGCTCAAGTGAAAGAGTGCTAGCCTTGAACAAAAAAAGTTTAGAGACAGTTCCTAGGCCCCAAGTTCAAGCCCCTGGACTGACACCCTCCATACACCCTCCATGCACACACACAGAATTTACAGTAGGAAAAATATGTTATATGTTTTGATTTTTATTGTGGTAAGAAGTTATTATGCAATCTACCCTTGTATGACACTTAATGTGCACAACACGGTTTGGTTAATTATAGGTATGATGTAATGCTATAGAATTCACTTACCTTTCCTAATGTTGATCTTGCATCCATTGAGCAGTTACTCATGATTTCTCTCCTTTCTCAGTCCTCGCCATTCCACTTTCTGTGTCTGTGAGCTTGAGTATTTTAGACATGTCATTTAAAGAACCATGTGATACTTGTGACTGGCTTCTTTCACTTTGCAAGGTGATTCTGTATGTATCTCCATGGAGATTACATAGTTGTGCTTAATTTTGCATGCAGTATACTTGACTTTGCTCATTTCACTGTATATGAATTATGCTTTAGGAGGGTGGAGAAAGAGAAAGAAGGAGAAAAAAACATCAATAAAACTTGAACTTCATGTGGGGCTTGCTCCGTTGTAATACACAGATGTAAGAATGTCAGCCACATTCTCTCTCTGTGATAACTGCCACTAATCCTTCCTACTATGGACCCCCATCAGCTCTTAGTTTCTGGGGTTGTTCTAGGCACTATGCTAATTGCTTCACATGTTATCCTCATACAAAGAATTCTCACTGTTGTTTAACAAAGAGTTCCCGTCTGAGCGAGGCGCCAGTGGCTCACACCTATGATTCTAGCTACTCAGGAGGCTGAGATCTGAGGATCATGGTTCAAAGCCAGTCCAGGCAGGAAAGTCTGTGAGACTCTTATCTCCAATTAACCACCAGAAAACCAGAAGTGGTGCTGTGGCTAAAGTGCTAGCGTGCTGGTCTTGAGCTGAAGAGCTGAGGGACAGTGACCAGACCCAGAGTTCAAACCTTATAACTGACCAAAAAAAAAAAAAGTTCCAGTCTGGGCTACATCTTCAGAACTGCCAGACAGACGAGAACAAGAACAAACATCTCCAAGGAGAAAGATAACCTCTTTGATAGTACCTTTATTATTTTATTTTATTTTGTTTTATTTTATTTTATTGGTGATGGTCCTGGTATTTAAATTCAGGGCCTAGATTCTAGCTCTTAGCTTTTTTGCTCGAGGCTGACACTCTGCCACTTGGTCCATAGCTCCATCTTTTTTGTTCTTTTTCTGGTTAATTTGAAATAAGGGTCACTCTGATTTATTTGCTGATTTATTGATCTCATCCTCTTAAGTAGCTAGGATTACAACAGTGAGCCACCAGCACCTGGCTAACAGAACTTGTTATAGATGCATCAATTGGAATTTGTGAAGATCTGAGGATGCTCTGTGTGTGTGTGTGTGTGTGTGTGTGTGTGTGTGTGTGTGTGTGAATGTTGACTTAATTCTTCTGTCATGGTGTGTGTGTGTGTGTGTGTGTGTGTGTGTGAATGTTGACTTAATTCTTCTGTCATGGATTAGACATAAAATATCCCAATGCTTACTTCCAAGTTGGTGGCACTGTTGAGAGGAGATTAGATCATGAGAACACTAACATCACCAATGGATGAATCCCTCGATGAATTCATAGGCTGTTAGGAGGTAGGCCTGGCTCATCACGAGAAGATATACCTTTAAATGAGGGATGTCTTGCTCTCTGACTCTATCTCTGTGTCTCTCCCTCTCTCTCTTTCTTTCTGTCCTTTTCATCTTCCCTCTTTCCCCTCTCTCCCTCTCTCTTTGCTTCTTTTCTTGGCTCATATGTCTTTGATTGATAAGATGGCATTATTGAGAGCTGGTGGGAAACTGAAAGGTGGAGCCTAGTTGGAGAATGCAGGTCGCTGAGTATGGACCACCAGTCTGCTCTGTGCTGAGTGACTCTGCTTCCACCACACCCCCTTCTGCACAATGCCCTGCCTGATCACTGGTCCAGAAGCCATGGAGCCAAGCAACCATGGGATGAAATCTATGAAACCACAAGCCAAGTGAATCTTTCTCCTGTGACATTGTTTCTCTCAGGTATTTGCCACAGTGACAGAAAGCTGAGTAACTCTGGTGAGCTGATGCAAGCCTGTAATCCTAGCTATTCAAGAGGTGGAGATCAGGTGTCATGGTTTGGGGCCAGCCAGGACAATAAAAGTTACAAGGCTTTATTTCAACCAATGGCTGGGCGCAGAGGCATGTATCTGTCACCCCCGCAGCATGGAGAAGCCCAAATGGGCTTCTCAACCCACAATGAAGTTGACTGAGTGGCTCAAGTGGTAGAGTACCTGTTCAGCAAGTTTTAGGGCCTGAGTTCAAACCTCGGTACAACCATAAAACAAACAGGGACACAGGTATGGCTCAAGGGGCAAACCTCTTGCCTATTGTTTGAAAAGGCATATAGGTTCAGTCCTTGATACCACAAAAGTGAGAAGTGGGTTCAGTCTACTGTCTTTGTTTGATGTACTACCCATAGGCATCGAACTGACAGTGATATTTAGCGACCTATATTCATATAAATGTCCAAGAATGGAAGTGGCGCTGTAGCTCAAGTGGTAGAGCGCTCCCCTTGAGCTGAAGAGCTGAGGAACAGCGCCCAGGCCCAGAGTTCAAGCCCCACGACCGACAAAAAAATAAAAAAATAAAAAAAATTATAAAAAAATAAAAAATAAAAAAAATAAATGTCCAAGAATATGCACTTGCTTATTCTGTTAAGTGATGAATTACAGGATTTCAGCATGATACTTTAAAACTGTCAGAGAAATAAAACTAATTCACTTGAGAACATAAATTTCTTTCACTGTCACAACTTTTTAGCATGTGATGGTGCTAGGAAGGAGGGCGTTCGGGAAGTGATCGGGTCATGAGGGTGGAACCCTCCTAGAGGTTAGAACTCTTATAAAAAGTCCTACCGCCAGGTGCTGGTATAATCTTAGCCTGTAATTCTAGCTACTCAGGAGGCTGAGAGCTAAGGGTCACAATTCTGCTCAGGCAGAAAAGTCTGTGAGACTCTTATCTCCAATAAACTACTCCAAAACAGCAGTAAGTGGCACTGTGGCTTAAGTGGTAGAGTGCTAAGCTTGAGCAAAAGAAGCTCAGGGACAGCCCGTAGGTCCTGAATTCAAACCTCAGGACTGGCACCAAAAAAAAAAAATCTGCTGAATAAAGATACAGCAGTCTTATTTGAAAAAAAGCCCTTGTAAGAACTCAACCATGCTGGCATTCTGATCACAAACTTCCAGGCTCCAGAATGTGAGCAATAAACTTCTTGCTTGGGAGCCACCCAGGCAATGGTACTGGGGTACAGTGGGTCAAACTGACCAGACAGCCATATTCCATTGGCTTCAACAGCCATAAAATTTCAATCAGGAGACACTACCCCATCCCTCAGTGGATAAATTGTTAAGGTTACTTTGCAATAAGAAGATATGCAACAGAAATTAGTTGCAGCATCTGTAGAAAATACAGTTTGTTCCAATAAACTTGTACCGTAGTTTATGATACTTACTATACCATAGTTGTACCCTACTGTACCATAAGCAGTGAACATTCTACTTTACTTTTTTTGTCGGTCATGGGGCTCAAACTCAGGGGCCTGAATGCTGTCCCTGAGCTCATTTTGGTCAAGGCTAGTACTCTACCACTTTGAGCCGCAGCTCTACGTCTGGGTTTTGGGTGGTTAATTGGAGATAAGAGTCACACACTTTCCCACCCAGTCTGGCTTTGAACCATGATCCTCAGATGTAAGCCTCTTGTATAGCTAGGAGTACAGGCATTGGCCACCAGCTCCCAGCCTAAATTGCTTTTTTAAATGATGTGATTCTGTACTAAATGGTGTTAAAATAAAAGACACTATAGACTCACCAACTCCTATTTGGAAAGCACTATCCTATTCAATTGTAAGATATGGTAGCCAAAATTAAAATCTCCTCAGCACTACTAAAGTGACTTAATCACAATAAACATAGGACATTTGGAATACAAATGAAAATTTAAAACATCCCAACGAAGTGCGTGTTCCCTCTTTTGCTTTATAATAACTGTTCATCGCAGAAAGATTTTGTGATCTCAGCTCTGAACTGGCAAAATGGTGTATCAGTGGCTTGGACCAGAGAAAACGTCTCCAAGCCATCACGGTTCTGTAGTCTGTCATATAAAATGTCCGATGTTTAAATTATTATTGCCATACATTAGCCAAGGGATTATCTTACACCAGCTTTTCACTTTATTTGTCTTTTACTTGTTCACAAAAATAATGCCTCTGAGTATGGATTAAGATGGTGGAGGATACATCTGCCAGCAAGCCTCCGGTGCTGTGGAGGCCAGAAGGAAGGGTCATCTGGCCATGCTGGATCGAGAGTTTGCTGGACAACTCTAAATATGCCCAGTCCAGATCCCTGTCTTAACAAGATTACCTCAGTAAATTCTTGGGCACATCCAACTTTAAATAGGTTTACGCTCAGATTAGCATTTCTGTGTTTGGATAGGGCAAACCCATCAGTAAGTGTTTTGGCGTGGATCCTACATCTCTGTGTCTGTTTGTCTAGTACACATACACTGCTAAGCTAATATTTTATAAATAGTATGATGCACCAAAATGTTTTAAAGAAAACATAAAGACATATCAGTGGAGAGAAGTGTAGGTATGATGGTGCATGTCTATAATCTAAGATATTCACAGGTCTAGACTACAGGTCAATAAGATTCTCTCATTTTACATACAGAGTCATGGAAGTCTACCTGTATACCCAAATCCTACAAGTATTGGTCATTTCTTAAGTTTAGTTTTCTAACCAGTAAAATCCAGAATTAATAGCTGATTTCCTGAATTAATAGTTATATCATCATCAGTAGATACCTACATTGAAAGCATTTAAATAACCATGACTATGTGTGACAGTCCTGATTAGATACTAGCAGATCCCTAAAGAATAAATTTCATATACATGGTACAGCAGAGCATGTTCAAACTCAAAGGTCCTGCTGTTTCAAGTTCTATCCTCATCAATAGATGTAATGCCAGTGCACATTATATAAACTATACCAGGAGAGAAATAATTCCTTTTTAGACCCACCTCAAAGTTGGCAATGCACAGACATACACCAGCTTTATTATTCTTTTTTTTTTTTTTTGGGTCCGGTTGTGGGGCCTGTACTCTGGGGCTGGGCGCTGTCCCTCAGCTCTTCAGCTCAAGGCTAGCGCTCTACCACTTGAGCCACAGCACCACTTCTGGCTTTTTTTTTTGCTTATGTGGTGCTGAGGAATCGAACCCAGGGCCTCAGGCATGCAAGACAAGCACTTTACCACTGAGCCACCTTCCCAGCCCTTTATTATTCTTTAAAAAGAAAAAAAACACAGTTTAGGTCACATGGACACCCACATGTGTCCAGAAATGGAATTTTTGGCAGTTTTTCTGTGCTAGTCTTGATGACAAATATCTACTATGGAACACCATCAGTATTTGAGGCATTGTCCCAGGGCCTTTGCATACCTTGCCTCTCACCCTTATGCCTTCTCTAAGACGTAGTAACATTCTGCACATGAGGGACCTGAGGACTACCTTGAAATCAGGTGACTGCTGGAATCCATCTCTCCCACATGCTGGCCGCTACATGTCATGGTTCTCCTGGGAACCCCCTCTCAGCCTTGGGACTGATTAACTCACAGCAGGGGAAGTTGGGCCTGGGGTCACTGTTAATGGGAGGTTACTGGTCTGTGACTGAGGAAAATTGCCTGGGAAATGTATTTGCTTGTCAAACTCAGAAGCTAAAAGAGTAGGGATTTGGAGTTTTGGAACTTTTCTGAGATTTTACTAATATTTAAAATAATATCCAAGTGGAATTAGTGAATAAACTCAAAACTCTTTATTTCCTAAGTATTCTACCATTTCCTATGTTCTTAATGTTATTTTACCTATGCCACCCATGTAGGAGAAATACCATGTAACAACAACCAGATATCCCACCTTGTGTTCAGTGAATTTTAAGCTAGCTTAAATGTTTACACCATGGACTCTGGTAAATGCTATGTAACTCATGACCTGACTTCTTATCTTGTTGTTCGTCTGTAATGAAGAATGTGAAGAAAAAAATGTTTGTGAAAATTAAATTTGAATCCTATTTGTATGTGTCATTAACACATTAAAAATCGAGAAAAATTTTCTTCTCATATTCTCATTCACAAAAAAATTGTTCATGTCATTAATAAACAAGTAAAATTCCCACATATGTTTATTATTTCACTTTCTCCTAATTTTTTTGGCCAGTAGTAGGGCTTGAACTCTAGGCTTAGGCACTGTCCCTGAGTCTCTTTGTACTCAAGGCTAGCACCCTACCACTTGAGCCACAGCACCATTTCCACCTTTGTCTGAGTAGTTTATTGGAGATAGGAGTCTCACAGGCTTTTCTGCCTGGAGTGGATTCAAATCATGATCCTTAGATCTCAACCTCCTGAGTCCCTAGGATCACAGATGTGAGCCACTGGTGCCTGGCTTTTTTTTTGGGGGGTGGGGGGGGTCCGGTCGTGGGGCCTGAACTCTGGGCCTGGGCGTTGTCCCTCAGCTCTTCAGCTCAAGGCTAGCGCTCTACCTCTTGAGCCACAGTGCCACTTCCGGCTTTTTTCTTTTTGCTTATGTGGTGCTAGGGAATCGAACCCAGGGCCTCAGGCATGCAAGGTAAGCGCTCTACCACTGAGCCACCTTCCCAGCCCCCTGGCTTTTTTTTTTAATTCTTAAAATGAAACTGTCAACTACCATGTATGCCAGAAATACAAGTTCATCAGTTACAACCATAGGCAGCCTATAGATAGAAGAGTTTGACCAAACTGTTGAAATCAATGATTTCTGTGGAATGTTACCTTTTAAAGTTTGTTCATTATTATTTGCACACTGTGTGCCTCACATCTTTTATGTATAACAAGCATCTTTCTTTCCTGCAAAACTCCTTGTTAAACATTTGCCAGCACACCATTGCTGTAAGCTGTGACTGGTTTGCAAACTTTGCCCTGCCTACGCCAGAGTAACAACCATGTATGTCTTCCTCAAAAATGAGGCATCATTTTGAACACAGTTGATATAGCATTTTAAAAAAAATCTTATTGGACCTAGGGAAATACTGTTTTATCCTACTGTTAAAGGGAGAAGCTAGAAAGTACTTCAGCCACATCTGCTAGGGACTTTTTTTTTCCAGTTGAAGACTATCAGGAAAGATGCAAGTGACCCCAAAGCACATTGCAAATAAGTACTGCATTTTGCGGGGATACATTGTGCTATTGAAGGTTAGAGGATGATTTCCATGTGTTGCTGGCTTAAGTAGTAAGAGTTCCACCCCTCTACTCAAAGAATAGTAAGTTTGTACACTTTACATGTTACTATATCCAGCTAATATTACTACAAGCCACTCAGTAATCTGAGATCCACAAAATCATGGTTTGAAACCAGCTTGTGCAGAAAAGTCTGCTATACTTCATCTTTAAAATAGTCAGCAGAAGGCTGGACTAGAGGGGTGGTTCAAATGGTAGAAAATCATTACAGCAAGCATGAGGCCCTGAGTTCAAAGCAAAATATCATCCAAAAAATTCATATGGAATTTAAGCCAGTCTCAAATTTACTTATTTTAGTAAGTTAAAAGTAGGTTAACAGCTTCTACTTTTGTTTACTTTTTTTTGAACCACCACTGTCTAGAAACAGTCATTCAATCTGTGACTTGCCATCCGTATTTATATGCACTCTCTTACCTTCAGTTACCTATGTCTACTTTAATTAATCTTGGACTGTTTCCACAACCTGTGTTTCCGCATTACATTCCACACTTGCAGAAGGTGGGGCTGTCTTGTTGATTTTAGCTTATATAAAAACAAGAGGTTTTTTTTTTTTGACCTGCAAAATTTTGAGAACTACCCTTATCAGCTTATGCTTATATATCTAATATTTTTAAAGGAAGGAAGGAAAGAAAGGAGTGAGGGAGGAAGGAAGGAGGAAGAGAAGGAAGAGATAGAGGAAGGAAGGAAGGAAGGAAGGAAGGAAGGAAGGAAGGAAGGAAGGAAGGAAGGAAGGAAGGAAGGCAGAGGAAGAGAGGGAGGAAAGGGAGGGAGGGAGGGAAAAAAAGGAAAAAGAAAAGGAAGGAAGGAAGGAAGGAAGGAAGGGAGGGAGGGAGGGAGGGAGAGAGAAAGGGAGAGAAGGAGGGAGGAAGGGCAAAGAAAACACTGTATTTTAATACCTGGATAAGCTAAGTATGGTGTGTCCTAGGAGAGATCTGTCACATTTGCTAAGCATTTGGAAACTGGGTGACCACATAACGGCAGGAAATACATACAGTACACATATTCCTAGTGATGATCATGCCAAAATATTTCTTTTCTATTTTCAATATTCAGGATATGTTCAAGTCTTTCTTTTCTTAGGACAAGCCAACTTGTCATCAATGATACTAAAAGGAAACCTCGAGCAAGTTCTTGGTCTCAGGATTTGGCTCTCAGGGGCAAGGAGTACTAGTTAGCTGGTTGTCCCTCCCCTGCCTGTCCATGGCATTTAAGAAAGCAAGGTGACATCATAAACGATACAAAAATAGCCTATTTATGTATCTGTTTATTTGTGTTTATTTTTGAAAATCCATCCTTCAAGAATGATGCTTTTTAATTGTTTCATTATCTTTAAGCAGTTACCTGGCTCCATTCAAAAATTATATAATTTTAAGTTCAATGTCATTGCTGCAGTCTTACACAAACATATTAAGAGCACTTGCCCAAGAAGATAAGCTGATAACACTAACTTCTATGGCATCATGAATCCCAGGTAATTAGGACACAACTGATTTTCAGGAAGGCTACAGGAATCCATACTGGTTTTGTCATACCTGTGGCATTGACTAGCAGCTTTCCTTAGGCTTTACTCCCTCAATCCTACCATTTTATCATTAAATCCAAGTTGGAGGTTAGACCTTCAGGTCCAGTTAGCTAAGAATTTATTGAATACCTTCTCTGTGCTGGGTACTGAGTTAAAATACTTGGCACCTGAAAGATGGTGAGTTTGAGGCTAGCTTTGGAAGGGATGGACCGGACTCCAGAAAAGGTCCTCCCATCTGTGTATTACCTGGCTTTTGATTCTTTTTTGTTATGACACAGCTGCAGGCAAGACTGAGAAGACTAAGAAACTTGCTCATTTGGGGCCAAAGCTGCGAATAAATCCATTTTTTTCATACATACTTTCTCACTGCAGGCAAGTGTTTGGACCCAGAGCAAGGCATTAGGGCTGGAGACCCTGGTAACAGCTTCAGCTATATCTTGAGCTAGTAATCTGGCACAACTTTTCATATACTAAGTACAGCTAATTTAGCATGGACTAAATTTTCAGATCCACCTTCAGATGAGTGAATTTTACACTCTGTGTTGTGGATGATTGTGCTTTAAGGAATGAGGATCTTCCTTGTTTCTTCTTTCTGCAATTGGAGATATAAATCAGGGTTTTGTTTCCTTGATTTCGATGATGGTCTTCTTTGATCATGACTTCACACAAGGAAAGGAAAAGATATTTCCTTATGTGAAATGGTGGTTAAATTCTCATAAGCTCAGACAACAAAGGCGCCTGTGTGGGGACCAGGAATTCCTCTTGGAATAAGGGGCCGACCCCAGCTGAACCATATCCAAGGAAGATGCTGCAAAGCTTGTTAAGAGAAAGCAGCACTGTGTGAGATCTTTTCTTTCTCTTCAGATATTGTTCCAGCTTGGGAATTGGGGGTAGGGGTGGGAAAACCCATCAGAGGAAAGCAGAAGGTACACTAAATGCATTTTCCAAGTACAAGGAAAAGTGAATTCTTGCATCTAGTGTTCGTGCCAATTCATGCTTAACGTACTGAGGAAAGAAAGGAAGAAAGAAGGAAGGAAGGAAGGAAGGAAGGAAGGAAGGAAGGAAGGAAGGAAGGAAGGAAGGAAGGAAGGAAGGAAGGAAGGAAAGAGAGAAAGAAAAAAGAGGAAAAAAGGAAGGACCGACCAGTGAGCCACTCACATGTGAATGTTAGTGTCATTTACCCTCATCTTTCTTTGCTCAGAAATTTCCCTTCCAGGCACAGGTGATGACAGATGCTTTCATAGTGATGCATAGCGTAGTGATGAGAAGAAATGAGAGGTGAGGAGGTCTTGCCCTCCTCTATATAGAGGTGTATCTTTCCAAGACACAGCCCTAGTGACCTCCTTCTTCCAACTAAGCTCCATCTGCCAGTTGTCCACCACCTCCCAATAATGACATCTCATTAAAACTCCATCAAGAAGTCAATCCATTGATTAGGTTAGATCCTACAAGATCCAATCACCTCTCAGTGATCAGATCCTCCAGCTGAGAACCAAGTCCTCAGTACATCAGTCAGGAAGCAAAGAAAGAGGGAGAGAGGGAAAGAGGGAAGGGAGAAAGGAGAGAGAAAGAGAAAGAGAGAGAGGGAGGGTGGGGTGGGGGGGAGGGAGGGAGGGAGAAGGAAGAAGAGCAGCAGAATGGCAGCTGCCTGCTTTGTACTTTACTTCTGCTAACCCCATTCACGAAGTCTGCAGGAACAAATGCACAGAGAGGTGAGGAGAATTGCATGCTCCATATGATCTTGAGCCTGTCACTCTTGACTCCTGCTTTCCTCAGGCACTTACGGATTCTAGCATCTAAACTGGGCTAAGTCTTCAGTTTCCAAACTCTGCACTTACCAGGTCAGCTATTTCACATCTCTGAGCTTTCTGTTTTTACCTGCTCTGTCGCGCTCCCTGAGGATCTGTACCTTTCCTTTTTTTAATGGAAGGCAGTTGGATGCCTGCCTTGCCTACCTCCTTCCCCATGTCATCTTCTCGTCTATCATTTCAACAAAATGCTGAACTCAGGGCCTGACTTTCCAAAAACTGCCCATACGCTTCCTACCGCCCTATGTGTGGACTCGTCATCTTTCCTTTCATTGGTCAGTTTCCAAGAAATAAGAAAACTTTTAATAAGGCTTTTCATATGTTTTCTGATTTTTCATGGCAGCACTGGGAATTGAACTGACTGGCCTTCTTTCTTCTTTTCTCTCTCTTTTTTTTTTTTGTTTGTTTATGCCTAGATCAGCCTGAACTATGATCCTCCTAGTTCTGCTTCCCATGTAGCTTACCTGACAAATGGGTGCCACTGTGTCTAGTCATTGTGCTTTCTCTGTCGCTTGGAATGCTGGGTACACATCGTTACATGCAGCCATGAGATGATTGAAGTGGAATATCCTAAACTAACCTCATATTGTGAGTCCCCCACCACCACCAATCTCTATCTTCCCAGTTGCTAGGATTATGGTAGTAAGAGTAAGCCATAATGGCCAACCTAATTCCCTTCTTTTGTCGTACAAATCTGTCATATCCAGCTGGCTTCCCTTGAAGCACTTATCACTACTTGTAAAATTTGACTCCCTACCACACGAGTTTCTTGCCAAGTCAAGGAGAACAAGCTGTCCAGATGGCATACTCTCAATCCTTGACATCCGACAGGCTCTATAACTTCTCATTACTTATACCAATATCCTAATAGTAGCATCTAACAGACAGGTCAGTTCGTTATTGAAAACTAAAACAAAAGGTTGTGTGGAGTCAATTTATCTGAGGTAAGAGATCAGGAAACATGGTGTGGATTCTCAGCTTGTGTGCGTTTCTAACCTTCACATCCTCTGTTTCCTCACCTTTCAAAGTATAGCATTGGCCTTGGGGCTTCTCTGTGGAAATGATATCATTCACAGGCAAAATAAGGGCCTGTTCCAGTAAGACAGGGATGTGGCCACAAAGGTGGACCTGGGATTTGTTCTACAAGGAATACAATAAAAGTGAAGGGAGAGAAGGCTCCCATTTTTTTTGGGGGGGGGGGTCCAGTCGTGGAGCCTGAACTCTGGGCCTGGGCGCTGTCCCTCAGCAATTCAGCTTAAGGCTAGCACTCTACCACTTGAGCCACAGTGCCACTTCCGGCCTTTTTCTTATGTGGTGCTGAGGAATAGAACCCAGGGCCTCAGGCATGCAAGGCAAGCACTCTACCACTGAGCCACCTTCCCAGCCCCAAGGCTCCTGTTTTTTAAATTGCCTTCTATCTGATGCAGAGCTTTTGGTGCACGGGACTGGCTGCTCTTTTCTCAAATGTTTCTACTGCTCCTTCTACTGCCAAAAACTTTCCACCTCCTTCATACAGAAGGGCAAACCCTACGATTCTGTCTTCTCACCTCGTTCCTTGGAGTGCACCTTCATCCTCCAGGTAAATTCTCTTGTTGAGAGACTCAACCAGTCAGGCTTTGGTTTGTTGCTGGGTGGAGTGGTGGAGCCTGGGAGGTCGCAGAGCTAAGAAAATGGAGCCCTCTACTCAGTTTTTCTAGGTTCTTGTCACTATCTAAGAAAAGATTTCAGAGAGCAGAGAAAGTAAGGAACTGGAAGAACAATGAATCCTAACAAAGAGAAAGGGTGTGTGCTCTCCTGGGAAAGTGAGGCTCCTCAGGTGTTCTCAGCGGGGATACTGAGTAGCCAGCTCCGCTCAGAGGCAAACTTTAATGGGAAGATTATGGAGGGGGAAAGGGCAAAATTCAAGGAATGGGTTGGGGCTTTCCTAGGTTAAGGGAAAACTGCCCCATGAAGTTTTCAACTGTATCATACACCAGCTGCATGATATGAATATGCCATTATCATGAAGCCATGTTGGTCCCACCAAGTTTGGGGCAGTCTTATTTACTACTGTTTGAGTGGCCATATGCTCTCCTGCTGATGCACAGCTCCAGGATTCCATCAACAAACCTCTAACAACCATGCAGTCTGTCTCTTTCTGGTCCTGTGCCAATCCAGCCTACATCGTAGCTGCAAGTTATTGAATAATTACCACACACACACACATACACACACACACACACACACACAGGATTAAGAATATACATGTGCTAGTTCAATCTTATTATAAGTGGAGCTGTGAAATTTCAGCTAATTGTTAATTGATTGCTAAGAGACCGGTGTCCAAACTCAAGTCTACACATACCAAACCCCTTGCTTTGCTGGGCTCTCTCTTCCAGACCATGAATTCCATCCCCTCATGATGGCCGCTGATCCTCAGGAAGGGCTGCCTTCCGCCCCCTTCCCATCCAGCAAGCCAGATGTAAAAAGGAGGTAATGAGCAGACCTCAATCTTCCATTTCTTTGTTGTTGCAGGAAGAGAAGTTAAACTGTAAGAGCAACCCAATGGGCAATCTCCCCAACAGGTAAGCTGTTTTCTTTTGTCTAAGTTTTGGAAAAAGTCTATTCTTTCCATGTTCCATTAAATTGTTTTATCGCTCAGTAATACAGATTTTTTTATTTTTTTTGGAAGTCTGAGCCTGCTGTCCCTCAGCTCTTCAGCTCAAGGCTAGTGCTCTATCACTTGAGCCACAGTGCCATTTCCTGCTTTTTCTGCTTATGTGATGCTGAGGAATCGAACCCAGTGTCTTATGCATGCGAGGCAAGCACTCTACCACTGAGCCACTTTCCCAGCCCTTAGATATTTTTTTTGCATTGTAGTTTTTACTAAAACATTATGTCAGCAGAGCAATTGCCCAAACCTGTTCGTTTCTGATGCATTCAGATTTCAGTAGAAATCCCATATTTTTGTTGTTGTTTGGGGAGATAACCCTAGAACCTGCATGATGAGGCATTATCCAACCAAGTCCTTCACATTGAAAGAGTTGTGGTCTGTCTGCCTCCAATCTGGGCAGCTGAACAGTTTCTCCACTAAACACCGTGTCCCCAGAACAATGGTTCTCATAGCATCCGTGTTCTCTAAGGACTTGTTAGAAATGTCTTTCCTCAGTCCCATCCCAGACTTCCTCCATCAGAAGCTCTGGGGATGAGGCCTAGCCCTGCAGGCTTCTACAGTATTCCCTCAAGTTTAAGAACCAGGTCCTAGGGTTGCGGACTTGTTGTTGCGCTTCCATAAGAAATATCTCCCACAGGTCTTCTGGGGAGTGCTAGAAACTTTAGTCAGTAAGAGGAAGTAGGTCCTTGATGGGGGTAGGGGATTTCCTGGACCCTTCTTCTGGGTGTGCCCCGCTCTGCTTCCTGTTCACCATGAGACTCCATCCTACTATCATGATATTCTTCCTTGCCTCAGACCCAACGCAGTGGACTAGCCTACTTTTCTTCTGAGACCTCTGAGACCAAATTTCAAGCCAAAAATCAACCTTCCCCTCCTTGTAAATTGTTTCCCTTAGTATTTGTCACAGTGATGAATACCTTCCTTCTACTGATCTCTCTCTGGCTTTTTTTTCCAACTCCCTCTTCATTTCCATCTTTAGCCCAAATCTCAACACCATCTGAGTACCTTATGTCTTCTACATACTTGGCTCCAGTGGATCCAACCTTTATGTCCCCTACCCCCATGCTGTTTCTCAAATGTAACCTATGTGGTCACTATCCTTGTTCCCATGGCTGCTCGCTGTGTACAGAGCCTTATCATCCTTTGAGGTTCATGTGTGCTACAGTTTGGAGACCTCCCAGCTCCTCTGTATCATGCCATACAATAGGCCGATAGCCATCTTGCCTTTGTGCATTCTATTCGTCTGCATTTCAGCTGCATTTCTATCACCTCCCACAGATACATCCTGGACCAAGTGTTACCCATAAATATTAAGTAATGCTTAAAGGATACTCTCTCTTAGCATTCCAAATTTTCCACATTCAATGATGCCAGGTTATTGGCTCTTTGTTCACTTGTTCTCTCAACAAACAATAAAATAAAACTATTTAAGTTGTGTTGAAGGTAAAGTAAAAGGTAATGTGGGGCTATAATAAGAGATGCCTAAACCAGCAGGTGAAGTAGAGGCCAAAGAAATAGCCAATAGCAAGGTCCTTGATCCAGAAACATATAATTTGAAAGAAGATTAGTATGAGCAGGAAAAGAAACAAGAGATGATATGCAAGAAGATTGTGCTTGGAATAGGAAAGACTTTATCCTTACTTTATAAGATCCTCATTGGTGCTAAAGGAGTTACTACAGTCAGGTCTGACAATTCACTATGCTTCAATTGTATATGTTGCTTAAAATGAAGACGCAGTGAAGAAGCCCTTTCACCAGGACAAATGCAAGCCTGAGTTCCTGCCCAGTTCTCATCATCTTTCTATCACCTGATCAACATACCAACACTTTCTGTGTATTTATCAATACATTTATCTTAGTGAATTTGAGGCTTGTGGCACTCTAATGCATTCCTAAACACACCTCGCTCAAATGTTCACAGAGAAAGAGCATCTGTAAGGCTCATCGCAGCACTTCCTAAACTTAGAACCAGGAGACAGCACTTCAGCGTTCTACTTGGGCCACTTTAAACTGTGAAACCATAAGAGGGAACAGTACCCACATACAAAAATGTGGCACAAGTAAATCAGAAGGAAAATAGTACGAAGGTTGAGAGGAGGCAGTAGACAGCTTATGTGAGCTCAACTAAGAACAGCCACGTCAGCAAGACCACATTCTCGGTCATTCTATGTGTAATGTCCCCAAATGACCACACCAGTGCTGTGGGTATTGATTTGGGGGTTACAATTCAACCCTAGCAAGTAGGTGAATTTACAAGAACTGAATCCATAGGTCATGAGGATATTGACTAGACATGGAAAGCATGTATTAGGAAAACGCCTGTATGCTTGACATTTTTACCACGGCCTTCATTATGCTACATTATTAAATGTCCTGAGGGGATTAGACACTTATGAAATGTTGAGTCCAGGGAGTGATAGGGATTCAGATTTGTGATCTGGAAAGATCTCAGGACTTTTGTGTGGTCAGTGTTTTGGAAGGATACATTTGTAGTGGGAAGATGTACAGCAATCCAGCTAAGAAAGCAATGATGGCGTCCTCACCTAGGACAATGGGAGTGTGTATGGAAAGCAAGGATGGGTTGAGGGAAGACAGTAGAGGAGGTAACATTACTACCAAATAGCCTTTTGTTCCAAATAACCCCCTGGAAGGCACTGTGGAAATAAGCGAGCACTGACCTTCACCAAGAAGATCTTTCTAATCATCCCAAATTAATAAGCAAGCTACTTGCCTATATAGCACATTACCTGATGTATTTAATCTAGTACTTTTAACTCTGTATTTGGTCATCTTTTTTCACAAAAGCTTTCTCTTTCTGGACTCTAAACCCTGCTTTGAGCCCTAGAACCAAATTCAGTACTTGGCCCATAATAGGAGCTAAGGAAATACATATTGCATGAGTGGTTCGTGAGTCCTTTAACAAATACAAGAGATCTTTTACCCCTTTGTCACCTGGAAATTAGCAGAACATCTTGCCTCCAGCAGGTGCTCGGGATGTTTAAGGTCTCTAAACCAGGCACCATCTTTTCAATGCAAGAACCATTTTGACTATACTTAGAAACTTTGGGGTTCAATTCTGTATGGTAGGGCCATGTTACAAGTACAAGTTCCCAGTCCTTTCTGCTTTTGTTTATTTTTCAGCTACAATCTCAGGCTTTTGCCTGAAGTGGGCCTCTGACAGTGACCTCCTACCTCTACCTCCCCTGTATCTAGATAATAGACATGAGCCACTACTCCTAGCCTGTTTTTATGAGATAGAGTGGCAATAATTTTTGTCCTGAGTAGAGGGGGCTTGGACCTGAATCCTCCTCTCTCTACCTCTTGACTATCTGGGATTTCAGGCATGAACCCCACATTCAGCATCTCTTCTTCTTCTTCTTGGCCACCAATTCTGTCATATTAGTATAGTACCCTTATGATCTTGTTTAGCCTTAATTACATCCTAAGAGCCTTATCCACAAATGCAGATGTATGGGGTTAGGGCTTCAACATGTGACTTTTAAGGGACACCTAGCCATCACTGTAGGATTCTAGAACCAGCAATGATGACCTTGCTTTGTAACCTAAACCAAAGTCAGGCAAATTAGCCTTACAAACAGTGCCCTACCCTGGGCACCCTTGGCATATCACACACACACACACACACACACACACACACACACACACACACACACACACACACACACACACACACACACACACACACACACACACACACACACGTCTCCAGCTGTGACCTGCTGTGACCTGCCTTCAATGAGCTATGCAGCAAGTTCTTTCAGACCATGCTGTCATGATGGTGGTGATCATGACAGAAGGTCCACTGAGTCCCATATGAAAGACACAGAAGCGAAAGGGGGAAAAATCATTCAATTTAAAACTTTAAACTCATCTGCTCGGGTAAACTATGTTGGTATTCCCTGAGAATTTTCCAGAGTACACATATCCATAACAGGTTCAAGGAGTCATGCCCCCACTTCAACTACGGCTCGTCTGCTTGGTGTGGAACGTGGTGTGAATGGCATGGTCTGTTGGCTGTTCCATGGACAGGATTCTACCCAAGTACCAGGATTTAGGGGAAAACATGTAATGCCATATCCTTGATGAGAATCTGATTGTATGTGAAATTGTGCATGATTATTGAGCCCTCCCCTCTCCCTTCCCCCTCCCCTCAGTCTCCCTCTCCCTCTCCTCCCCCCTCCCTCTTATTCTCTCAGTGTGGTCTTAGCCACTTTCTCCACTTTGAAATTTTCTCAACCTGAGTACCTGGGCCTTTGTGTCTATGGGTTTCTTGTCTCTGGATGCTACCAAACTCTGATGGGAAGTATTGGAAAAAAAATTAGGTGCTGCTAGTATGAAGTATGTAGTTAAGCCTTTGATGGCTGCACTGGTATTGAACTTGTGCAAGCTTCTTCCTTGTCATTATTCCCTAAATAATACAATATTACAAAATATTCATATTGTCTTAGGCATTATAAGTAACCCACATATTATTTCAATTAGATGCAAGTTTCTCCCTATACCAAAAACAAAACATAAAGGAAAGTATATGTAAGGTATATAAAAGCTATGCTATTTTATATAAGGGACTTAGGGATTTTTGTATCTGTGGTTCACAAAGGTGCCAAGGGAAAACAATAGACCAATAGCGTGCAAGCTCTTGGAGATATCTAGATAATCAATCCCAAGAGTTTAGATATTTTTCGGAAGCTGTAAGTGGAACATTTCTGAGGCAGGCATGAGGGACATATTAAAAGTCATCTCCTGCCACCATACAGATGCTGGGGAAGGAGCTAGCACCTTACACATTTTTACAGATATAAAGAACATCTAAACGTATTCACTAGCCACCTCTCACACCCATTGATGACACTGTGGAAGATAGTGTACAGGTCCTTATGGCTTACACTTTCCCCAGTGGTAATTTCAGAGTGTCTACTAAAAAGGGGCATAGGAGCTCACAAGGAAATCAAGGAGTCTTTTCCTGAAATGACATTCCATGGAAAACAGACCGACCTGAGTTGGGAAAGGGATCTTAGTGCCATTGATTAAGGAGCTAAGTCCAACCACGCTTGATGCCCCCACGTTGACCTCCCCTGAGTGTGATTTTCAGCAAGTGCAGCACATATATGTTACATGACACCAGTTTTTGCAGAATCCAAGGGCACTACTGCTCCTAAGCCAGGCCACTTTGGGCCAGAATGTTATCTGTATTAGGCAAAGTCCTGCAGGGAACAGGAACCCCTCCTTCCAAACGGAGGAAACTGTATATGGGTCATTTGGTTATGCCAATATTGGAAGAGCTGAGAAAACAAATGAGGTGATAAGGCAACACAGATTGTTCGGGGAGAGATGTTCCCACCTGCCCTGGTTTGAAGGTTTGTCTCCTCTCAAACTCATGCCACACTTTAATCTCTGGTATAACAGTGCTGGGGAGGTATGGCCAGTTGTGAGGGGGTCATGTGGTCATCACAGAGGTGGGTCCCTGGTAAAAGAAGATGCTCTAGCCCCTCCCATATCTCTCACTAGCTTTCACTCAAACATACACACTCACCTCATGGTCCCTACTTTCTCTCCAATACATGTACCATGTAGTAGTTTCTGCTCTGTCATGATATAACAAGATGGACTTCAGCAGATTTAGTGAGCCACTACTGGGTACTGGATGGAAGTAGCTAGCAGATGCTCTGCTGTCTTTATAGAAGAAATTAGAAATGGCCAGCCCCAAATCAGAGACAGTGTTTCATGTATAAGTCAAAAGATGATCTCTAGCCAAGAGCCTGTGACTCATGCTTGTAAGTCTAAGTACTAAGAAGGCTGAGATCTGAGGTTCATGGTTCAAAGCCAGACCAGGCAGAAAAATCTACAAGACTCTATCTCCAATTAATCAATAAAATTCCAGACGAGGTATAGCTCAAGTAGTACAGTGATAGCCATGACTGAAAATGCCCTATGAGAGCTTGAGGCCCTGAGTGCAAGGCTAAGCACCACCACCACCACCCTCCCCCCCACACACACACACATACACACATATGCACTCTGCAGTCTATTTCCTTGATAGGACCATTTACTGTCAGATGGTGGTAGCATGGCCACTAGGACTTAAAGGTGACACTAACTGTTTGGGATACTTACCTTAACTTCCCCACAAGGCAAAGCACCTACCATAGATTATAATAACCACTATATAATCATTTGGGTAAATGCCCAAAAATGGGATTGCTGGGTCATAGGGGAGCTCTAGGTGGAGTCCTTGAGGAACCTCCATGCTACTTTCCAAAGTGGTTGAACAAGTTTACACTCCCACCAACAATGAAGTAAGGTTCCCTTCTGTCCACATCCCCTCCAGCATCTGTTGTTATTAGAGTTCTTGATTCTAGCCATTCTAACTGGGGTGAGGTGGTATCTCAATGTTGTTTTGATTTGCATTTCTTTTATGGCTAGAGAAGTTGAGCATTTCTTCATGTGTCTATTGGCCATTCTTCTTTCCTCTTCAGAGAAGTTTCACTTTAAGTCTTTAGCCCACTTATTTATCAGACAGTTGTTTCTTTGAAGATTTGTTGTTGGGGATTTAATTTTTTGAGTTCCAGGTATATTTTAGATATGAGACCCTTGTCTATTGTATGGCTAGTGAAGATCTTCTCCCAATCCGTGGGCTTGCTATTGATCTTGCTAGCTATGCAGAAGAGACCACACTAAAGCTACCAGCACATACATTTATTGCAGCATTATTTACCATAGCTAAGATATGGAACCAAAGCAGATGCCCCTAAGTAGATGAATGGATCAAGAAAATGTGGTATATATACACAATGGGATTCTATGCCTCCATCAGAAAGAATGACATTGCCCCATTTGTTAGGAAATGGAAAGACTTGGAAAACATTATATTAAGTGAAGTAAGCCAGGCCCAAAGAAACATAGGTCCCATGGTTTCACTTATTTGTAATAAGTAGTGTATATGTGAGTCAAGCAGAAAATGTCAGATAAGTCGATGTTAGGGAAATGAACCCCAAGATAAGTATTCAATTGTTTTTTTTCTTTCATGCAATTGTTTCTAACGTATTTATAAGATGATTTCTTTGTTGCTTTGTATGTCCCTCCCCCAGGGTATAACCCCTGCTTTCACTGTATTTGATGTTGATATAATTTGTGGAGGGGAAGGGAAAACAATCATTTAAATAGGGATACAGGTAGACCCATTGCAACAATGATATGTACAAGTCGTTATGTCAAAAAACGAGCTTTAAAACTTTGATGGGGGGAGAGGATCCGAGTGGGGGAGTGGGGGGTATGGGAAGGGATGGGAAGGGAAACAAAGGAGGAGGCAACTGCTTGATAAGAAATGTACTCATTATCTCGCCCATGTAATTGTAACCCTTCTGTATGGCATTTTCACAAAAGAGAGAGAGAGAAAGAGAGAGAGAGAGAGAGAGAGAGAGAGAGAGAGAGAGAGAGAGAGAGAGAGAGAGAGAGAGAGAGAGAGAAATAACCACTATATACTCCCATCTGGTGATTGATACTTGAAACTACACTGTAAAAATTAGTGGTCACCTAAATGAAGAGAAAAAAGTTTCTTTTTGCAAAAACTACTGGGCACAAGATGCTTTTTATGGTGTAATCCAGTACACTCAGAAAAACATACAGGAAGTATTCATAATTAAGACAATAACCACAGCATTAATAGCAGCTACATTTTCCCACTGTCTAACTTTTGTAGCATTGGGCAACTTATATAACCTATCCATTTCCATGTGCTTAGCTTTCGTACATGCACTATTCCTCACTTTGAGGAGTTGTTGTAAAGTTGAAGTGAATTAAGACAGAAAGTCCCAATAAGAGCACTCTGCTGTGTAAACTCACCTGTTAACTACAGTATTTATTAGTAATTCCTGGCAGTGCCAGGCACAAGAGTAAAATGCTTTCCATACTGTCATCTCATTGAATTTTCATCATACGTCTCATGAGCAGAATGGTTATCATTTCCACTTTGCAGACCAGACTACTGAAGCTCAGAGGCAAAGAGAATTGCTTACAAGTTACAGGGAGTATAACTGTAATTGTAACCAACTCTCACTTCAGTCTGCGCTCTTACCACTGTGATATATTGCCAGGTTGGTAGGGGTTGTCTTCCTAGAATATACATAAATCCCATCCTGCTCCATACCTTTTACCTGCCACTCAACACACACACGCACATACACACACACACACACACACACACACACACACACACACACACACACACACACACACACACACGCTCTCTCAAAGCATGCTCCCCAAAAATTACACCCATGAGTTTTCAAAACCTACACATTAAGGAGGGAATTCTTTTGTTAAGGAAATATACCAGGTAGTCTAGAGTGTGTGTGTGTGTGTGTTTGTGCTGGTCCAAAGCCTGAACTCAGGTCCTCAAGCTCTCGCTTAGATTTTCCGTCATGGCTAGCACTCTAGCACTTGAGCCATGCCTCCAAGCTGGCATATTGCTGGTTAAGTAGAGGGTCTTACAGATTTTCCTGCCAAGGCTGGTTTTTAACCAAGGTCTTCAGATCTCAGCCTCTTGCGTAACGAGGATGACAAGCATGAGCCATGGGTACTAGCTAGAGTTTATCTTTTCACTTATCTTATTCAGTTTGGTGGGCCAGCTCTAATTTCTTCTAAAAAGGAAGCAGAACACCTGCTAGCTATTTTTCATTCATTCTACTTGAATGGAGATCTCAGTACCCAGTCATGGCTCACTAAACATCTGTCTACTTTGCCTGCTGGTCAGATTCTAGGAAGTCCTAGATGATGTTCTCTAAATATCAGCAAGTCAGTTTTCTTTTTAAAAAACAAGGTGGATATTTAGGTGTTTCATTTTATTATAGCTCTCTTACAAATATCCCCTTCATCTTCCACACACTCAAAATCCTTCCCAATAGCTGCTTGAAGTAGAATGTCCTTGATGCGGCTGCATCCCAAGAGGAGCTCAGCTCTTTGTCCCTCTCAATTCATGTGCTTGACTAGGGGTAGACACTCTATTGGAATAATTTATGAAATCTGAGAGCCCAGAGTGATGTATACCCACCGTCTCCGGCAAAGGCAGGAGATTTGCAGTAGAAGTCAGCCAGGGTTATATAGAAAGGTTCCATGTCCCAAATAGCATCTGGTACCCATTCTCCTTCATTCCCACCTGTCACCAGTAGTCATTCCTGTAGTTGAATGCCAAGGATGAGCTAACACTGGCTGAGGAAGGCATCACTGTGAGGAGGGCGGCTGCAGAAGCACACTGAAGGAGTGGCTGTCTCCTGGGATGGATGGAGCAGCGGCCTGAGGACAGGCCCTTAGCTCTGATTTTCCCCGAGGGTTCTGATGCCTGTGGAAGTAGACAGTAGTCAGCAAAAGTTCTCATCTTACATGCCACGACACCTGCATGGAGTCAGAAAAGCGGTGAGCTCTCGATGCACCCTTTTCCCAGCCCTTCCTCCATAGCCTTCTTCAGGCAGAGCCTTGCTGCTGGTGGTTTCTTGCACCAAGCAGTGCCAAGTAGATTAAAAACTGGTCTTAGATTGTTAATAATTTTCTCCTTGACCTTTTTCTATTGCCATTATTTCAGATGGAAGGAGAAAGCTGCAAGAAAAACTCAAAGAATCCCCTATTTCCTCTACCCAGAAACTCAAGAATAAGTAGTTACTACAGTGTTCTACTAAACTCTCTTCTGAACACACACACACACACACACACACACACACACACACACACACACACATTTTTCCTAATCATGACCAAAATGGGAAAATAACATTGATTTAAGACAATCACCTGATCTGCTCACTTCCTTCACATCTTGATCAATTGTGCCAGTGGTGACCTTTTAACAAGAAAATGGGTCATGTAGAACACTGTGTTGTCATGGCTGCTTGGCCTCCTGTAATCTGGTCCCTCGATCTATCTGTATCATCCTGACATTACATTGTTTAAGGCATACAGACCACTTGCTTTGGGGAATGCCCTTCCTGTTGCAGTTCAGGACCTGTTCTCAGGCACGAGAATCCAGGAACGGTGATGCTGTGCACTCAGCACTTTGTATAGAACCCTCACGCCAGCCATTATGATGGTATTACCTTTGGAGACGTGGATTCTACTCACCAGGTTTTACCACCATAAGGACACTAATCTCACCTTCAACCTTATGGTGGGAAGAGGCTAAATATCCTATTGTCAACTTTACCCTCCCTGACCCCAAGTCTCAGCATCCACAATGATTCTTACTTGGGTCCATTCTTAGTACGAGGGTTGTCAGATGGCAGTTTTTCTAAAGGCCTCATTCCTTGTCATGTGCTGGCTGGCTTCCTCCTTGTACGTCAGAGCCTTCCCTTTCCCCTTCTGTGTAATTCATCTCATGGTGGACTTGTGAATCCTTGTTTTCTTCCGTGAGCCCCAATCCTTTATAGTAGTATTTATACTGGTTCTAGAGCTGGCCAGGAGGACCTTTACACGCTGGCCACTGTCCTTTTACCCCTGTCCCTGTATTCTGCAAGGCAACTACAATTCAAAGGCAACTCTTTCCGGGTGGGTTGAGCCTTTCACTCTGGTACTGGATGTCCTGATGAATAATCAAGTTTCTCTACGTGGATAGAAAATGCCTCACTCTCCCTGATTTTTCCTCCCTCCCTTAATTCCTCCCTTGTGAAACAGGATTTTCCTTCAAGAAGACTTTACCAATAACTGCCATTCTCATGGTTATCTTCAAAGATGGGATTAAAACAGGACTCCAGGAGCCTGCTGCCAGCGCCCACAGTGGGTGGACACAGCCACCATTATGCTGTTTGTTTTTCCCCTGTGTAAACCACGAGAAGGTTACTAAAGGGTTTGTCCTTTGCTTCCCGGTTGCTTTTTTACACACCAAAGAGAAAGCTGAAGTTGATTCTGCTCTAGCAATCAAGGTCACCCAGGAAGAAAGCAGCCAGACCACTCTTTTGTGACTCAACCTTGCTTCCAAAGATACTGCTATTTTCTCATTTCCATGTAGCTTGCCGGGACCTGTCGTTTTCCTTTTTAAGTCTTGGAAAAAGAGAACCCCTTGCTAAATCAAGGTTTGGATGGGACGGGGTGTCAGGTGCAAAAGGAAATGGGTCCAGTTTTAAGCTAACACATCATATAGGGAAGGAAACTTGTAGTTGGGGTGTGCGGGTGCCCCACCCCGCTCCTCAGCCAGGCACACGGCGGTGGCCCTTACAGCCAGTGGAGAGAAGGAATGTCACTAGGAAGAAAAACAGGGAGTGGTGGGCACAACCTGGAACAAGGAAGAGGCTGTCCCCACCAAGCTCCAAGCTCCAGCAAGAGAGCAAAGCATGACGCTCAGGTATGGGACCAGGTCTGCAGCATATTACTGTAGTACCCCAAGACAGTGGGGGGGGAACCAACCTGGAAATTCAACCCTATATGAGGAAATGCCGTGAAGACGGCCTGTAAAGACAAGGCAAGGGGGCCCAGGGCCCAACTGGTTCACCTGTGGGAAGCTGGGCGCAAGTGTTGCAAGCTGTCAAAGTGTTGTGCATAGTATCGCTCCAGATAGTCTTCCCCCTCTCTCTCCCTCCTATCTTCCCTTCCACTCTCCTTCCTTCTCTTCCTCTACTTCCTGTTCTCTCCCTCTTTTCCTCCTTCCCTGTCTCTCCCTTCTCCTATCTTCCCTCCTTCCCTCTCTCCCTCTTTTCCTTCCTTCTCTCCTTCCTCTCTTTCTTATTCTCTCCCTCTTTTCCTCTTTCCCTCCTCTCTCCCTTCCTCCTTCCCTCCTTTTTTCATTCCCTCCTTCCCTTCCTCCCTCTCTCTCTCTGGTTTTCATTCCCCACATACAGCTCTTAAGCTCTCTGTCATACAGCTGACATGGAATTTTTCAGTTAAGTCACATTTTACAATTGCTTCAGTTTCATGATTACAACCAGTCTTTTTTACTCAAACACTTTTAAGCCATGGTTTTGCCTTTCCTTTGACTTTTTCTTTGCCACCTACCCTCTTGACTGATTGTTTTCTTTTGAAACCAAAAGCCAAGACAAGCAAAGTCACTGCAGGCAAGAAATGGGCAGGATTCCAGAGCTGGCCCTGGGGTGGGAGAGGGGGAGGTGCTGGGAGAGAGGAAGAAGGGCTCATGGTACCTTTTAATCTCTCCCATTTATTCACCTATCTGTAAGTTGCTAGCAGAAAATGGGGCCATAATTGGGAAGCTTAAGCAGGAGTAAAACCTTCAGCTTTGGAAAGGAGATCATGTAATGAGAATGCTCTGATAAAGTAAAAGATCACACATGCATCTCACTACCTAAACCCCCAATGATTTCTATGTGGGGAACTGTCATTGCACTTAAAGTTTATGTCCTTTGATTGGTGTCACCCTTGACAGAAATACACCATGTAGCCTTATTAACAGCACCACAAATTATTTTTTTGCTATGTCAGGTTAGGTGATACAGTGGTCCATGCGTATTCCCCCCAACACCACCAGAGGGTGAGGATATTATTATACCTGTTGACAGACAAAGTAGCAGAAACACAAAGTCAACCAATGAAGTGGTGGCAGAGCTGGCCTCAGACCCAGGGTTTTTGAACCCCAGAAGGACCTCCTCTAACCTACTGGGTGACATGGTCATCACAAACTTAGCAAGTATTGTTAGACCACAGACCCACAAAAAGCCCTATCCTATTCTGAGGGAGAGGGGCTGAAGTGCTTAGAAAATCTATCCATTCCACAAATGTGTATTACCTATTTTATGGGTGCCAGGCACTGCCCTTGGTCCTGAGGAATGAGACTGAAAGGCCCTCCGTTCATAGTGCCCACTTCAGAGTAGAAAAGATAGACCAAGAGAAATTGATGACAAAATGAGCAGTCATAGCATGTGCTAGGAAACAAACTGAAGGACAGTTGAGAGAGGGTGATAAGATTTGGGTAGCCCAAAGGACTCTTCAACTCTCAAGATGAGTGTGACAGGGATTTGGTGCTCATGAATTAAATGATGTATATCCTTTACTGTGAGGGGCTGAAAATGACTATGAACTTGAAGGTATGATGCAGCAGATGCTTAGTCTCTTACAGTTCTAGACTAGCCGGAGGTGAATTGGTGCCAGTGGGGTAAAAATAACGTCCTCGGAGACCCGTTCCTTCACAGATCCCCCAGAGTTGAATCCAATCCTTGTTCTATGGCTTGTGACTATCTTACCATCTCTGGCTTTGTGATTGTGGTGCCTCCCCTCTTCTGTCTGGGACCAAAATTCCCTCTCCTTTTACTCATAAGCATGTATATAATTGTACTTAGGATCCACACACACACACACAATCTAGACTCATCTCCCCATCTCTGACTTCTCAGCTTGACCACATCTACCAAGGTTTTTCCTTTCTTTTTTAAGTTTTTTTGGCCATTTAACAAAACAATCACAGATTCCAGGAATTAGGATAAGATACCTTTTAGAGACTGCTGCAGTTGGGTGTTAGTGAATTCTATTGTTTAGTGTAGTAAATCTAGTAACATATTGTTATACAGGAATTCAATTTCAGGAAACAGAAGCCACATTTTGAGAAGTTGAATTGGGAGTCTTTATTAGGAAGCCAGCAACTGCAGATAGACTCTTGTTTCAAAGAAATGCAGCCCAGAATATGCTAATACAAAGCTTTTAAAGACTACAGTCACATTTGGGGTAGAGACCCAAGCCCAACAGAAGCAAACCATACAGGGGAATAATTAAGAGTGAGTATTCTCTGTAGCAGAGCTTTCCTGGGGTAAAACAGCATAACACCTGCAATTCAAAGAATGGCCTAGCTTACCTCTAGGCTTTTTGGACCTGGATGAAAAACCCCCATCTCCCAGCAAGGCACCAGGGTGGCTGTAAGGACAAGACATTGTTACTTAGACTCAGTATCCTTATTTCAATATAACCAACTATATTTCTTCAGCACTATAGTAGCCAGAAGCTGGTGGCTCATGCCTGTAACTCTAACTATTCAGGAGGCTGAGATCTAAGGATCAAGGTTCAAATCCAACTAAGGAAGGAAAATCCATGAGGCTCTTATCTTCAGTTAACCACCAGAAAGCCAGAAATAGAACTGTGACTCTAGTGGTAGACAGCCAACACTGAGCTAAAAAGCTAAATGTGAGTGCCCAGACCCTGCGTTCAAGCCCCAGTACACACAAATGGCAGAAGTCATTGTCCCAGTGGGTAACGTATTATGAAGTAACATCCTGGGAAAGAATAAAGGGAGGAACAGTGAATCCTCTCTCTTGCTAGTATGTGTGTTAATAGAGACAACGGGACTTACGTATTGATTTGCACATGGATATTAGAAATTGAGAATGACTTAGGAATGCTTGTTCATTAATTTTGGGAACTGTCTCAGCAAGTCAAAGTGACTCATTTTTACATGAAGAGAAGGAAGTGATTGAGAAATTCATCCTGGAAAATGGGCAGGGGACAGTACAAGGGTGGGAAGTGAGATCACTGGGGGACGATGTCTTTGGCCTGGTAGGGAATGGAGTTCATGAATTAGCAATAGAACAGGCCAGTGGTGAGAAAGAAGAAGCACATTAATGTAGGTAGTCCAGCAAAGCTTATGCTAATCTCATCAACAGGTCAAAACACCACCAAGGATATAAATTATGGGGCTCATAGGCCAGCCATTTTTTAATCCTTGCTGTCTGTGTGAGTCAGCTTTCTGTTACTGTGACAAAATACCTGACCTAAGCCACAGAGAAGGAAAGGAGGTTTATTCTGGCTCATAGATTGAAAAGTACGTGGCTATGGTCATGTGGCCCTGTTGCTTTAGGCCTCTGGTGGCATAGTACAGATGGCAGAGCATGTGGCAGAGGGGATCTGTTTACCTCCTTGCAGCTGGGAAGTGAGACAAGAAGAGGAGGTCCTCTATCCTAATATCCCTTTTAAGGGCATGCCCCAGCAACCTAACTTCCTCTCACTAAGCCCCACCTCCTACAGGCCCCGTCTCCCAGGAGTGCCATGGGCTGATGATAAGCCTTCAACACATGGACCTTTGGTACATCCAAGATCCAAACTATTTTAGAATCACAATACTTGGAGACAAACTGCCTAGCAAGAATCCTCTCAGATTTTCTTACCTCCTGCTCCTGAGCACTGGGCTGAGTCTGGTAAAGTGCCTGGTTCTCTGTTAAAGAATAAAATTGGGCAGGGGAGTCACAGATCCTTTCTCTCTCTCCATTCTTCTGTAAAATGGGATGAGTTTACTCCAATAGAGACAGATATTAATAATGATTGAGAACTCCGAACCACTGATCTTAGAGATTTGAGGTTGCTGTGGGTGGTGTCACTTCTGACCCTCTGTTACTCTTTGGCCAAAATGTGCAACTCTTCCTTATAAGTATCCAGGAAGATTTGATGTCAGTATAACATGTGGAGGAGATGGGGACAAACAAGTCGTTTAAGGATTCAGGTGGACCTGTTGCAACAATGAGAAGTACAAAATGTCATGTCAAAACCAGCTTTACAATGTCGGTGTGGGGGGGGAGGGGGGTATAATTGGGTGGGGGGAGGGGGGTAAAATTGGGTGGGGGAGGGGGGAGGCGGGGAAGGGAAGTGAAGGGTAAACAAAGGAGGAGGCTGCAATGCTTGGTAAGAAATGTATGCATTATCCTGCCCATGTAATTGTAGCCCCTCTGTACTGTATGTTCTCAAATAAAATAAAATACAATTAAAAAAAAAATAAGTATCCAGGAAGGAAAAAATGAGCCTGACTCCTACTAATGTATCACTCATGATATTCTCTCCTTCTCACACCTTCTTTTCCAGATGGTGACAAGAAATCATCCAGATGGGGTGCAGGTGCTGTAAAATGATACAAAGGTAAATGAAAAAGATTTCATCAGCATAGGATGTGTGGTCATCATGAAGTCATTTTTTTTTTGCCAGTCTTGGGCTTGAACTCAGGGCCTGGTCACTGCCCCTAAGCTTCTTTGCTCAAGGCTAGCACTTTACCACTTGAGCCATAGCACCACTTCCGGCCTTCTGTGTATGTGGTACTGAGGAATCAAACCCAGGGCTTCATGCATGGTACACAAGCACTCGACCACTAAGCCACATTCCCAGCCCTCATGAAGTCATTTTTAAAGACCATACACATAATAGCAGGTCCAAAATAAAAATAAAATAAAGATCCTAATATTGCTCTGTTTTGATATCATTTGGAGAATATGTAGCCAATATTTTTTATTTGTTTTTGTTTTGTTGGTCATGAGGCTTGAAATCAAGGCCTGGATGCTGTCACTGAGCTTTTTTGCTGCAGAATAGCATTCTACCACTTTGAGCCACAATGCCACTTCTGGGTTTCTGGTGGTAATCTGGAGATAAGAGTCTCACGGACTTTACTGCCCAGGCTTGCTTCAAACCAAGATCCTGAAATCTCAGATTCCTGAGTAGCTATGATTACAGGCATGAGCCACTGGTGCCCAGTTTTTGTTTTTTGTTTTGTTTTAGTTTGGTTTTGGTTTTGGTTTCTTTGCTCAGTGTACAAAGCTTGTTGGAAACACCATTGTTCTCTAAGGCTGAATTTGGTGCAGGTAAAATTTACATTTCTCCAGGAAGGGTCAAAGCAAAGAAAAGCTTGGATTTCACAGGGTGCCTTAAACAGCCCTATTGAAAATAAGCCCAGAGTTTATGTGTGCTTTTAATTTTCTCCATATTACATTTCATAAAAAATAGAATCACATGAATCATACGGGAAACAAATTGTGACATTTTCCTTCTTCATCCTCTTTTAACCAGCTTCCTGAAATTATTTTCTTCAATTGCAAACACACAAGAACAACCAAGTTTTGCTCTATGAGAATCATGTGATAATTGGCTTATTTATTTACTTACTTACTTGTTTACTTTATTTATTTATTTATTTAGTCGGTCATGGGGCCTGACTCTGAGCCTGGGCACTGTCCCTCAGCTCTTCAGCTCAAGGCTAGTGCTCTACCACTTGAGCCACAGCGCTACTTCTGGCTTTTTTCTGCTTATGTGGTGCTGAGGAATCGAACCCAGGGCCTCATTCATGCTAGTCAAGCACTCTACCACTGAGCCACCTTCCCAGCCTCGATAGTTGGCTTTATTAAAAACTTTTTTGGTTCCAACCACAGACAGCCTTCCATATCTGTAAGGTATTCATTTCTGGAGTCAACCAACCACAATTCAAAAATATTCAAAGCCAGATGCTGGTGGCTCATTCCTGTTATCCTAGCTACTTAGTTCATCTTTTCCCACTCTTCTCATCCCCAGCTATCTCTTTGATCCAGTCCAAGTGCCCTCCCCTGGCTATGTCAATGAAGTAAGCGGCTGCAAGTTGGAAGAAGACGACACTGTGAAGTTGAAAGGCAACCTAAGCAGTGAGGTCCTGGTGCACAAAAATGCCCTTCCTGATAGGGGTTTGGGAAGGACCGAGAGCAGAGGTAGGACAACTGGTCTACCTCACCAAGGACCACTTCCACAGGAGGAGACTGGAGGGGAACACTGTGTCACAATCAATGGCATCAGCCCCACTCTGCAATCCAGGAATCCAAAACCCCAGCAGGGGGACAGTGGCTCCTGGGCCAGCACTGCAGACAGCAGCCACCCGACCCAACCCTTCCTTGAAGGAGAGGACAGCAGGAAACAGGACTGTGTGCCACCTGCCTCAGAAGAGACCCAAGGCATCCAAAATGGAGAAAACAGAGTCACCTCAGAGGTAGAAAGTAGTGCCTTGGACATACCAGATCATATTCTGCAGATACCAGCCCCAGATTACCCTCAGCTTTGGGATCCTGCTACAGATGATAGGGATCATGAAGAGAAGGACTATCTTTTCCAGAATGACCTGGAAGATAAGCCCCTGGGAGAAATTCACCCCAGGGCCGACGATCATGGTTTGAATCTGTCCTTCCCCAGGAAAAGGAGCTGGGACTCACTAAACAAGGCCATGACCACAGAAGTTCTGAATGTCTACTTCGAAGAGAATGATCCTCTTCATGCCATGCCTGGGGATGATTCCAGAATGAAAGAAGAGGGCTCTCACAGTGCAGAAGGAGACACGGACGTGGAGGTGGAATATGAGGACATGGCTGTGGCTGAAGCACTGGCAGCCTTAGAAGCTGCTACGGCAGGAGAAGATACAGATGAGGAAGACTAGCGGAGGGGACTGGGTGCAGGCTATAAGCTAGTGCCAGGCTGAGCAAGTGCAGGTGCACTGCCCTCTTGTAATGAGCAGGTGATCGTCCTGCTAGCGTGCCCAATGCCCCCTGGCCCGTTGTTTACATTGCATCTGTCCTGACTGTCAGTCCTGTGCCATGTTGCTTGCTAAAGATGCGGAGCATCACTCTGTGATGATGGGCAGTCACTCAGGACACTAGAATAAAACTTAGAGCGGACCACGGTACCTAGGTCTGTGGCAATTGCAGAATTTTAACAGCCTGCTTCCCAGCTCTCAATGGGATCCAGAATATTTGATCCAGATGTCCAGAAGGCTATTCTGCAATCCCAACATCTAATCCCAAAGCACATATCACAGAGCATTCTGTTTGACTGTAAAATTCTTCTGGTTGAGGTGTGTGTGTGTGTGTGTGTGTGTGTGTGTGTGTGTGTGTGTGTGTGTGTGCGCGCGCGCACGTGTGCATGCACGTGTGCATGCACGTGCGTGCACTCACACATGTATAAGTGTGCCAGTACTGGGGCTTGAACTCAGGGCATAGAGCTCTTGCTTAGATTTTTTTTCTGCTCAAGGCTGGCACTCTATCACTTGGACCATGCTTCCACTTCCGGCTTTTTGCTGGCTATTTGGAGCTAAGCATCTCACAAACTTTTCTCCCCTGGCTGGCTTCAAATCTGATCTTGGCCCCTAGGATTAAGCATGAGCCTCTAGCTCCTGGCTTGACTATAAAGTCTATACCTTGCTTTTGAGAGCCAAACTTTTTACCCTACCTAGAAAAAAAAAAAAGAACTATACCCTTTTTTAAAGTGCCTATTATGTCTCCCCGGCATGGCTTCATACTGTCAGGGACAATCACCCAGGGAACTAATAACTAACTACTTGTTGGACAGGGAGCCAAGCTCAGTGGCCTTCAGAGTGGAATGAGAAAGTGACCAGTAAACAAATGGTTAGTCATTAGCTGAGGTATGAAAACACCTTGACCTTAACTTTTTTACATTATTACTTTTTAATCTCCTTTGGGATTTGGGGAGGCTGGCCAAAAGTCATTGTTAAAAACTTCTCGTGTCATATTTTGGTCTTAAGTTCGTGAGTTTCGGGAACAGCAAAGCCATATATGGAGTGTTTTATGCCATTAAATGTCTGATTCTGATTAAAAGGAATAATACACTTGTCTTTCTGTTTTGACTAAGACGTGGATCCAAGGTCTCCAGACTGACCTTTGATGTTTCTTTCCATTTAAAGATCTAAATTTGCTCTCTAGACAGGAAAAAAACGAGTTTAGGAGCAGTGATCATACTTGGTCTACTAGTGTCACTCTCCCAGCCTACACTCAGCCCTTCCAGTCATGTCACTGCTTAGCATGTGATCACTTGGCCATATTTGGTGCAAGAGAGGCTAGAAAAGGTGGTCATGCTAGCTCTATAGTTGGCTTTCTCATATAAATTGGAGTTACTGAAGGGGGAAGAATCAACATGGAGTTTGAGGCTGTCAGGATCTGCCACACCCGATCCTCAAAACCCAAAAGCCTGGGATAGGCTGGTTTGCAAGAAGTCAGAACATGGTGTTCACACTGCAGATTACATAGAGAACTGGCTTCACCTTTCTCTGGTCCAAGGGAAGGAAGACCCACCACCCCAACTTCCCACGGTGTCTCCACATGAATAGATTCAGACAAGGAAAGGGCAAGGTGAGGTGTGCGTGCAAACACACCCTCTGTATCTACTCTACATCTCAGAACTGTGGCAGAGTCCCTGGATTCAACAACTCTCTCAAGTGGTAAAGGTTTTTGTTTGTTTGTTTTCCTGCTGTTATTAATTGGTTGGTTTGGGGGGGGAGGTTGTTTTGGTTTGGTTTTGCACATAACAGTTTCAAAAAGGTTCATGGGTAACTAAGAATTTCAAGCTGTTTTTAAAAGCAATTTTGACTGCTTCCCATATGGAGACCCCATTAACAGACATCAGAGGACAGGCAGAATGCAATGAAATTCCCATTTGGGCTTATCTTCCAAGCAGTCCAGCATACACAGCCGGCATCCTGCTGTGTGTAATGTTTTAGTGCTTGGTGCCACTTTAGCAGGAAGGTAATGTGAAGAGAGGGAAGCCCTGCACACAGTGTAGACAATGTGAAAATATTCATACACACCCACACACACACACACACACACACACACACACACACACACACACACACACACTGTGACAGGGGCCTCAACTGTGATTGGATGGCGCATCACCGTTCACCATCCTTTGCCATCTGCATGGCATGGGATTTACCAGGCTAAATCTTGATTTTGATTTAAGATTATTATATGTTACATGGAGGTTTCTTGAGCTAAGAACCTCACATTTCCTTTTTTACTACTGGAGGAAATTGAACTACCATTCAGATTGGAAATGAAATACTTTTTTCCTTCATTTCCAAGGCATATAATAATAGCAAATTGCTAGAATGGCAGACCAGATTCCCTAGCAAAATGAAGAGAATTTTAGGTTTCTTACATGGGGTGTGCATGCGTATACACACACACACACACACACACACACACACACACACACACACACACACACACACACACACACACACACACACACACACACACACGGTGGCCATACTCAGGAAGTGTAGGTCATTTTCATTGTCCCATTCTGCCTCTGTCTGCTCTCACCCAAGCAGGAAGTCCTAGGGAAAATGAATGAGACACCAAGTGCAGAAAGAAGAGCAAAGATCTCCTGACTTCTCTGGCTTGGCCTCTGAGCCAGGCCACCTGGCAGATAGAACACAGTCACTACAGCAGCCCAGAGCCCAGGACCCAGGACCTGGCCCCCAGCCTTGACCTTGAATTTCACTTCTCACCCAAAGGGCTCCTCTTTGCACAATGAGTCTTTATGAAAGCTCATAATGATGGGAAATGAGGAAATTCTTGTGCTGGGGCTTTGTGTTGCTTGTTGTATAGATTAAACACATTCATTTGTAGACTCTCTGTTATGAAGATGGGGACAAACTGGCATTTCTTTCTTATGTGAAATGCCTTCCCTGATCATTCATGGGAAAATAAGTTGCTCTTTTATTAAAGCACTAAGTATGCAAGTTTCTCCCATGATCACGTCACAGCAGATACAGCCAACTTGTGAAGCACGCTCTGCTGCCCCCTACAGGAGCCCCACCGCACTCAAGCCAGGGTGCTGAGGGCACATTAAAGTTTACCTCTTTGAACCAAGCATGGTGGCACATACTCGTAATTCCAGCAGTTGGAAGAAGAGGCAGAAGCATCACGAGTTCCAGGCCAACCTGGGGTACCTAGTGACATCTTTGTCTCAAAAAAAAAAATGCCCACCTTGGCAATAGAAATAATCCTATCCCAGATCCAAAAGAGACTCCACGACACCCAGTTAAAGGAACAAGGAACTTGATTACAGTCGCACGGGGTCTGCTTCCTACTACTGGGAAAGTAGGAGAATGGCCTTGAGCTCAGGGTAGGATGGGTTTTTAGAGGAGTGGTTCCATCGAGTTACATAGACGAGCCTCTGCAAGGCAGGTTTGGCACATTTTCATTGGTTATGGTTAAATGACCTTTAAATTTTGTTCTTTATGGTAAATATCACACTAATAATTTTCAATAAGCCCATAGTGGGACTACTCGGTGGTGGTCTTTAATTGGTGGGCTTAGGCCTTGCTACTGAGACAAGAAAGCAAGGTTACCAAAGCAAAACCTAGCAACACCGTAGCCTTGAGTCACAAGAGCATAGGCAAAACATAATCTGGACTTGGTCAGCATGACCAATACTATCAATGTTATTGACACTATTGATATTTGATTACAAAAAGTCTGTGGATTACAGAAGTCAAAATACAACATGGGGTGGGGGTGATCTATTTTACAGGAATGATTTTTATTCTAAGCTCCTAATATAGCAACTCAGTGCAGCTGGTGAGAAGCCTCAAGGTTGTCAGTAGCCCTCTGCAATGCTGCCAACTTGGTTAACTTGAGTGAGGGAGAGTTGTTCTTCTGCTTTTTAGCAAGGATGGAAAAGAGGCAAAGGCTGACTACTGGTCAGCCTTTATCTGGCGTTTTTCTTTTCCAAGAGGATTTGCCCTTTATCAATAATTCTGTTCTTCTTTCTGATTTCACAGTTTAGTTCTCATGGATATCCTTCTTTTCCAAGGGAAAGGGGGTTCAGGGGAGAGTGAATTTCCAACAGCAGGAGGGTCTGAGGCCAGACAATAGAAGGAACTTTCTGGCAGTGAATAGCAACTCAGATATTATAAAAGTAAATAAAATAAAACAAAATTTTAAAAATGTCCTTTACAGTTATTAGCAATTTAAGCAATTTAGTGTTTTAAGGGCTACTGTTAATTATGGGAATATATAATATATATATACATATATATATATATATATATATATATATATATATATGAAAGTTTCACAGGTTCCCACCCAGCATCTGGCCCGTGGGGCTCAGCTCTCTTTGATCTGGTGCAGCCCATAGCTCATGGCACCAGCACCTTGCTCTTCCACTCCTTTTTCAAGGCTATCATGGGCAAGGGTGTGCTGGTGGAGCTTAAGAATAACCTGAGCATCTGTGGAACCCTCCGTTCTGTGGATTCTATCTCAACATCAAACTGACGGACATCAGTGTCACAGGGCCTGAGAAATATCACCACAGTTTGTCAGGGGAGTACCGCTCCCTCCAGGCTCAGTGGCCCACTCTGTGCGGTTGCCAGCAGATGAAGTGGACACACGGTGGATACAGGATGCAGCCAGAAAGGAAGCCCTGCAGCACAAACAGCCTCCCGCTCCCCTTCCCCTCCCTTGTCCATGGGTGATCCTAAGTTCACGTCCCCGCAAGGAATCCTTTCTTCTATACATCAGATTTTTTTAGTAGTCATTTTGTTTAAGGGATTGGGTGGATGAGAGGAATAATTGTATAATAATTCAAGTAACTATGTCCCTACCCCATCGAGGAGGGATAGACTGGGGAACTACAAAGCCTTCCCAGTTCCCAGCACCTGACTTTTAGAAACCTCGTGTCTTTCTAGGGCAGCACATGGTTCATTTGGGGGAATGGAAGACATCTGTCCCGCATCAGAAATAAAAATTCATAAAGCAAAAGTTTAAAAATAAGTAAACCCACGTTTGTACTGAGAATACCCACATTCGTCATTAAACAATGCAGACTAACGACTATGGACATAGCACTTACCTCCTCTGAGAATCATATTCGTTATTATGAGTAATCTAGATATGAGTTAAAGCCCACAAGAGATTTGTGTGGGTTCTGTGCAAGAACTACGCTGATTTCTATCTGCTGACGAGGATTTGGGTAGCTGAGGGGTTTTTCAGGAATAATACAACCATCACATGATAAAAGGATGTAAAATCTGAAAGGTAAGGGAACTTTAGACAAAAGTGGGCGCGCTGGGAACAATTTGGCCATGCATAATGATGTTACATGTGTATTAAGTGAGGAATGCTATAAGGGTGTTTCTCCACTAGTTATAAAGAAGATTTTAATAAATAGACTAGAAAAGCTAGGCAAGGTGTGTGGGATCTCTGCAGTCATCTGCTGGCCATGGAACTTGAGTTTGTACATGGGTCACAGGACCAAAGTTCCTTAGGCTCCAAGGGTCTCATACGTTCACCCGTGAGCATCCAGTGTGATTTGATCACACAGCTATAAGGTCCTTGGACAACTTTTATGAGGGTGAACTCACCCTTCTAACATTTTTATTAGCATGTGTTAATGATACCACGTGAAGGATTTTATTGGTTATTTTCATACATGAACAGCCTCCTTTGATCAAATTTTGCCTCCTCCCATTAAACAATAAAATCTTGATTGCTACCAATGAAAGGTCTCTGAACCACTTCTAATAATATTAATTTCTAATCTGTGTAACTCCTATGCTACTTACATCATTAATTCTCATCTAAGGTCAAAATGTAATTGAGAGGCAAATTCACACTGTGTTTGAAATGAATATCTCATCAAAACTGACCTATTTCTTTTATCTTCCCTTGCTCCAGATACATTTTTATAAGATAAAATGCATTTTTAATGCAAACAGAAACTATAGGGAATTTGGCTGATGATTTGAAGAGTTGCCCTTGATTTTTTAATGTATTATGGCTTTTTGTGGGGCTTTTCTTTGATTTGACCAATGTTAATATATATTTACCCATAATAAGCAAACCAATACATACTGCAGTTTGGGTATAATGTTAGACTCCAAGAGCCTTTTTGTCTGTTATTTCTCAGCTAGATTAACTTGGCAACAAAAGTAGAGTTCTTTTCAACTCACTGAAATACTGAGCTTTTATCATAAGATAAAAATCAAACGCACCTATTACCTCATAGATTCAGTTCAATTCTATGCGAGAAGGAACCCTTTAACTCATATATTTCAGTCCATTCAACTGCAGGAAAAGAGCATCATCACCTTAAAGCAATTAAGGGGTGCCTTTTACCAGAAGACACCATCTTAGAAGGCAGAAACATCAAGAACAGATTCTCATGTGGCCAAACTACATCATTTCCTTCACTGAATCGGGTTAGAACCCCAGCTGCTCTGAGGCCAGTAGCCTGGTTGTTTGTAGCATTGGAGACAAGTGAATGAATGCCAACTGTCCCCAGGCCTGTGCATTACACATGCATGCTCACATGGAATTGTCAAGGCTCACATTATCCAAAGCCCACACTATCCACACTTCAGAGTTAGAGGATTGTGGCCCAGCGAGTTTAAGGTTACAGATGGACAAAAGGATCTGAGTGCCGAGTCTCTTGTCTTACGGACTCCTGGAAGCTATAATCATAAGCCAGTACCACATCCAGAGAAGGAATGGCGTCCTGAGGTAATGAAGAGGAGGGAGCTTTCCAGAGCTTTTCACAACAGAAACCAGCCATGGCGAAGGCTCCTGGCGACATCTAAGGCAGCTCTTGGAAGCCTCGGCTATTGGACGGAGTGTCAGGCTTGGCGACTCATGTGGCTCTGTAACTCTTCTGCATTCATCTTTCTGGTTGTCTTTTTGGTCACAAGTGACAGACACTCAAATGATGAAGGCTAAAGACCAATTTCCTTGAAACATTTATGAACCCCAGAAATGGGCTAGGAAAAATCGAACAATGGCAGTTTGGCCATGGGAGAGTGAGTTCTTAGATTTCTGCCTCTTTCCAAGTTGAATCATCCATCATCTGTTCCTCTCCCACGAGGCTGCTAAATTCTATGGTTCTTCTTAGTGCAAGAAACAACATGGCAAGAAGCAGTGTGCACTGGGATGTACACAGGCCACGTCCATCAGAGGTAGAAGGGCACATGTGCACAGACCCAACCCTGAGCATTATGGTCTCTCCTCACTCAAACGCATGCTAACAGTTTGATTTCCAGTGTAACTGTGTTGAGGAGTGGTAAGTACTTTGAGAACTAGGTTGTGGGGGTTCTGCCTACAAAACTGAGTTATTATCTTTTTTAAGGACCTTAGGTCTCTTACAATGGGATGAGGTTTCTCAGCGAGTTATTCCTTGTGAACTGCACTAGTCACCTCGAGAGAAGGTTGCCAGGTGCTGGTGGCTCACACCTGTAATCCTAGATTCTCAGAAGGCTAAGATCTGAAGATCGTGATTCAAAGCCAGCCAGGGAAGGAAAGTCCATGAGACTCTTATCTCCAATTATCCAGTAGAAAACTGGAAGTGGAGTTGTGTGGCTCAAGCAGTAGAGCACTAGCCTTGAGCAAAAGAAGCTCAGAGACAGTACTCAAGCCATAAGTACTAGCCCCAGGAAAGGAAGGAAGGAAGGAAGGAAAGAAGGAAGGAAGGAAGGAAGGAAGGAAGGAAGGAAGGAAGGAAGGAAGGAAGGAAGGAAGGAAGGAAGGAAGGAAGGAAGGAAGGAAGGAAGGAAAGGTCACCCCTGTTTTGCCTTTTCTATACATGCTTGGTGGCCGCTCACACTCTTGTCATATGATGCCATCCATGTTACAACAACATAAGGCCCTCACCTCTTGCCGCTGCCAAGAGTAGACTTTTCATCCCCTCAAAACCTTGGGCCAAACTAGCCCTCTCTTCCTTCAGCGTTAAGGCATCTTGTCAGAAAACCCAAAGGTACCAACAGTCACTTCCAACAGTGCCCTCTAGAGCAAATGTTGAGGCATGACAGGCTGTATGACAGCATGCCTAAGTCTCACTATCCCACATTGAGGCAGGTGGCTTTATAGAGGAAGACACTGGGACTCAGGAAGAGATGGTAATTTCCCCCAAACACAGCAGAGATGGGAAGAGCTAGCGTTCCAACTGAAGAGAAAAGGTCAGGCCACTTCCCTGAGACTAAACAGCTTCCAAGAGCCACACCTCTGCCATGGCAACATGGAGGGCATGGGCTTGTTCCCTCCTGGAACACAGACATTCCTACCAACATCCACAGTGACACCCACAGGGACACACGCTCAGTAAGAAACTGAAACTGAGGGGTGGGGAAGACAAAACGGCAAGATCCAAAAGTGGGTTAAATAAAGTCAAAATTGATCTCTTACTCTCACAAAATAGCTAATGGCATTCTCTCATTTTCAAATGTATGCTTTTATTATTCATTCCACACACACACACACACAAAGTCAAGAATGCTTTCAGCACACAGGGCCGGAAAGGTAACTAATAGCACCACCACTAAACAGCCATGCCATCCGCTCTGCAGTTCCCATACTTAGCCAGCAGAGGGAGATCGGGTACCAGCTGTGTGCAACAAAGGACTGGCAGGTCTGGACAGCTGTGGAATGCAAACCATGAACTCCCAGGGGGTACCGTTAGGTGCTAGTTCTCCAATGAGGGTCCTTTAGGGGAGATTATGAACTGAATGAACAGGCCTGCTGGAAAATGAAGGAGAGAATACAGGGCTGGAAAGGTGGGTGTGGTAAGAGTGCTTGCCTCACATGAATGAGGCCCTGGGTTCCATTCCTCAGCACCATATAAACAGAAAAAGGCGGAAGTGGCACTGTTACCTCAAATGGTAGAGCACTGGCCTTGAGCTGAAGAGCTGAGGGACAGCACCCAGGCCCACAGTTCAGTTCAAGCCCCAAGACAAGAAAGAAAAAAAAACTAACATGCCAGTAAAAAGGTGAAAAGGATGCAAGAATTGGTACTTCTGGTACAAAACAGTCACTTTGATCCCAGCCAGCGACTCAGCAATAAGCACTACTTCCAAGCACCCAACATTCTGCTGCCCTGTAGGATTGGGGGAAAGGTCCTACCTTTCACTGTCAGCATCCTAGAGAACAAGTGTGGCAAGCAAGACAGACTTGAGAGGGAAATGTGGGAGCACTCAAGACCAAGGATGCCCCCTCCCTCCCCCCCACCCCGAGGAAGATTCACCCAGAGCTGACTCCTCTGGACATCACTGAACCAGTCAGTCGTCCAAGCTGACACTACCAGGCTAGCACAGGGTCATCTTCTACCTTCCCAATTGCTCACTTCTGTCTGAAAAGCTGAGCAAAGGTGACCCCTAAATAGTAGCTCAGCACCACCCATTCTGCACTGGACTTTTACTAATGTGAATATCAAAAGGGCTGAGATTAAAACAACCAAAAAATGACTGCCACCACCAAGTCACAGAATTTGGAGAATTTCTAGCATCTTCCTTGTGCTGTGTATCTGTGTATCTTCTGGATCTTCAGGATTTTGTGAAGCAAAACTATGTCAGTGTTTCCACATCCTCTTCAGAAGTTACTTCTGAACATTTTATTACCAAAGGGAACCTGCGTGCATGCATACACACTAACACACCTGTAAATTCCAAGTCTGAACTCCATGAGACACCAAAAGAACAAAGCTTGCTTTTTTTTTTTTTTTTGCCAGAATGTTGGAATGCAGATCGTGACAAATGACCCTATCTTACAAATGAATCTCACAGCTAAGTGGAAGCAAGCGGATTACCAAAAGATCTGGACAAACAACTAGTTTTTAAATCTAATACTGAAAAGATGGGGAAAGAAACAGTACATACACACTGTCCTCAAGCTCATCACGTGTTTGTTACCAGTGAGCATCAAACTACTTTACATGTATGGTTGGGTTAAATAAATACTCAAAAATGTTGTAGAAACTAAGATCCGGGTTTCCTGACCATAGGAAGAAAAAATTAAAAAATAATAGTGCCCACCTGAGTTCTTATCATAGCAGTAACTGTAGGCAAGACCCTCCCGCCCCCCCTCAGGATGGCACAGTAGGTGGAAAAGCATCCCACAAGACTCCCAGGACCTGTGAACCATGAACATATTTAGTCTCTAAGATGAAGTCACAGTGGATTGCAGTGGATCCTAAACCCAGTGTCTGGTGGCCTTATAAGGACAAAAAAAGGGGACATACACACACACACACACACACACACACACACACACACACACACACACACACACACACACACACACACACACACACACACACACACGGAAGAGGGCCATGTAAACAGATCTTGAGATTCAGCTGCTTTAAACCATGAACAGCTAGCCACCACAGGAATTTAAGGAGCTGACTTGATCTTCAACTCTGGCCCTCTCCTCAACTGTCCAACAGTAAATGGCTGTCTCAGGCCACCCAGTCTTACATCATTAATTAAAGGAAGCCCAGGAAAGGAATACAGATGGTGACATTACTAGGTGGAAGTTCAAGCACAAGGCTAGTGGCCTCATTTTTAAGTCTTCCCTCAAAAATGTTTATTCATTACCAAGGCAAAAACAGCAACTTTACCAAGTAAACTTGGTGGACAGGGCACTGACCAGACAGAGGAACCAAATGTTGCGCAGTGTCACAAATCATCGCTGTGGCACACCACCCACAGAGTATCTTTTTTCTAATGCAAAACCTCCATGGAATCCTGAGAAAGAGGCAATAACCTGCAAGTCACAGAGCTTTCTACAAAATGAACCAAGAAAACCAGAAAGCATCAAGATCTGAAAAACAGTGTGACTCACCGGACACTATATTAAAATTGAACTATGCAACTTATGGGTGGGGATGGGAAGGAAAACTGGGAGAGAATAAGGGAAGGGGTGAAATTGTCCAAAAAGAAATGTACTCTTTACCTGACTCATTTAACTGTAACTGTTCCATACATCACCTTTATAACATCAATAAAATATAAACGTTTAAAACAATCTGAAAACACAGGTCACAGGAGAGTTAGGGAGATTCTGGAAAGAAAAAGAGGCGCTTGTGAAACTAATGAGCCTCGAATGTAATCTAATCAACTGCACCAGACCCATGTTAAATCCTTGGGTTTGATTGTTGTGGTAACGTGAAGTGTTCATGCAATAGAGAAATGAATTCAAGGAACACATGAATTTTACATTGTTTTATAGCTCATCTCAATATCTAAAGTTAATCTCAATGGAAAAATCCAGTGAATAATAGCCAAGTGATGACCTGACAAGTCAAGGTCTAAGAAATTAGGTCCTGTAAAAGCTCAGGCCAGGGTGCATGCCTGTAATCCTAGCTAGTCATGAGGCTGAGATCTGAGGAATGCACAGTTCGAAGCCAGTCCTGCCCAGCCAGGAAAAGCCACGAGACTCCTATCTCTAATTAACCACCTAAAAAAAGCCAGAAGTGGAACTGTGGCTCAAAGTGGGAGAGTGTTTGCCTTGAGCAAAAAAGCTCAATGACAATGCCTAGACCCCCATGAGGGGGTGTGGGGGAGTGCAAACTTGGTAAATTATACTACCACAGTTGAATTTTGAAGGTTCCAGGGACCAAACATTGGGTCATTCACAACACACTGTGTTCAACTTATTTTTTTTTATTTTTAACTCTGCTTTGGTAGTACAAAAGAAGCCAAAGTACAAACCAGACAAGTTAAAAATACATTTGACACTCAAAAAGGGGTGAAAAAGTTTTTCCTGTACGAATGTTTACACCAAGGTGGTAGCCAGTCCACTGATCACGCCAAGAAGCTATCCATCATTAGTGTTTTCATCCCGGATCCTCAGCCCTTCTCAGGGAGGAAAAGAAAAAGACAAGACCTGTAAACATCAGTTGCTTTGGGAACACTGAAGAATTCTCCTCAGCTAGTATAAACCAGTAAAAAGCTGATGTGTTGGAAATATTGAATAGCTTAACTTTTGGCAATATTTGGAAACTAGCCATATACAAACTGCTCAAGTAATAGAAAAATATTTAAAACGTACTCTTCATATAAATACAATTTTAAATATTTTTGAGTATTCTCTTGCCTGTTGTATTGCTGTTTTTTTTTTTTAAAAAGTGCTCTGACGAGTAAAATTTTTTAAAAAATTAAAGCTGAAGAATATCTTACAATTTATGCCTCACCATTTAGAGGGCTCATTTTTATATGTATATATGTTTTTTTAAGTAAAAGTATTGGCCTAGATCTCACATCTAGTATTTACACAGACTCTTAAAACTCCTATGATACTTTCAGGTCTACACTGAGATTTACATCCATACTGACTTCTACTCTGTAGCCACACATCTTGTTTACGAGTGGGCAGTAAGAATTCACATCAAATAAAAGCTATCATTCATTTAAAAGGTTAGAATTTTTTAGTGTGATGACAAAAACAGAACCAAGTAAGTATAATGACAGTAAATACTTTGGAGTCTATTTTTATGAAAGTCATTTTGGAAGTGCCAAATGGCAAACGTGCCTTTTCTCTTTGAGATAAAAGAGCACCCAAGGCATGGCACCAACACCTGGAAGGCAGGTCTTAGAGCATTCTCACAGCCCCACTCCCAGACTGACCTAAATACTATCTGCTCTTCTGTGTTCTTCCAGCTGGAGAGATGGAAAGTGGAAGGGGAGACATAGAAAGAGGAGGAGAGAGAGATACAGGTAGAGGGAGGAAAAGGAAGGAAGGAGGGAGGGAGGAAGGCAGGGAGGGAAGGAAGGGATAAGGGAAGAAGGAAATGAAAGGAAAGGAACGGAGAGGAACGGAGAGGAACGGAAAGGAAAGGAAAGGAAAGGAAAGGAGAGGAAAGGAAAGGAAAGGAGAGGAAAGGAGAGGAAAGGAGAGGAAAGGAGAGGAAAGGGGAGGAAAGGGGAGGAAAGGAAAGGAAAGGAAAGGAAAGGAAAGGAAAGGAAAGGAAAGGAAAGGAAAGGAAAGGAAAGGAAAGGAAAGGAAAGGAAGGAAGAAAAGAAGGGAGGAAGGGAGGGAGGGAAGGAAGCGACTGTCTCAACCTTAACAGAAAGAAGCCACCGAGTCTTTGAAATACTGAGCATGAGCCACAAGACGGAAGGCAGGATACACTGAGTTCTCTACCGGCTCATCTTGCTTCAGTGCATTGTTTTGGCCTCTGGTTGTCAAATGAGAATATTTTCTTTTTCCCTCTTAGTGACTTGAAACCATTTTTCTCTGTTTATTCATTGGACTAAATGAGTTGCTTAGCTTAAGTTACGAAAAACAGGAATTTCTCAATATATTGTAAGTGACTCAGAAACAGCATGGCCGCTGGAGTTAATTAAGCTGAAGTGTTGGTCTAGGAATCCAGTCAAGTGTCTGGTCCCATCTGATTCCAGGATCTCTTAGGAGATCATCTTCTCAGCACAAGACTAGAGGATCTCCAAGGGCCTTTTGCCATGGAAAGCTCATCTTTTGTAATAGCCAGGGTGTGTGTGTGTGTGTGTGTGTGTGTGTGTGTGTGTGTGTGTGTGTGTGTGTGTGTGTGTGTGTGTGTGTGTGTGTGTGTGTGTGTGTGTGTGTGTGTGTGTGTGTGTGTGTGTGTGTGTGTGTGTGTGTGTGTGTGTGTGTGTGTGTGTGTGTGTGTGTGTGTGTGTAACTCCTTTGTGCCTCCCCCTCCCCTCCCTGCCCCTCCTTTCCCCAGTGATCCTGGGGGAGCTGAGCGTGTATATGCTCCCCAGGAGCAGTGGCTAGCGTGAACAGTAAGATCACCAATGAGCTCTTTCCTTCCCTGGAATCTACTAATACATTTTCCATTAGACTTGTTAAACCAGAACTTGTTTCAAAGCAAACCAAATTCTGTATCCAGCAGTATAGCCAAAAAAAAAAAAAAAAAAAATTCCCTTTTAGGTTTTATCTGCATGCCTGCTGACTTCATAGAAACTGTATAAAATATATAAAAATATTCCCGAAGCAACTTCATATCTTTCAAGTTTTCCGTTTCTTTGAATTCTTCAAAGAAAGCCATATCTGCAAGAGAAAACAGAAAAGGGAAAGCTTTAACAAAAGGAAACATCGCATCACATACTGATGTGTCTGAATATTTAAACACATATAACCACGTTCCTTCTTCACTCATTCCGGCCCCAGCCCACCTCATCCCTCCCTCTCATTCATTTCTTCTAGAAACCAGCATAAGGAAATGTAAGTACCACAATTCCACAGGGACCTCATTATCAAAGCTTGAGAAAGCAATAGTTTGAGGAGATTGAAGGTATCTTCACATGCCTAAGGATGACAGACAGGCATTCTCCCTGAGATTCCTGTATCACTTCTTCAAAGAAAACTTGTTCTTTTAACTCCTCCCCATGTGCTGTCAGGCTGTGAAGTGTACAGTGAGCATCTTAAATAACCAGAACTTTGTATGAACCAGATAAAGGCATCCGGATCTGCCCAGTAATGCCACAAAGAATAGCCCTGGGTATCCACTGAGTTCCTAGAGCAGCTTGCCCGAGATAACACTGGAGAGTTAAGAACGCTTTGTGGTCTGGTTTTGTTTTGTTTTGCTGTTTGGTTTTATTTGGGGAGTTTGGTTGATTGGTTGGTTGGGTTTTTTCCCCCCTTTGGCAATGCTGGAGACGGAACCCAGGGCTTCACATAGATGAAGCAAGTTTTCTACTACTGAGCTTAAGACAAAACCCTTAGATTTTTGTTGGATCCTGAGTGTTCTCTATTGTAATTTTACCACTTTGCAGCAACTAGCCATTGTAATATCTGTATTTACAATGTACAAAAATCTCTATACTTGTGAAACAATTTTATACTTTCCAAAAGACTTCTTACAAGAATCTCATTTAATTAAAACTTTGTAGCCATCCTCTTTCCTGAAGGCTGGGACGACCAGAACAGACTCAAATTCCAGAGGTACATAAGATATAGTAGTGGCAGCTAGACAGACTTAGGAATAAAACCTCCCATCTGCCACACAAAACCAGACAAAGCCAGCTGGAGAAACATGGGACTGCCAAAAAGTTATAGAGATGTCTTAATTTAAGATGCCCTTACATTTAAATTTAAGGCATCTTAAGATATCTAAATGTCTTCATCTATGATAGCATATGATCCTGGGATAGCAGTTTAAGGTAAGTATTCCAATATCACCCATGTTGTCTTTCTTCTGTTACTAGTTACATTCATGAGTGACTTGCAGTAGTTATAGAGAGGAGAAATGAGACACAGGATTAAGGTTGGTTTTCTAAGCAAGATGAGTTGGGTACCATCATCTCCTTAGCTGAACTGGAACTAAAACAGTATCCCCTTAAATGGCACAAGTCAAGCTTTCAATTCTAATGAAAGAACTCATCACGCACAGTAATGCCACAACCCAGCAGGGCAGATTCATATTTATAGCCGGCCAAAGTCACATCAAGGAAGGTGGGCGGAGGCTACTTCCAGAAAGGACTCATACAGAACATTCCAGCACAGAAAGAGCTACAGGGGCCAGAGATGAAGAAATACAGAAATGGTCCTAAAAGAAAAAAGGGGGGGGGCAAAAAAATGTGAGAAATTTTTCAATAAAAATTTATCATCTAGAAAGAGAATGGATAATCCATTGTGTTTGTCTCCTCTTTATGAGATGTCAGAACTAGACTTTTGTATCCGGAAAATAACAAAGTCAAGGGCAAGGAATGGGAGCCCTGGAATACCATGTTCCATCACAAAATAGAACGTCCCATTCAGAAGGTTTTGCAATATACTTGACAGACCTTGGAGTGAGCATGCAAGACTATGGGCTGGAGCCAGAGGTCTGGATTCAAACCCAGACCCTATCTACTGTGGGTGGTTTCTTTATATAAAGTTTGATCCTACTGCTCCTAAAAGATCCGTAAATCCAAATAAGGATCTTCTGTCATATCTGAAATCTTGTTCATTTTTTGAAAATAAATGTCTTTTTCTTTTTTTTTGGTATGTTGTAGGGCTTGAACTCAGGGCCTGGACACTGCCCCTGAGGTTTTTCACGCAAGGCTGGTGCTCCAACACTTTGGGCCACAGAGCCCCTTCCAGTTTTCTGGTGGCTAACTGGAGATAAAGAGTCTCACGGACTTTCCTGCCCAGGCTGGCTTTTAACCTTGATCCTCAGCTCTCAGCCTCCTGAACAGCTAGGATTATAGGCACCAGCCACTGGCTGAAAATGTCTTTCTTGAAGGCTGGGGTGGGGAGGGGGAACCTGTAAACTGGGGCAGGGGGAAATAAAAACTATCAGAGCCTACCATTGCCCAACCCCACCTCCAAAGAGTTTTTAATTCAGAGAATGCACATGAAGTACAACCTCAGAGGGGCCCAAGAAACCTCCAGAGTCCCTGTCACCAAGCTTAAAGGAAAGTGGACAGAGATGGATGGGGGTCAGGAGAGTCAACTTCTCACTGGTGCAGATACTCAAGAGGAAAGAGAGTTCGAAAATCTTAGCAGTAGGAAGTGGCGCTGTAGTTCAAGTGGTAGAGCGCTCTCCTTGAGCTGAAGAGCTGAGGGACAGCGCCCAGGCCCAGAGTTCAAGCCCCACGACCGACAAAAAAAAAAAAAAAAAAGAAAAGAAAATCTTAGCAGTAGGCCAACTCAACCCCGCTCCCACTGTCCCCCTACCCCACAAATACCCAACTGTGAGTGGACCTTCCATAAAATGATGACATCAGGGGCTGGGAAGGTGGCTCAGTGGTAGAGCGCTTGCCTTGCATGCATGAAGCCCTGGGTTCGATTCCTCAGCACCACATAAGCAAAAAGAAAAAAGCCGGAAGTGGCACTGTGGCTCAAGTGGTAGAACGCTAGCCTTGAGCTGAAGAGCTGAGGGACAGCGCCCAGGCCTTGAGTTCAGGCCCCATGACTGGAACCAAAAAAAAAAAAAAAAAGATGACATCAGCCCAACTTCTCAGTCCCCGGATCTTTTTTTTTTTTTTTTTAATTTTAATTTTTTTGTGAACATACTGTACAGAGGGGTTACAATTACATGGGCAAGATAATGAGTACATTTCTTATCAAGCATTGCAGTCTCCTCCTTTGTTTACCCTTCACATCCCTTCCCAGCCCGCCACCGACCCCCCCCCCCCCCGCCGCACCAAAGTTGTAAAGTTCGTTTTCGACATGACAACTTGTACTTTTCATAGTTGCAACGGGTCCACCTGTATCCTTAAACAACTTGTTTTTCCCCATCTCCTCCACAAATTATACCAACATCAAATATAGTGAAGACAGGGGTTATACTGTGGGGGAGGGACATACAAAGCAACAAAGAAATAATCTTATAAATGAGTTAGAAACAAATGCATGAAAGAAAAAAAAACATTTAAATACATATCTAAGGGTTCATTTTCCTAACATCACATTATCTGACCTTTTCTGCTTGACTCATACATATACTAGATATTGCAAATAAGGGAAACCATGGGACCTATGTTTCTTTGGGCTTGGCTTACTTCAATTTAATATAATTTTTTCCAAGCCTTTCCATTTCCTAACAAATGGGGCAATGCCATTCTTTCTGATGGAGGCATAGAATTCCATTGTGTATATATACCACATTTTCTTGATCCATTCATCTACTGAGGGGCATCTGGGTTGGTTCCATATCTTAGCTGTGGTAAATAATGCTGCTATAAACATAGTTGTGCTGGTAGCTTTAGTGTGGTCTTGTTTGTAAACATTTGGGTAAATGCCCAAAAGTGGGATTGCTGGGTCATAGGGGAACTCTATGTGAAGTCTTTTCAGGAACCTCCATACTGCTTTCCAAAGTGGTTGAACAAGTTTACACTCCCACCAACAATGAAGTAAGGTTCCCTTCTGTCCACACCCCTCCAGCATGTGTTGTTATTAGAGTTCTTGATTATAGCCATTCTAACTGGGGTGAGGTGAATTTGATTCTACCTCTAGTAAGGAGCTAGTACTAAGGCTTCCTTAACGCATGCAAGAAAATGGCTCAAATTCCTAAGGGATAGTTCTTTTTTTTTCAAATAAGTTTTTTATTGTGACAATACTGTACAGAGGGATTACAATCACATGAGCAAGCATTGTTGCCTTCTCCTTTGTTTTTCCCCTACCATCCCTTCCCTCCCATCTCCACAACTACATTCCTCCCCTCCCCACCCCCTACCTCCCCACCCCCGGCCTAAATTGTAAAGTTCATTTTCAACATAGCGTCTTGTACATCTCATGGGTTAAACTGTATCCTAAGGGATATTTCTTTTTGTATTTTCTCCCAGCCCTGGGTCTTGAACTCAGGGCCTGGGCTCTCTCCCAAAACCTCTCTGTGCTTAAGGCCAGCACTCTACTACTTAAGCCATAGTGCTGCCCCTTCTGGCTTTTTCTAAGTAGTTTATTGGAGATTAAAAAAAAAAAAAAAAGTCTCAGATTTTCCTGCCTGGGCTGGCTTCAAACCGTGATGTTCAGATCTCAGCCTCCTGAGATTACAGGTGTGAGAAATGTATGCCTGGCCAAAATACTATTCTGAGATGTCCTGAGAATACAAAGCTGTTAGGGTCTTAAGACATTTTAAAAAAGAACGGGAGGTCCCAGATGATGCTTGGAAAATTTCCTCATAACTAAGACCACTCAAAATGGCATGAAAAAACTGATAGCAGCAAATATTCAGTACATAATTTATTCTGTGTCAAAGCTTGAACTTAAAAACTACAGGTATATCATGCCATTTAAGTCCAGCAACACCCCATTTTAAAGATGAGGAAACCAAGGATTAAGTTAAGAAACATTCCTAAAAACCATTGGTAGCTAAGTGACACAGTTAAAAATTAAAGCTACAGTCTTTAAAATCCAATTTTTATTCACCAAAATAATTTATAAAATAGTTTTAATGATAAAGTCACTTAAAATCAAATAACTTTTGATTTAAAAAGTAACTATAAAACATATAGAAGAGGGGCTGGGAAGGTGGCTCAGTGGTAGAGTGCTTGCCTTGCATACATGAGGCCCTGGGTTCATTCCTCAGCACTACATAAGCGGAAAAAGCCAGAAGTGGTGCTGTGGCTCAAGTGGTAGAGTGCTATCCTTGAGCTGAAGAGCTGAGAGACAGACAGCACCCAGGCCCAGAGTTCAGGCCCCACAACCAACAAAACAACAACAACAACAACAACAACAAAAAAAAAACTAGAAGAAAACAGAGGAAAATCTGCATGACCTTGATCTGGCAAGCATTTTTTAGGTTAGACCTCAAAAACACAAACAACAATATACATTGTTGTTTATATAAAAGTATAAGGCTTCTCATAACAAAGGAAATGACAGTATAGAGTTAGTGACTGCTCAGTGGAAGAGCATTTGTCTATCATATATGAGGCCATGGGTTCAATCCCAGCACTGTAAAAAAACAGAAAACTTACTTACAGAAGGGGAGAAAAGATTTACAAACTATATATCTGACAGAGGGGGTACTATCCAGAACTTTTAAAGAATTCAATCCATCAATAGTAAATAATAATCCTAAAACAACCTCCTCCCAATCTAAACAGACCTAGGGCAAAAAAGTTAAATGTTTAGCTAAAGATAAAGATGAGTGAAATATTGCTGTGTAAACTTACCAAATCAGTGTCTGCAAGAAGATATAATCATGAAATGGAAAAGGGAGCATAGAATCCAGAATGTTTACTACAGGATCATTTTTATAAAAAGGCAAAAGACCATTGACAATGAAGACAAGGCCGTGGCATCTGGAGACTGAGCGCAATTCGATTTATTTAACTTTGAAGAACAAAAGCTTATTCTTCTGAGAAAAAACCAAAACACATTTTCAGTGGAAAAAAAAAAAGAAGAAAGCATTTTTAGCTGCATTGCCAAAATAAATCAGGCAGAGTGTAAGTTAGAACTAGCTACAAAAAAGAACTCAGGCCAAAGAAGCAGGGGGAGCAGAACACGATGGGGGAGGGGACAGACAACTGATTTTGTTTAGAAAAGAGTTAAGGACAGAAGGACAGAGAAACCCCAGTGCAATACTGATAAAGTTCCATGGAGATACTGTCATAGTCTCCCTTGTATCCATGGAGATGGGTTCCATGATCCCAAAGGAAAACAGAATCTGTGGATGTTCAAGTCCCTTATATAAAATTGCACAGTATTTCCCTAGAACCTACATCCTCCTGTAAACTTGAAATCATCTCTAGATTGTTTGTAATGCCAAATGCAATGTAAATGCTATGTAAATATTGTTATGCTGCATCAGTCACAGAAGCAGAACTGTGGATGCAGGGAACTGACTATGTATATCTAAGTTTAGTTTTTATTTTAAAACACCATTTACAAAAAAGCACCACCACCCAAGAAAAAAAGGAACCTAAGCAATAAATGGATCTGCACTTTCATCCGAATACTTGAATCTACTCTACAGCAAAATAAAGCATTCCAACAAAATAGCTTGAACCAAAACATCTTTCAGGAACAACTATAAAGACTATATTCAACTATATAAAAGACACACAACACCTCTTTACTATTTTACTAGGGAAATTTTTCTGATTCAACTTAGATACAGAAATTTGGGCCCAGATGGAACAAAAAAAAAAACATTTAATAATACATTATTGAAAAAAAGCAATACACAAATAACCACTCCTCTGTCTCCAGAATCCATACTGAGGGCAAGCCGCTGTGCTCACCCAGCAGGACCAAACTTGCTTCCCTTGGCCCCAGGTGGATGAAGTCTGCTACACCTGAAGCCAGGCTGCCTGCTGACTCTCATCTCCAGCACTCTCCTGCAGACAAGTCTGAGCACATTTTCTGTTTGTTGTTTAACTCTTATGATTAAAACCTTTATCAGCAACCTGAAGTACCAACTAGCACTTACCTACTGCCTTCCTGAGGGTTAAGTAAGTTAACACATGGAATGTACAGACTCCTCTAAATTTTGATCTAAGTATCGTAGTTCATCATAATACATTTATTCTTTGGATCATAGACATTTATACTTTACTTTTGGGTTTGAAAGTTTCTATATTATTTGTATATGTTTGTCTGTGTGTGCGCGCACGCACGTATGCATGCGCACCAGTAATGGGCTTAAACTTAGGACCTAGGCTCTGTCCCTTAGCTTTTGCACTCAAGGCTGGTGCTCTACTTCTTGAGCCACAACTCTACATCTGGCTTTTTGGTGATTAACTGAAGGTAAAGGGTCTCACAGCTTTCCTGTTCAACTTGTCTTCCAACTGAAATCTTGAGATCTCAGCCTCCTGAATAGTTTACAGCTGTGAGCCACCAGAACCTGGCTTAATTTTTTTTTTCTTTTTAATTTCAAAATTACATATTCTTTTTACTTTCTTTTGTTGTTGTTAGTGGTAGTGGTGGTGGTAATAGTGGTGGTGGTCATGGGGCTTGAACTCAACCTGGGTGCTGTCTCTGAGCATTTTTACTTAAGGGTAGTGCTCTACCACTTTGAGCCAAAGCACCACTCCCAGTTTTCTGGTGGTTAATTGGAGGTAAGAGTCTCACAGACTTTCCTGCCCAGGCTGGCTTCAAACAAAGATCTTCAGATCTCAGCCTCCTGAGTAGCTAAAATTACAGGCATGAGCCACCAGCACCTTATTTTTTTTTTCTTTTGAATTTCAAAATTACACATTTTTGTACTTCTTTCTTTCGGAGCACTGTGGATTGAACTCAGCTTGTTAGGCAGGTGCTCTACCACCTGAGCCATGTCCCCAGCTGCCAATACATTCCCTTTCTAAGGCCACTATTATTTTGCCCTTTACTAATGTGGACGGGACAACAGTGTGTGGCCACTATCTACTGACAGTCAACTGTACCCTAGACTCTGTATCCTCACACTTAATGGAAAGAGGAGGTACTGGCAGATAGCACCATTTTCACATGGGGAAGCCTGGCAGAGATTAACAAATGATAATGCAGATCTATGTGGTAAAGACTTCAGATGACTGGATCCAATTTTTGTAGTCAGAGACAGAACTGACACCAAGAATCTTGGCCTGGTTCTCATTAGGGCTGAGTGTGACAAGAGGATCACCTTGCAGTTCCTGCCTGCCACCCAGCCATGACTGGCTGGTTAAGGACAACCTGCAGATGGGCACGCGGGCACTGTCCTTATGACCCATTCTGACCAGAACAGGTCTCAGCGGAGCTGGCTGGGCCTTCCTTGTCCTAGACTTAAGTGGTCAGAAGCTTCAGTTCCCAGATAGGCAAGTCCTCCCTGACCTTCAATCAGAATGATTCTGTCATTGGCCAAGGTCACTCAGCAGCCCAAATACAATTCCTCAGGTACCTCATGTTCAATACAACTTCTTCAGCCATCGTGAGTCTCCATTGCCCAAACGGGCCTCACCAACTGTGCCTACTGAGCACTGGCTTGTGACTGGTGCAGCTGCAGAAGTACGTTTTTATTGTCAATTAAATTCTGTAGCCACGTATGAGCAGTGGCTACCATATTAGACCATGAATTCCTCCACCATGGGTAGACATGCTCCCCATCCATGGTCCCAGGCTACCTGTTCCTGACCATACTTGTTGGCTGGTGGGTGAGACTGATCTTGTCATTAGAGACCCAATCTGAGCTCCCAGGCTACCTGTTCCTGACCATACTTGTTGGCTGGTGGGTGAGACTGATCTTGTCATTAGAGACCCAATCTGAGCTCCTCTCCCTAGCCCTGTAACCATATGTAAAGTACCCTTTGCATACTTCAGTTTCCTCATCCACAAAACTGGATGGCTACATCAACCCATTAGATGTTTATCATGATGATGAGGCAGATGTCTATCAGCACAACTAGAGGACCGCCAGCAGAATTGACCCTGGCTCCCCAATTCCTCCCGGCTCCCTTCCCAAGGCCACCAGAACTGGCTGTGAAGCCCAAGACAAGACTTTTCTGTGTGTTTCTCCTCTTCAAAAGGCTTCTAAAGCCTTCTTACTTACCTTACTTCGAAGGTAAGTTAGCTATCAGGCAAGCCTGTGTCTTACGAAAAACCTCCAGACACCTTCAGCCCCTCAGTGCCTGGCAGATGTCAGATTCCAAGTCTCCTGTGCACTCAGCCCACCTACCAAAAGCAGCAACCCTGACCAGCACCTCCACCATGCCAAGCCCTGGGCAGCCAGGCTACTCCATAAAAGACTGCTGCCCCCTTCAACTAAGGTGATAGGTTCCATTTGCCAAGTGGGCATCAAAAGCGGGATAGGATACCTCACCCAAGTCCTGCTGTCAGAAAAGCAGATGGGAGTGGAACCCAACAGCTGGATCCCAGGGCTTTGGCTCAACTTTGTTATTTTCCAGTGACCCCTGCTCCGTCCATCCCTTCCTTTTGTTCATGGAATCCTCACTCTTCTGCATATAAGAAGCATAAAAAGGATGAATGTTGCTTAAGCCAAAAAAGAAGGAGGTGTGAGCCAGCCACCATCGAGTCATCAAGGGTTCTTTTATTTGTCTCAAGTGTTGTGTTCTAAAATTAAAGTTGCGAAGACAACTCTGCTCTTCTATTGATCCCACATATTTGGTGGAAACAACAGTATTGTTACGCAGTATATTTCAGAGTAATGTCCCTACACAGGTGTCTGCTTTGATGTCATACATTAAATCAAACTGGCTTCCAATTCAAAGAAGAAGAAGAAAAAAGCACTGGTTTACCTGCTTCATATATTTTCAAATTACAATTTTCCTAAGGATACAAAGAGAATGCGTGATACTTTGAGTTTTGCAAGAAATTTAATAAGCTGCTAACATTTAAGCCCCTGTGGTACAGGCATGCTGTCTCACACCTGTAATTCTTAACTACTCAGAGATGGGACAGGGAGGGTCACAGTACCAGAAGAGCCTGGGAAGAAAGTTCACAAGACCCAACCTCAACCAATAAAAAGCAGGTGTGGTGGAACACACCTGTCATTCCAGCCACAAAGAAAGCATAAAATTAGGGGGGTTGCATCCAGGCTGGCCTGGGCATAAAAAAATAAATCTTTTCAAACAATAAAGCAAAGAAGTGGTAGAGCGTCTACCTAACAAGTGCAAGGCCATGAGTTCAAAATCAAAAGAAAGAGCCAGGCTTGGTGGCTCACATCAGTAATCCTAGCTACTCGGGAGGCTGAGATCTGAGGATGTCAGTTATCTCCAATAAACCACTCAGAAAACCAGAAGTGGTGCTGCGGCTCACGGGGTAGAGCACTAGCCTTGAGCTGAAGAGCTGAGGGACAGCATCCAGGCCCAGTGTTCAAGCCTCATGACCGACAAAAAAAAAAAAAAAAAAGGAAGGAGGGAAGCAGGGGAGGGAAGGAGGGAAAGAGGGAAGAAAGGAAGGAAGAAGGAAGAAGCGAGGAAGGAAGGAAGGAAGGAAGGAAGGAAGGAAGGAAGGAAGGAAGGAAGGAAGGAAGGAAGGAAGGAGAAAGAGAGATATGGTGGGGGTGGAGGGAGGCACAGAAATGGAGGAACAAAAGGTGAACAAATGCAGCAGTCGTACTCACTAGGCAATATGTTGAAAATGAACTATACAACTTGTGGGTAGGGATGGGAGGGAAAAACTGAAGTAGAGGAAGGGGTGACACTGTCCAAAAAGAAATGTACTCATTACCTGAGTTATGTAACTCTAACCCTTCTATACACCACCTTTATAATAACATTTTTTAAAGGGGGGAAAAGAAAAAGAAGAAAAAGCAAGCAAACAAACCAACAAAAAAAATGTGATTTCACATAAAATGTGAAAATCTGGATTTTACACCTTTTTTTCTCATAATATAGGAACACTAGGTATTTCCTGTCTTGCGCTAATGGAAGCCTTTACCAATGGGTGATGTGATTTCTAATTTGATATAATCCCTACCACGGCATATTGCAACCTAGCCAATATTTCTATGCTCATTACAGGCCTTGGGTCTGGAGGGACTGAGTTTGCAGAGTCTTTAGGAGAAGCTCTAATCAGGTAATCATGTTTGACTCCCCTCCTCCTGACCAATTTCAGAAAAGCTTTGCCATTTCCCTGACAAGTGTCAGTGTCTATGACCACGGTCCAGGGAGGCCTTCAGTACCTTCTCCCGCGTCACCATGTCACCATGTACAGCTCACCTGCTACTCCGTGCCGCTTCGTTCTCTCTTCACGGGCGTCACAGGCAGATCCCCGTTAACACTCTCGGCCCCGCTAACGGACATCAAACTTCTCCGCTCCTTCTGGTTTGACTTGTGCTCCACTTTTGTCACCCTAAACCTGAGGAGAGGAAGGGAAGATCTGGTGGCTTTTGCTTTTCCAGTAAACAATTATTAAGAGGGAATAAGTTTGGGTTTGTCGCCCGGGGACAAAGCACTTGTCCAGCATGTGACAAGACTGTGGGTTCCCAGCACAGGAAAGGAAAACAGAATTACAAATAAATATTTTTTTTAAGTACCCAGCTCAAAGACCTCAAATAAACAACCAAAAACTAGGGCAGCAATGAAAAAAAAAAGAACTCAACAGGAAGGGCACACCCAGGCAGCCCCTCCCACCTTGCCAGCTGATGCCCATCCACTGCATCACTGACCACGCAGGTTACTCAGAGAGCAGACAAACCGCACTGGAAAACACGGGTGCTCAGCACTGTGATCTCCAGCAGTGACATGAGCCTTAACCACAGGAGGCTGAATGAAAACTTAACTGGTTTCAAACTAGAATGACATAACCAAAACCATCACTAGATAATGACCTCAGAAAACATACACCTGTCAGACAGACTTAGCTGAACACACAGACAGAGATAAAGACAGGGAGATATACAGACAGACATATAGATACCCGAACACAGAGAGAGACTGAGACATAGAGAGAAAGACAAAAGAACCCAACAGTGTATTTCACCAGCACTGGTTGGGAGATTTCTTTCTTTTTTTAAAGATAAAATTGGGTTGATTTTAAGCATTCAAGAAAAAAATTAAAGAAGTTAAAGAAGAGATGAAAAAAGTTAAAGAAGAGGTCTTCCTTGGGAAGTAAAAGTGAAGTTAAAAGCAATTTACTCAACTCGACTATTTTCCTAGACAATTTGCAACTCCCTAAGAGCTTTCAATAGCAATGTCTTTCTAAATAAAATGTTCTAAAATAAAATTCTTCTTCTGTGTACAAAGCGAGGTCACCCACCTTGGGAGGTCCAGGGGAAGGGTGTAGAAAGAGAAAGAAAGAACAAGGCAAAGTTGAAGCACAGATCCAGCCTGTGGTACTGGAAGATGCTCTGAAGGATTCTACATGGAATCATCCAAGGCTCACAGCTGGATGTGCGGCATTGAAGAATGCATGTTGAATCTGAGTTAAAATTTTCAGCAGATTCTTTTTTTTTTCCAAGTGAACAAAATGTGCTTTGTCCTAAGAGCTACAGGTTCTCATTCATTTGCATTCATAAATTCCCATGACTCTTGCCTCCTAATAAAACACTGGTCATGAGTTATGCTGTTTTGGTAGAAGTGGCAAACAGCCCATTTTCTTCTCCTTGTGACTTGTGCAATACGTGTGGTCTTTCCAGATGCAGCATTAGCAAGCCAGCTCCTGCGTGGGCCTTGGGACCCACTGCAAAACACACTACATGTTGGTCATAGCCACATGCCCCTCTCCCTCGCCGTGCCCCTCAACACTGAGGTCTTCCGGTCACATGCGCCCTCCCACGCCTGCCTAGCACATGCAGAAGAATCGTGTGTGTACTGGGAGAGCCTTCTCTAGACTGCAGAGACCTGGAAAGGACCTGGGACTCTCCATAGCTACTGAGCCATCCACTGAAACTCCCCTCCCCCAATCTTCTACTGTGGATATCCCTAAAAGCAATAGACAGATAAAGATGAAGAGACTGGGCTCTGTTACAGCAAGTAATTAATCATTTCCCTAATTACTCCATCTTAATTACTCTGATCTAGCGCTCAGTGGGATGCTTCTTTCAGGATTCTGCTCATGTTGAAGACGCCCAGGACTCAGACCAGAAAACAGCTAAGCAGCCTCCTAGGCTTATTGGATGTGCTACCCAGGGAGGAGTACAAATCTGTAACCACAGAACCATGCCATACCCACTAGAAGCGTCAACAGGGCCTTACCTGCCCACAGAGAGGACGGTCACCTCCCCCTGGCGCCGTGGTCTGCTGTCCTTAGACTTGTTGGTGGGTCTTATGAAGTGCCATCGCTTGTGCCTGCACCGCTGGCACACATCGCGCTCCACAGCGCCACCCACCGTGTGTAGGTGGTGACCGCAGATGTGCTTCCCAGGGGTGCCCCCTGGGGACAAGGGCCCAGGGCTCACGGGTGGGCTTCCAGGGGTGCTGGGCGTCATGGGGCTGCGGGAGGGAGAAATAGGAGAAGGAAAGAGTAAAACTGGTTACTTAACTACCAGCAAATGCAGCCCCTCCCCCAGGACCTAAGAACTCAATTTAAACCAAAATTCAAAAATGCATCTATCTCCCAGTTATACAGATGGACTCTGAACTGACCATCAATGGTTGCTGCACTCAGCAATCAGGACTGTCCAATGACAGGTGTTTGTCACCTCCAGAATGGAATTCATTGGCTGCAGATAAACCAATGCTTCTAATGATGATGTAGTTTCACTTTATTAAATTTCCTTTCAAAAATTTCCCTAGGTGCCCGTGGCTCACATCTATAATCCTAGCTACTAAGGAAGCTGAGATCTAAGAAGCATGGTTCGAAGCCAGCCAGGGCAGAAAAGATGGTGAGACTCTTATCTCCAATTAACTACCAAAAAAGCCAAAAGTGGAGATGTGGTTCAAGGGGTAGAGCACCAGACCTGAGCAAGAAGGCCAAGTGTTAGCTTGGAGACACTGGGTTCAAGCCCCAGTACTGGCACACAAACAAAAATTCTCCCTTCTCATACAGTCACATTAATTTCTCACATGCAGCTGAAAATCTGCCTAGAACTCTAAGCAGAGAAAGGCCCTGACATATGTGCCCCCGAAAAAAAAAAAGAAAAATTGCAATTTCAATTTAATTATCAGATGACTTGATAGATACCATCCAATCTGACTATTGTATCAAAGGAAGAAAGCTTAAAATCAAGATCTCAAAAGCCATGCCATGAATTTTACATGGGCCTTTTATTTACTCTCACGATGTGGATACTACTGATTCTTTCTTTATTTTTTTTTTTTTTGGGGGGGGGGGTCTGGTCGTGGGGCCTGAACTCTGGGCCTGGGCGCTGTCCCTCAGCTCTTCTGCTCAAGGCTAGCGCTCTACCACTTGAGCCACAGTGCCACTTCCAGCTTTTTTCTTTTTGCTTATGTGGTGCTGAGTAATCAAACCCAGGGCCTCATGCATGCAAGGCAAGCACTCTACCACTGAGCCACCTTCCCAGCCCCTATTGATTCATTTTTTAAAAATGAGAACATCAAGGTTTAGATAAACTAAATTACTAGACAAAGCCACACAGCAGATAAGTGTATCCCAAAACTAGAGAGCTAAGTTCCAAAACCACAACTAAATCCGCCAGTGCTTCATCCACAGTGCGGACTCTGGGAATCTAAAAACACTTACCCAGATGAGCCAATACATAAAAAGCAAAAATGTATAGGCCAGCCACCGGCTGCTTTCAAAAGGCATTCCTAACTAAAGGGGGATCAGAACAGGACCGAGGCAGACTGATCTGGAACCAGCCATGTGTGCATATGGGTGTAGGCCAGGCAGCCCCACAAAGCCGCATATCTGAGACCTGACATTTGAGACACAGCAAGAGCCTGCTGGCAATGCCAGAAACCAAGAAAGACAGCTGATCTTTGACCTGCACACTGTGTGTGTGTGTGTGTGTGTGTGTGTGAGAGACAGACAGACAGACAGACAGACAGACTGACAGACAGAAAGACAGACCGACCGATCTGGGGCTTGAATTCAGGGCCTGGGCACTGTCCCTGAGCTTCTTTAGCTCAAGGTTAGAGCTCTACTGCTTGAGCCATGGCTCTACTTTTTGGTAGTTTGTTGGAACTTAGTCTCATAGACTTTCTTGCCCCAGCTGATTTCAAACTGCAATCCTCAGATCTCAGCCTCCTGAGCAGCTAGGATTACAGAGGTGAGCTACTGGCACCCAGCACCTACACACTTTTAAAGAGGTGCAGGTCATGAATAAAGAGAATCTAAACAGTACAGACAGCCAGAAGTTCCCAGGCCCTTTAAATGGTTGAAAGAAATTGTACAGGCCTTCCCAGGAGACCTATGTCAACCTGACAACAACTCTTAGAAAGTGAAGTTCCTGAATTTAACTGCACTCACTCAACAGGTATTTATCTATCAGGTTCAATACCCAGTGACACCCAGTGATGACTGGGACAAGGACACCAGGAGCTAATATGATCCTAACACTAGATGTCAGTGCTCCAAGTGGGAGAGGTCACAGCTCATGTCTGAACATTGCCAGATTCCTATCTCCACTTTCCAGCACCCTGAGTCACCTCTCTAAAAAGTACATCTAACACAGCCAGTTTCAAGGACATATCAATACTGAAGGTGCGCTGGGCGCCTGGTCCACACAGGAAAGAACCCTCCCACCTCCCTTGTCATGCGGGTGTATCTGGCTACTGCCTACAGCGCCACCTCTGGTCACCCCAGACCAAGCACTCCCAGGTATGTCCCACACTGCTCCCTCACCTTTCCTTCTGGACCTTCTTCTACACACAACCAGCCTCTGCCTCTCTTAACATCTGCTTCTGGGTGGCCTCTTCTGCAGACCTCCCTGACCTTCCTTTGGTTCCCCTCCCCCCTTCCCAGGAGCCTCTGTACATGAGACTCTCATCTCAGAAGATGAGTGTCTCTCCGGGCAAGTCTCTCTCCGGTGAGAGTGCAGAGCCAGCCCTCAAACAATGCTCCTTGTTGGAGAAATGGCCAATTGCATAGAAACAGTTACCATTAATTGCTGGTGAGGCAACGTGGTGATGGAGGGATTGGGGAGTTCCAGATTCCTGAAAGCAGTAAAGCAAAAACAGCACAGAGCAGGTGGTGTGCTAACCAACCTCAGTGTCCATTTACCTGCCATTAATAAACGTCTTTCAGTGTATTTGTATTTAGAACAATCCAATGGCTATCTCCATTCTAGATGATGGAACTGGAGCTAACAGTAGTCCTCTAACTTGACCAAGAATGGGCAACCAGTCTCCCAACTCTGAAGCCAACCTCCTCTATACACTCTCTCTCTCTGTCTCTGTCTCTCTCTCTCTCTCTCCCCCCTCCCCGCCGCGTCCCTATGTCTCACTTGAAAAGCCTTATCTGAGTACCCTGTCCCTTCTCCCCACTGACCTAGAAAGAACAATCTGAACTCACGATTTAAAAAGTACATCCTTATCTGTCCAATAAAATTATTAAGGAACTGGCTCATAATGCAAATCTGACCCACAGCTAAGAATGCAGACTTCTGTTCTCCTGGCACTATCTTTACCACAACAGTCATTAGCCAGGGTGATATCCCCCCAGGGAGTCAATGACAAAGTCTACGTATTTGGGGGTGTCACACCCTGTGGGGGGAGGGGCAGAGGGACAGTGCTCTGGCATCTAGAGAGAGGAGGACCCAGATATTGATACGCATCCCACCATGCCCCAGACGGGAGCCCTAGTGGAGAATGGTCTGCCTCAAACATCATTGATGCTGAAACCAGGGGCCTGCTGCAGCAGAACTGCCTTTCACATCACAACTGAGCAACTCCCCAGAACTGTCTCTTCTGTGGCAGCAGGTGGATGGGGGGTGGGGGGAGGGGGACACACACTAACCTTTCAGCATCACCCAGGGTGGTGTCCGCCACCATTGCCTTGAGAACATCTGCATTTGCTAAGGAATAAAAAGAAAAGTGGAGAGTTACAAAGGGATGAATGAGCAATCCCAGAATTCGCACATTAGCACAGCTGGTGGACAAACCTCATTCAAGTCCTACAGCGCACAGATGGAGCCCAGGGCCCTGGGACAGGAAAGGAGAAGGTTAATTTTCCCAAGGGGGCTCCTGGCTTAGGTCTGCTACAGCCCCATAAGTCCTTAAGTTGAACAAATACCTTCACTTTAAGTGTTGAGCACCACATACAAGTTACATAATACAGACTTGAAATGTTATATTTCTTTTTTTTTTTTTGGGGGGGGGGGTCCAGTCATGGGGCCTGAACTCTGGGCCTGGGTACTGTCCCTCAGCTCTTCAGCTCAAGGCTAGCGCTCTACCACTTGAGCCACAGCGCCACTTCTGGCTTTTTCTTTTTGCTTATGTGGTGGTGAGGAATCGAACCCAGGGCCTCATGCATGCAAGGCAAGCGCTCTACCACTGAGCCACCTTCCCAGCCCCTGAAATGTTCTATTTTTTAAAAAATATAAGGTTAGACTGTCAACAAAAACAAACAGAATCTAAGCTTCACCAGTCACCCTACTTTCGCCTCACCCTCACCCCCCACCCTGGGCTTTTTGCACCTCACAAGGAGCCCATAAGTACAAGAAAAAAAGCTGAACTGAATGCTGAGTGTCTCTTGACTATTTAATCAGCAAGGCCAAATGCTTGTACTGACTCCTAATCCTTTCCATCGATTATGAAAGCAGTGTTCTAACCACAATAAATTCTCTAGAGAGGAAGATTGTAAGAAATCATTATTTATGACATGAACCAAAGCCAGCATTTAATATTTCATATTCAAATGACATCACCAACACTACTGCTGGGCTCATTGATATTGAAAGTTTACCTCAGTTTACCCACTGTGTTCCTTTCCTTCTTGCCCCACCCAAGAGCATTTGCTCACCTTTTTTTGCCCCTCCTCATCTTCCTACAAAAGTGTAATACTGAACATCTATTACACATCTGCTGTGCTCCACAGGCATGTGTGTGCTTTGTAGATGAGAGCAAGACTGGGGACTCTCCCATACAATACAATTTTTGTCTTTTCTGGACAGCCCTTAAGAATGCATGGGAGGGAAGGTGTTGCACTTTGTTTTGTTTTGAAAAAAATATACATTATATAATTATTACAAAAATTATGTAAAAAATAAAGAACTTTCTTTGCCCTTCCATCTGCATGAATGTCCAAATGCATTTTTTTTGTGTGAATGTGCCAGTACAGGGCACTATCCCTGAGTTTTGGTTTTGGTGTTTTTTTGGTTGGTCATGGGGCTTGAACTCTGAGCCTGGATGCTGTCCTTCAGCTCATTAGCTCAAGGCCAGCACTCTACCACTTGAGCCACAGCGCCACTTCTAGCTTTTGTGGCACTAAATTGGAGATAACAGTCTCACAGACTTTCCTGCCCTGGCTGACTTTGAGCTTCAATCCTTAGATGTCAGCCTCCTGAGTAGCTAGGATTACTGATGTGAGGGACCTGCATCCGGCCCAAATGCATTTGGGGATGCCACTTTTGACCTAAAAAAAAGAAGAAGAAAAAGAAAGGAAAAAATGTAAAATATTTGTAATTACAAAAAATGTTCTGAAATAGATCCACAGTTCCCAGCCTTTAAGGGAGGACAGCCACATTACTCTGTGAAACATACTGAGGTAGAACTCACAGCGGCAGTCCTATTTCCTTTTGGATAATAATGAGAATTCCGGAAATTAGTATCCCTCCACATCATGAGTTTTGGATAATGGTACCGTATGGATAGGGGTGAGTCTCCAGAGATTCATTTGTTAGAAGCTCGGCCCTCAGTGTGATGACGTAGGGGGTCGGGGAACTTAGAGGGAAGGGACTGGGGCACTGGGGCACTGTCCCAGCAAAGAACTGATTACGATTCTTATTGAATCCTGTTGGTTCTCAAGAGAGTGCTTGTTTTATTTAGAAAACAAAAAAGAGCAGTCTGGGGATATAGCTTAGGGGTAGACACTTACCTAGCCATGCATAAAGCCTTGGAATAAATCTCCAGCAATGGGGACTGGGGGGGTAGGGGAGCAGTATGCAAGAGCACCTGACTCACAGACTGCTTCCTGGCTTCTCATCCTACCCTGTTATGTTTCCTTTTTACACATACTCCCACCATGATGTCACCTACTGTGAAACTCATGACCCAGCCACGTGGGCCCTCACCCGAGGCCAGATCAATGTGGCTGCCTGATCTCAGACTTTCCAGCTTCAAAACTGTGAGCTAAAGCAACCTCTTATCTTTAGCAAACACTGCGCTTCGGGTATTCCATTACAGTAACAGAAAGGGGACTAATAAAGTTACACAGTGCCATTTATAATTTCATGCTTTACTGCATACAAAATATACAATAATTAGCCAATTTACTCTTCATTTACTCTTTATCAAACCTTGAATTATAAACAAAAAATAAAGGGAAAACAAACATGAAAGGTATAAAGCTAAGGTCAACAATAATAGCACTGAGGAGAACTAAACTTTCATAAACAAAAATTTAGTTGCCTGTGAAAATTAATCACCTATAAAATGATGACTGCCTAAAAAGTGAAATCTCAAATTGGAAGATGATTCCAGGAGGAGATGTATTAAATCATTATCCATGCTTGGTTTTTGTACACTTGTGTTTCTTGTGCTTTCATAAATTCCTATGACTCATTCTTACCTCTTAGGAAAAAAGTAGAAAACAATCCTTCTGCTTGCTTTGAGTGAAGATCCTAGTTAACATGCAGACATCACTCACACCCATGCTGTCTGAGGAGGGTAGAGCTATGGGGCTGACAGAAAATACACAGGTACATGCATGAGCAGGCTCGTGTCCCTGTCTCTGGGCTAACCTCCAAGTCTACAACACTAGAGAATAAACCTCAGCATTGTGTCCCTTGGGAACACTTCTGTTTTCCTGTGATGAGAAGACACAGCATAACATTGCACAACCATCAGCACTTACACACACACCCATTTTAATTTGGTTGACAAAAATATCATCAAGGACCAATAAGCTAAGTTTTGAAGAATAATAAACAGTTGTCCAAGAGCCAGAGATGAACTGGTCCCAGCACCTCCAGAAAATAACAAAATTCACAGATGCTCAACTCCCTTATATGAAAGCGCACAGAATTTGCATAGGACCTACCAACATCCTCCTGTAAATAACTGCACCAAATAGAATGTAAATTATATGAAAATAGTTGTTCTACGGCAGGCTTAGGGACTAACAACAAGAAAATTATATACGTCTTAGTAGAAAGGCAATTTGAGGGTGCATGCATGCACATGTGCATGCATACACAGACATACACCACACACACACACACACACACACACACACACACACACACATGCACACGCACATGCACAACAGTACTGGAGGTGGTAGTGCCTGGGTGCTATCCCTAAACTTTCTCACTCAAGGCTAGAGCTCTACCACTCAAGCCACACTCCTGGCTTGCTGATAATGAACTGGAGATAAGAGACTCATAGATTTTCCTGCCTTCCCTGGCTTTGAGCTGTGATCTTCAGATCTCGGCCTCTAGAGTAGCTAGGGTTACAAAAGCCAGCAGTGGCCAGCAGATTCCGTTTTTCAGACCACTTTCAATCTGCGGTGGACCGGATTTCCTGATGTGGAGCCTTTGGGCATGAAAAGCCAACTGTATCTCTTCCTTGTGCATTACTCAGAGCTCTAATACATTGTGTAAAAGACAACGTCCTATACTTGCCAACAGTCTGTCAACCATACTTCCTTTCACAGGCTTCTCAAGAATGGAAGGAACTCGTGGAATGGTAACCCCTTTGTAAAACACTTAAAAGATAACAGAAATATAATTTACAAAAAACAAAAAAAAAAGAATGCAAGGAACTAGGTACAGGGCAAAGAAACCCCATGGAAAACAGACGGAATTTTCTAGTAAGTGGTATTTTCCAGAAATTGCTTCCTTTCTTTTTTCCCCCTAAATTTCTGTTTGAAACTATGCATAAAATGTCCAATTTAGGCAAGAAAATGTTGTTTCAGTCTTCCTTATACTCAAGGCAAATATTCTAAGTAAGAACCACATGGCTGGTGTGTGCCAGCCACTGCCAAAAGGCTTTACAGACTTTCTGTATGACCCTCATGGGGTCATTCTCTTGGTATGACACTGAGGCTTGAAGCTGGCAAAAACTGTCCAGAATCACCCATTAGAGAGTGACAGACAGACCATCTCTGGTCTACCTCCACAGAAAGTCCTGGATGTAATCCTTCCATCTTCAATGTCAAGTTTTTATCCACACAGACAGATTGAATGGTGTTCGGAGCAATTTGTACAATCATCAGCACAGCAATCACTTAAGGTAGTAAACCTCACTATAGGAATGGATATTCAAGAGAAAAGTCCACAAAAGATTCTCTCCTCATGGACATCATCAGGACTGTGAGGAATAATTGTAGTTCTCTCCATTTCTAGCACAGTGGATAGTTTAAGGGCCTCTCAGAGAAATGCACTACATAGCAGAGTCCTCGATAATGTCCAAATGTCCACATAATACACCCCACAGATGTCCCTAACACTATTCAGTCTTACTCTTCTGAGAAAGGTAAGCTTGTCCTGTAGTTAATCCGGCTGTAGTCCTTGGGAGGAAAATAATCAGTGAGCAGGCCAAAGAGCTCCTAAAACCCTCAAAATGACCTGCATGAGAGGCCAAAGAGCTCCTAAAACCCTCAAAATGACCTGCATGAGAGGAGTATCTTTTGTTGTTCCCAATGAGCTACGTGATCATGTCTGACTCTACACTAATGCAGTGAGTGAAAGTAAGGCCAGTCATCAGACGGGCCATGTAATTAGAGGGCTGGAACTATCTGTCCCACACACTGGCCACTGGCAAGGAGGGGAGTGGGGATGGTCTGGGATTGGAGATTAAGCTCAGTAAAAGGATTTCTGGACTGCTGGGCATAAGGAGGTACCTGGAGGGTTGTACAGCACCCAACAAGGGCATGAGTGCTTCCCGGCCACCACACAGCTCCCCCTCTACCACCCAGTTCCAAATACCTTGCACTACATATCTCCCTAGTTCCATTATTCCTGTTAGAGATTTTTTTTTCTACTAAACTACACAATCAAATAGTGTTTGCCTACGCTCCACAAGCCATTCTAGAAAATAGGTTATAGGAGTTCCCTTGACTAGCAGTGTGTAGCTGAAAAGAATCAGGGGCCTGGATTTGTCACTTTCATCTGAAGAAGGGACAGTCTTGTGGGATGTCATCCTGCACCCCTGGAATCTGGAACTCATTCCCAGGCAGAATCAGAAATGACTTAAGTTATACAAGACCCAAGCAGTGCTCACAGTTAGAGAATTGCTTAATTTGGAAAAAACTCTGTCTACCCTACGTAAGGCTGCAAAGAGACTAAGTTTGCCACCCTGCGGGTCAGCTGAGAAAGCCCACCTCTAGGGCCTAGGCTAAAATTGATTTCCAAAATTAAAGCTATTTGTTGATACTATAAACAAGAAATGACTAATGATTAAATTTAAAATGTCAAATTTAAAAGGCAAAGCAAAAAAACCTTCAAGAATCATGGTTGCAAATATTTATAAATACGTGAATCTAAACAAAGAAAACAAAAAAAGTGGTATGGAGAGATTGTGCTTAATTTTATCCTTGTTTATTTTTTTTGGAGAAAAGTTATACTGTGCTTATAGATTTCTATAAATAGAAAATTCATTGCAATTAATCAGGAAGTTATGTGAATGATGACAAAGGATGAAAATGTGCGTGTGCCATACAATAGAGAATTTCAGGCTCAGAGCAAGACTGGGGAAAGTCTAAGTTATAAATTGGTAAGACATCCCAGTATATTATCTTCTCAGCCAGCTGTGGTCCAGGGACAAGCAGAAAACAAGGCAGGACCACAGCCAGGAAGGAAGGACATGCAGCAGTGAGATCAGGTATCTTTGGTCATCTAGGAGGACAGCACGGAGGCAAAGCCATCACCTGCGCTCTCAGAGCCCTGAAGAAACCACAGGCGGACAGACGAAGGCATGAACAGGAGTGAAGGAAAATAGGGTGATGAATAAGACGGGGGGAAGGAGCAAGGACGGACCAGAGAGGACTGAAAAGGGAATCATGGGGATCATCCCATGGTACCTACTGGAAGGCAGTCAACCCAAGGGAAACTAAAAGGCTACTTTTTTTTTTTTTCAATTAAAAAAAAAAAGAACATTCTTTCAAAGGAAAGAATAGCTCTATTTGCCCCCAGCTCCTTCCAGAAACACCCAACGCTGTAACTACAGGGAGGGCCCGTGGTCACTGCCCTCCTAGTGTGACTAGAGGGCCTCCTCACATGAGGGGTGTTGAGAATTCAAATGCATGAATGTTTCAGAAGTTCTAGAAGCTTCTCCAGTACCTACTTTACTCCTTTGAAGAGAGTAAATTTACCATATACGCTCATGTCACCAGGAATCAGCCAGGTGAAGGATTCGATCATGCCCCTATCCTACCCATGCTTCTGCCTTCCGTGGCTTTGGTTACACACAACCAATATTAAGTAAAAAATCTAGAAATTAATTCCTAAGTTTTAAATTACTATAGGATAATGATATAATTTTCTAGGTTTTTTTTAAGTGTAAGGATGAATTTTATTTTTTAAGTCTTTTAGGACTACAAATTACAAAGTAAAAGCAGATCAGTACATAGAAATCTAGTTGTTTTTTTTTTAAATTCCCACCTGTGCCTTTAAGCTTTATCGTAGTTATTCATTTAACAAATTCGCCCCAGTCACAAAGCCATCAGGTGTAATGTTCTTAAGACTGCTATATCTTTATTTCGAATTATATTACACATCATTCCCTCAAGAGGAATTTTTAAATACCAAATTCTTAGCTAATAAGAATGGTACCTTCAGAGGAAGCAATTTCCACGGGGTGCTACCATTCTAAACTATATTCTTTTCGCTAATTTGAAAAAAGAAACCTTTAGAATAATAATTTTAACGTGCCTTTGCACTCAAAAATTTAGCTACAAGGGATAGGAAGGGGAAACAAAGGAGGAGACAACAATACTTCATAAGAAATGTACTCATTATCTTGCCCATGTAATTGTAACCCCTCTGTACAGTATTTTCACAATAAAAAGAAAATAAAAATAAAAAAATTAGCTAGATTTTCCAACTTAATTTCTTATTTTTATTGGCACTGCTAATCTCTGAGTCTAGTTTATATACAGTACAACTTTCTTATTGGTATATACAGGAAAAAACACAGACTAATAGGGTCTGGCATTCTTCATGGTTTCAAGCCTTCACTTCAAGTCCCTCCCCGCCCACCACCTACTTCCAATAAGGAGGATTGCTGTATCAACTTCAAAGTCAAAATGCTTGCAATCAAACCCCAGCTGCACTAGTACAGAGTTGATAAGTTGGTTAAGCCAACACAGGCTTCAAGATGCTCAACTATAAAATGGCATGAGTATCTAAATCATGGTGGTGTTAGTCCCTGGAAAGCCTAGAGTAGGCCTGGCACAAACACCAACATTCCTGAGCACCATGAAGTCTATGCCCAAGAATTTCAGTCCCTGTCAAAGTTCTCAAGGTATTTATTTTGAAGATCTAACCAACAGTTACTAGCCTCATAAAACACCACTGGGCTCAGCAGCTGTCCACCCTGAGGAAGTTCAAGCCCAACTCCCCCAAGCTGTCCCTGCCCCGGGAGGCAGTGTGCAAGGCACTGAAACCGGGAGAGGAGGTCACACGCCATTCTGTGCCCTACTTTGTCATGGTTGACGCTCAAGTTCTCAGAAAGCACTCCTGCCCTCCTGCATTCCTGAGGCTGAGGTAAAAGCACTTTCTTTCCCCTACACATAAAAGGAGCAGACCTGACAGTGTGCTAGAGAGCAGATCCCGTCCACTAATCGAGGTCTCCAGATCCAAGTCCAAGTGTTCTGTCTGATTTTTTTTGTTGCTGTTATTGATGATGGACTTTTAAAATTTATATTTTCATTATCTTCAAGTAGTTGCATAAAAGAGTTACCATGTTGTTAATGTTTTTATTTTAAATATCATTCTAGTTAAAGTTTGGTCATCTGACTTTTACAAACTATAGAAATATAAAACTGCAAATTAAAAGAGGAGAGGCAACACTTCCTCATACAGTATGAGGAAGCAGACAGAGTTGCTTGCTCACTGGCTATGTGAATTCAATCCTGAGCTCTTTTCTTTACCTATAAAATGGGTATCATCAGAATTCCCACTGTACAGGGATGTGGTGGGGATTAGGTGAGATCAGACACACAAAGCACCTAGATCTGTGCCAACCACACAAAGCGCACTAAGAACCCCAATGAAAACCATGCTAACCCGGACAGAGCCCAACACACTGACAAACCTCCTGGGCCAGGCAGGTACCCTGGCTGGCTAGTTAGGACAAAGGAGGAAGGAAGAGGGAGGAAGGTGTCCACAGGGAAGAGCTGAGGGTGGAGAGCAGATATTTACTGATAAATACCAGGCATTTCAATTTTAGACCAAAGCCCAGCTGTCTTAGTGTATGCAGGGTGAGTCAGCAGTGTTCACTGCCACAGAGACAGCCCAGGGGAAAGTCTTTCCTTTCAAATTCTCTTGAGATCTCAAAGAACTCTAACTATGGGAATCCACAATTATTGAGAATGCAGGCTAGGTGCCAACATACAAATACAAAATGACCAAGGGCACGAAAATTGCTCCAGTCTGGGTATGGCCCCCAGAGTTCATGCATTAGAAATTTAATCACAAAAGTCTTATATTTAATGGTATTTGTAGCTGGGGCTTCATGAGAGGTGGTTTGGTTCACAGGGCTCTGCCCTAATGAATGGATTAATCCACTCACAGGTGAGTGGATGTGTGAGTTACTGAGGGTGTGGCTTGGTGGACCTGACTGTTCTGTCTCATCATGTGATGCCCTATACCGTGGTATAACCCAGCAAGGTAGCTTCACCAGATGCTAAGCAGATGCTTAACCATGCTCTTACACTTCCCCATCTTCAGAGCCACCATCCCTGCTCTAAATTATACAGTCTACGGGACTCAGTTACAGCAACTGAATAAATCCTCTACTTAAGAAGATGAAGGTTTAATATGCAGATACCCAAAATCCAGACTTTGAAAAGTCCTAAACATCAAGACTAAACAAATCTAAAGGAACAAAAACAAGTGCAGGGATCACCGTGATAGAGAATGGTGAGTACAGTTTCACTTTGAGCTAATGAGAAAGTTCTGGAGCTACACAGTAGTGATACTATGTAACAAAATAAATAGAAATGCCACTGAATTCTCTATTGAAAATGGTTGTAGGGGCTGGGAAGGTGGTTCAGTGATAGAGGGCTTGCCTTGCATGCATGAGGCCCTGAGTTCGATTCCTCAGCACCACATAAGCAAAAAGAAAAAAGCCGGAAGTGGCGCTGTGGCTCAAGTGGTAGAGCGCTAGCCTTAAGCTGAAGAGCTGAGAGACAGCGCCCAGGCCCAGAGTTCAGGCCCCACGACCTGACCCAAAAAGAAAAAAAGAAAATGGTTGTAATAGCTTATTATATGTTACTATTTTGTCACAAATATATTAAGTGCGCCAAAAAAAAAAAAAAAGGAATAGACACTATTTGAGTGCTTGAGCTTTTGACATGTGCTGTTCTGTGTGTGACATAATGAGGTAAATACTATAAAAACTCATTCCACAGAAGGAAACTGAGGCTTCATGTGGTAAGAGGACTTTCTCCAAATTACACACACTCAGGAAGTGGTAAGGCCCGGATGTGAAATGAAACTCCACAGCCAGCTCTCTGCAACAGGAACCAACTGGCACCCAGAAATTCACTGAAAAGATATCCTCATGGTTGGAGAATGCTGGAAGCTAGGGAACTAGAGAACCAAAGGAAAATCAGAGCCTACAAATCTTGACTCTCCTGAACAGGTTTTTAATAAAAGAAGAAGCTGGGTACTCGTAGCTCATACCTGTAATCCTAGCTATTCAGCAGGCTTAGATCTGAGGATTGAGGTTCAATACCAACCCAGGCAGAAAAGTCTGTGAGATTCCTATCTCCAATGAGCCAAAAGTCCAGAAATAGATGTGTGGCCTCAAGTGGTAGAGCAACAACTTTGAGTAAAAAAACCTAACAGATAGTACCCAGGCCCTATGTTCAAGCCCCAGGACCAGAACAAAAATTTAAATGAATACAATTACTTAATCAATTAATTATAACAAAAGGAGAATACGGAATTGTCCTGGAATGCTCAAATATTCATACCTTCATTTTTCATGATGTAGTGGACAATCTGCCCAACAGTGTCACTGTTTTCATTTATACTGTCATTTAATTCTGAAAGACAAAGAGGGGAGAATATGTTAGAACTGGTCACAAGCTAAAAGGCAACTGGACATTCAGTCTAGAGTCCACAAGCTCACTGAACAGCTTCCAGAAAGCTCAAGCACTCATGATAAGACTTTTAGCTTTCAGCCCCAAATTTCCCAATGTCAAAGGTTATAACTTTGCTAGAATAACAAGCATTTAAAAAAAAAAATCACTTGTCCAACAATGTCTTCTCAAGGTCAAATATCCATGCACTGCCACAATGACACTATGGAAATGCATCTACACCAGAACTGCATGTATTAACATGTCTCATATTCTTTCCTTAAGTCCTCAGGGAAGCTGGGCACCAGTGACTTGCACCTGTAATCCTAGCTACTCAAGAGGCTGAGATCTGGAGGATGGAGGTTTGAAGCCAAGCAGGCAGAAAAGTCCAAGAGACTCCATCTCTAACTAAAAGTCCCAAAGAGGACTACCACTTTGGTTCACAGCATCAGCTGTGAACAAGAACATGAGAGCTAAGTTCAAACCGCAGTACAAGCACCAAAAAAAAAGAAAGAAAGAAAGAAAGAAAGAAAGAAAGAAAGAAAGAAAGAAAGAAAGAAAGAAAGAAAGTCCTCAGAAGAAATGGGATTTTGTTTTAGCGTCAGATTACTATATAAATGTAAAGCAATTTTCTTGTGCGGTACAAAGGATCAAGCCCAGTGTCCTGCACATAATAAGCAAGCAGTTCATCACTCTGCTACATCCCTGAGAGTATTAATATTTTAAATGCAATAGTTATTCATCTATGCTTACAAAACTCTCTTATCCTTTTTCAATATGCTTCCAAATTTCCAAAATGTTGGCTATGCTTATTTTCCCCCAGAGATTCTGCACCAGAAATATATGTATAGGTCTCTAAGAAAAATTAGGCCTGGGCTGGGAAGGTGGCTCAATGGTAGAGCGCTTGCCTTGCATGCCTGAGGCCCTGGGTTCGATTCCTCAGCACCACATAAGCAAAAAGAAAAAAACTGGAAGTGGCGCTGTGGCTCAAGTGGTAGAGCAGCTAGCCTTGAACTGAAGAGCTGAGGGACAACGCCCAGGCCCAGAGTTCAGCCCCACGATGGGACCCAAAAAAAGAAAAATCAGGCCTTCTAGGACTGGAAAGAAGAGAGAGGGCTGAAATACCCCTGTCCTAGTTCAGCAGTGCAATGAATGACCCTTCCATTTACCTGGCAAAGTGTCCTCTGCACCCCAAGGCTGGCATGCCTCCTGCACAAGCATGCTTGCTCACACGGACAGGGTGGAGGCTGAGGGCTGAGCCATCCTACAGCCGTGAAGGAGGAGCAGAGGGAGATGCTCCACTTTCAGTTGACAAACACTCAGCTTGGCTTTGATAAGCTTACACATGACTCATCGTACAACCGTGTTCCTCCACAGCCTCAAAGGTCAGTGGGGGTGGAAAAACCAACACTCCAGCAAGCTGGCAAGAATGGAAGAACCTCCTCACACTGGCCCTGCAGGTTTGCTCCCCCAGGGGGTGACCTACTCCAAATGTCACCTTAGCAAAAGACTGACGCGGAGGGGCCGAGCGGGATTGGATAACAGCCTGCCAACCCTCAGAATCCACCTAAGTAAGGACAGCGCCCTAAAGGATGAGTGGAAAGAAGAAACAGGATTCATCTTTCAGGTATATCCCAACACTACCTAGCAACTCCATGAAGATGCAGAGATGAGACTGAAGTTCAGCTCCCCTTCCTGCTACACTTCTACAGCACTGTCACCCAATCAGGACTCAATAATCACAACCTTCACTGGGAGGAGGGGAGCCAGAACCCCCAGTGTGAGAGGAACACCATGAAAATGGCAAGCTGCATTTCATGTTCCTGCCTTTTCATTAGGATCTGACTCAAGAATAATAAGTAACGATTAAAGTTTGTTGGAAGCCAGAGGTGCCCATCACCAAAGCATTCCATTTCACCTGCAAGGTGGAGATTACTGTCCTCATTTAAATTAATTAGAAAGAAATTTAAGCTAAATTAGGCATAGCACTGACTTGGGAACACACAGAACTGGCCGAAGATCATCAGGCCACAGCAGAAAAATGCCCTGTAAGTATTCAAGCTCCAGGAGAGACTACTCTATGCTAGGTCTTGAGATCATTTGTACCTCACAGAACAAGAAGCAGTTACTTATTTACAAACTCTGTCCTTTCCCCCATAAAAAGAACCCAGAAAACCAGAAGTGGCACAGTGGCTCTAAGTGGTAGAATACTAGCCCTGAGCAGAAAAAACTCAGGGCCAGTGTCCAAGGCCTGAATTCAAGCCCCATACCCAATCAAAGGGGGAAAGAAAAAAACAAAAAACCAAGTAGCTGGCACTGGTGGCTCTCGCCTATAATCCTAGCCAACTAGCCTCCACAAAACCAGGAAGTGGTGCTGTGGGTCAAAGTGGTAGAGCATTAGCCTTGAGCAAAAAGAGATCAGGGACAGCACCGGGCCCTGAGTTCAAACCCCAAGAGGGAGGGAGGGAGGGAAGGAAGGAGGGAAGGAAGGACGGATGGACCCAGGTTCTTTACCTATCTTTTCAACCTTTTCCTCTTCCACCTCTTGCTCAGCCTCTGTGGTGCAGCGATACCCTTTCTTCTTCAGCAGGTGGCAGATGAAGACACCAAGGAGACCCATGATGAAGAACACAGGGACAAGCGCGTACGCAATGTATTCTGGGTGTCCGTTCCCCGTGTTGTTGGTGGGTGATGGGGTAGTCTCTGCTCTCGAGTGCAATGTGCGGCTGCCAGCAGTGTCTACAGAAAGGAAAGTGAATGGCTACGTTAGATGGCTGGGAGAGGTTAAAAAAAAGAAAGACAATGAAGAAGAAAAATGAAAATGAAAACCCCTAATAATCCTAGGGAACTGTTTGCATTGACTCCTCAGGCCACATCCACACTGCTGGTTCTGGCGACAAAAGTAAGACCACAACATTGAGCTAAACTCACTACGTACCTCAGGCTGGCATAGAACTCACTGAGTAGCTAGGTTTTCCTTGAACTCATGACCCTCCTGCCTCAGCTTCTTTAGTGCTGGGATTATAGGTGTGCTCCACCATGCTGAGACTTAGCAGCAGCAACAACAACAACAACAATATGTCAGCTTCTACATCATCTGTGAGTGCCATACATGGTGTATGGAAGGAGGGTGCAGGCTTTAGTGAACAGTGCAGCACAGAATATGTGCATATAAATTAGATGTTAGGACAGCATAGTACTTAATGGTTGAGAACACTGAACTCAGAAGAACTGGGTTAGCTGTCCAGTGCCACCATGCAGCAGAACAATGACAAGAAACAATGACTTAACATCTCAATGGCCAGGTTTCATTGGAAAGGGACGTACCTCCCATCTACCTATGAAGATCCAACAAACTACTACATGTGACCCTTACAGCATTTCTGCAACACTGCCAATCTCTGTCACTGCCCTGTGGGGCTCCAGTGCAGTTGCTTGGAATGCAAGTGCCTGTTCTAGAAGAATCTAGAAGGAAGGAAGGAACATAAACTAACATACTACAGTAGGAAAAAAAGGAAGTATCAGAAGTAGTCTGAGTTTTGTCCCCGAGTACAAGTATAAACATGGAGTCTGTGCATTTGTTTACTGACTTCCAGATCAAAATAAGCACTTTCTACAAGCCTTTTATGTGCAAAGTCTCTTGCTGGGAGCTGGGAATATAGAGTGACAAACAGCATAATCCACATCTACCACTTGGAGCTTGCAGGGCTGCACCAGAAGCAGGCATTAAGCAAGTCAGCACGTGATCAGATGAAGGTCTCTTCTGGTGATAAGGATGTGTTGGGTCAATCAGCACTGAGGACCTGCCCTATGCCATCAGGAACAGAGAAGCTGTGGAGAGGGCATAGGGTTTAGAGAAAGGAAGAAGTTTGCTTTTAGACACATGATTGGCATCACGTGCACTTCTACCAAAAGGCATCTGAGGGGGTGCCGCGTGGCCTCCTGAAAGTACAACTGAGAGCCAGGAGCACACAACTGTAAGATGTGGCCAAATGAGGCAAAGAACACACTCAACAGAGAAGCTGCAAAGCATCACATCATGGCATATGAAGGGAGGAGGGAGAAAAATGTGGCACTTGGCTGGAATAAAGTCTCAGCATTCAAAATACTTTGATTATGGGATGAAGAATGCTTGCACACGTGTGTGTGTGTGTGTGTGTGTGTGTGCTTAGCTTTTCCTGCTCAAGGCTGACACTCTACCACTTAAGCCATGTCTCTAGTTCCAGCTTTTTGCTAGTTAATTAGAGATAAGAGTCTCCTAGATTTGTCTGCCTGAGATGGATCGGAACCACAATCCTCAGATCTCAGGCTCCTGAGTAGCTAGGATTACAGATATGACACACCAGCCCCTGGCTGAATGAAGTTTTCTACCTTAGGGAACTTCACAAACACTGCTTAAGAAACCCAGGAATTAGAAAGGCAGAGATGTTTAGCCATGAGCTTCCTCAAGAAAGGGTTCTTTTCTTTCCTTCTCTCCCTCTTCCTCCCCCCAGGAGAAGAGGATCAATATTGCCATGACTACATTAGAAATAAACACCTGGTCTGAAATAACCACAGCAGCACACTAGTTATCAAAAGCAAACTAGTTTCTGTAGTCTGTAAAAGGTTGCATTCAGGGCTGGGAAGGTGGCTCAGTGGTAGAGTGCTTGCCTTGCATGCATGAGGCCCTGGGTTCGATTCCTCAGCACCCACATAAGCAGAAAAAGCCAGAAGTGGTGCTGTGACTCAAGTGGTAGAGCACTAGCCTTGAGCTGAAGAGCTGAGGGACAGCACCCAGGCCCAGAGTTCAGCCCCCATGACCGAGCAAAAAAAAAAAAAAAAAAAAAAAAAAAAATCTGAGATAGCATATTCTGTTCTGATTTCCCTTCCAAGAATTAATCATGTATGTATAATAAATCACATCCCAAATAATATTGATTTAATCAGAACAGACTATATCAGTAGTTCTAGAAGATTGTAACAAAGCTGAAGTCTTCCGACAGTCATGTGTTTTTACTATACCTTTCCTGTGTTTAGCAACACAAACACCACTGTGTAACAATGGCCTACAGTGCTCAGCACAGTAACATGCTGTACATGTTAGTAGCCTAAGAGCAACAGATCGGGCCACATAGTCTAGTGTGTAGCAGGTTATCCTCAAGACCAGTCAAACTATTCAACAATGCATCACTTTATATAAGAAGATGGCATGAGTCGATTATGCATACATAAGTAGTGTACACAAATATACCATCTAAAGTAGGATTTAACCTCAATCCAGACCACCAGTGGATGCCTAAAACCAGACAGTACCATGCCTCTGTGTGCTGTTTCCTCCTACATCTACACTGATGATAAAGTTTGATTTTCAAGTTGGACATAGTAAGAGATAAACAAAAATAGCTAGTAATAAAATAAACCAATCATAACACTATACTGTGAGAAAATGTTCCCTTTCTCAACATCTTGCTGATCTTTAATCTTTTCCCTTAGAAGAAGTACTTTCCAGTTTCTCATTGACACATCCCAGCCCCACTTTTCCTGCTCTAGGGGCCATCAAAGGTAAACTGAGGGTTACAAGAACATGAGCACTGATGCCCAGTAGCACTCTGGATGGAACAGAAAAGAGCAGGAAGGGTCCAGGTTCTGTCATACGCCTCAGGAACGTGTGCAATTTAAATTGTACAAATTTTTTGCTTCCAGAATTTTCCATTTCATATATTCAGAAAATAGTTGACATGGGTAGCTAAAACCACAGCCAGCCAAAATCATGGCTAATGAGAGACCCTTGTGGTCAGATTCAGAAACCAGTGTTTGCTGGGGTTTGGTGGGGAGTGAGAGAGCTGTTGTTGCTCAAAAAGTATAATAAAGTTTCAGTTGTACAAGAAGAATACATTCTGGACATCAAGTAATATTGTATTGTGCAATTAAAACTGTGTGGAGAGGAAGAATTCCGGTGAGCATTCTGAAGAAGAAGAAGAGGAGGAGGAGGAGGAGGAGGAGGAGGAGGAGGAGGAGGAGGAGGAGGAGGAAGAGGGGGAGGAGGAGGAGGAGGAGGAGGAGGAGGAACAGCTTGGAATATATTTTAGCTTCTTCCTTGTTGGATTTTATTCCCTATTTCTCTGTAGTTTCTGGAAATAAAAATTATTTTGTTTGTTTATTGTTAGTCATGGGGCTTGAACTCAGCACTGTCCCTGGACACTTTTTGCTCAAGGCTAGTGCTCTAGCACTTTGAGCCACAAGAGTTTTTGAGTGGTTAACTGGAGATAAGAGTCTCCCAGGGACTTTTCTGCCTAGGCTGGCTTCAAACTGAAATCCTCAGATCTCAGCCTCCTGAGTAGCTAGGATTATAGGCGGGAGCCACTGGCCCCCAGCTTTAACATTCTTTTAAAATCTTAAAAATAAAACAAAATAAAATTGAGGACAAAAATAGAATAAAGTAGAAGAAAAAAAAACAGGTGCTGGTTAATGGGTTTCAGTGCAACAATTTTTCAGTGAAATGGAAGGCAGACTTGCTGAGAGGAGGAACAGAGAGCGTGCGTACAACTGGCTCCCTCCACAGCTGTGTGTGCCAGCAAAGAGGGTAGAACAGCTGATGCTCTGGGTAAAGGAAAAACATTTCCAATGGAGTTTGTTGTTTTCAGAGGACAGGACTACAATGTTTCTCTTACACTGTCTTCTTTACTTTAATAGCAGACCTGAGACTAGGTAATTTATGTGGAAAGAAGTTTATTTTGGATCAGGGTCCTTGAGGTTGACAATACCAGGGCCTGCTGATGCTTCAATTCATGGTAGACAAAGGCAAGTGGACACATGCCAGAGAGAACAAACATTTGGGATAGCCTAGCTGGATAACATTTCCTAACCATAACCAATCATCAATACCCTACATGCTAGGCATGGCTAATCCAGATTCACAAGGACACAAATTCACTCCACAATCAAGGCTCTGAGCCACTCTTGAGGGCTCTGCTCCATGATCCCTCGCTTCTCATTAGGCCTCACCTCCCAACACTGCCACACAGGGGGGAGGGTTCATCTCCCAACACACATGAACTGTTGAACGACATACTCAAAGGAGTGTTTAGCACTGTGACATAGAAAAGCAGTAAAACAAAGACTGAGAAGGATCCTAGCTACTCAAGAGGCTGAGATCTGAAGATCGTGGTTCAAAGCCAGCCCAGGCAGGAAAGTCCACGAGACTCTTATCTCCAATTAACCATCAGAAAACCAGAAGTGGCACTGTGGCTCAAGCATTTGCCTTGAGCTGAAGACCTCAGGGTCAGTGCCTAGGCCCAGAGTTCAAGCCCCACAACAGACAGAAAAAAAAAAAAAAAGACTGAGAAGGATTATGGAGCAATGACCTTGAGGAGATAATTCCCATATGAAGGATACAGATTAAACACTTAAACAGGAAGTTACCTCCCCCTGAGGCATCTTTTATTAGCCCATTGAGAGGAAGCTGAGGGAAGAGGTGGCTAATGTCCTTGATTCTATTATATCCAAAGCAACCACATCGGTAGATGGGTAGATGCGGGGGTGACCAGCGTAGAAGAGGAGGTTGACCACAAAGCAGACTCAGCAGAGACTGAGGGGGTGGGAGGGGCCAGCGAAAGCCTGCTAATTGGTACTCAGCACCTAGCTAAGATGTGGATCCGCAATCACCAACTGTCCTGGGCCCACTCAAGGTGTGCAATGCAGGCTGCAAAGCCAGAGAGGACAAGGGACAAACAACCAAACCAGAAGGGAAGGCAGGAAGAGCTAAAGCACAGAAGGGAACTGTTCAGGGCGAGATGGTGCCAGAAGGCTGCCAAGGTTGACTCACAGTAGTTATGACACCACTCTATGACTGCCAATAATTCCTGTCACAACTGGGGGGTGGGGGGGCACTACAACACTAAACTTGGGAACTGAGTAGTCACAGTAAACCAGGGAATACACAGGAAACTAGCACAGGTTAGATCAGGTTCCCAAGATCACTCGTAAGGAAGTGGCTCTGCCTGCCTAGGCAGGCTTCCCCTCACCCTCAGGGTCGAGGCCCCTCCAACAGCCAACGCCTGCTTCAGGTAGATCTTCACTATTTTCCTTTCAGCAATATTTCATCACTTCTGTTAGAATGCTAATGCTAGCCTGTTCTCCCACACTTCACAGCTTGGTTCAAAGACTTCCCAATTACCAAAAAAAAAAATGGTTCTAGCCAGTTACTGGTGGCTCACACCTGTAATCCTAGCTACTCAAGAGGCTGAGATCTGAAGATTGCAGTTTGAAGCCAGCCCAAACAGGAAAGTCCCTGAGACTCTTAGCTTTAATTAACCAGAAAAAAAAAAAAAAAAAGTAGAGCTATGGCTCAAGTGTTAGTTTCCCAGTTTCAAGTGAAAATGCTAAGGGACAGAGCCCAAGCTTTGAATTTAAGCTCCATAAGCTCCTTCCCTCGCCAAAAAAAAATATGGGTTCCAAATAGCATAGTAATGAGTAAGATGTTGACTCCAAGAGCAAGCCTATCACCTCACCTGGAGACTTCTGCACATACCCAGGACACCTAGACCCACCCCGGCTACTTTTACAAATAGATAATGTCTCACAAAGGCCAAGGCCTATCAAAACTCCTTGGTTTTTCTTGGTCTAGCTTGCTTTGGTAATCCCCAGCATTCTGAGGGTTGGCTATGTATGTCTTTATGGGTCTTTCTAAGAAGATTATAAAAATCAGGAAGGAAAAAAAAAAGACTGATAACAGCAGGGAGGTGGAGAAGAGGTATGAGGAATGGCTGGAAGTTCATCTAAAAAGTCAAAAGCAATTCCTAACTTGTTTCTAAGAACCATTTGTATTTCCAACTGATCCCAATGGACAGAGGAGCTCAGAAAGAATGGCCCAGAAATAGATTCTTCAAGTCCAGTGGGTGGAGCTTGAGGGCTGCTAAGTAAGGGGAAGAGGATCACTGTAACCAAAGACGCCAGATAAGGAGGCCCGGGTAACCACTCTCAAGCAGCCTTATGCCCATGAAAGCCAAGATCCCTTCAACAGCTCTGACAACAATTCTTCTCTTCTTATCAGGAAATGGTATTTTTCAAAAGCTAGGATTTCCCAACAAAGACCCAGCAGACTTGACAAAGAAAGAGAGACCTAGCCCAGCCAGTAAGCGGACATCCCACACCAAGCATGGCTGAGAAGCTGCTTTCGCAGCTCACGTCCTTCAAGGGCCTCAGAATCCCCCAACTCCCTGGCCTTTTCCAGCTCTACTCAACATTCACTACTAGAGAGAAGAACACAAGCCCACTCTATGTCCACAGGTCAAAGCTAAAATCTGCTGGAAAACCATTCTTTATAACTCCATTTAAAGCAAAATAAAAGCTGACAAATGTACGGGTTAGCAAAACCTATGCAATTTACAATCTACCCCAATTAATTTGCTGAATAAACATGAATGGACCAGCCAAGACCGTAGGGAAGAGGAAATGATTTAAACCAGAATTTAGAACCAGGAAAAGGCAGCACCTAAATCTGTGAATTTCAGCTGCAGGTGGCTTAAAGGACCCCTGAAAACTGGTGAACTTTGTAAATGGAAAACTGCTCCAATTTCCAATCCAACTGCCTAAATGGAAGATTTGGGGCACGGTCTCTGCTTGGCTGGAGTCTTCTCATGGAAGCACCAAGCGGGCTGGTAACAGAAGAAACAAGGGTGATCTGGAAGGAAAAAGAACTTAGTAACTGACCGCCAAAGAAAACCTGTCACCCTAAACCATTGCCTGAGAAAGGATTAACCCCGGGATCCCAGTGTCTGAAAAGACAAGTAACTCAACTTCCAGACTCTCCTGGAATCATGCAGCCTACCTCCAACAATAGCTTGCAATCAAGAGATGACAGCTGCTCATCTGACCAGGTCTCACCCAGACTGGGACAAGGTCAGCTCACCAGGTTTTTTTGTGGTGGGATACAGGCCAGGAAGCCACCAGCCATGCTGCCAAAGCATGTGGCTTGTCACCACACCCGGAGGAACCCACCCATAAAAATCCAAGGCCCCCCTCTACTCTTACAAACACTGCTAATAAGAGTGTGGGCTCCCAGGGTCCCAAGGCCTGCGAGGGATTACTGCACCCTGGGGTAATGCCTCATTTTTCTTGTGAGCAAATGGGATGAGGAGAGAAGTTTCCTTACAGATGTTGTGGAAATGACAGAAGAGTGACTATAAAGCATCAGGTGACACCTTTCAGAAAATAGGTATATGAGCACTAGATGAAGTGGCATACATACACCTGCAATTCTAGCTACTCAAGAGGCAGAGGAAGAGAATCTCGGTCTGAGGCCAGCCGAGGCAAAGCATGAGACCCTATCTGAAAAAGCAAAAGGACCAGAGTCTTGATCAAGAGGTAGAGCACTTGCTGCAAATGCAGCGGGTAGCCATATGCTGTGCTGGGCTAAATCAACAGAATGTTTGCACAGATGCAAAAGGTGGCCACAAATAGCAGCACATTCCTAACCCCAGCTTTGCGAACTGGCTCTCTACTTGATTTTCACAGGACTCCATCTCATTTGAAACTGCCAGGTCCCTGTGGGAACACTAAATCCCAGCTGATGTAACTACACCAGAAGCCACTGCCCACTTTCCAGAGGACTGCGATTCCTCACTGATTGGCTGTAACATTCTTAGCTCGAGGCCAAGCAAGGACTAGCTTAGAAATGACTTCCAGTGCGGAAGGAAGGCTAAGCAGCCAAGTGCCAGAACAAAACCATCAAATAGGAAGCAGCGGACAGGGCGGATGGCCTGTGTCCGGCAGGAACCTCAGAAATGGTGCCAGGGAGGTTCCCAAGGGAATTAGTGACTGCTCTGAGCTTACAGGAGGGGGGAGGGGAGAGTGTGAGGCAGTGGACCAACTCTTACAGAGCAGGATCCCCAGTTTCTGGATACAAGATGCTCTATCTGGGTCAGGGAGTCAGCCAAGGCATTTCCACCCACAGTGCAGAGCACAGTAGAACTATAGAAACCACCTACAGGGGGAGGGGCAGGGGGAGTAAGGAGTGGAGCAAGGCAGAACCTGGGGCACCCGTGGACCACGAGCTTCAGGAAAGAAAAAAGCAGAGTGGCCCAGGGTGGGAGGTGTCTCTGGTCCTCGTGGAGTGTTAAGGTTTATGATTTCCATGTTCTGAGCCTCCAAGAGGCTTGGCTATGCTATCATCAACTGTTAAGAGTAACTAAAGGGCTGGGAAGGTGGCTCAGTGGTAGAGCGCTTGCCTTGCATGCATGAGGCCCTGGGTTCAATTCCTCAGCACCACATAAGCAGAAAAAAAAAGCCGGAAGTGGCACTGTGGCTCAAGTGGTAGAGCGTTAGCCTTGAGCTGAAGAGCTAAGGGACAGTGCCCAGGCCCAGAGTTCAGGCCCCACGACCGGACCCCAAAAAAAAAAAAAAGTAACTAAACTTTATTGGGTTTCGAACTTAGGTGCTTGGTGTTTTGGCTTGCATTACTTAGTTTTTCATTTCCACAATTCTGAGATAGATATTATTATTAAACCCATCTTAGAAATGAGAAGACTTGAACCACAAGACTCTGAACCAAAGCTGTTTCCAAAGTTCAAGGAATCAAAGCAGAAGGCAGCTTTCTCCTGGTACTCCGTGTTCAATAGACCAAGCAGCTATGACATCCCCTGGCAGGTCATGAAACTTTTGTGACTCAGTTTCTTCATCATGGGGTGCAGATAATAACAGAATTGTTGTCCAGTATGAAATGAGATTAACTTGGGCTTTCAGGAATGCTCCATAGATGTTTGCTGGCACTGCTGTGATACTAATTAGTATCACAGTGATCACTACAATCAGTGTAGCAACCTTCACAATGCCCGTACTAGAGGCCGGGCTCACACCTGTAATCCTAGCCACTCAGGAAGGTGAGATCTGAGTTGCAGTTCAAAGCCAGATCAGGCAGAAAAGTCCTCATGAGACTCTTACACCCAATTAGCCACTCAGAAGCCAGAAGTGGTGCTGTGGCTCAAGTTGGTAGAGCACTTGCCTTGAGCACAAAGAGGCTCAGGGACAGTACCCAGGCCCTAAGTTCAAGCCCCACAAACAACCAAGAAAAAAAAAAAAGCCTATAGGAAAAGATGAAGCCAGACTAGAGGAGACAGTGCTGGGTATGGGGCACAAGCAGTGGGTGAGGGCACTGCAGCACAAACACCAGCACTGCTCAGCCACGGCACAGACAAGCAGGTTCCCACATCCCGCACACAGCCCAGCCTTCTCTTCCAGGAATAGAAAACAGGTAATGATTCAACAGAAAGCTACAAAAGTCCTAGACAGAGGGATTTCCAATTAGTCACAGGTTCCGCCAGGCCAGCGGTGTTCCCACAAAGCAGGCACGTGACCCAGCTTCTTAGACTCTGGGAACTGGGAGAGCAGGTGAATGATGGTAACGTGGCGCTTGCGGGCAGAGCCATGGAGTGTGGGCATTCAGGTTCTGTCCGGAGGGGAAAGGGGGAGCTTCCTGATGTGAAACCTCAAGACACCACTGCTGGACAAAAACAAAGAAGAGAGACCAAGAAAAAAAATACAGATCCTATCAGGAAGGCAAATACAGGAAAGAGTAAACCAAAAGAACTAGAAAACTCCCCAGCACAAAAGTTGATTTTTGTTTTAAGAGGGAGAAATAGATGTGAAGGCCATTAGTATGAAACCCAGTACTAATCAGAAAAAAATACCACCGAATAGTATTACATATTGGTACACACAATGTCTAAGTATTAATTCATTCAACTCTGTGAGGTACATGCAATTACTTTTAACTCCATTTTGCATGTGAAAACCAAGAAGCCAAGTAACTTAAACCAAGCCACACAGCTAGGGAATAACAAAGATAAGATTTCAATCAAGGCATCTGGGGCTCTGAAGTATGAGAGTAAACAGTTTTGACATTCAGTAAAATTCCATAGAATGGGATTATCCGTAACTCTTCTCCTTTTTGGATAACAGGATATTCAAGTATTTAAGCAAAAGTTTTGCCTTGACAATCTATAGAAAATCATTACTCATCAAATCCAGTCATATAGCCAGAATGATATAATGGCTTTTCCTGGTGATATAGTTATTGGAAAAGAGAGTACATTTGTTACATTCTCTACAAGCATATTCATCTATTTTTTATATCAAGTGCTAATAAAAATAAATAAGGCCAGGAATGGTGGTACACACCTCTAATTCCAGCCCTCAGGAGATAAAAGTAGCAGTATATAGGAGTTCAAGGCCCACAGTGTAGCCAGGTGAGCCTTTATCTCAAAAAAGAAAAAAAAATAAAAATTGTTATTTTAAGCAACAACATTTGAACACTCTACATAAGTCTGTTGACATTGTTAATTACTTCCCAGAAATCCTAAACTTCTCCCTGATTCTTAAATAAGAAAACAATTTTAAGAAGGGATTGGATTTGCCTTATCCCACTTTGTTCAAAATGATCTCAATTGTTAATGAAAGGGTTAAACTGTAAAGGAGTAGGTAGCGCTACTATAATTTCAGCTTATATTGGGAAAGGAAAAAGATATGCCAAACACTCAATACTTGGTTACCTCTGAGGAGGGATTTTCAGTTCTTTTTAGTGTTTTGTATCTTGGTATTTTCCATATTTTCTCTTTTATTTTTTTTTCTTTTAAAGCAAGAGACAATGCATAGATAAAAACTAGCCTGTCAGAAAACACTTTCCTTGGGGCTGGGAATATGGCTTAGTGGTAGAGTGCTTATTTAGCATGCATGAAGCTCTGGGTTAAATTCCTCAGTACCACATAAACAGAAAAATCCAGAAGTGACACTGTGGTTCAAGTGGTAGATCTCTAGCCTTGAGCACAGGAAGCTCAGGGGCAATGCCCAGGCCCTGAGTTCAAGCCCCAGGACAAGGTGAAGGAGGGAAGGAGGGAAGGAGGGATGGAAGGAAGGAGGGATGGAGGGAAGGAGAGAGGGAGGGAGGGAAAGAAGGAAGGAAGGACCTTCCCAGTATAGTCAGTAGTTATCTTTCATTGGTAGAACTTGTTTTTCCTACTTTTTTTTGCATTTCCTAACATAGCTTAGTGATAGCCAGAATGGATGGGTATTTTTTAACTACAGATAATGAAGTCAGTGAGGACCCTTCATTCCTATTAGACAAAGCCACACTAAACCAGTCACCATCTGTCAAAACAAGTTGATTATAGGCCATTTCACATGGTGCACCAAACACCAATGTTAATACGAGAAAGGTAGCTACAGTTTAGAACTCTGAATTCCTTGGTAAGGGGACAGCCCAAAACTACAACCTAGGATACCCACAGATTATATTTCTACTGGGCTGAAGGCACAGACAATGCTATGAAACCTTTGATCTCAACCACAGGAAACAAGGACCAAAGAAAACCATCCTAGGCAATGTTTCCACTTTATTATCCTATAAAACACAGTGTAAACAACACGTACACTAAGCACTAGCCCATTCATTTTTTTGTCTTTTCCCATTAACTTTTTTTACATGCCATTGAACCTTTCCTCTAAACAGAAAACAAGTACAATTTCAAAGAGATTTTTTTTTAATATTATGAATCAGTTCTTCCCAATAAATAAAGATTTCAATTGTTTCATCTTTCCAACACCTGGTTCTCCAGCCCCTGTGGATACCCTACCATTCAACTTAATTCTGATTCTAAGAACCTGGGGTTCACACTACCTTGCAAGTGTAGGGCTCAGTCTCAAGGAAGGGCCCCTACTTCACATGCCAGCTTCAGCATCAAATGGGGGTCTCCAAGCTAACTGTACTTCTGCTCAGCGGACTTCAAATGTGAGGGTTTCCTTCAATTCCACCCCTTTACACACACACACTCAGTCTTGATAATTAACTAGACTGACTCACAAATGTGAGGAAAGTACTATACTTACTATTACAGATTTGTTATGAAGGATACAGCTCAGGATAGACAAATGAAAGACAATACACGTAGGGCAAAGGGCAGAGGATACAGCACAGAGCTTAGCTTCCTGGTCAGGGCTTTTGTGGGAACTTTGTTATCTGGGAAGAACTGACTGTTACATAATTGGGGACTGAACCCTAAAGGTCAGGGGAGGGCCTCAGCTCTAACCTTCTAATCACAAGGCTGGTGACTCCAGCAACCAGCTCCATCTTGAAGCTCTTGAAGGCCCCACCAAGAGTCACCTCGCTATCAAAAACCCAAGTATAGTCCACAGGAGCTCATTACACGAAGGAAAAAGACGCTAAGTCCAACCCTTAATAAATTCCAAGCATTTTAGGAGTTCCATGCCAGAAATCTGAGCCAGAGACAAAATACGTATGCATTTTATTATACACACTGACTCAAAGCCACTAAGATTTCAAGGAACAGCACTAATCAGCCTGGGTAAAACATTTCAACTGTTCTACCATACAGTCCAACAGAAGAATTCCCTTCCCTCCTCAAGTGTTCTTCCATTCTTATCCCTTTTCTAGAAGCCAAGATATATGGCTTCTATTACCTACGTGGCCCCTGCTCCACAATAAGCATGCCCCATATAGGGAGCCCATTACTTTCACACTGGATCTTTTTTCCTCTCTTCAAATGTTAGATCACATTAGAGGATACAGATTGAGAAATAGATCTGCAGGAAGTAAAGGAGCCCGTAGCCAAACAGGCGTTCATAAATCAATTATTCCCAGGCTTATCTCAAATATTTATTTAAAGACCTTGCCCCAACACTGACAGCTCTCCAGACTTGGATGAAGAACAAAACAATGTAGCATTGACCAATGGCTGGGTTAAAAGATGAAGATGTTCAATAGTCCTGTGAAAAATAAATGTTTTAGTAGGTAAGAATTCAGTAGCCCCATTCACTTGTGTCATTTCCAAGGGCCGACTGTAACTGAAGACAAATACATGCTGATCTATCTTCACCATGCATGAACATTTCTTGGCTTTCCCACATCAAGATATACTGCATTTACTTCATCATTAACATTCCCTTAAGCTGAGAGTGTTTCTATCTATTGCATAAAACCCATTCTGCTATGTAGGTTACATTTGTCTTACAAGGACTATATTATTCCTTTGATCCTCGCAACTCTGAGATATAAAGAACAAAACATGTATTATTTGCACCCTCCTCCCTACAAGAACACAGCAGCTCAAACGCCTTGCAGACAGTATGAGGCCTAGCCGCAATTTCAAGTTTAGGACAGCTCAGTGCTTGCATCTTTCCAACGCAGGAAAATGCCTGAGACAGTGCTCCAGTTCCCTTTTCCTCTACTCCTCAGCATGACCCCCAACCACCCTACTTCCTACCCTCCAAAACCCTAGCCTCAGTCTCCCCCACAGAACTTCCTCTCAAGTAACATTTGCAGAAGAACCTCTGCCATTACCCAGACTGACTTTTCTGATCCTCCCTTCCAGGTGCGTTCATGCAATCATTCTGTCCCCTATACTCCTCACTGAAGGGTCACTTAGGGTGACATTGTCCAAAGTAATCTACCTCATTTAGGTAACTGTAACTCCTCTGTATATCACCTTTATAATAACAATTTAAAACTTAAACAAATAAAAGGATCCCGTAAATGCCAAACTTTGGGCTCTTATTTACTCTCCATCCTTGGGATCAGTGATTAAAAAAATCGGGTGTATCAAACCTATTCTCCTGTGTCCATAGCTTAGCTGTCTGCTACCAACAAGCCTGTCCAGCAAGTTATTTGCTCATCCAACATGCTTACACAACACTCAACAGTACTCAAGTAAGGAAAAAATCTCATTTTTAAATTAAAATTCATGTTGTGTGTTAAGGAAAACATTTAAGTTCCCCCCCACCCCCCCCCAAAGAGCACTAAAACACACTGACTTGTGAGAATGCACATGTGAAATTCCCCACCTCAGAGTCCAGCTTCTTGGCTCTGATATCTAGCTTCAGGCCCTGTCCAAGGCCCCAGCTTTTCTTCTGGTGGTTCTTTTCTTTCTTCACAGAGGAGAAGGGTAGAACTGAAGACTCAGTGGCAGGAACTGAGGATGCAGGGAGAGCATTCTGACCATACACACTCATGTAGCACAAATGCACATAGGAAAACCAAGGAACACCTGCCATTAGCCTCCTTGCTACCTCGCCAGTGCCAGAAAATTCCAGCTACTATTTTTTACACTGTGGATAATTCACAGGATTGTGTTGGTGATGACTGCTATGAAAACTGTGACAGCCCTGGGAAAACTAATGTTCCCCTGTTACACCGTGAGACAGAAAGCCCAGTGAGGTCTTCAAACTTCCACCCCTTAGTGAATTCTTCAAATCTCCTCCCAGTAGAGGAATCCCAGAAAACCACAATGTTAGTGTGCATGCGTGGGAGAAGAGACTTGCATGTTAACAGTATTGCAAGGAATTCTTTGTTTTTAAATCCTACCTGTCACGTGATGCAGGCTCTTTATAAAGCTTCAACCGCTCAGATAAACGTAGCTAGCTGGTTCAAGATGCAGTGATGACAAAGCTGTCTAATCTGTGTCTTTTCTGGAATTAATTAAAGATACTGCCTTTATAGGACTGCCATGTCAAAATTTTATTAAAAAATCATTTATAACCAAGCATGGTGGACATGCCTGTAATCTCTAAACACTAAGGATGGGTTGGCAGGAAGATCTAGAATTTAAGGCTAGCCAGAGCTACATAGTGAAATCCTGTCAAAAAGAAAAATTTGTGTTCTAAAATCTAACCACATGTAAATTAAATCATTCCCTTCCAATATTTACTCAAAAGGCAAGTGGATAATTTCTAGGAATTTCTTGAATAATCCTTTGTTTTATACTAAAAAACACAAATCTGTGTTCCAGGCATAAGATGCTTTGGTTTTCTCTTTAAGTGGATGGAACTACAATGAGAAAGGAAACCAAATGAACCACAACTTTCCTCTACCAGTGCCAGGAGGCATGGCATAGCATACCACAGCGGGCAAAGAGCTTTGGTAGGAAGCTCCAGCTCTCCCTCCTGTGCGGCCCACACAACAAGCCTTCCTTCCTTCATCTTACTAGTTCCTCGTGGGAAGCCGGTTTCCTCATGATTGCAAGAATTAAATCTGATCAAGCAATCAATCAGCATGATTATATCTCACGTCTTGTTGGTTCAACAAGTACAAACACAATATACACAACTGAGCCATAAACCTGAGGGCCAGATAACATAAAGGAGAAGTAAGGAGCACTTCTGCCTTCCCTGTCCCTACACAGAAGGCAAGGCTGCAGTCCAGACCAGTAGAAAAGAAGAAATGGGCCCTGATGTCAGCATGAAGGATGTCAGCAGGATATGGGTAGTGATGGAAAAAAGGACTTCAACACTCACCCTGATGGCCAGATCTTAGAACTGTCCTTGTGGCAGAACTGTCTGAATCATCTCCTCTCCTCTTTCCCCTCCCCAAACATATCCAACAGCTGTAAATGAGATAACCTGTGAATCCAGGGCCATAGTGTTTATTGACATGTCTGCTAAAAACAGAGGCTGTCAAATTTTTTTAAAAGAAAAAGTTTTTTAAAAGAAAAAGCTTTCCTGTAACTCAAGACAAGATTCCATCTTTGCACAAAGAGCCCCTTCCTGTTCCCATCCTTCCTCCCCTGACAAACTACCCTCGACCTGCCCTGCCTGACCTCTCTCTCTCTCTCTCTCTCTCTCTCTCTCTCTCTCTCTCTCTCTCTCTCTCTCTCTCTCTCTCTCTCTCTCTCTCTCTCTCTCTCTCTCCTTCCCCCTCCTCCCTCTTTCTTGGTCTCTCTGCCTAGTAAAAAGAGACCTTAGTAGTAAGGGAATTGCACCATTTCTTCTCCAGCCAGGCTGAAGATTTGGTTGCCCTTCTCAGTTTGAGTTCAATAAACGTGTTGGCCTGTGGGTTTTTTTGTCTTCCTGATCTTTTCCTAATTCATACTCCTGGTACTCGAAATCTTTCTTTAATAATATTTCCTCACAGGTAGCACAGGAGTTCCATTTGAAGAGGGGCACAGCCCACCACACTTGTTCTACCTTTTCTCTCTCCACTCTTCCGCTGTTATGTAGCACTCAGCCAACATCACTAGGAAATGAGAGAGAAGCCACTTCTCCCTTCCCAGTTGGCAGACCACTGCTGCAACTTTGTTTACTATGTTGCCAATAAGGTACCTTCACACAGAGTGACTTTTCTTTTGCTGATCCTGAGACTTGAACTCTGGGCCTGAGCGCTGTCCCTCAACTTCTTTTGCTCAAGGCTAATGCTCTATCACTTGAGCCACATTGGTGCCAGGCTGAGTGACCAGTTCATATGGTGATTGCCTTCCTGCAGACAGAGTCCCAAGCACTGAGCGCAGGGCATCACAGGGCAAAGGGCAGGAGGGCACACAAGCTAGTGCATGTGGGTGTGGGTGTACAAGATCTCTGGTGTCTTCCTCTTTTCCATTCAGCCATGAGGGCTCCAGTCTTAATGAGTTTATCTACTGAAAGATCACTTCTAAATACCATATGAACATGTCTTACAATGGGGAGTAAATTTCAACCTGAACGCTTGGGGGCCATATTCAAACCATATCTAACTCACAACAACTCCTCTCCTGGGTGACCACTAGTGGTCCACTGGCCTAGCTAATGCCCACAGTTTAACAGGTGTCATTTTAAAACCTCATTTCCTCCAAACTTGCCCAACTGTACGAGCCCCATTTCTCCACCCATGGCCCACTCCCAGCTCAGCACTGGTACTCTGGCCACATGCCAGGCTTTCCTTGTCCTTAATATACCTCAGAGTGCTAATAATGATTTGCCTATTAGGTCGCTGTGAGCTCCATCCAAAGGCAGAGATTCAAACTACTCCGTTCACATCAGTTCATCCTCAGTTTATAGCATGACAGTTTGTTAATATTTTCCCCAATGACAAAAATAAATGTTATCCTGTTCCAACTGTTTATGTCCCGCACCAAAAGTTAGAAAGTTAATCCCTAATTGATATGCTAATGATGTCTGGAGGTGGGGCCTTTGGAAGCTAATTAGGATTATAAGAGGTCCTGAGGGTGTTTCTCAGAACGACAGTAGTAACTTTATAAGCACCAAACCATGAGTAAAATAGCTATTTTTTTTTTTTTTTGGTCTGTCATGGGGCTTGAACTTAAGACCTAGGCACTATCCCTGAGCCCTTTCAATCAAGGCTAGTGCTCTACCACTTTAAGCCACAGTGCTACCTTGTTTTCTAGTAGTTAATTGGAAATAAGAGTCTCATGTGAACTTTTCTGCCCGGGGTGGCTTTGAACTGCGATCCTCAGATGTCAGCCTCCTGAATAGTTAGGATTATGGGCATGAGCCAATGGTGCCCAGCTTTCTTTATAAATTTTTTAAACTATCCAGTCTCATGTACTTTCTTATAACAGAAATCAGGGTAAACAAATAGTCATGAACGGTACACAGTACTATGAAATTAGAAATATGGCACACAATTCAGATGCCCTGAATTGGCTGTAGAACACAACTCAATTTGTCTTTGAAAAGAACACTGAATAGATTTGGGTTTAGAAAACTTTTGCAATGAACATGGTTGCTACTAGTTACCATTCTCTCTCTCTTAGATGACCAGGTATTTCCACCTCTGGGGCATTTGGTCCAGAGAGGCAAACAGACACAGGCAACCCAGCATTTCACCAAGCCTGGGGAAGAGGCGGAAGACTTCCTGCTAAGACTGAGCTAATTGTGCCAACATGAATTTTAGAAAGGTATAAAGAAAAAAACCTGAAGCCAAGAGTTAGAACTCTGGAAACTAGCTCTGGCTTTCTTCCTTCCTTCACAGTTCTAAATATCTATTTTGGGTCTTGAGTCTCCAACAGTGAACAAGACATACACGTTACCAAGTCATTGGGGATGCCTGGGAATGGCAGACAATAAGAAAAAAAGTAAAGCCTGGCCGGTGGCTCACGCCTGTAATCCTAGCTACTGAGGAGACTGAGATCTGAGGATCGAGGTTCAAAGCCAGCTTGGGCAAGGAAAGTCCTTGAGACTCTTATCTCCAATAAACCACTCAAAAACCGGAAGTGGCACTGTGGCTCAAGCAGAAGAGTGCTCACCTTGAGCTGAAGAGCTGAGGGACAGTGCCCAGGCCCAGAGTTCAAGCCCCACAACCGACCAAAAAGAAAAAAGAAAAAAAGTAAAATTCTGGAGTGATTAAGAACGTTGTATCACTTGGAGGAATTGGTGGGATTGGGACAGATGGGGGAGAATATGGAAAGGTGACATTGATCAAGATGCATTAAACTGATATGCTCAATTGAAACCCCACTGTACAACTACTTAATGATTAAATAAAAAGGCAGACACCAGGGGCTCCTACTTGTAATCCTACTTAGAAGGCTAAATCTGAGGATCACCGTTAGAAGCCAGCCAGGACAAGAAAGCCCTCTTACCTCCAATTAACCACCAAAAGGCAAGAAATATAGCTGTGGTAGTGTGCTAGCCTTGAGCATAAAAGATCAGGGACCATGCCCAGGCCTGAGTTCAAGCCCCAAAACCAGCTTAAAAAATAAATATACATACATACATGCATGCATAAAACGTGTGTCATCCTTTAGCTGTGTTAGGTTAAAGACAAATAATGTTTTTAGCACTTCCTGTGGACTATTGTGCCAAGCCCTCATGAATAACCTCATGATATAGACTATCCAAATATTCTCCAAATACAGGTTTAAAAGGGATTCAAATTGTTTCTCTGTACAATAGCACACTTCTTAGAAGCTGGGATGTAGTTATACAAAGGAGTATGCAAATAAGACATGAGGGAAGGAGTGGGGAGCGCTGGCAGCTGGAACAGCCAACAGGACAGGCCCAGGCTGTGGCACTGTCCCTCTGTGGGACCCTGGGACACAGACCAGAAAACCAGTTTGGCAAAAGGAAGTTCTTGGTCATAAGAACTCAGGTTGCCTGAGTTAGCCACCACCCTCTACCCATCCCAACTCCCAAAAGTCCCTTGATGGATTTAATTTCTTTCTCTTACAAAGAAAACTGTGTCAATACCTGAAAGAGGAAAGCAGAGATCTTCAGCTCAACCTGTCCATCTACCTTCGAGGTCCCATTACAGTGGGCACGCATCCATGAAGCCACCAGAATAAACAAAGCCCTGGTCTGCCCTTTGGTGCCACACATTTGAGAAGTTACTCTCTTCAGAGGGAAATTTGCTATTTAACAAAATCCTTCACTGGATTTTTGTGCTAGCTCTTAAATTTCTATGACGTTTTTGCTGTTTCTCCATAGGATATTTGGATATCTGCATTTGGATCCCAACAGATGGGAGCTGATAAATTAAGGAAGCTGTGTTTTGAAATTCAGGCTTTGTGACTCTAGAAAGGTAACAAGAAGTACATTGAACACACATTGTCACACTCAGAAACCTCTTCACACACAGCAACTTGTGATTATCACCATAGCAACTCCCAGGAAGAGTCAATCTAAGTGACAGAAGCATATACCATGAATTTCCCCTTGCTTCCAGTGAGGTTTACTACCCACAGCGCAATCAAAAGCCTACGAAGCTTACGCTCATGACTATAATCCTAGCTACTCAAGAAGCTGATATCTGAGGATCATGGTTCAAAGCCAGACCAGACAGGCAAGTCTGTGAGACTCTGATCTCCAATTAACCACCAAAACAAAAGCCATAAGCAGAGCTATGGCTCAAGTGGTAGAGCATTAGCCTTGAGCAAAACAGCTCAGCAACAATATACAGGCTCTGAGTTCAAACCCCAGGACCAACACCATTAAAAAAAAAAAAAAAACTATAAAAATATCAGTTTTCAGAGCATTTTGTACTAGGGGAATTCTCTGGAAAAGATGAAAGACATATGTTTTAAAACAAAACCAAAAATAATCAAGGTACCAATTATTGTCTAACTAATTATTAAATGTTTTTCAGGAAAAATAAGAGAACATAAAAAAGTGAGAACATACACGGGAATAAGATCTACAGGGAGGCATCAATGGCTTCAAGAGTAAAAGACAAACATAATATGCGAACAGTGGGGGTGTGATCCTTTCCCCCTTTCCACACAAACTCTAAATATTTGGGGAGATTATCCACAAGTACCTACTGTGCTTCATTTTAGCTGAGAGACTAGGAAGGAGGGTTCTCACTAAACTCCTAGACAGTAGCAGTAAGCTCTCAGGGGTCATCCTGGGCTTTTAAGCAACTTATCCTGAGTCACTGCAAAGCATCAACAACTTCAGAATGAAAACCATATAGTCTATGTACCTACACTTATTATGAACTTTAATTGACATAATAATATAAATCAAGCCTCTAGGACATTTAGTGGAAGGAATACAATTTTTTTTTTTAAAGAGGCACATATAATCCTACTCAGGAGACTGAGGTCTGTATAGGGTCATGATTCAAGGCTGGCCCAAGCATCGAGTTCCCTGGACTCAATCTCCAAAACAACCAGCAAAATGAAGGGCTGGAGGTATGGAGGCATGGTTCAAGTACCATTTTTTTAAAAAAGTTGCAAAGGGTAAAAGTCATGTCACCTTGCCATTTGCCAAGACTCTTCAGCAATATCCTCCCTAGCAGATAGCAATACCAGTTGGCACACTGCCCATGTCACAGGTAAGGAAATGCAGGCAGACATTTTGATAGCTCACCAGATCCAACCAACTATAAGTGGTTGGGTCTCTCTTTGGCTTGTGACTCAAGCCCAGGCTCTGATTCAAGGGATGCTGTTACTTGGGGGGGGGGAGGGGGGTGTCCAGTTGTGGGGCCTGAACTCTGGGCCTGGGCGCTGTCCCTCAGCTCTTCAGCTCAAGGCTAGGTGCTCTACCACTTGAGCCACAACACCACTTCTGGCTTTTTTCTTTTTGCTTATGTGGTGCTGAGGAATCGAACCCAGGGCCTCATGCATGCAAGGCAAGCGCTCTACCACTGAGCCACCTTCCCAGACCTTTGATGATTCTTTATAAATATCTCAGGATAACAAGAATTTTCTTACTTAGAAAAACAAAAGCATTCAGTAATCATAAAAGTAGGCTTCAGAAATGAACAGATCTAAATCTATGTCAAAACCCAGCTTAGAGTAACTTTCAACTTTCTCAGAGACTCAATTTCTTCACCCATAAACATGAAAATAAAATTATATAACTTACAGGCTGTTCAAGAATTAAATGATCTAAGTACTTACACCAATGCCTATCACACACAAGTAATAATAAACACTGAATTATTTCAAGGAAATTCACTCAGATTTCTAATGTTAGTCTATACAAGCCGTATCAAATTAATTACTATATATCATTAATTGTCCCAATATGTAATATATCATTAATTGTCCCAATATGTAAGCAGACCTCAACATCAGAGACAATTCATTAAAAAGTAACAAGGAAGCTGGGTGTAGCTATGGTTGTACAAATCTGTAAAGCCTACTATGGGGGGAGGCTAAAGCAAATAGATCATGAGTTGCAGGCCAGCATTAGCTACAAAGCAAAACCTTGTCTCAAAAAAAAAAAAAAAATGACAGTGATCATTGCTCACCTGAACTGGGTTCTCTCTCATTCAAATCCAACTTTTCAAACTCCCAAATACTTTTCTTAATTCCTGTCTTATCTTTTTCTGTGTGGTGAATACAGAAGATCAGAATTTCAAGGACAGGGAAGAAATGGCAGACACTTCTCAAATTTTTCACCATCCTTTTAAATTAAATTTGATATTGGAATCCTAAGCTCTGACAATTTTTTGTTTTCAAACATTGCACTCAATAACCACTAGATGCAGTTACCTGGGCTGCTACCTTGCAAAAAGAAACTCAAGAGTTTAATAAAAACTTATCTTTAGTATCTAAATGAGTAGTCAGGAGGCTGGACAGAAGCCCATAGAACCCAGGACCTTTCCCACCCACTCCTTCAAGGCTAGATCTACTGTCTAGTAGAAGAACAGAAACACGAATAGGCCCAGAATCGAGTAACAAGAGAACATAAAGACATAAATAAGCCAAGAAGTGGAAAATCATCCCTTCTGGTACTTGTGGTGTCTAGTTTCCAATGCTGCTACAAAGAGACAGAAGTTTCAGGAGACTCTTAAAAGCAGGAAATAATAGATACTAACTACAGCTGCCCACTGTGAAGCTGTCTTTTCTTTTTTTTTTTTTCCTCCTCTTCACAATTTCTAATACACATATGTTTACAATTTTTTTGTATCTTAATTTTAAAATCTCAGTGAGACTGTTAGGCCAACTTATATTCTATTTTCTCTAGAAAACAACAGAGTACAGCAGAAAGAAAATGAACTGCAGACTCAAAGCAGGTTGTATTATGTGTTTACTGTGTATTAAAGATACAAAGAAAGGTGCACACGTGCGTGTGCGCACACACACACACACATTCATACTACTTCTAGTGATCCATCTCTGATTTAATGCTGACTGATAAAATACTTATATAAAGTTGGGCTCCAGTTGCTCCAGTGAAAAATAAAATACTTTATAGAGTCACAGAGAAAAAGTTTAGAAATACATGTAGTCAACCAGAAGCCAGAGATGACCAGCAGGCTCTCCATATGACTTCTCATCTCTTCCTATTTCCCATCTTTAATTCTGAGCAGATTCGATGATGGCTACTCAGGAGATATCTTCTTTTGAGTAAGGCCTCAAAACTCACTGATAAACTCATACTCTACAACCTGCCCTTTTCCTCATTCTTCTAAAGCATTAACTCTCCTGGGAGAGGTTACTTCACAATTAGATAAGGGCGTTCTTGAGTCACACAGCTGTCCTGAGGTCTGGATGTAGCTCAGAGAGGCATCAAAATGCAAACCAATTCCATGGATGAGTTTCTCCAGCTGATGAATGATTACATGCATCATATGCTGCATTCTTAACAATTTCACTCCTAGGTTAAACTACTTTTCCAAATTCTGGAACAACTCAGCCTGGCTAAATTCTGTACAACCTCAAATCTGATCTGACCCTCATTAGGTACCTGTATGTCCCACCAACGAAACACAAGATGAACACCAAAATTTCCCATCCAATAAAACAAGTCACCAGCTACCATTTCCCCCGGGGGAGATGGCTGAAGGAAATACAGATCTGTTAATAAAGACTCAGGAGATGCATCTCCATCTCGTTCCTTTCCCAAACTGCTCTGGGTTCTGTTGGAAAAGTGAAAGCCAGCTGATCCATCAGTTTAAATGCACAAAGTGTGGGGCAATGTCTCCGGGGAGAAGACGGTGTATGTACTCTTACGGAGCAGATAGTCATTGTGGGAAGGTTTCCAGATGCTTATTATTTCGACCTGAAAAAGAGCCACCCCCAAAGGCAAACTTGGAAGAGCTTGCTGACGTCAGACTCAGCCTGTGGTAACCCCAAATGGCTACGGAGGTTTGAGTCTTTTTTTTTTTTTTCAAAGTACGGCTGTGCGATGGTAATTAAGAGGGGGAGATGATGGTAAGAAATCCCCGGTGTGTGTCGATAGAAAAACAAGTGTGCGACACCGGGATTCCGCCAAAGTTAGACCTCCATTGAGAACGTCAGTCCGTGGTTGGATCCTCGGGCGCACAGGGGTCTCCGCCGGTGCCGGCCGGGCCTGATCGCAGAAAGTTCCTGTTGCGATGCCAGGAACTGGCACCGAGAAGGAGGAGCGGTAAGTTTGCAACTGAGCCTCCTCCGCTTCCGAGCCTCAGTTACCCAGGGTCCAGGGAAGGCATGAGGAATCCGAACCCATGCACCCACACAATGAACGAGAACGTGGGAAAGTCGTGCCAACGGCTGCAGATTTAAAGGTATTTGAAAGACACAAGGGGCCCCCGAGGAGGGCGGCAGCAGGCCGGGCTCCGGACCCCGGAACCGCTCGCGGCCGCGGTGACAGTCCTCCGAGAGGCCGGGGGAGGGAGGGCGGGAGCCCGGCCGGCGGGAACGCGCCGCACCCCGCCCGGGCCACCCCGGGACGGCCAGCTGTGCGGCGCCGGGATCCCGCAGCTGTGCCCCGGGCCCCGCAGCACGCGGCTCGGGGCGCCGCGGGGTCGCCCACCCTCCCAACCCCGCACTTCCCCTGCCGGGCTCCGGCACTCACCCGGGGCCACCAGCGGCGAACTCACGGCGTCTCCCACGAAGACGGCAGCGGCGAGGACCGCGGACCCCGGGAGTCCCCGCGGAGCCATCGTCGCGTCCCGGCGCCCTCCTCCGCGGGGCGCTGCGTCCCGGGCTCGGGCGGACGGTGCGGCTGTGCAGCCGGCGGGAGGACCGAGTGTCCCGGCCCCGAGCGCAGGACGAACCCCGCCCCGCGGAGGGCCCGCCCCAGCCCCACCCACCCCGGCTAGGCCACGCCCCTCCCCGCCAAGCCCCGAATTCCGCCTAATGGTCACGCCCCTGTGCCCCCGCCCACCTCGTCCTGGCTCCGCCTTCCTGTCGTTCCCGCTTCTCTCCTAACTGCTTCTGCCACAGTCGGCCGTGGCCCCGCCTCTTCACCACGCCCACCACGCCCGGGTCCCGCCTCCTCTTGCTGAGCTCTCTTCCTTTCCAAACTCCGCCCGGATGCAACTGCCGGGACAGCGCGGGAGCCTGGGGCTGGGGCTGGAGGAGGGGGGCGGGGAGAGGAGGAGCGGGCGGGAGGGGGTGGGGTTAGCCCGGACTCAACCACTTGGGTTCTAGAACCAGGCCGGCGTGGGAAGGAGAGCCGGAAGGTAGCAGGAAGCCCTGCAGGGCCGGCGTCGCGGAGGGCACGATGCTTTCCCTCCGTTGGCATCCATCCAGCTACCGTTGCCCACCGTTTCTGGTCCGGGAAGATTTCTGAATGTCAAGGGGGAAGGAACAGACATTAATATCTTCAATTGTTCCAAGGCCTGGGTCCCTGCAAGTGTTCCCATTAAGGGAACTACCTGCACACATTTCCAGGAATAACCTAGAGGGTTCTGTCGATTTTATTTTAATCGCATCTGGCATCTTGCAAACACTCCCACGAGGTTAGCTCTGCAGGTGTCCAGTCACTTCTTTTATCTCCTTCTGTCCCCACATCAGCTCTGTGACACGGGCCTGGTCCCATTTCACAGGCCAGGAGGTAGCCCCACTGAGTCTCTGCCACCACAACTGTGATCACTGTGGTAAGGTCCTTGTTGTGCTTGCCCCAGGCACCTGGCTCCAGGGCAGCATGCACTAAAAGGCAGAAACGTTTCTTGAAGTGGACTGTCCCAGCACTGGTAGGGTAGGTGGCCTTTCTAAGGACATCCGCCTTTACTAACCCTTAGCCACTCCTTCTGAATCAAGGCCATGGAGTCTAAGCTTGAGGGAGAGGGGGGGCATGCTTTGGCTGGCGCTCAACACTAGGCAGCAAGAAAGGGCTGATTGAAAAATGGGTTTTCATTATGGGCCTCATCCTTAAACTGACGCTGATGGTCTTGAGTTTTAAAGGGAGGACTATTTATCCTCTCAGTTAATGTTCCCTGCCATCTGCTAGTCTATTGCAAACATTTACACCAATGTGAGAATTGCCAGCCACAGAGTACTACAGATGGCTGAAGCTGAAGCATGGAGCTCCTGCCCTTTGAAGCCAAAGGCAGAAACTGCCCAGTTTATGTCTTACCAGAGCTGGCAGCACATCCTGTAGTCTGACAGGCTTAGCAGGCCGCCATTCCTACTTTTATATCAATATAAAAATAGAAAATAGTGGTAGAACATTTGTAATAATGATAATAGTGGCAGTGAATATTAAGGGAAGAGATCCATGAGAGTTTCTAACTAAAGGAGAGAATTCCAGGCCTAGACATTGAGCTATAAATTATTAATGTTAGTCTGATTCATAATGTGCAGGGCCCAGTGCAAGGTGTTTAAATATCGCTAAGAATTTCAGCAACAGAGTATTAAACCAATTTTAAGCCTTCCTAAACATGGAAATCTGTGATTACCTACTTACAAATCTAACCCTGGCTTTGGGATTTAGACTGTAACAAAATTCTTACATTCAAAATATGAAATACCACCTCAAAATTGGATAATGATTCACTTTTCCCCAGTGGTTGAACTTACTGTTCAGAAGTCAGGATCATTTTTAACAACAGATTGGAATAGGATGCCTGCTTATGGCTCTTCAGAAATAAAAATTCAGTATTTACAACCGAAGGAAACACCATTCATCATCCACTAAGCCTCTTAATTTGCAGAGAGATGGTTGACTTCTCAGGTCTTGGGATTAAGATCAGAACTCATAGCTTCCCTTCCCAGACTTTCTATAACACTAACTACTTAAGATACTTTATAGTTATCTTCCTTTCATATTTGTGCATTTGCATATCTTGTTTAAAATAGTAAGGAAAGATGAAAGGAAGAAAAAAAAGAAAATTGCCTTCAAATTATTTTTCAGCTCCTTTATTTATATGTATACATGCCTAAAAGCTCACCATTTTATCTTAAATGTGAAGACTCCAGTGTCAGTGAAGTTCTCTTTTGTATTATGAAAAGAAACTCATATTACTTTGATGAAACAAAACTGGCATTCCAAAGCTAAGTAATCCCAAAGCTTTTCAGAAATCATATAGAAATAGATGTGACTACGGATGTCAATTATTCAAGTCCTGCCCCCCATTTAGTAGGATCCAGTAATGAGCAGTTTCCCCTCCATTATTTCATGAAATCTTCACAACGAGGGGATATTTTAAGAAGTATTGTTAGGAAGTAGCTCAAGGGGTGTGGCTCAAGGGGTAGAGTGCTCACCTTGAGCTAAAGAGCTCAGGGGCAAAGCCGCGCCTGTGTTCAAGCCCCACAACCAACAACAACAAAAAAGTATTGTTAATGAGCCTCACTTCAAAGCTGTGGGGCCTTGGATTTAAGAGAGGGTGCTGAGCCAAACAGCTGCTGCCTGGCCCCGCTGAGATGTAATTCCAGAATCAGTTCACTCCAGCCTGGGCTTGCCATACACAGCAGTCTGCCTCTAAAATGCAGGAAACTAGCTCTTCACATCTTCCTTCCCAATACAGCCTCTTTCTTTTATTTCATTATTGCATGTGTGATCTGGCCTCTCTAAACTGATTATTGCTTGCATGTTTTTTTAACAAGAATAATTTACTTATATGTGGGAATGAATTTTAAGTCAGGGTGCACAGGATCAGACTGAGTAACTTAAATAATGTGCTTCCCTTTCTAGCTGCTGTTGAGTCTTTTCTTCCAGTTTCTCTGACAGAATTTAGTTAATCATTCCCCTTTGTAAAAGCCTTTCCTGTTTTCTTCTGTATGGCTAAGGCAGTAATTTTCATCACCATCATTTAAAAGCCTAAGTCTCAATCGACTGGTATGTACTCTAATTAATGTTGAACGTACTTCCACAGAAGTCCATGTTTAAAAAAATATATTCCATCTCTGATTTCCATGAGGTCAGCTCTCCTTTTGAGAGGTTATATGGGAGATAAATATATAGTTTGTCATATATATATATTTAATACATACCATAATATATATTATGGTATATGTAGGTGTGTGTGTGTGTGTGTGTATATATATATATATATATATATATATATATATATATATATATATATATATCTTCAAGGTAATAAATACAATTCTTTAAAGCTAGGGCTATTTTGACCTAACAACAAATATGTACAGTGTTCTAGTGTCACCGATGGAGGTGAGGTTTAGTGAAGTTTTCCTTTAAATGCAGGAACTCTTCACTTAGGGCCCTTGACTTCAATCGTGGAAAAGGAATTTCTGGACAAGTCACAATGGTAAGAAAACTTGCAGAGCTTTATTGAATAAGTAAACAAACAGGCAAGCAAACAAATAGACCAACAGAAGGACAGAGGGCACACTCTAGCAGAGTATGAATGCTCTCATAGGGAGATAGAGACAGAGACAGAGAGACCCAGAAAGAGACATACAGCTTCTTGGGCTGCTGAGATATTTATAAGGTAAAGGCAGGGGGTTGGCTTCAAAGATATGTAAAGATAGATGCATTGTCTTTGCTCTGATAACACCTTCTGTTACTTTCTGAGTTTCCAGCTAAGAATGCATCCTGCCATAAAACAGATCCTTATTGTTGAGATAAGGAGGTTCCCTACTAGCTGCATTTTGGGGCAAGAGGTTGCCCCAAAGCACTTTCCTCTGGAAGGTATACATCCTGTCAGACCAGTGTTAATTCTTGGGGTGAGGAAAGCATCCCTTAGGAAGGAATGCATCCTGCTGTCTCTCTTTGAAACCAAGATGACATTTCTATGTTTCTAAATACCATATTTCTGAGTTGCATCCCCAGGCCTCAGTTTCCTTAAGTTATCCTGTTTCATTTTCCCCTAAATAACTTTGGGAATATCTCCTATATTTGCTGTAAGCAGATCATACCTCATTTTTCCGTAGTCTATCCAGCTTCACTAGTATTAGGCAGAGACTTAAAAGGGGTGACACACTGCAAGCTTAAGAAAAGATCCTCACATTTTCTATAGAAATCTAAGTTACCTGGAAAACAGGAAACAAGCACATTCTGAAATGGAAATTGTCAAAGGCCCAGGGATCAGGGACAGAGCCCTGCTGATGACTCATTCATTCTGTGGCCCCCATCGCTTAATTTTGGGTTGGTCTTCTTCCCCATGAATTGGGAATTGGGGAGATAGATATCACGTTTTCTAAAGGTTCCCATCTCATGCTAAGATTTCACATTGTAACTAGTAGCCAAATGACAGGGTCTGAAATCAGACTAGACTGCAGGTTTCTCAACACAATGAGCTGGGTAGCACTTCGTTATGGAGAGCTACTATGTGCACTGCCCGATGTTCAGCTGTGTCCTTGACCTATAGGAACTAAATGCCAGCTGCATCCCACCGACAACCAAAAATGTCTTCAGATATCACCAACCATCCCTGGGGATGGGGGCAAGTCACCCCAATTGAGAATCACTGGGCTAGAGAGGAATTCTCTGGACTGTCACTGGAGGCTCTGAACAAAGCTTCATGGAGAAGGTATAATTTGAGCAGAGTTTTGATGGGGACTGAGAGGGGACAGAGTGGGGACTGAGGGAAAGAGAAGAAAAATATATGAGTGACATGTGGTGAAAGAATTTACAAAGTGTAAGGTGCAAACAAATGAATATGGGTAACAGAGAGAGAACAAGTCAGCTACAACTGAAAATAATTAATACTTGATGGAAAGAAACTGAAGAGTTTTAGAAGCCTATGAAATTGGCATAATAAATGACTATCAACAAAACAGATTATAGGGGAGATTTCCCATTGTTCAATTAGGAATCTTCCATCATAAATCAGGAAGCCTCAAACAGAGAAACATCACAAATCTGAGAATGTGTTCATTAGACTGGTGTCTTCAACCTCTGTCCAGTTCTCTCGATCACCACATTGAGTTATGTTTCATGGGCATACAGTCACCTGAGAATTCCAAGGGACTGAGATCATTTCCTACCAGATTCTCAAAACCAGGGGCATACAATATTGCTATGTCTGTCTCAGTAAGGACCAAGAAAGCATTATAGTAAGGAACCATATAGCTTGGGACCATAAAAATCTACAAATGTATACTTCAGAAGACAAGCTCAACAACATGCAAGGTGCTTAGAAAATGCCTTTGGGCTATAACTAACAGTAACTTAAGCACTAGTTCAATAAAAGGTAGATATGTAACCGCACAGTCAGTTGGTAAAGCATTCACAGATGTGAAGAGAGCTAGGCTGCAAACTCTCAAGCAAGGCACCCATGACTGTTTCCCACCCATGTTGTTGCACAGAGTAGCTATGGGCTGGTTTCCCTTGACTTGAGAGAATAAAGATCTGCCCATCCAGAGACCTTGAGTGCAGGTGTTCCCCCTAGATGGGGCATTGGAAATGATCGACCCACATGCTGGTCCTATATAGGGGACCTATCATGGAAGCCAAGAGACTTAAGACATGACCATTAGTATCAGGTGCAGATGTATCACCAGCAAAAATAAGGACCAAAAAGATACTCAGGCAACAGGCAGGTTGCTGAGGAATCCTGTAGATGAATATTAAAAGTGATGGGGATGGAGGTCAGAGTATGTGGGCCAATGAAAGAAAAATTGTAGCATGGAGTTCTTCAAAATTGTAGCACAGTTATCTTTCTAGATACTTGGCTGAAAGAAAAAAACGAATGGAAGAGAGGGCCTTGCGGGTCAAAAGGAGATCTTCACGGAATCAACTAGATTTTATGATATAGAGTAACTAGAAAGTACATACAAACAATATTTAAAGAAATCAGAATGACACAAAGGCACAATGCCAATGTGCCTCTAATCATATAAAATAGTATTTATTGAAAGTAATTCCAGGAAACAGAAATAGGAGGTTTGTTCTTTGTTGTTGTTTTCATTTTCTTTTCCTGTTTAATTGTTTGTCTGTCTTTTGGAGGGCAAGAAAGGGCACAGAAATGGAAGGACAAAGGGTAAACAAATGCAGCAGTGGTATTCACTGGACACTATATGGAAAATGAACTTACAACTTGTGGTTGGGGATGGGAGGGAAAAACTGGGAAGAGCGAGCAAAGGGGTAACATCGAAAAAGAAATGTCTCTGACTTGTATAATTGTAACCACTCTGTACATCACCTTTATGATAACAATAAAAATAAAATAAAATAAATCAGAACAAGGAGGATAACTTATTCAGCAAGATCCAAAACAGCACACTGGTAAGATCAAAAGCTTGGGAGCTATTGGCCCAAGATAAAAAGCAAGTAACACTGCCCTGCTATGAAACTGGAGAGAAAGACAAAGACAGGCACAAATGTGAAAACATTTTCAGGTGGGGATCAGAAGGTTGAGGAGAGTTCCCTGATGGATCTAAGCCCCCTTCTGACAATGGAATGGATAGAAGTGGTTACAGGCGTTTTCAGTTCACTGTGTTCAGAGTCTCCAGCGCAGTTGTCTTGGTTGTGTGCTGCAGAAGGGCACCATAGATTAATTGATGCCAGAAGTCTAGTGATTCTAGACTCCTGGTCAAGTCTCCTCCTGCACCTAAGCTCACGCTGCCCATAAGGCAATACACACACTTGAGAGAAGAGTTCAACTGTTTCTCTCTTTGCTGTGGGTAGAGGGAGGAGTGAAAGCAGAGGAAATACTGGCTGCAGACCCTGTGGGCACCCTCAGACAGCAATTGGGGTAAGATCATGCTTGTGGGCAGTCAGGCAGCTTCCCATTAGGGAGTGTGAAAATCTCCAACCCTTCTACTCCCAAGTCAGAGATGTCCAGATTGAGCAAGAGTAAAACGTGCTGGAAGAAGGGGCACTGACCAGTTACTGAAGGGAATCAGAGAGCTGCCCTGAGTGCACTGCTGTGTCACTGAGCACGCAGCTGGGCTGCAGCGCAGAGATGTTTTTCATGGGCCCATCTGCTCAATTACATGATGCTCTGTGCCCATGCCCAGTAGGCCAGGGGCTAGGGTGGAGAAGACAGCTTAGGAGATGGAGCCTATTGGACAGTTTTTCCAGGAAGGAGCCTCGTAGTTTTGGAGGCATTTCAGAGGCTTCACTGTGCTGAAGGGTAAGGGGCTCAGGGAAAGAGCTTCACAGTAGACTGGTCCAGCTACTAAACAACGGGGCTGCAGAATTTGGAATGTCTGGCAATCCGTGAGGAATGAGATCAGGGTAGTGAAGCGGAGAGCCTAAGACTGCTGAAGGATGGTGCCTTCCTTTCCAGGCTATCTGTGCTGCCAATTGCTTTGCAACACTGAGAACCCCATATGCGTTGTGTTGGTGCCAAGGCCGGCCCTGGTTAACAACGTGAAATCTCTTGTCTTCTCATCATTGCCAACAAGTTAGTCTGCTTGGCTAGCCTCTTAGTACTCTGGCCTTTAGGGTGGGGATGGGAGGGAGAGGTAGGGATGATCTTTTCATCCTGCCCTGGATTTGAAATGGACCAACACCTCCTTCCCCACAGCTCCCGCCTCCCAGTGCAAAGCCCAAGAGACCCTTGTTAAGGATTTTAAGGGTTAAATGTTAGATGTTCCTGAAAGAGCTACAAACAGAGAGAAGATAAGGGAGATACAAAGTTCATACAACCACCATACCCTCATACTAACTTCTTCCTCTCCCTGGCCCAGTCTTTCTGCTCCACGCGTTCCCCACCTGTCTGGCCAATGACTGCGGCTGTATCAGTTGTGCCATTCTAGGCTTGGGCTGGGAGACAGAGAAAGAATAAGTGTGAGAATTCTGCTTTGTCATTCTCTTTAGTTCTCAGTGGTGCTGGAAAATGTTAAAAGCTGATTTTTCTCTCCTGAGAAGTTCCGTGAGTTCTAGCACCCTCCCCTTCCTGGCACCACTGCTCCTCAGCCTGGCAATGTTTCTTCCACATTCTCCTTGAAGAGGGAGACAAATATTTATAGCCATCACTCTTCTCCCCCTCCCCCCCATCCCCCATGCCGGTCCTGGGGCTTGAACTCTGGGCCTAGGTACTTCCCCTGACTGAGCATCTTTTGCTCAAGGCTTGCACTCTATCACTTGAACCACAGCACTACTTCCAGCATTTTCTGTGATTACTGGAGGTAAGAGTCTCAGGGACTTCCCTACCTGGGCTGGCTTCGAGCTGTGATCCTCAGATCTCAGCCTTCTGAGTAGCTAGGGTTACAGGTGTGAGCCACCAGCACTCAACTAGCCATCTCTTTATTCCTGTAGATTCCTATAGTCTGTAGATGCCAGACTGTAGCTGCCTCTCCCTTCTTTCCCTGAGGAATTCTTACCCCCTCAGGCCCCCTACACCTCAGGAACACACTCTTTGTACTACAAAACCATGGAATAGACTTAAAAAAGACCTTGAGAAAGAGTCTGAGTTTGTCCAATGGGAAGAATAGTAGCATCCCAAAGATGTCCATGTCTGAATCTCTGAGACTTGTGAATATATTACCTAGGATGACAAAGGGAAATTAACTTGCAGATGGAACTAGAATTGCTAATCAACTAACCATCAAATACGGAGAATATCTGGTATTATCTGAGCAAGTCAATGCAATTACAAAGGCCCTTTAAAGTTGGGAGAGACAGAACAGGGAAGTGAGGACAATCTATGATTATGACAGAGAGATGCAACTTGCTGGTTTTGAAGATGGAGGAATCATGAGCCAAGAAACGTGGGAGGATTCTACAAACTAGAAAGGGCAAGGAATCCGTTTTCTCCTTAGAGCCTCCAGAAAGAAATGCAAGCCTGATTTTAACTTAGTTTGATTTTAACTTAGTGAGAACCATTCCCTGCTTATATAGGCTAATAAATTTGAGTTTGTTTGTTTTTTGGGTCCGGTCGTGGGGCCTGAACTCCTGGCCTGGACGCTGTCCCTCAGCTCTTCAGCTCAAGGCTAGCTCTCTACCACTTGAGCCACAGCGCCACTTCCGGCTTTTTTCTTTTTGCTTATGTGGTGCTGAAGAATCGAACCCAGGGCCTCATGCATGCAAGGCAAGCGCTCTACCACTGAGCCACCTTCCCAGCCCATAAATCTGAGTTTTTAAAAGCTGCTAAGTTTGTGGTCACTTGTTAGAGCAGCAGTAAGGAACAAATACAGCAGGGTAATTCAGTGTTAGCACAGTAGTTCCTGAGCTATTGAAAGAGAGGCTAAGATGGCAAGTCTATTGAACTCGACTTCATGAATCCTACATTGAAAATAATACCTGAGTACAAGCACAAAAATTCAGGGCTACAGTCTCTGAGTGATACCATTATGGTATCAGGTCTAGACCAAGATTCTCTGGTGTTCTAGAAAATCTCCACAAAAGTGTTCAGTCATTATCAATATGGTAGCAAGGTCCAAGATAAAGAAGAAATCTACGTGCCAGACCCTATCTTCTCCATTCTTTCTCCCACAGATTCAAGGTAGGAAGAACCACAAAAAATAGTTCAAGGTTAAAAATGCTGAAACTGGCTCTATCAATCACATTTCTAGTGTTGAATTCATCACTCACTCATTATATATTGAACGTAAAGTTGTTGGCATAAAGTCCTTGATTTTCTGTGGGATGTGAAGAAGTTCCCCTGTCTTATGATAAGCTATGTGAATTTAAATGACAATTTTGGTCAAGCTCATTAAGCCAAGAACTAGAGGAAGTAAAAAAGAACTGAATGGAGCCTTTTTCTCTGTGGAACCTTAGCATAATCTGTGAGTTAGAAGCATAAATAAAAACATTCGCTCCAACTTTCCCAACAAAGCTTTACATTCAAAATTGACATTTGCAAATTTAGTAAAGTTTGTTTTCTATTTCCTCTTTTTGTAGTTGAGGATTGTCAGAAGTTCCTAAGCTGTTTGGTTATGGCCAAGAGAAAACAAAATAGAGATTGAAATGCCTGTTCATGAATCTTTCTTAAGCAGTTGGCAGCTAAATCAGGGAAAGTATTGGGTAATTCTTTCCTCCTCTTCCTCCTCCTCCTCCTCCTTTTTGGTGCCAGTCCTGGGGCTTGAACTCAGGACCTGGGCACTGTCACTGAGCTTTTTTGACCAAGGCTACCCACTTGAGCTACAGCCCTACTTCTGACTTTTTGGTGGTTAATTGGTGGTAAGAGTTTCATAGACTTTTCTTCCTGGGCTGGCTTTGAACCTTGATCCCTAGATGTCAGCCTCCTGAGTAGCTAGGATTTCTGGCATGAGCCACTGCACCTGCTTTGCTTGCTTGCTTTTTTTTCTTTCTCTTCCTTTCTTTTTTCTTTCTTCCTCCTTCCCTCACTGCCTCCCTCCCTTCCTTCCTTCCTTTCCTTTAAATTGTACTAAATAACGAATTTCATGATATTTCTATCCTTGCATACCATTCATTTCAATCAGTTTCATCTCTATCACCTTTTCTTTTCCTTCTCCCGCCCCACATTGGCTCTTTCTCCCTCACCCCTACCTTTTGCTTTCATGTCTTTTTTGGATAGTGGTTTTATCCGAAAAATATTGTGAACTATCTCAAACACTATTTCAATATGGTGAACTAAAACAAATTATATAAATGAAATATGGAGATAAATAAAAAGCCCAATAAGTAAATCACTAACAATTGATTATGCTGAGTACATTTTGTATCCTATTGTATGTGTGGATTAAAAAAAAATGTTATATCATTACCATTTTCTCATGGTCTCCTAAAGCATGATTTTGGTGACTGTGAAGCATTATTAACCATTCTCTTATGTCAGATATGTATACTAATTCATTCAACATTAACATTAGAAATAATATTAATTCATTCAACAATAACGTTAGAAATAGTCTTGGTCATATCAGTAGATTCATATATACATTTTTAACAATATGTTTCTAGAAGAAATTATTCTTAATGCTGTTATGCCAAGGTCGCAGGACCCCCACCAAGAAGACCACCGAGAGTCAGACTCTACAGCTGTTTTATTTAAACGGGCTGCAGCTCGGGCCTTGTCCTACACTCCGACACAACGGAGCCCAGGAGGAGAGCCCCGAGCTAAGGATTTGCAGGTCTTATATAGGCACACAATCAACCAGGTGTTTTGATTATCACCACGTGTTGCTTTGCTAGACAGAAACAAGCAACAAGTGGTGGTCACTGCCTCAAACTTTAACCTTTCAAATGCCCCTTAAGAGACAGGAATAAAGGAAAGCCCCTATTTCAACCCAGGCTTCTGCAAGATTGCTTGCTAGTTCTCGCTGATGAGAATTTCCAGATAGTGCTATACAGATGATTCAGATAATCTTGCATCTGTGCAAACATGTGACCACTCACCACAGTTAGCTATTGAAATGTGGCCAATGAAAATAGGAACCTCAATTTCAGTTTTTACTTTGTTTTAATTAACTTAAGAACAGATGTGGTTAGTGGCTATCAGATGGCATCACAACAAAATATTGAACATACTTGAGTGTATTTGGGGTTTACCAAGTTTCTAAAAGCATTCCACTCAGTGCAAAATTCACATTCTCTTTAATTATTGATACTAGAAACTTTAATCTTTCTGGACGTTGGTGGCTCCTGCCCATAATCCTAGCTTCTCAGGAGGCTGAGATTTGAGGATTGAGGTTCAAAGCAGCCTGAACAAGAAAGCCCATGAAACTCTTGAGAATTTTATCTATAATTTATCACCAAAAAGCCAGAAATGGAGCTGTAGCTCAAGTGGTAGAGCACTAGCCTTGAGTTACAAAGCTAAGAACTCAGGTGCTCAGTTCAAGCCCTATTCTGGCATGAGAGAGAGAGAAAGAGACAGAGAGAGAGAGAGAGACAGACAGACAGACAGACAGATACCAGACAACTAGTACCTTTACTGGCATTCATGGTGATTTTAGTCATCAGAAAGACCTAAAGACTCAAGGAATTATATGTGATAGATTGTAGTGATGCCACTCAGACTTTGTGAAGTAACTTGAGATGTAACGAGAATACCTATGATTCACAACACCAGAGAGATTTGAAAGACAGGCTGCCCTAGGGAGTGTTGCTATGTTATGTGCTCCACAATGCAGAAAGGAAGTGCCATCCTTGATTCACATGTAAAAAATAATTCAAAAGGAAGGGTGACATTGACCAAAAGAGAAATGTGTGCATTACCTGAATTGTGAAATAGTAACCCTTCTATACAACAACTTAATAAATAACAATAAAATTATATTTTAAAAAGAGCACAATAATTAAAATGAGATGCTGGCCCATGTTTCGGAAGTAACACATAGGTTATTCATTTTTAGGGGAAAGTATCACTGTACTATGGACCTACTTAATTCTCATTTATTTCTTCAATTCTTTTGCTAACATCAGCAAAGGTCTCACAACCATCTGGAATGTTCTCTCTGCCTCCAACCTCCCTTGTATTATACAGAATGTTCTACTCATCTTCAATGCCCTGTAAAAAAAGTCACTTCTTATTTCCTCCCCAATCACACTGACCTGTGGCATCTAGTATTTGCAATAAGAGTCGCATCCATCACTTTCCTCTCTTGTCACATCTGTCTTCCATGTACTACCTGCTCTGTGAGGGTAAGAACCAGGAGCCACATTGTTTTCCTCAGCGCTAGATCTGCAATGTCCAATATCTAACTAGCAAGGACTTTGTAACAATACTTGTGAATGCATGAATGAATTTAATCTTCAAAATCACACCTGTGAGCCCTATGATGTAAAATCATTTAAGAGTGAGGCTTAGCCAGGTGCTGGTGGCTCACACCTGGAATCCTAGCCACTGTGGAGGCTAAGATCTGAGGATCACGGTTCAAAGCCATCCTGGGCAGGAAAGTCCATGACACTCATCTCCAATAAACCACCCAGAAAACAGACAAAAAAAAACCCCACAACAGACAAAAAAAAAAGAGTGAGGTATGTGTTATCTCAGGGCAGTCGTCCTCTCTACCTGTGAACCATGGAGACCAGAAAACAAGGCATTCACTTCCTAAAGAAAACATGATGGGCCGGGCACTTGTGGCTCATGTCTGTAATCCTAGCTACTCAGGAGGCCGAGATCTGAGGATTACAGTTCAAAGCTAGTCCAAGCCAGAAAGTCCGTGAGACTCTTATCTCCAATAAACCATCAGAAAACCAGAAGTGGCACTGTGGTTCAAGTGGTAGAGTACTCGCCTTGAGCTGAAGAGCTCAGGAACAGCACCCAGGCCCAGAGTTCAAGACCCATGACCAAACAAAAAAAAAGAAAGAAAGAAAAAAGAGAAGAAAACAATATGGTGGCAAAGGTAAATGTTCCCATGCTAAAAAGGAAATATGGAAGTGAGGCAGGTGCCACAGGCCTTAGATAAGTCTAAAACCAAGCAGGAAAACTTACCTTAGAATAACAACAGTCTGTGGCTCATGCCACAGTCATCTGTGACTCCTGGGCAGTCACAGGGCTTTGCCCTTTCATCCAGTTCTGTCAGCCTGGTTGCTGTAATCCACGGTTCCACCCTAGAATGCCTTCACTTCCTCCTATCTTTGTCCCTTTCAGTCCAGTCTGGCAGCATTCTGCAAGTACAAACATTCTTAACATCATGTTGTTCTCCTACGTAATTCATCGAAGTCATCAGAAAGGGAGTCATCCGAAAGAGAGTCCACATACTTTTGCTGGATGACCACATTTCTATTCCTGGTTTCTTTTGAGGTGGTTGATTGACTCTATGAGTCACCTTTAATCTTTTTAGCAAAAGATTGTCTGGCTGAATGCTGGAAGACTTCCAAAGAAGTCAGACTAAGAATTTTCCAGATCACTGAGTGCTTTTTTCTTAACACTTCATTCCTGGAATTTTTTTTTCTCTTTCCACTCTCGTTTTTCTACAAGAAGCAAAGAGAAACCAAGTTGGAAACCAGGTCGCTTGGAATTTTCTCAGGTAAAAGTTAATCACTTCCAAAAAAGCCTGTTTTCTACCCAATGGCAGAACCAAGTCACACAACTTCTGAATACTTGCTGGAGAGGACCAGTTTCCCTTCACTATTCAATGGAGTGTTCACCATTTTTTCCTAAGATCTTGACAGATCTTCTCTGTCTGTCTCTGTGTCTCTGATTCTCTGTGTCTGTTGTCCGTCTCTCCCTCTCTCTCTCCATTTCCCTCCCCATCTCCCTCTCCCACCTTCTTTCTTATCTTTTTATTTCAGTTCTGGGGCTTCAATTCAGGACTTGGGTCCCTTTTTTGTTCAAGGTTAGAGCTCTACCACTTAAGCCACAGCTCCGCTTCTGGCATTTTTGGTAGTTAATTGGACATAAGAGTTTCATGGACTTTAGTGTCCAGGCTGGCTTTGAACTTCAATCCTCAGTCCTCAGCCTCCTGAGTAGGTAGGATTACAGATGTGAGCCACCAATACCTGGCTCTCTCTCTGATTTTTAGTACTTCAGAAAGACTGAAACTGGGCATTGGTGGCTCACGCCTGTAATCCTAGCTAGCTATTCAGGAAGCTGAGATCTGAGGATCACAAGTCAAAGCCAGCCAGAGCAAGAAATCTGTGAGACTCTTACCTCCAATTAAGCATCCAAAAGCCTGGAGTGGTGCTGTGGCTCAAAGTGGTACAGCACTAGCCTTGAGTAAAGAAGTTCAAGGACAATACTGAGGCCTTAAGTTCAAGCCCCATGACTGACAAAAATAAAAAAAAAAACCAAGATAAAAAGAAACACTGAATCCTTGATAATAGACAGGTTGATTCTTTTGAATGGATATGTAGTATACAAGACATAAAAATAAATGTTTTGTCAGTATTCTTTTCTTCCTCTGTTCGCTTTTTTAATTTTTAATTTTATTGTAAAGATGCTCTACAGAGGGGTTGCAGTGACAGGAGTAAGGTGATGAGTCCATTTCTTGTCAAGCGTTGTTACCTCCTCCTTTGTTGCTCTCCCACTATCCTCCCTCCCTCCTCCACCCCCCCCCCCCAAGTTGTAAAGTTCACTTCCAACATAGTATTGTTGCAATGGGTCATCCTGTGTCCTTGTTTCAGAGTTTTGTTATACCTCTTCCCCTCCCAAATTAGATAAATGTATTTACAAGATGCAGGATACCAAATGCAAGTAATTGTCAGTATTCTTACATGTCTTATCTATTTGGCTGTGTATAATAATGTGATAATAGTGTTTTTCCAATAGCTACATTTTGTGCATGTGCGTGTGTGTGTGTGTGTGTGTGTGTGTGTGCGCGCGCGCGTGCGCACACGCACACTCCTGCATGTTTGTGCATGCAGGTCCTGGAGCTTAAGCTCAGGACCTGGGCATTATTTGTGCCACAGCTCCATGTCTGGCTTTTTTTTTTTTTTTTTTTGGTAGTTAATTGGAAATAAGAGTCTCCTCATGAACTTTCCTGCTCAGGCTGGCTTCAAACCACAATCCTCAGATCTCAACCTCCTGAGTGGCTAGGATTACAAGTGTGAGCCATCAGAATCTGTCTCAATAGCTACATTTTTAACAAAGGAAATTAATCCTACAGAGAACAAAATGAGTTAATATTTACTTATTGCTTTTTATGCATTTCCTGTTTAACTGTTTCAAGCTGTCAACTGTGAGTAAGCTACTTCTATCCTGACTTGAAAATATTGTTAGTATATAGCTATACTCTATACTTCCTAAGGTTTCAAGGGCAGGCTCTTGGAGCCAAGTCTACGGGTGTGAATTCTGGCTCCTCTCTCTCTGTGACTTCATTTTCCATATCTGCAGAATTGAGAGAAATGGTCATTTGTAGCTCATGGTGCTGTCATGGAAATCAAGCGGCCTAATACTGCCCAGCACTGAGAACAGTACTAGGCACACAGATAGCCTGCAAACATCTTCAATTTGCTCTTGATTGGAGTTTTCATTTTCTTTGATGTCAGATCTTTCTGAGTTTGACATTTCCTAACCAGAGGTTACTATACTAATACAAATTGTCCCTTTAAAGAAATGAAGGAAAAGAGAGAACTGTCACAATGTCTCGGGCCAGCCACCATTATTTGGCAACTGCCATGGGGAGGGTCTTGCCTGCTTTAGACAAGCCAATCACAAGCTGGCAAACTACCTAAAGGGAGGAGAAATAGAGGAGAAGTAAGGGTAATGTAAAACAAGAGCCAGAGACCGCCCCCCCCAACAGACAATCACTTTCCAGATCTCACTGTTCACTCTCCTGAGGGGGGTCTTTATTTTCTTCTTGCTAAATAAACTCTTTGCAAACTTACTATAACTGTGCTCATCATTCCTGGTTTTATATCTGATGGAGAACAAGAACTCACCGCACTCATGCATCAGAAACCAAAACAAACTATTTCCCTTGCCATATGCCATAACAAATTTAGGAGCGCAATTGTTCTGAACTTGCAAAGACACCCCATCCTAAACCAGGTGTGGTAGTGCATGCCTGTAATCTTACCATATGGAAAGCTAAGGTAGAAGTACCTTGAGTTTGAGACCAACTTGGGGTACATAGCAAGACCTCATTTCAAAAATAAAAATATACAAATCAACAAAAACCCTCATCCAGTGTCTTACCTTTCACATTTCAACAGAAATCCTGCAAGTTGAACTAGTAGAGCCTTGAGTTGCCTCTTCATTCTTTAATGAATCATTTAGCCTAATTTGCCTACTGGTTTGTTTGTGTGAGTTAGGGAACAACTGCAAGAAGTTGGCAGGCTTCCTGGTGGCTAGTAAGGTCTATTTAATAAAAATATAGGTGTTTATAGATGATGACATGTAGACCTCAGAGTTTTCTTGAGTTCTGCTCTGACTAACAAATGGCCCTGCTCCCCACGCTGGATATTTTCTGCCACCTGGCAGGGTTTTGCAGTTGTGAGAAGAGGTATTACCATCATGGTCCCTGGCATTGACGTCTGCCCATTAGCTCATTTTATCCTTGCTTCAACCTGGTGAAGTGCTGGAACAGGTTGTTTTATGCTCCTCCCTGATAGTCCTGTTAATTGCTACGCTTAACATGGACTATGTAGTTATTTATTTTCCATCCTAAAATAGAACCCACTCAGTGCCATTTAGTCAAGAACCGTCCATTTCTCTTTTCCTAACCCTATGTTTCTGCACTGAAGTCAGAAAACAACCACAGCAAAAGTTACTAAAAAACAAAACAATTCAATACCTAATCTAAGTCTTCTGTAACTAAAAAGCTGCCTTCTTTGTACTTTCTTATAAGATCACCTTAAGGTTTGTTTTGGAATACTGGAGGGAAGGAGATAAGCAAAACAGACTTTTGGAGGGAGAATCTGCTCTGTAAGGGTCTGATTAGCACCAGTCCCATGAGAAGAGGGGTTCATTCCAGGCGCTAGAATGCTGAGAGTCACTGTGAAATGAGAGGCAAAACTCTGGACTAGGAGTCAGGCCTTGACCAAGTGGTTGACTTAGCTGTGCTTCAGTTTCCTCTTCTGTAAGAACCAGGACCAGATTCTAAGGGTGCCTGCTTTACAGAATGGAATAGGGTCAAGTACAATCATGTCACTTACAGAGACAAGATTTTCCTGAATAACACATACATGAAATAACCATAAAAGGTTGACAAATGAAACTTTAATATATATTATGTGTGTGTGTGTCAGTTCTGGGACTTTGAACTCAAGGCTTGAGTACTGTCTCTGAGATTCTTTTTCTCAAGGCTAGCACCCTACTACTTGAGCCATAGCATCACTTCAAACTATTGCTGGGTAGTTTATTGGAGATAAGAGTCTCATGGGCTTTACTCCTAGGCTGGTTTTGAACCACGATCCTCAGATCTCAGCCTCCTAAGTAGCTAGGATTATAGACGTGAGCTTCAAGTGCCTGGCTTGGAACTTTAACATTTATTAACTATAAGATAGCTCTTAATAAAATAATGAATAAAAATGAATACCAGGAAGCTGTCCTCTGTTTTTTGAGGGGAAGGAGGACCAGGGGAGAGGGGACAGATGAATGGAGGGAAGTGTGGGCACATAAACTACAAGCGATGGTGCATACTACAGGGAATATTACTAGAGCAATTTGGGTGGGGGAGAAGAACGTGTGGTTGAAAGCCAATTCTGAAGGAATGTGGATCTCTGAATCTTTCTTTTAACCTTCTTGGTGCACCATCTTCATTAAAGTGCCAACATCCTCGACACCATAGCCAGTAACTGGCCCAGAGGAAAGATCAAATTTTTCCTGAAGAAATTCCAGTTCTCTGAGTTTTCAGGGCAAAAGCAGTCTCTCAAAAAAAATGATGTCAGGTTGAGCTTGGTGGTACACTGCTATAATTCCAGCTATTCAGGATGTAGATGTAGGAGGACTGTGGTTGAAGGCCAGCCAAGGCAAAAGCATGAGAGCCTATCTGAAAAGCAAATTAAAACACCAAGAGCTAGAAGCCTCACTCAAATGGTAGGGTGCTTGTCTTGTTTGTTTTTTTGTTTTTTTGGGTCCGGTCATGGGGCCTGAACTCTGGGCCTGGGCGCTGTCCCTCAGCTCTTTAGCTCAAGGCTAGTGCTCTACCACTTGAGCTACAGCGCCACTTCTGGCTTTTTTCTTTTTGCTTATGTGGTGCTGAGGAATCGAACCCAGGGCCTCTGGCATGCAAGGCATGCGCTCTACCACTGAGCCACCTTCCCAGCCCCAGGGTGCTTGTCTTGTAAGTAGAAGGCCTTGAGTTCAGTTCTCAATACCCTCAAAAATTTATAATGTGAAAGGACCTGAGAAGATTAACTTAACCTAGTTGTGGAGATGATTTTGTCTTTTCTCTGTTCTTCCTGGAAAGACTTGCTCAGAAATGATTCTCAACAATCCCTGAGCTACCCAAATTTCCTACTTCATGTACTACAATTGTTTGTTTGGGTCTTATTGGGCCCATACTTATATCTTAGCCTTACTTGCCTCTGTCCCACCCTAGCACCAGGGCATCTTTTCGCTTTCAAATCGGATCACTTTATCACCCTTCCCTTCATCCCTGTACTTCAGCAGCTCCAACGGCTTCAACTGTAAAGATAAATACCAAGTCCTTAGCATGGGCATAAGGCACTGCATGAGTTAGTCCTTACCTACCCCTACTTCAGCTGGAACCATGCTTCCCACCAGCCACCACCACGCTCAGTTTGTACCTTGCTTTTCCTTACCACAGGACTTTTGGACACGTCGTTGTCATTTTCTGATATATTCTTTTTTTTCCCTTTACCTAATAGAATTCTATCTTTCTTCAGCTTTCATTTCCACCACCAGTTAATAGGAAAGGCTCCCTTAACCTCCAAGCACTTAGCAAAGTTAAAACTTTTCCACTTATTTGGTTAATGACCAGCCTAATGGAGCCTACAGCAAACTCTGGGAATGGAGTTGGTGTGGGACTTCATCATTGTATCACCAACAATTGGCTGACACAAATGTGCAATAAGTACTTGAATGAATACCTGTGTGAACTTTTTTTTTCACATGGACTTATTCATTCTTTATTTCAACAAGTATTGAGTCTCTATAATATGCTAAGTACTGAGTTAATTTTTTTGAACTTCTGAATCACACTTCAAAGTAGCATAACTCATAGTCATCTCTCCTTTATTTTCTTTGTTCTTTCTTTCTTTCTTTTACATTGTGAGCCAAGTTTGGCCTTCTCCAAAGCCATGTTAGAGGTAAGACAGAAGAATTGGAGAAGATGCAAACATGACTCAGGACTCAAGAATCCCCACAACAGTCACTGTGGCAGTCTGAAAAGCCCAAACTGAAACTCCCAACCACAGCAGGTGATCCAGTGAAGGAGAACCAGAGGAAAAGGAAGGTTCCAGTAGGATAGAAGTGTGTTATGTTGATAAAATATCGCTTGAAGACATGCTGGGCTGCTCTGCTTCCTGGTGAGACAGAGGTTAACCTGCATAGAGGTGTGGCCAGCTTCGGCCTTCCTAACTCAGCATCGGTTTAACTTTGGATAATGGTCACAGAATCAGAATGTGCAATGTTCATACAGATACAGCCAGCAGCCCTTAGCACCTAAAATAGAGAGAATATACTAATGGATTCTCATAGAAAAGACTGTATTGCCAAAGTAACAACATCAATAAAGAAAAAAGTTTGGATAGAAAGTTAGAAAATACTAAGGTAATTACAGCAAAGGAAGAATATTTTCAACAGCTATAGTATAGTAAGACCCCAGGGAAGAGGGAAAGAGTTAGCTCTGTTAAATATACTTGCTTAGATTAAGATCTAAATCAGGAACAGAGCATCATGGCACACGCCTGTAGTCCTAACACCCAGGAAGCTAGGCTTCTTCGTGAGACCTTGTCTAAAAAAACAAATAATAATAAAGTTAAGGCACACTAGGTACGCTGCCATGATAAAGTTACCTGTGGCTGCAAGTCTCTGTTTAATCCTGAGCTAGGAAAAGCCCTGTTGATGTTCAGCCATAAAAGTACTTGGGTGACCTCTTAGAGTACCGGCCTCAGAAGTTTCTAAGACAAATTGTTCTTGCCATTTCTCCTTGTCAATACTAAAAAGTTGGAAGGCATTTAATTCCCCAAGAAACAAGCCTAATAGCTTGGAGAAAGCCACATATTAAAGCTTCTGGTCCTGGGGTATGGTGCTTTATTACAGGCCACACCCCTGTTTGAGACTCAAAACTCTTGAGTCAGTAGCTTTCAGTTCCAGCGTAAGAAACCACAGTCCTAAGAGAGCCTCAGCCTGCGGAAGGTGGACTCAAATAATGATGGTGGTAATGTGGTATGGAGTGTACTCCATCATCTAATACTGAACTCATGACTAAACAAAGAGGCAATGTGCCAGACGTTGTATTTGCCACACTTTTGTGGCACAGCACAGGGAGGTTACCTCCAGGTGATTAGTAGGGGTGTCACTCTAAGGCCTGTGAAAGTTACTATGGGGTCATTAAAAAATGAGCATCCAAATGTTAACCACGAGGATCTTCAGTACCCCTGATTTTCTGAGTTTCTGGTTGCAGTGTCTGCACTTATAAAATTGGCAGAGTAGTATTATCTCCAAACCCTAGATCTGTGCATCCCTTCCCACTGTCTATTGTGGCCAGAAGAGACGTGGGAGCAAGGTCACCATTGTAGCATGTAATCAGTCATGACGAGGAAGCTGGGAGCTGGTGGTTTATGCGTGAAGGGAAATGCTAGGCTACTCAGTATACTCTTTAAAATCAGAAAAGTACATGTGACTCCCAATCACACTTGGCAGTTTTCTACAATGCCTAGTTGTGGACACTTTTCAGTGTTATTCATAAAAGTAAACTTATGTGCTCCAAAAATGTGCATTATTGAAGCTCTACGATTATCTGTGTATGTCATATATTTTCTCTTCTAGAAATCCAGTGGCTCACTATTGAGTTTTACAACATAACACATAATAATTTTAAATAATTGGAATGAAGAGGAGACCTGTTCAGAATTAGTTGAATTAATGTTTGAATATTATATTCTTGAGCAATATATGGAAATTATTTTGCACACTTATACTGCAGTTTTCCCTGGTAATATCTAATATAAACTATTTAACTAATTAAAACAAAAGTTTCCCAGGAGTTTGGAAAGTAGCAACAAATAAGATTGTCAAGAGGATAAAAAAATATAGTCAAGAATACAAATGAGTAATTCTTATTTTCTGTGTTATCTCATAAATGGAAACCAAGTCATATCTAATATCACAAGAAAACTTTTAGAACTATAAAAAAAAGAGATATTTAAAAAACTGATTTATTGGGCTGGGAAGGTGGCTCAGTGGTAGAGCGCTTGCCTTGCATGCCTGAGGCCCTGGGTTCGATTCCTCAGCACCACATAAGCAAAAAGAAAAAAGCCAGAAGTGGCGCTGTGGCTCAAGTGGTAGAGCACTAGCCGTGAGCTGAAGAACTGAGGGACAGCGCCCAGGCCCAGAGTTCAGGCCCCACGACCGGACCCCCCCAAAAAAAACCAAACTGATTTATGAATAGTTTTCAATCTAAATACAATGGGATCTTTGATTCACTATCCTAACCAGCAGATTTTTCCAACAAATTATTATGTACCAGAAGATAGAAAAACATGCACACACACACACTTACACTCTGTTGCTTACATTGTGTGTGTGTTTATGTGTGTGTGCCTGTGTGTATGTGTGTGTGCCTGTGTGATGCTAGTCCTAGGGCTTGAACTCAGGGCCTGGGCACTGTCCTTGAGCTTCTTTTGATCAAGGTTAGCACTCTACCACTTGAGCCACAGCTCCACTTCTGTTTTTTTTCTGTCATTGTTGTTTGTTTGTTTGTTTTTGATATTGGGGTTGATTTTGACTTTCTTGCTCAGGGTGGTTTTGAACTGTGATCTCCAGATCTCGGGCTCATGAATAACTAGGATTGCAGGTGTGAGTCACCAGCCCCCTGCTAGAAAAGTATTTTTAAACAACTCTTTCCTCTTGCCCTTGAGTTTGAGCATATTTCCTGCAACAGGTCACACATTACACTGCAAATGTGGTCAGTATTTGTGGACTGGCTGTCTCTGTGTAATCAATCTAGGCCAATGTGGACATTCTGCCCTCCATGTCTAGACATCTGCTTATTCAACTAGAAGTTGGGGGCTGCTTGGGACTCTTCCCAGTTCTTATACTCCCTGCTTGGCCCTGTATGGAGTCACTACCAATCCCCAGAGTCACATTTTCAGTTTTTCAAATAGGATAAAAAGCTGCCAGCTTGTCCATCTTTGGTTCTATACAGTTCTCAGCACTAGCAAGGGTGTCCCCAAGGATTCTGATGAACTCCAAAGATGTGATGCCAAAGTTCCTCAGAGGAAAGATGCTGTGTCAATAAATGTCAGGCATTTATAGTATCTGATTGAAGAGCCTTATAAAATATCGCATACAGGACAGAATGTATAGCTGCGTAGAAAAGGTCAAATGTTCAGGTATGTTTCACTTTTAGTATTGTAAAAGCAATATGAATTACATTTGAAAAGTGAAGATACTTTAAACACACACATACATACACACACACACACACACCACACACACACACACACACACACACACACACCCCTTCTCAGCACCAGTGGCTCACGTCTGTAATCCTAGCTACTCAGGAGCCAAGGTCTAAGTATCATGCATGGTTCAAACCTAGCCTGGGCAAGAAAGTCTGTATGACACTTATCTCCAATTAAATACCAAAAAAGCTGGAAGTGGAGCAGTGGCTCAAGTGGTAGAGCACTAGCCTTCCGCACAAAAGCTCAGGGACAGTGCCCAGGCCCTTGAGTTCAAGCACCAGTACCAGTACCAGCACCTCCCCCCAGCCCCCCCCCCCCCGGCACACACACACATCAAAAGACTGAAAATCTCCACATAGAAATAGCTGAAAATATAACATACATTTAAGGTTGATGGTTTTCCCTAGTTTCCCTATGGGGACAATACTCAAAATAATATACTGGTCATCAAACAGGTCATCATTGCTGAATTAAATGCATTGCTATAAATATTCCCTGTGAGGTTTTTTCACCTACAGCTGTAAGAAATGCACCATTTCCTATATGAATATTGCCATAGAGAAATAAGTATGTATAGATATAATGCATACTAATACACACACATACACACACACACATACTTGGGGGGAGGTATTTTGCCTCATCTTGTACCTTCTGGCCTCTAAGATTTTGTTCATATTTTCCTGGATCTACAAGGCACATGTCTCTCTGTGCTTGGATCCTACAATGGCAAACCACAGAGTTATGGTAATTCAGGAGTGTGGGCTGTAGAAACAGTTTGGGATCAGATATGAATCTGTGGGATCCAAGCAACTTATTACACACCTAATGGTCTCTATTTCATTGCCTAGAAAATAATAATATAAAGAGTTCTTTCCTCCTAGGTTTGTTACAATAAAATACAGTACAAGGTTTAAGAACATTGATACCTGACTTACAGAATGTGTGAGGAAAAGTAATCCTCTCTGTTAAACTAAATGTCTTTGGTATTGTGTATTGATATTTCCTGGAATTATTTGCTTTATTTACCTCAATTGTAATTATGTTCTGTACTGCTTGTTACCAGCTAGCTATAGTAGCAAGATAAATCTTGTGTTGAAGAAGTTAAAGTAATAAACTGTAATTGCTAAGTAAAAAAGAAAGAAAGAAAGAAAGAAGAGTAAGCCTTTGACAGGAATTACAGAATGGTCCCCTTTCTAACCTTGAGAATCAATTGTACTTAGATTGTGAGCCTAACTCCTCAACAAGGAGGAGGAACAATTTGGATGGGGATAAAAGCCCAGCAAACTGCCCTCCCCAGTGTGCCTGCCTAGCCCTGGGTAGAGTAATGGCATTGCACCCTTTTGCACAAAAGTAAATTGCCTTGATGAGATCTCCTCTGTCTCTTGTGTGTCTATTCATTTCTGACACCAGAGAGCTGTGCATTCTAATAAATGTATTAAAAAAGGTATATAACATCATCCCAATTTACTAATATTATCCACTATAGGTATGCTTTTATTTTTCATCCACATTTGAGCTTCACCAAGATCAGAATGCTTCCTAAATATCAGCAGTGTCTCCAAATTGTTCTTACGTGAGGGGTTTGTTATGCTAGGGTTGCCTGGGAACCCTAACAGTTGTGACAGAACTGCTATAGTTTTCCTTCCCACAGAACAGGGCTACCTGTTCTCACTCCATAGCTCAGCTCCAGGCCTTTGGAGCCATCTGCCTGGCTACGCTACTTCTTGTGCCCATTGGGCAAATTGCTTAACTTCTGCCCATCCCTTGGCCCATCTATAAATTGGCAGTAGTAACAACATTTACCTCATAAAGCCGAGTCATCACCAAGTTATATAATGAATGCACAGCACTTAGCCTGGTACATGGTAAATTCTGCTTAATAAGGCTAACAAGATACACACACACATACAGGTGCACACACACGTGTGTGTGTGTGTGTGTGCAGTACTGGGAATGGAGCTCAGGGTATTAGGTAGCTACTATTAATTACATCCCCCTTAAATGAAAATAATTTTGAGGGCTGGGAATGTGGCTTAGTGGTAGAGTGCTTGCATGAAGCCCTGGGTTCAATTCCTCAGTACCACATACACAGATAAAGCCGAAAGTGGCACTGTGGCTCAAGTGGTAGAGTACTAGCCTTGAGCAAAAGAAGCTCAGGGACTGAGTTCAAGCCCCAGGAACAGAAAAAAAAGAAAAGAATTTTGAACACTTACTTTGTGCCAGTAATTACATGTAGCATTTATGTTCTAAAGGCTTCACGGGGCTAAAATTATTTAATATCCCTTTGAATTCTACAGGCAAGGAAACAGAGACAGAGGAAAGTGACATCACTACTTCTAATGAATAAACAATAGGCATTAAGCCACTTCTATACACACACTCTGGACTGTTAAGAGACAGCCAGGCCTCCCCAGGGCTGGCTCTGTGTCTCATTCATCGCAGTGTCCTAGCTTCTTTGCTACCCAGAGGACTTGTTCAATCAAGGACTGAGCTGACAAAGTGACTGTTCTCCAGTCCCACCGACTAGAATGGGCTGACCTTTGTGGTGCTCTGGCAGGATGTCTGAGTTAGAAAAATTGGAGCTGTAAACTGGGCCTCACCCTTGGGTCTTTATCCCTCAACAAACAAAACAAACACGAAAGAGAGCCTCTTGCCCTAGGCAATGGAATGGCCCATTGTAAAGGAAATGTTCAGTTTCCCTTAGTGGAGAAACTCTGGCTCTCCAGTGAGAGTTTAGACCTACACTTGCCTGAGGGGCTTGGGAGCCAGGATTGGTTGTGGGAATCTGAAGAGCAAAAAAAACTGAAACATTAACCTGGCTGATGGCTGAGCACCTTGAGTAACTTTTTGTTTTTTATTGTTATTATAAAGGTGATATACAGCATGGTTAACATTTCATACAGATCTTTGTTTTTAATATAATTTCTACTAAAGGAATCAGGAATAATGGTTGCTTTTAAGACTGGGTCAGGAAATACACAATATAATCCTCCAGTATCTTGTAGTGCCAGGAAATAAGAAAGCTTTGACACAGACAAACACACATGCCTACACGTACATACACACTTCAGGGGTAGGTTGAATGGAAACAGGAGCCAACTGAAAGATCTCTTAAGAGCCAAAAATGGAACAATTGGAACAAATAAAATAAAGTTGAGCTATACTCAAAGAAGAAAATTGACATCTAGACATTCATTGTGATACTGATCGAATCATCAGCGAGGAATGGCTGTGCAGAATTCCAAATAATTTATGCAGATATTCTGTCCCCATTTCTTAAGTGCAGGCCACCCATGGTGACTTTCTCTCAAAGAGGACAGTATGGAAGATGATGGACAATGAATTAAACTAAAAGCACTCACCTCTCCCTGGCAGCCATAACTTAAAACTGCCTTGCTGGAGACCTTGCTGAATCATCTCCCCTGTGCTTTCCCCCTCCTCAAACATACCCTGGGGCTCTAAAAGAGAGAACTTGTGGGCTGGGAAGGTGGTTCAGTGGTAGAGCACTTGCCTTGCATTCATAAGGCCCTGGGTTCGATTCCTCAGCAACACATAAGCAAAAAGAAAAAAAAGCCAGAAGTGGTGCTGTGGCTCAAGTGGTAGAGTGCTAGCCTTGAGCTGAAGAGCTGAGGGATGGCGCCCAGGCCCAGAGTTCAGGCCCCACAACCGGACCCCCCCCAAAAAAAAAAATAAATAAAAGAGAGAACTTGTGAACTGAGGGCTGTACCTTTTGTTGAGTGTCTGCTAAAAAACAGGTGCTGTTAAAAAAAAAAAAAAAAAAAAGCCAGTGGCTTATGCCTGTATTCTTCCATACTCAGGAAGCTGAGAACTGAGGATCACAGCTCAAATCCAGTCAGAGCAGGAAAGTCTGTAATATTCTTATCTCCAATTAATCATTCAAAAATCTGAAGTGGCACTGTGACTCAACGTGGTAGAACACTAGCCATGAACAAAAGAGCTTAGGGACAGTGCCCAGGCCCTGAGTTCAAGCCCTATGACTGAACAAAAAAACAAAAACAAAAAAACAAAAACACAGAAAAAAACCTTTCCTGTACAAGAGAGCCCCCCATCCCCCAGTCCCCTCTCCACTCTGCCTAATAAAAGAGATCTTACTTGTAAGGAAAATGAGCCATTTCTTCTCCAGCCAGGCTGAAGAAGACTTGGTTGTTTTTCTCCTTTTTTTTTTAGTTCAATAAATCCATTGGCCTGTTAAGATTGTCTCACTGTCCTTTTCTTTATCCATACTCTTGATACTCACAATATTTTCATTTTCTTTTTAAAAAAATTTTTTATTATGAAAATACCGTACAGAGGAGTTACAATTACATGGGCAAGATAATGAGTACATTTCTTATCAGGCATTGTTGCCTCCTCCTTTGTTTCCCCTTCCCATCCCTTCCCATATCCCACTCCCCATATTCCCCCCTCATCCCCCCCCCACGCCAGAGTTGTAAAGTTCGTTTTTCGACATAATGACTTGAACATCTCATTGTTGTAATGGGTCCACCTGTATCCTTATTTAAACGATTTGTTTTTGCCCTTCCCCTCCACAAATTATACCAACATCAAATACAGTGAAAGCAGGGGTTATATCATGGGGGAGGGACATACAAAGCAACAAAGAAATCATCTTATAAATATGTTAGAAACAAGCGCATGAATGTAAAAAACATTTGAATCCTTATCTTGGGGTTCATTCTCCTAATATCAACATATCTGACCTTTTCTGCTTGACTCAGACATATACTAGATATTGCAAATAAGGGAAACCATGGGGCCTATGTTTCTTTGGGCCTGGCTTACTTCACTTAGTATAATTTTTTTCCAACTCTTTCCATTTCCTAACAAATGGGGCAATGTCATTCACAACATTTTCTTACAGAAGGAAAATGTTGGAGAAACCACCAAACCAGTGCCAAACAGCTAAAGTCATGTTGATAGTACATGCTGCCTTTGATTGGATGTGATAGGAGTGTCACATTACCTACAGTCTTCCTTTCCCAAATTCCTACTCCAGTCTAATGAAAAAACATCAAATTCCAAATGAAGTTCATTCTAACAAATACCTGACCAGTATGACCCAAAACTGTCAAGATCATCAAAACTAAGGGAATGCTGAGAAACTATTGTAGTCAAAGAGATTGAAGGTATGTGACCAACTAAATGTGGCATCCTGAAGGAGACATCGGGTAGGGAAAAAAATCTAAATGAAGACTGGGTTATGGGGCCAAGTTCCCATCAGTTTGTCCTCAGCCTGCATGGTTTACTTGCAGGGAAGCCCCGTCCCCTCCCCCCCCCCCCATTTAGCAGTACAGCAGCCCATTCTGCTCCTCAAGTCTACCCCTAAGTACCTTCACCTTCCTACATAGCCAGTTTAGAGACTTTTATTTATTTATTTATTTATTGTCAGTCATGGGGCCTGAACTCTGGTCTGGGCCTGGGTGCTGTCTCTCAGCTCTTCAGCTCAAGGCTAGTGCTCTACCGCTTGAGCCACAGTGCCACTTCCAGCTTTTTCTGCTTATGTGGTGCTGAGGAATCAAACCCAGGGCCTCATGCATGCTAGGCAAGCCAACTTCCCAGCCCTAGTTCAGAGACTTTTTAAAGTCTGGCTTCATTTAACTCCATGCATAGTTTCCAGAGACATTTTTAGACTGACTCTTACAGTGAAAAGTTTATGTGGAAAAAGTTCCTATGATCCAATTTCAAACAGAGAGACAATAGCCAAAAGCCCACAATATTGAAGGAGTAGACATTATAAAGCTCAAACGTAATCGCCATAAAATGGTAAAATAAAATATGAGGGCTCCAAGTACAGGCACTTAGCAAGACCAGAGGCAAAATCAGCGCTGGCTAAGAAAACACACACAAAAGCAAAGCTAAAGGCAAAGTTTCCTATTGAATTCTAGGCTGTCTGTCATTACATTAGTCTGATGAAACACATGGGACTATGGAAGGGCTGGGTCCTCTGGTCAGGTATGGAGATGGTTTGCACAGACTCACTCTGTCTCCTTATTCTTTTCAGGTAATCACCTTTAAAAAAAAAAGCCAGATGCAAGCTGGAGCCTGGGGGTGGTCAGGAGGCAGCGAATGTCCTCATTTGAAGTTGACCACATTCCCTTTATCCCTTATCCTCACTTTGTCCAGTAGCAAAGGGAGAAATACATTAAGTAACTCTAAGAAGCTTTATGATCTTTTAATAAGCCACAACAGGATTCTCTTTGATGGTTAACTAGTGGTCCAGCCAGTGACACCTGCCAGACAGAAAGAAGAAAAACAATAGAGTAAAGGACATTCTTGTAAAATGTGAACAAATTTATTAATTATTAAAAATAGGGCAAAGCACTAAAGGGAAATTCCAGAGGAAAATACCCAAAGTAAAGATTGAAATAATAAACAAGTTAAATATCAGGCTACTGAAATGTAGCAGACCTCAGGAAAAGCTCCGAAACCTGGAAGGTACTTTGGCCTTAGACTTGGATGTTTTTTTGAGAGGTATAAAAGGTGTTTTGGTACATAGGAAGCTTGGGAGGTGTAAAGGTGTCAAAGTAAATAGGATGTTTGGGGGTGTTTTTTATTTCATTGGAAACTGCTATTTGTCACATATGCTGGCCCCTGGCCTGTGGCCCTTTCTGTACACTGTCCCCTGCATGTGACTTCTTTGCTATATGTCATGATCTAGAGAGCATGGCTGCTAAGCTTCACCATCCAATGAGTGGGGCAGAGCCACTACAGCTTATAAAGACGCCTTGCCAGGTTGGGAAGGTGGCTCAGTGGTAGAGTGCTTGCCTTGCACGCATAGGCCCTGGGTTCGATTCCTCAGCACCACATAAGCTGAAAACACCAGAAGTAGCACTGTGGCTCAAGTGGTAGAGCGCTAGCCTTGGCTAACGTTGAGCTGAAGAGTTGAGGGACAGCACCCAGGTCCAGAGTTCAGGTCCACGACCAAAAAAAAAAAAACAAAACTCCTTGCCCTTTTTATCTGAGCCGGTGGATAAATTTACAGGAAATATATTTGTAGGAGCCGGGATTCTTCTACATTCTTAGTTGAAAGAAAAATAATTAGGGGAAGGAGTGACATTGTCCAAAAAGAAATGTACTCATTACCTGACTTATGTAACTTTAACCTGTATTCATTACCTGACTTACATTAACTGTAACCTGTAATTCTGCATATCACCTTTATAATAACAATAAAAAAATTAAATTTAAAAATGTTAAAAATCATTAGAGCCATGCACTGGTGTTCATGCCTGTAGTCCTAGGTACTCAGGAGGCTGAGATCTGAGGATCATGGTTCAAAGCCAGCCCAGGCAGGAAAGTCCATGGGACTCTTTTTTTTTTTTTTTTTGGTCGGTAGTGGGACTTGAACTCTGGGCCTGGGCGCTGTCCTTCAGCTCTTCAGCTCAAGGCGAGCGCTCTACCACTTGAGCTACAGCGCCACTTCCGGTTTTCTGGTGGTTTATTGGAGATAGGAGTCTCCCGGTCTCTCCTGCCCGGGCTGGCTTTGAAACGCGATCCTCAGATCTCAGCCTCCTGAGTAGCTAGGATTACAGGCGTGAGCCACCAGCGCCCGGCGGGACTCTTATCTCCAATAAAGCACCAGAAAACAGTAGAGCGTTCGCCTTAGGCCGAGTTCCAGCCCCACCACCACCAACCAACAAAAAGGAGGCATATACATACATATATACAGCAACAGTACTCTATTTTGAAAGTCATGTTTTCAGGATCTTCAAGATATTTTTGTTTTAAAAGACAAATGCATAATTTTACTTGGTGCTAACCATATAGTAAATGCTAAGCAGTATGCATTCCCATCAACCCATCCTGCATTCACACACATGTCCCGATAGCTTCCCCAGTTTTGGCCTCCCACAACTGTGACCTAGAAGAAAACAGCCTGTCCTGAAAACAGAAAAGTGAAGCAAGATAACTTAAGGAAACTGAGGCCTGGTGTAGGCAACTCAGAAATATGGTATTTAGAAACTTAGAAATGCTATCTTTGCTTCAAAGGGAGGCAACTGAATGCAACCTTTCCTGAGGAAAGCATTTCCCACCCCAGAATCACAACTGCCTGACAGGATGCCCCAAAATGCAGATAGCAGGGCTTCTCCTTGTTTCAAGGATAAGGATCTGTTTTCTGGCAGAATGCATTCTTACCTAAAAACTCAGAGATAACACCAGGTGTAGTTAATGCAAAGACAAAGCACCTCACTTTGCATAACTTAAAGCTAGACTCCCCTGCCTTTACCCTATAAATATCCTACAGCCCAAGGAGCTGGGTGTCTCTCTCTGGGTGTCTGCTTGTGTGTCTGTGTCTGTATCTGTGTTTTGTGTCCCTATGAGAGCACCCACACTCTGCTAGAGTGTGCTCCTGTCCTTCTGTCTGTCTGCTTTTTTGTCTGTCCGTTTCCTTGCTTGTTTACTTAATAAAGCTCTGCCAAGTTTTCTTACCACTGTGACTTGTCCAGAAATTCTTGTTCTATGATCAAAGTCAAGGACCCTAAGTGAAGAGTTCCTATATTTAAAGTGGAGCTTCACTAAACCTCACCTCTGTCCGGTGAGAAAAGGACTTGAAGCAGTGGCCAAGAATGTTTGTGAATCAGAAAGTCAGAGAACCAGTTGGGGTACAGGTGCAGCCTGCTATAGCCTAATAATAATGGGAGAAGAACAATAATGGGAGGAGGAAGAGAACTGCTAGAACAAAATTAGCAAGAATCCTTGCAAGCCAAGAATAATTAGGTATCAAAATCTAAAATCTTCAAAGCTCCAGTGCACACACCATCTCAAGGAACCCTTATTTTTTTATTCTAGTCCTTTACCTATTGAATTATTTTTGTGGTAATTGCAAACTTTTAGATGTAAAACCTTGGTAGAATCTGGAGCCATGTTTTAAATCTGTCATGAAAGCTGATAATATAAGCTAATAGTTGTGAGTCACCAGTAAGAGGTTTAACTAGTCAAGGTTGCTATGTTGTAAGGAAGCCCAAGCTCTCTTGCATGGAAAGATCCCATGTTAAGTTCTACAGCCCACAATCCTAATTGAGTTTATTCTTTAGCCAGCTCAGCCCAGCCACCAGATGTGTGAGTAAAGAAGCCATCTCAGCCCCAGTCATTTAAGCCACTGCAACTCAGACCCCAGACATTATAGAGAATTGTTTCTCTGGTGCTAGTCTTAAATTCTTAGTCCACAGAATTCATTAGCATAATAGGAATGTTATTGTTTTATGCTTTGTATTAGCTAACAGTAGATAACTGCAGCAGCTGTTACTTGTGAAGCACTTGTTCTGAACCAATGTGCTACATGTGCAATTGAATCTTTCTAATGATGCTCTCAGGTGGTAGTATTATACAGATGAGAAAACTGAGTCTTAGAAAGGCCAAAAAAACTCTATTGTAGATTACAGCTCTGGAAAGTGATGATGATAGATTAAATCCTTTGCTTATTTCCTTTACTTATGCTCAAATTCTGAACCCTTCCAAGAGATCATGGGATATCCCACCAACTAAAAGAATGACAGAGAAGCCGGGCGCTGGTGGCTCACACCTGTAATCCAAGCTACTCAGGAGGCTGAGATCTGAGGATCGCGGTTCAAAGCCAGCCCGGGCAGGAGAGACCGGGAGACTCCTATCTCCAATAAACCACCAGAAAACCGGAAGTGGCGCTGTAGCTCAAGTGGTAGAGCGCTCGCCTTGAGCTGAAGAGCTGAGGGACAGCGCCCAGGCCCAGAGTTCAAGCCCCACAACCGACAAAAAAAAAAGAATGACAGAGAAGAGAAGGGTAGAGTACCTCCCTTCCTCCTGAATGTCCATTGATTCTTCCACATGGAAATTTTAACATCAAATGTGTGATGGTTTGACAGCTCTTTCTTTTTTTTTAAGTTGTATAGTATTTTTTTAATTTTTAAGAATTATTTATTATCTTTAAGTAATTGTAAAAGGGAATTGTCATTTAACAAAGCAGTTTATGAATACAGTGTATCTTGATCAATGTTACCATTTCCAACAGTTTCACACATCCCTCCCTCCCCACCTTCTTCCCTCCCTCTTCTTACGTTTGTAAGACATACATTGGATTCTTGTCTTCTCTTCTTTGTCTTCCACTTTCTCTTTGACTCCACCCTCACCCCTTTAAAGTACCCTCTTCCTGTTTCATTTTGCTGAACTTTGATTTTGGCTTTCCAAAGATTTACACTCTTTGAGATCTAATGTATTTCAGTTCATGGTCCACGCTTGCATACCACCCAACATATTACTTAGGAGTTTGTAAGCTAAATCTAGCTTCTACATTTAAGGGAAAACATGGGTCCTTTGTCTCTCTGGGTCTGACTTCACTTAACGTAATTTGTCCCAGGTCTTTCCATTTCTTTTTTTTTTTCAAAATTTTTATTGTGATTAAGTGGTTACATAATTTCCCAAATTTCACAGTATTGTGGGAAAATGATGCTTAGTTAAAGTCACAAACACATTCTAACTTTCATGGGGCAAATTGTCTATCATGGTCTATAACATTTGTGAGTTCTATGAGCTTTGCAATACAGTTATTTCTTCCACATTGGGTGATATGTACATTTCTTTTGTTTTGTATAGTGTCAGCTGTTCCCTCTTTCCCACTTGTTCCCTCCCTCCCATCTCTGCCATTAGTTGCTTAGTTCATTTTGGTCAATGTCCAGTGCAGCTGATGGGTCCTACTGTTGTAAGTTTTTCCCTGATTCCCTCTAGTTCTGTGTCATCCTCCTGGTTTCCCTCCAGTGTGCACATATATACCATATATGTGATCAGCAGTGTGGGGTTATTTAGTAGTGATTCAACCAGATGAGTGGAAGTCTTTTGTTTCTTAAGTCTTGTTAATTTTGTTGTATCATCTTACATTTTGGATTTAACATCCACTTATCAGGGAGACCATGTGCTGTTTGTCTCTTTGTTCTTGGCTTACCTGGGTCAACGTGATTTCTTCTAGCTCCATCCAAATTCCCTGCAAATGCCATTATTTTGTCTTTTCTAATGGCTGCATAATATTCCATTGTGCAGAGATACCACAATTTTTCGATCCATTCATCTGTGGTGGGACGTCTGGGTTGTTTCCATATCCTGGCTATTGTGAACAGTGCTGCAATAAACATGGAGGTGCATGTGTCCTTGTATACTGGTTCCTGTTGTTCAGGATAGATGCCTAGAAGTGGTATGACTGGGTCATAAGGGAGATCAATATTTAGCTTTCTAAGGACCCTCCAGACTGCTTTCCAAAGTGGTTGTATAAGTGTACATTCTCACCAACAGTGTAATAGGGTTCCCCTTTCTCAGCATCCCCTCTAGCATTTGTCGTTGACTGACTTTAGGATGGTGGCCTTTCTGATTGGGATAAGGTGGTATCTCATGGTTGTCTTTATTTGCATTTCCTTCACAACCAGGGATGGTAAACATTTCCTCATGTGTTTCTTTGCCATTTTTATCTCTTCTTCTGAGAAGTCTCTCTTTAGTTCCCTTGCCCATTTAGTAATTAGTTTGTTAGGTTTGGGAGGGATTAGTTTCTTGAGTTCCCTGTATATAGTGGATATTAACCCCTTGTCTGATATATTGCTGGTAAATATTTTTTTCCCAGTTAGTTGGTTGTCTTTCTAGCTTGGTTGCTATAGCTTTAGCTGTGCAGAAACTTTTCATTTTAAGGTAATCCCATTTGTCAAGTCTTTCTCCAATTAGTTGTCCCAATGTGTTGGGACTCTGTTCAGGAAGTTCCTGCCTGTGCCTGTAAGTTCAAGTGTCTCTCCTACTCTGTCCTGCAGTAGTTTCAGAGATTCAGGTTTGATGTTAAGGTCTTTAATCCATTTTGAGTTGATGTTGGTGCATGGTGATAGGCTGGGGTTCACTTTTAGTTTTCTGCATGTGGCTGCCCAGTTTTCCCAGCACCAGTGGTTGAAGAGGCTGTGTTTTTTCCACTGTATGTCTTTGGCTCCTTTTGACATCTCTTTCTTGAGGAGAGGAGAAGAGAGAGAAGGAGAGGAAAGATTAGGATAGAAAATACAGAATCTCACCATTCGATGATACTCTAGGCCACTTCAGGATTCTGTCAGCAAGACCATCACCAGATGTGACCCCTTGACTTCACACCAGAGCCATGAACCAAAATAAGTCTCTTTTCTTTATAATTCACCTAATCTAGAGTACTGTGTTATTAGCAACAGAACATGGAATTACATATTTTCTTGATAATCCTCTTCCTAATTTTAGATGTTCCCAGGGATGAGACGCTTACACACTTACAGTATCTCTATTGTTCATCAGTTTGGAGGGGGACTGTGGTTACTTTTTTTAGGTACTTTTTGGAAATCACTTCCTTTGCTTGTTTGAGTTTATAAAATGACCTGGCTGCTGACTAGTTTTTATTGGTGGCCCAGAAGGGATATTCTCCAGCTCTTTTTAAAACATGTTAAACCTACTTGAGATATCTGGGCCAGTGACTCTACAGCTCTAAGAAGAGTGAAATATCACATGACCTTGGCTGGATCTGATTTGTGACTTAATCCCTTATTGACTCACAAAAGTTTGTAACCCCACCCATGTTGATTACTTAAAAATGTTTCATATTCTAATATGTTCTGGCTGAGATTTAAAGCCCTTAGGATTATGTGAATATAATTTGATGTAGTCTAGGTTCATATAATTCATACAAATATTAAAAGGGCATTCAATTGATTTATGGAATTTCTCATGGCTTGGTCAGATTACTTGATTCCATCTTCCAGAATCATTCTAATGATAAACAAAAGCTCTAGGGACCTATCACAAGTGTTAGCTCACATGTACAATGCCATGGGTTCAATCCCTGGTACCTCAAAGAGAAAGAGAGACAGCAATTGGACTCTCTGAATACTAAAACCTCTTTCAAGAAGCTTTGTTACAAAGTGAAGAACAGAAATAATGTAGTACTGAGAGAAGATTTGTGCAGGAAAGAATATAAACATGTTGGCATTGAGGAATAACAAGGTGGAATATGTAGAGGAGTCATAGATTAGGAAGAAAGTTAGACAATAAAGAAAAAAGAAAGGATGCCTTGAAGCAAGTCTTTGGGTTGGCAGAAGAGCAGACAAGTAGCAGGGTTCTCAGTTGCTGTGATCATAAATTTTCCACCATGGTAACAAATACCTGAGATAATCAATGAAGAGAAGAAGTTAAACTTGGCTCACAGTTTGCAGAAGGCCTCTGTCTGTGGTTAGTTGCTTCTGTACCCTTGGTGAGATAGCACAGCCTGGCTGAGAGGAACAGAAAAAGAAAGGAAGAGGAAGAGGCCCAGGTCTCCAAACAGACACAAACCCAGTGACCTAAAATCTCTCCATAGGTCCCATTTTTTGCAGAGGTAAGAAAACCTGATTCTGCCAAGGACCATTTAGATATTTATAACATCATTTGTGGCCCTAGATTTACTGAAGTTCACTTTGAGAAGAGTTCCTAGATTTATTGAATCTCCAGCCCCACCTGTGGTTGCCTTGCCTGGCCAGATCAATGACTCTTTATATGGCCTACAGAACATACATCCTTACCTCACAAGAATTCCCCAACTTCCTAATAGCATCAAGCCGAGGACAACTTGTACGCTACGTAGGTGCCTGTGGAAGACATTCCAGATCCACAGTACAGCAGTGGGGGATGCGCTTGTTCTAACACGTGAGAAGAGGAAGAACTCAGCACTGGCAGGTGCGTAGATAAGAGCAAGTCGCCTTCTGTCTTCTGATACCTGCTGTTTTCTTCATGATTTACAGAGCACAGTCCAACTAACAGCCTAGAGTGAGAAGAGACAGAGGGATTAATGATCACAGAGACACATCGAGGACAAAGGCAGCATGACAGAGTCTCTGGTCAGTCATCATCCATCTAATGAATCCAGCCAGCAGGATTGCATCACTTTCCTCTTCCCTGTCCAGTCACCCCTAAAATATACATAAAACAGAAGGTAGGACAGAGGTGGGTCACTGAAGAAGAGAATATCTGAATGTGACATAAAGAAGAAATGACAAGACTTTCAAGAAATAGGATTGGCCTTGGTAGAGATATCATTTAGTGCTAATGAGATATATTAATCAGGAAGAATTGGAGGCAATAGCTGAGGCATTCATAGTTTGGATTTTTATTAAAAATTCAATGGGAGGAATTTCCCTTCTGTTAAATGAGAAATTTAATTATTCATATCACCTACTAATAGGACATTTTTTAGGCATATAAGTCCAATTTAAATAATTCAGATGTTTTCATTAATCCTTAATACCTACCTGTTGGGTTTTTCCCTAAAATAATTTACTTGTGATTCTTACTCAGACTTTGAACAATATTTCACATACATCAATTAACAAAATAACCTTTATCCACAGGAGAGGTAGCATAATAGGGCATTTCAATTTTAGAGAAATGACAGGCTTTTGCTTGTCATCTAAATTACCAACTGAGGGGCCATGGGACTATTTAGGCTCCAATCTGAGATTTGGACCACCTTCAAAATGTCTCTTAGGAAGATGTAGCTGTTGTGATAGAAATGAGCTCCAGAAGATGAAGGTTCAGTTCCTCAAACATCTGGGTCTGGAAATGCTGCGCTGTAGTCTGACTGTTTGCTGGTCCACCTTACCTGTTTCTCTCAGCTCTGCCAGTTCTTCCAGTGCTTCAAAAGCTGGCAGGGGCTAGATTCACGGAAGCCAGCAGCCCTCACCCTGTGAAACAACCTTCCAACCCCAGCATCCCATCCGGACTGTGTTCACTGGCCGCCTGCCTCAGGATTTATCCTCCTTGATTCCTCACTAATTGAAACACTGATTTCTATCTGGGCATGTGGCTGCCTGACGAATCAAAAACACACTTCTGCACCTCCTTGCAGCCAAGTGAGCCAATGTTACTAACTTTTGGACAAGTGAGATACAAGAAGAAAAGCATGGATAGTTTTAGGAAGTCTTTTACAACACAGCTGCTTTTCTCTTTGGCCTTTCTTCTTTCTCTCTCCATACTCTGCTGCCTGGGAGGATGCCAAGACTGGGGCCAGGAGGTTAAGGGTCACAGCCCCTTCATGATAATGAATGTTTCTTGACACACTCAAGTACATTTTTGGAGCCAACATTCAAGGCCTGGACAGTAGATCTCTGAACCTTGACTACAGGCGTATCTGTGAATCCAGTTAATAAGAAATTTATTATTGACTTTTTTCCCTATCTTTTCCACTAAACTATAAGTGGGTGTTCTTTGTCCTACCCAGAATCTCATGGGGAGTTTGTTAAAACTCTCAAACTCCTTGATGATCCTGCTTCTACTACACAGAATACCGAGAATCTGCATGCTTGCCACAACTCCCACCATGTTTGTCTGCCCACTTGGAAAGTTTCCTGCAATCTCCTGTGTGTGCAAGGAGATTTATTTGCTTTTTTGCTTTGTACACTTGTATTTCATGGTGCTTTATCCCTGCTGTGTGTGAGCAGTGGTACATCCTATATTTGCACTTATGAGTTTTTTGTTGCCTGTTTTTTGTTGTTGTTATTCCCTCCATCTTACTCATTTCTTCTGTCAATTCCTGGAAGTAGCAAGGAAAGTACTATCTAGTATTCTTGTTTCACTGAGACCCAAAATAGGTCTGAGAGAGTAAGTGGTGGTTTTTCTCCTTTAGAGTTTGTAAAGAGCGGGATTTAAACAGATTTTTCTCACGCAATGTCAAATCCCTTTCTCTTATGCCTGGCAATCTTGGGTAATCTAGAATATGAATTTATCTACAAGTGCTTTGTTCTGAACATTTCACTCATCTGCATCTCACTCACCTGTATCTTCATCATTGACCACAAGACAACAGAACAAACAATGTGTATATTTATAACCAATAACCAGAACCATCTTGAGTAAAAACCTTGGCATTGCATGGAAACTTGCAGGTTGTGATTCAACATTTCAGTTCAAGTCAACATGAATTCATTATACTCTTACCAAATATTAGATAGATTGGATAATGGAGTACAAAACCAAACTGAACTAATCTAGCTCCTACTGTGAATGATGGAAACATTGTGGGTGTATTTGAGAATAGAAGAGTAGTGGAACAGAATGTCTAGGATCCACGATGCCAGGTCTTTAAGCTGAGGGATATTAAAGACTTGCTGCTAGAAGCTTTTATAGTATTGGCAATTATCTGGGTATCTCCAGGTGATGGACTACAATAAACTCCTGAGTTATTCTCTCCCATAGATCCTGATTAATGTGCTTTAAACATTAAGCTTGGAAAATGTACTTCTGAGCTCAGAGGTAATGTTGTTTGGGATTGGGTTTTCAAAACTTGCTCTATGGAAGTCTTCCTGATAGATGAATCCCCCGCTGCTAAAGAACTCTCACAGGAAGTCACAGACAGATGGCATTCCAGAAGCTCTAGGGAGCACATAATGATATTCCATATGGCATATGGTTCAGGGCTCATAAATGTAGTTCCAACATCCAGAAATGAATTAACCACAGGCACAGAAGACAAAAAAAATCATCTTTTGTGACCTTCATTGTCATCTGGGAGTCCATTTCTCAGCAGCAACCAATGTGGGAAAAATAGGTATGACAGGTAAAGAGGAAAAAAAACCCCACAAAATTAAAGTAAAATAGCATGCAAATCAAGCAATCAGCATCAAGCAACAACAGCCATAAGAACCATAAGAGCCATATAGCTTTACTAGGCTACTCCCCACAGAACTCCATGCCAACTACTAGTTGGAGGGGTGTTGAGGTTTTTCCATGAACACAGTTGGAAGTTTAACAAGGGAATGAGGTTCTAATTAAGGGATGAGCACACTATATCCTCAGGCCAAAGAAGGCTGGGTACCCATTTTGGCATAGCCTTCAAGCTAAGAATTGTTTTACATTTTTACAGGATGGGAAAGAATCATAAAAAAAGAATATTTCACAACACATAAAAATATTATGAAATTTAAAGTTCTTTTGGAATTTCCAATCAACTCCCAAAACTTCCAATAAAGTTTTATTGGAACACAGCTCTGTTCATTTGTTTCTGTGTTGTCTACAGCTGCTTTGGGGTGTCAGCAGCAGAGTTAAGTGGTTGTAACAGAGATGGCCTGGCTTGCCTAAAATAGTTACCTGTTCTTTCCAGAAAAAGTGTGCTGGCACCTGTTCAAGTTCCACATCAACAAGTTAAAAATGAGAACTAGAGGCCTCTCCTATAAAGGTTTTAACACGGAATGACTTTTTTACACTAAGGATCGAGTTCTCAGAGCCAGGATGTTGTCTTGATTTGGTTAGGGTTCTAGAGCACCCATGGTCATCTTGATGCTATGTCATCTCCACTGGATTCCAAGCTCCACCAGGACAGGGTGGAGATATGGTGCTGCACCATATCTGCTGCAGAAGCCTAATGCTCATATACGTTTGTAGAATTCAAGAGCTTCAAAACTCCTACTTGTATGCTCTTTCTAGTACAAAAACAAAACGTTTCTTTGAATACTGTAGTCTCAAATTTATGTGAAGACCCTTACTCATCCATGTGATAGTATTAAGAGGTGAGATTTTTTTCCTTTAAAAAATTTACTTTATTGTTACAGAGTTGATATACAGAGGGGTTACATTTACATGAGTCAGGTAATACGTACATTTCCTTTCATACAGTGTCATCTGTTCCCTCATTCTCTCCCATTCCCTCCCTCCTAACTCTACCCACAAGTTGTATAGTTCACTTTCATCCGTGTCCAGTGAGGTGGGGCTTTTCAGAAGTGATTAAGTACTGTAGGTTAGGTCTCATATGATGGGATAAAGGGCTTGAGGAGGTCGATTCTTTAGTCTTTTCACCAAGAGAAGACATGGCTCATTGGTATACATGTATAATAAAATAACGTAGTTATATTTACAGATTTTGTAGCAAGGAAACACACATATTGGGATAAAAACCTTAGATTCCTTTCTAAATCCCTGTATGGCCTCCATCTTTCTGTCCTATTTAGCACTCCTGTGGCTCCTGGCTGCCCCTCCAAGTATCTTTGGAAGCAACAATTGCGTGGCAGAGGATTTGATAGAAAGGCTCACTTTTCATCTTATTACCTTTGTGTACCTTGCTAACGCAGTACCATATCCAAAAATCTCCTATAGGAGTTGAATGAAACATCACACTACGAGGCACGGTCCCAACTTCTGTGTGCTCCAGGGGACCCAGACAATGTAACTGAAAAGTGTGAATCTCCCTCCACCAATGGGCAACAATTTGGTTTCTCTTTCTCCTCCATGGACCATTCTGAGACGCTGCAGCAATGATAGTAAGCCATTTGTTGAGCAAGTGCAGAGCTGCAGTGCTGTATCTCTTTATGAATCAGTAACAACATGCATTTAACTGCTTCTTGACTCCTGCTTCCTTTTTGCTGGCATCTTCACCACCCAGGCCTTGTACCTCCCAAACAAACGGTTGGCTTTTCACTACAGAGTCTCATCAAGAATGTATAGAACTGCCTCATTTTGTTGCTGTTATTGTTTTTGCTCAAGGCTGGTATTCTACTACTTGAGCCACAGCTCCACTTCTGGCTTTTTAGTGGTTGGTAATTAGAGATAAAAGTCATAGTTTTTCCTTCCCAGGGTGGCTTCTAACTTCAGCCCTCAAATCTCAGCCTCCTGAGTAGCTGAGTAGCTAGGATTATAGGTGTGAGCCATAAGTCCCTAGTTCTGCCTTTTCATTTGTAAATAGTTGCTTAGTTTTTCATCTATGAATGTAAATATATTTAAGCATACATATGTATATATATATAGCACATATAAAATACATTTTAAGCAATCTCTATTCCTGGATATTTTGATCATCTCCAGTATTTTGCCAACATGAATATTTAAAGTATTAATGACTTAAGGGCTCTATACTTTGATCTCTTGTTTGGTGACATCACATTATGCTGTATCATATAAATAAATACATGGTAAACATTTTTTAAGACTCTGGAACCTGCTCTTCCATAGGGATTTGTTTTTAAATTTCCTGAGTCTTCGATTCTGAACTACTTGCAATGCCCAGAGCACTTACAAAGCCTCCTGTCAGGGCACTAAGAGTTCTGCCTGAAAGGCCTTCCCACAAACTCTGTCTGGCAAGTTCCAATTTGCCTTATAGCCAAGGGCTCTGTTGTCCATGAGTCTTTCTCCAGTTTCTTCTCTGGAAGGTCTTTTTCTTCTATATAAGTCTATGGGAGCAGATGCCATGTGAAAGGCCAGAGCAATTCTCTGCCCTGTCAACAATCCTGTCTTACCCAAAATGGAGACTAACAACGTTCTTTATAACATCAAAAAAGCTATGCTCTTAAGAAAACAAGAAGATGCTTTTGAAACAACTGGTATTGTTATTTAAGAAAGAAAAAGGCACTAAAATGAGTCATAGTCACTGGGGAAATTTTGGTAGTTCTGAGTTCAACTTTGGTTTACTTTGAATGTCTTGGGGCCAGGTAGGAGGAAGAAAACAGGGCACCCCAGGGTTATTGGAACTCTGGGTGTTGACTGGTTCTACCTATTGTGATCCACAAGTGTTTCTCAGATGATATTTGAAGGCACAGAGCTGAGGTAAGTCCTAAGTCTCAAGGAGGAAGACCTCTGTTCCTGTACCATTTTTGTTCTACTCTATCATAGTGCCTCATTCCCACTTGTGTTGGCTAGGTTGGTTCTTCTCTTAGATAAGTGACAGAATCCCATAGAGATAAAATGATCTTTAATTTCTTTTTTCTTTCTTTTTTTTTTTGGTCAGTCATGGAGCTCAAACTCTGGGCGGTCAGTCATGGGGCTCGAACTCTGGGCCTGGGCACTGTCCCTCAGCTCTTCAACTCAAGGCAAGCCCTCTACCACTTGACCCACAGTGCCACTTTGAGTTTTCTAGTGGTTTATTGGAGATAAGAGTCTCTCAGACTTTCCTGCCCTTTGAACCATGATTCTCAGATCTCAGCCTCCTGAGTAGCTAGGATTACAGACGTGAGCCACCGGTGCTGGGTGAGATAAAATTCTTATATGCCAATTTTGCTCCTTTAACTTGCTTGCTTCTAAGTTGAAATGTTGATGTGAAGCCCAAAATACCAAGAACCAATAAGAAGCCAGCAACTAAGATGTGCTTTGAGTAGGACTGACATCTTTGATGGCCTTGTGGAAAGCCGTGGAACAATCCCTGGCGTCACCTCTTGTTCAATAAATTTAATGTCCTTTGAGTTTAGCTGGCTTGAATTGGATTTGCTGCTAATATTAGTCCCAAACATTTCTAATTGATGTACTTTCTTTCCCTGTGGGATTTTTCTGTGTTATCATTTGCAAAAGGCAGAAAGTCAGGAACATTAGGATGGTGAGATTTCTAAATTATTTTTTTTCAGTATCTTTTCTTCATTTGCTGTGATGACTTTGTAAGGACATTCAGAACTAGGAATATAGGTCTTTAATCCTCTTTCATCTGTCACAGATTCCAGTTTCTAATCCTTTGTTTGAAACATCAATTTCAAGTTTATGGGAACAGAAATTTTCTAAGAGTAGTAGCAACTCTCTTTGGAGGACTGAGAAGTCTTGCGCATCAGTCTCTCCCTATAATTGCATTTAGCCATCCATCTTCAGACCAGCATCTTCTGGCTCTAATGGCTCCTGCTCCTTTCATACACTGACTTGCACAAGGTGTAGAATGACCATGTTACCACTTTCAGTTCTAACTTTGTGATTCTTTTTGGTGCCAGATTACAATAACAACTAAAAGCAATTTTCTGTACCTTATGACTCAGGTTCATAAGATATATTTTAATGAACTCAAGTGTGGTGGTGAAGGTTTGTAATCTTAGTTTCTTGGAGATGGAGATAGGAAGATCTTGAGTTCAAAGAAGGAAGGAAAGGAGAAAGGGATAAAAGAAGGGAGAGGAAGGAAGAAGGAAGGAAGGAAGAAGGAAGGAAGGAAAAAGGAAGGAAGGAAGGCAGGCAGGCAGGCAGGAAGAAAGGAAGGAAGAAAGGAAGAAAAGAAGGAAGGAAGGAAGAAAAAGAAGGGAAATAGACTCCAATAAATATCAACAAATCAATTCATTAGCCCCCAAGGGCCAGACGTCCTTTCCTGGTCCAATTGGTTGTGACTACACAGAAGCCAGTGATACAAACAAGGGTGCTTAAGTCTGTCCCTTCAGCAAATAATGGAGCAGAGCCAGCAGTAGAGATTGTTTAATTGGTTGTCATGTCAATAAAATATTAAAAGACCCTCATGAGTTTATATCAATTGATACATCTATAATTACATTTTGTATCTTGATCAGAGGGAAAAGGTAGTGAACATATGATAGACAAAATAATGGCTTTCCAGGGCTGGAGGTGTGGTTCAGGCAAACATTACTTGCCTAGTATTCATGAGGCCCTGGGTTCTATCCCCAGCACTTTAGAAAAGAAACAATCCTCTCAAAAATGTCTACATCTCAATGCCCAGACATGTGACTATGTGATCTTTCACAGAAAAGGGGAACAAATGAAGTAGATGTGATTAAAGCTGCTCATCAGTTACTTTAGAGCGAAAAGTTTATGTTGGATTCTCTTAGGTGCTCAATGTAGAACAATGTGTGGGGATTGAACCCAGGGCCTACACATGCTAGACAAGGGCTCTAGCACTTAAGCCACACCCCCAGCCTGAACTCAATGTAATCACTCCTTAACTGTGGATGAGGGAGGCAGAAGAGGCAAAGAGATATGATCTGAGAAAGACCACTGTCTGGCCATTGCTGATATTCAGCAATGGAAGTTAATGGACATGAGCCTCGAACACAAAGAAGTTTAAAAGGCAAGACAAAAGGTCCTACTCTTAGCCTCTAGAAAGGAAGGTAGCCCTGTCAACATCTTGATTTTAGCCTAGGAGCATCATTGTGCATGTTTGGCCTCCAGAGCCATAAGATAATAAACTTGCTGTTTTAAGCCACTAATTTGGTGGCCATTTGTAACACATGGATAAAATGGGTACTATGACACACTAGCAAATGTATTTTCATTCCTCAAAGCTGTGCATTAGCATAAGTGTTCCTCCTTTCCTGATAGGGAAATTTATGCTAAGCGATTACCCAGGCAGTAAGCAAGATTCTAGAATCCACATTCACTCTTTGACAAACCACAACCACTCTTCCGAATCTGGATCAAACTACATTACACACATGTAAAGCCATAGCACAAGGAAATCCCTCTGTGCAATTAATATGTGCTAATAAGAGAGACATATTAACTAAAACCAAGTCTGGTAGTTAAAAAAAAAGAATCAAAAGAAGACAATCTCTGAGGCGGAGGTTCCAAAACTGAATAAGATAGTTCCTGTGCCTTCACAGTCTTACTTACGGGGTACAACCTGGCCATCAGGAGTTTTAGAAGCTCCCCAGGTAACTAACTGTCCAGTGCAGCCAAGTCAGGCAACCACTATTCTAGAGCAAGATCTCCAGTATCTTGATGTTTCAATGTGATGTCTCACTTCCTTATCCTTTTTGGAATGTCTATCTTATTGTTTCCCTGCTGGCTTGCCCAGTGGAATCACCTGTAGGGCTTTGGCCCATGTTTATTTACACTGGTCTCCACCCTCATAGACACTGGGGTCAGGATAGAGTCTGAAATATCTCCAGATGAGTGGTATTTAATCAGAGCTGAAATCCCTTGTAGCAAGTGGCCTCAATTGGTGCTGGTGCTGGGTCAAGGAGGATTTCAGAGCAAAGCAGAATATTTCCAGCTGTCCCTGACAGGAAATGCTTGCACATATTTGCAGAAGTTCTTTATCAGCATTGAGCAAGATCAAGCTGTTTTTGAAGACTAACCAAATGAAGGCTTGTTACCTAGGATTCTTAAGAAACATAGAGCAAAACAAAGAAGTTTGAAGAAAGAAGTTAGAAAGAGTGCTTTGAAGCTGCCTTGAGTTTCTGAAGCACAGGAGCTGGACCCAATTGGTGATGTCAAGTACTGAAGCATTTGGAGGAAGTCATGTACAAAATGGATGTCAGCTCCACATGGGTTTCTCATTGCAAAGAGAAAAAGAGTAGCATCACAATGGAAAGTTCTGGCAATTACTGCCTTCATCCAGTAATCACACTCAATGTTGGTCATAGGAAGACACCCTGGCATAATTATGAATTATGATCAAATACAATATGAAACATACAGGATCACTAATAAAGTATTCATTACGAAGTCCTATATCTCAGCAAGCCTCTGAACTTAGTAACTTCCAGAGACAGGAAATCCACAGGCCAACAAAGCCAATTAAATGACCATGAGAAAGCAAGCAGGTAATTTCAGAACATGAAACATTCTCCAAGACAGTGGCCTTGACCTCTTCAAAGTGTGTGTGTGTGTGTGTGTGTGTGTGTGTGTGTGTGTGTGTGTGTGTGTGTGTGTGTATTTTAAAGCATACAGGCCTTATAAAAGATGATAAAGATAGTCCAATTCAGTGCCTGGATTGGATCCTGCTTTATTTTGTCTTTTATAGGAAAGGAAAAAAGAGATACCTATAAAAGATATTTGAGCAATAATAATAATATGACATGATTTTAAGAGTAGAATCATTAGAAGGGGACCAGCCAAAGGAGAAGGGGAAAAGAAGGAGGTGGTGGGTGATGAATATGATCAAAGTAAATTATATAAATGTATGAATATAGCATAATGGAACTTACTAAAAACTATTAGTGAGGAGTTTTATATATACACACATACATATATACAGTGTAAATGTGATCAGAGTATATTATACACATATATGAAATATTACAATGAAATCCCTTAGTACAACCAATTCATGCTAACATTTTAAAGATATTTTAGGAACCTTGTGAGAGAAATTTGAGTGTGGGTTGAATGTCAATCTTAGGAAATTGTAATTTGTTTCAAGGATAAATCTCATCATGTTACCTTGGAAGATTTCCTATTATTAGTCAAATTATTAAGAAGTAAAATGTCTCAATGTCTGGATATTATTTTCAAATATTTCAGCAAAATAAGCGTGTACACACACACATACTCCCATACAAACAAATCAAAGCAAAATGTGGTTAAAATGTTAGCTATTACTAAGGGAAAATGGTGGGCATACATTGCATTCTTCTTTCAAATTTTTGGGAGTTTTGCATGATGTCCATAAAATCCCAAGTCATAATTCATCTGCACTAGAAAACATCTCCAAATTTGGTCCAGGAGTGTTCAAGGTACCATCATTCTCGCAGTTTTCTCTGAGTTTTTTTCTGTCACTTGCTGGATGGGCCCACCACGGACAGGCCAGGTCATTGAAGTGTTCTTTCTCCATCTTTTATGTTTCTGGAGTTGTTCAGTGGTTTTCCTTGGCCCCATCTAATGACCTGGTCACCCTCTGGATACCAACTACAGTCTCCAGATGCCCTACAGCCAGTGCTAGCTAGGATCCCTTATTGTTGCTATATAGGTGCCTACAAGAAAGAAAAAAAAGAATAAACTGTGAGCATGGTGAGATGATTGTTTTGTGTTTTGGGGGGACTGGTCCTGGGGCTCGAACTCTGGTCCTGGGTGCTGTCCCTGAGCTTTTTTCACTCAAGGCAAGGGCTCCATCACTAGAGCCACGGCGCTACTTTCAGCTTTTTTGAGTATTTGATTGGAGATAAGAGTCTCACGGACTTTCCTGCCTGGGTTGGCTTCAAACCGTGATCCTCAGATCTCAGCCTCCTGAGTAGCCAGGATTATGGGCAGGAGCCACCGGTGTCCAGCTGATGTTTTTAAAAATAGCACACTAATGTATACATCCAAATGTGTCTGTCTTTCAAGAGTGGATCCCGCCCAGCTCAGGCTTGGAAGCCTCCCGCCTCTGAGATTCACGTTCAGGACCTTATTCACATTCTTCCTCACCACTCACATGTCCTGGAGGCTGATTTGATCTGTGAATAGCCAGCTATCACAGCAGCTCACTGGAGTAAATAAAGTAATTGAGTAAGTACCAGAATGTTCTTTTAGCCAAACACAAGTGGGATTATGCATGTAATAAACTTTTTCTCTGAAATTAACTGGCTCTGATCATTATTCATTTAAAATCTGGTTTAAAAATATTTTAGACAAGGTTAACATCATTTGAAAAGTTTTTTTGATGGTCCATAACATCCTTGGGTTTGAAGTTTGGTTCTTTTTTTTTTTTGATGAAAATAATTTGTATTTTGATTATGATGGTAGCAACAAAACCAAGAACATTTGTAGATATACTTAAAATTGACCATGAATTTTTACTGTACGTAATCTTTTTTTTTTTTATTTGAGAACATACTGTACAGAGGGGTTACAATTACATGGGCGGGATAATGCATACATTTCTTACCAAGCATTGCAGCCTCCTCCTTTGTTTACCCTTCACCTCCCTTCCCAGCCTCCCCCCTCCTCCCACCCAATCAAACCCCCCCCCCCACACCGACATTGTAAAGCTGGTTTTGACATGACATTTTGTACTTCTCATTGTTGCAACAGGTCCACCTGAATCCTTAAACGACTTGTTTGTCCCCATCTCCTCCACATGTTATACTGATATCAAATATAGTGAAAGCGGGGGTTACACTGTGGGGGAGGGACATACAAAGCAACAAAGAGATAATCTTATAAATGCGTTAGAAACACATGCATTAAACAAAAACATTAAAATACACATCTGAGGGTTCATTTTCCTAACATCACATTATCTGACCTTTTCCGCTTGACTCATACCTATACTAGATATTGCAAATAAGGGAAACCATGGGACCTATGTTTCTTTGGGCCTGGCTTACTTCACTTAATATAATTTTTTCCAAACCTTTCCATTTCCTAACAAATGGGGAAATGTCATTCTTTCTGATGGAGGCATAGAATTCCATTGTGTATATATACCACATTTTCTTGATCCATTCATCTACTGAGGGGCATCTTGAAGTTTGGTTCTTGACTTTGAAATCTTGATATGGGGTTTTATAAAACCCCCAAAATTCTTTATTAACTCAGATTTCTCATCTACAAAAGATAGTATGCCTATATTAAAAAGGTATAAGGTATGAATGAAGTCAATAATACATGCAAGGTATTTAACATGGTGCCTGGTATCTAGTAAGTCTCAATAAATTTTTGTCTACCACATAAACATATTGTAAGCTAGATGTAGTCACACACACACACACACACACAAACACACACACACACCTACATCTTAGCTACTTGGGAGGAAGAAAGGAGGATTAAAGCCCAAAGCTGACTAGGCAAAAATATGCTGTCCCTATTTTTTAAAAAACAAAAAAATTAAAGCAAAAAAGATTGGAATCATGATTCAAGTGGAAGTGTTAACTTAGTAAGCACAAGGCCCAAAGTTTAAATTTATATATATATATATATATATAATATTATATATATATACAATATATGTACATATATATTACTTATTCATTTAGCTTAATTTCTAGTTGTGATTTATATAGCACCTTTAAGGTGGTCCTTTCCACTGCAGGTAAAAGAAGATTAAATCAAAATGGCTTTAGTCAAAAGAGGGATAAAGAGGATCATCTAGCTGGGAAATCCAGGTACAATGAAAATGTCAGGTATAGCTAGATTCAGTATTAAAAGAATGGCATTTTAGTGGCCAAAGGGAACACTACTACACTATTGGGAGTATAAACTTGTTCAACCACTTTGGAACGCGGTATGGAAGTTCCTCAAAAGACTACACATAGAACTTCCTATGATCCAGCAATCCCACTTTTGGGCATTTACCCCAACAATCACAAGGCTACACTAAAATTATCAGCACAACTATGTTCATTGCAGCATTATTTACCATAGCTAAGATATAAAACCAACCCAGATGCCCCTCAGTAGATGAATAGATCAAGAAAGTGTGGAATATATATATATATATATATATATATATACACACACACACACACACACACACACACACACACACACACACACACACACACACAAAGGAATTCTATGCTTCCATCAGAAAGAATGACATTGACCCATTTGTAAGGAAATGGAAAGACTTGGGGGGAAAAATCATATTATGTGAAGTAAGCCAGACCCAAAGAAGCATAGGCTCCATGGTTTTCCTCATTTGTAATAATTAGAATATGTCTAGGATAGTCCTAGCAGAGGATCACAATAGCTCCATAGCTATGTACATATGACCATATAAAATGATGCTAATCAAAATGAACTATAAGGAAACAAGAGGGTTTTTTTTTTAAGTAGTGTGTGAAGTTATTTCTTTTTTCCTTCATTTCCCCCTTTTGTTTATCCCTTGTTGTCACTGTTTTTTATTTTACTGTATATATGATTATTTGATTTGGGAAAGAGACGACTAATAATACAATGGCTGAGACAAAGGACAACGGTGAGGGTGAACCAATGCAACAGTGATACTCACAAGACACTTTTTTAGAAATGAACTTTACAACTTGTTGGGGGGGCAGGGAAGTGGGAGAGAAAACAAGTAAGAGGGCAACAATGTTTGACAAGAAATGTACTCATTGCCTTACTTATGTAACTGTAACCTCTCTGTAATCCCCCTTACAATAAAAAAAATGGCATTTTAAGGCTCTGTACCTCCTCTCCATTGTTGTTCCTATGGTGATGCTTCTATCCATGAGTTGGACAGGGAGATGATCTCCCACCCACCTTGTAAGCCAAAAACCACTATTACCCATAGTTCAGAAAGTTTTTCTCCTGTAGTAGACACATTCAAAGTTCAAAGATGACTCTGAGCAGTCATAGTTGCTCCTTGTGCACCCTGAACAAATTGTCTAGAATAGCGCTCTAAGATCAGTTAATGTGGATGTCAAGGTCACCCCTAAGACAGAAGCTTGAGGGTTTCTCCAGGCCTCAAAGAGAGGGAGCAAGAGTATCAGCAAAGGAGTCTGGGGACAAAGACCCATCTTCCATCTCAGAATTGAACCTTTGGTCTCCATTCATTCACCATCCATGTGTTTCACAGTGCTGTGTATCATAGCATTTGTCATCAAATGTTATGTCAGGAACTGCACCAGGAGCTGAAGAGAAAAGCAAAATAAAATAATGCCAAGCCTGATAGGTGGCTGATGTGTTCCAAGTTCTATAGTTCACATATATTTTCTTAATCTTCCTGGCATCAGGAAGTAATCATCCTTATCCCCAGGTGAGTAACCTGAGACTCGGGGGACCTAGAACCTGCTCAGAGCCACACTCCTCAGTAAATATCATTCTGTCCATTTGATTCTTATAAAAATCCCACAAGGTGACAGTTTTTAAAACCACTACATTACAAATGAGGATATAAGATTCAAAAGTCGATTGTTGAAGATCAAGGTCAGGCAAAGGTATACTAAGTAATTAGGAGTCAGATATGACAACATAGTCCCTGCTAGAATTTGTGCCATCCTCATGGCTAATCAGACATGTAAATGTACTTCATGGATACAGGCTGCCATCAACTAGCAAATTCAAACCCATGGCATCAAAGTTTAATGTATGGGAACAATGCAACAGAACTCAAGGATAATGGCAAGACTGGAGTTGCCCTATAGTCAATCAACAATCACTTCTCTCAGCTTTTGCGAAAAGACATGGAGATTCTGTTCGGTGTGTATTGTTTCTTGTGCTTATGGAGTTTTACAACAGAAATGCATCTCTGATAGATGATGGGCAAAAATAGGAAAAAGCCGTGTTTTACACTGCGAGCACCCACAATCTTTTCTTGCTTTCTTTCATAAAATAATGTTTTGTTTTATTTGGATTTTTTTTGTACCAGACCTCCAAAAAAATCAAGTAGGAGAAAGCAGGGAGGGAAGGGGTTAGGGGAGAGGCACAATGATCTCATGGCGGTCATGACTAGCTGCATAGCCCAGGCAGTGAGTCGATGATCTCTGAGCAAGCAAGATTTCTTCTTCGTGTCCATAGAAGGTTGGAATCTCCACATTGTGAATTAGTCTCCAAACACCAGCTCCGTATTCTTGGAAAGGATTCTGGAGAACAATGGTCCCTGACTGAGCAGCAGAGTGGGCAGGACACCTCTGCATAGCACAGCTGCTGGTGGGCTGCGAACTCCGGCCACACACCCCATACTCCCTGGGAATGAATACAACAGCTTTGCCAATTACCTCCAGCACAAATGCTCATGTGTCAGAGATTTAAAAATGAGAAACTCAAGAACAGATGGCAAAATAAAGACTCTTTATCTATGAAGTGAAGTCTACGCTTTGTGTACATACACATTACACGTTCTTGTGTGGTACCAACATTTCTGCCATTTCTTGTGGATAATGAGTTCATTTTGCCAGCACCATTTATAACTAATAACAATGAACAATCACAATTATTGACATTTTCTTTGCTGTCATCTTTTCATACCAGAATATTTATTGTCAGTACTAATAAGCACAGAAAAGGAAACTGTTGAAGAAAGATGTCAAATCAGGTCTCAGGGTAGAAACAGTCTTCTCTTCACTCTGTATATTTTGTTCTAACCATTGTGAGAAAAACATGGGCACAATGGGGTTCTTGGAAGGAATGTACTTACTGTGAGGATGGAGGGGGAACTGAGCCAGGAGCCCATGGAAACTGCTGGAAGTATGAGACAATGTGCATCTGTGAAGGCTTGGTTCTCTGGGTGTCAGTATGGGAAGATTCTGTGTATCTGTAAGTGAGGTCTCATGGGAGGTGTTTAGGTCATTGGAAGCAGACCCCTGAAGGTGATTCCGGGAATCCCTTCTGCACTGACTTGAGATGTGTTTTCTTCCAGTGATAGCTCCCATGTGAGCTAGTGATAGCTCATATTTGCCACTCTTACCAGATGTAAGATGATGCAGGTGCTCTGTCATTCACTTTCCAAAACTGTGAGCTAAATAAGCCTTTTCTCTTTGTAAATTATTTGACTCAAGTATTTTGTTACAGTGATGGAAAAGTTCAGGATTTATAGGGCCCAGGCTATCTCTAAGTAGTGTCTTAAGTTCAGAGATCAAAGAAATGAGCCTTATTTCCTATGTATGACAAAAAATGACTAACATGTGACTCCTTTAACCGAAGAGACACAGGCAGATACCTTATTGGAAAAATATTCTGATTCTGTTGATCACTTCCAAAATGATGTGGGGTGATGATTGTAGCTAATAAACCTGTGTTTTCTGGAAGCCTCTCCAGTTCTGGATTTCTTTGTTTCAACAGCTTAGCTTTCATATGAACAAATGAACTCAGCAAGATAGATGTGTGTTGAAACACATACACGAAAAGTTTAGTTCCTAGGGGAATTTATTCTTATCATGAGAGGCATGGATGAGGGTGAGGTATCTAAGAGGGTACTTCTAGAACAGCAGAGGAAATAAAGAGCAAATATAGGGTCTCTCTTCTTGGTGGAATTTGAGGAAGGCAGAGAATTGGAGGCAAAGCTAACTCACACACATATGGGGTTCACTATGAGTGGGAACCATTCTGATCTGTAGTGTTGTTAAATCATTGCATTGTCCCTGTGAAACAGCTAGGATCACACAGCCATGATGTGGTGGAGCTGTGATTCAATTAGTCTCCTATCCTCTGCTCCTGCTTCCTGGTGCATGGAGAAAGGGGTCAACAGCAAGCCATGTTCTGTGGCAAACTTCATGTCTTGCAATGTCTCTGTCCCTACCACAGGAAGAGGTGTTTTTTTTTTTCTGGTTGGCTCACAGGACCTCTGCTGGCCCTGCCCTGTATCCCCCTGGGCTGCATCTGTCCAATGAGAACCCTGTTTTTCTTCTCCCACAGGTAAGGGGTTACCTAGGGGCAAGCACCTCTCTGTAGCATGGGGCCAGTGCTGAGGGTGGTCGGCTGGCATGAGCAGCATCTGCTGGTGTGTGTGCTGTGACAGGAGAACCATTGCTTTTATTCCCACTCCTGGTAGTTGTGACTTTTGTGGCCTTTCGTCATTCACATCCCTTCACATGACCAGCCCAGCTACAATGGACATGAGCTCAGAGCTCTGAGATGGCCACGTGCCAGGCACTTAGGATGGAAAGAGCAGAGTGATTGGCAGGCTTCCATGTCACGTGGGGCATAAACTGAGCAGTTCTTTAAAAGATGGTTGCAGGCATTCAGAACTAAATTAAGAGCCACACTTCAAGTTAAAAGACCTGCCATGGAGGACTTATGATTGTTTCCTAAGAAAAATAAAGCCAACGAATATTCAACTTTTGAAAATAAATAGAAAGAAATTGAGAATGTTAATTTCTCGGCAATCAAATAGGCCTTGTGGTGCTGTGTTATAGTCGGGCATAAAGCAGTACATTTCAGGTCAGGGTTATAGCTCTGTTACCTCCAATAACAGGGACTTGGTCAGTTGCCCCAACTTTGGGTCTCACTGTGACTTGAAAAGGAATAAAATCAATCTACTTAATAAGGTGGTTCTGCAAAACAAGTGAGACAATTTATGTGAAAGTTCCTTGAATACAAAGTGTCATAGAAGAGGCCTTAGAGAAAGATTTGCTGGGCTCAAAACAAAACAAAACAAAACAGGAGGATTGGGAGAACAGGGACAGAAAATCTACCATTGATTGGAGCCAGACTTATCTTAAAGGATTATCTCTCATATGAAGATCATGGTTCAAAGCCAGCCAGGCAGAAAAGTCCATGAGACTCTTATCTACAATATACTCAGAAAAGCCAGATGTGGTGCTGTGGCTCAAGTGGTAAATGCTAGGGAGGACACCAGGCCCCGATTTCAAGCCCCAGGACCAGCAAAACAAAAAACAAAAAAAACATTGAAATAACTGCCATTACATAGATTCTAGTAAGTAAAGAATCCATTCTCTATTGCTACAACAAAACACCTGAGGCTGGTTTTGTACGAAGCAAAGAAGGTCATTTCACTCACTGTCTTGGAAGTTGAAAGCCCAAGATCTGGTGGTTTGTGGTGAGAGCCTTCTGGCTACATCACAATGTGGCACATGACATCATGACAGAAGTAGGCACACCATCCCCTGGAGAGATTAAGAAGTGAGATGGAGGCAGGGACAGGACTTGCTTTTATTTATTTTTAAAATCACAGTTCACTCGTGTTGAAATTAAGTGGCTCCTTCAAGTGTATGCACCCTTCTAGGAATAGCGACTCCAATGACTTAATCATTTTCCCATAGGCTCCACCTCTTAAAAGTCCCACCACCTCAACACTGTCAAACTGTCAAACAACCAATATGCACACCCTTGGGGAGCACACTCAGACCATCTCCAACCCAAGTTCAAAACTCTGGCTCCTATGACAGCAAAGCCTCATGACAAAGTCTCATGAAGTAGGTCTCATGACAGTATTTTGACACAGAGAGGAAAGAGATGGAGAAGGGGAAGGCTGGAAGATACCCACATACCCCTCCTCTCCAAACCTGCAAGTATTGCATCTGCTTTGCTTTTCAGTCTTTTACCTCCTCTCACCAGCTTTAATTCCACATCACATTTTTCTTGTTTCACCTCAGAAAGTGCTTCACTCTAGAGTTCCACTGATGAGCAGGCTGCTTATCTAAAGCAGAGTCAGGGGTACAAGCTCTTACATTCTCATCTTTGAGCTCCTTTGTCACATGAGTGACCACAGCAAATCACTGTGGAGCACCACTCTCGCCTGAGTGGTTGTGTGGTCAGCTGACCTTCGCCACAACCCTGAAAGGTGGATGTTACCCTGCAAGGATTTCTAGTTCCAAGTGAGTTTACCCGATTCTCTTCCTCTTACTACCTCTCACCAAATCGAACTAAACTTTCAGTTCTTCAAGGTCAGGGATCCTGTCTTCCTCATCATTTTATTCCCAAGATATTCTTGGAACTGGGCAGATTTTCCTTTTTTAAATTGAACAAAATACAAGGCTCTCATGCATCTCCATTGCAGTTCCAAAAGAAGTCACTCCTGTTACCACCCACCCATGCCACCCAGAGAGTCATGATTGTCTTCGTCCTCTATACAGAAGACGGTGTTCACACATACCTGGGTTCTCAGTATCCTTGCATCTAGAGCTGCCTATATCTCATGAAATCTTCTTACTTTATCCATGAGGAATGGGAGGCCCAGGGAGGTCAATCTGGGCAATGACTTTTTCCACCATGTCACATGCCTTCTCCTTGCTGAAGGGTAGCTGCAAATACAAAGCAGGAATTTGGCACAAGCATTCTTCAGGTAGCTTTCCAGGTGCCAACCTGTACCTATTTCCAGCAAGCCATATGGTTTACAGCTTATCTTTTTATAGAATTTCCCAGTAAGTTTCTATCATTGAACTCAGAACAGGTTGAACCAAATTTACCTTCCATTCTGGGAAACCATTTGGCCACTGAATGTTATATTAACACATTGAGAGAGAGAGAGAGAGAGAGAGAGAGAGAGAGAGAGAGAGAGAGAGAGAGAGAGAGAGAGAGAGAGAGAGAGAGAGAGAGAGAGAGAGAGAGAGAGAGAGAGAGAGAGAGAGAGAGAGAGAGAGAGAGACTCTGACACTACAAATCAACTCTGCTGTTGATCTAACATAATTTCCCAGACTACATTTGACACAAGGGCTCCCTCCCTAATGGACTGGATTTTGATGTTTTGATATCTTAAGTTTCTCTGGTCCTAGAGGAATTCATTCTCCCAGATTAGCCCATTTCAGGTAATAGCAAACATTAGCCTCCCAAGTATACTCTTCAACTACATATAAATGGAGAGCTCACACCCCAACCATGTCTCTTAGCCAACTTTCAAACCCTAGCCTCTTCTCTCCCTGCCCTGCTCACCTCAGGCCGGAAAAAGACAACTACATTCTTATGCATTAGCGTCTACTGAAGTTAATCAAACTCGCCAATCCTGCATCTGCCCTCCCTCTCTCCCGTTCACTGCCTGCCATTACTCTGTCTCCCTCTGGAATGACCCTGGTGCTTCTCTATCTGCCTTTCCCCTCCCTGTGACATGGTGTCCCCCTCCTTCTGAGAACTGTGAGTGACAATTATCTTGCCAGTAATGGTCATCTCCCCATCCATTAGCCTTAGTATACCTCAAATTTTCCATAAATACATTATAGTTTAGAGTGGTAAGCAAGTGACCAGATTCCGCCCCCCAAGGGGAAAAATTATGTGGAAAAATTATATACTGTTGTTTTAGGGTTGGAAATTTTTTCCCCAATTGTTCTAGAATTTTTTAAAGTCAATTCAGGCTTTGTTATCTGGAAATATCCAGAATTTACTGTGATATTTTCCACTTGGGCCAGGATGGAAGGAGAAGAGAGAATTCAGGATGGGGAACATCAAGCCTTCAAGCCAAACAAGGCCCCTGCAATCTTTTGGTACATGATGGGACAGACTGTAATGCTCCTGATGGGGCTCCTTCAACCCACCTGCTTCCACTGATCATTTTCTTTGGCCACCATAATGTATCCATATCCAAATTTCCCTTTGCAGAACAACAACAAGGTTTCCCATCCTGAAAGGGAGCTAAATTCACAAGCTAGTACTTGATTGGTGCCAATTAACCAGGAGGCTAAAGAGAAAGGGAGCTCATTGATTTCCTGTGTGTCCGGTGGAAGTGGCTGATCAAGGCTGCTCAAAGCTCTGCTCCACAGTCATTCAGGTATCGCAGTGTTAGCCTCATCCATACGATCTAGTCAGGGTCTCTCCACTGGTTCAAGGCAGAAAAGGGAAAGAGAGCATAGAAGAGGCACCCTCAGTGTCTTAGAAAAGAGACCGCAAATGGACCATACAGTGGTTTTCCCATGTCCTTGGTGAGAACCTAGTCACATGTCCTTTATCCAACCACAAGGCAGTGACATTCAATTACCATCAAGGAGAGATAACTAGGGAATTGCTGACTCTGCCACTCCACCTGAGACTAGAAGAACTTAAGAAATGTGGCCTTACTGAGTGCTGATGGTTCACACCTGTAATCCTAGCTATTCAGGAAACTGAGATCTGAGGATCAATGTTTGAAGCTAGCCTATGCAGGAAAATCCATGAAACTTTTTTTTTTTGGATCGGTCGTGGGGCTTGAACTCTGGGCCTGGGCGCTGTCCCTCAGCTCTCAGCTCAAGGTGAGCGCTCTACCACTTGAGCTACAGCACCACTTCCAGTTTTCTGAGTGGTTTATTGGAGATAAGAGTTTCACAGACTTTCCTGCCCAGGCTGGCTTTGAACCACGATCCTCAGATCTCAGCCTCCTGAGTAGCTAGGATTACAGGCGTGAGCCACAGGCACCCCGTTTCCATGAAATTCTTATCTCCACTAAACTACAAAAAAAGCTGAAAGTAGTACTAGAGCTCAAGTGGTAGAACACTAGGCTTGTGCACAAAAGCCCTGGACAGTGCCCAGGCCCAGAACCAAACCCCAGGAGCAGCAAAAAGAAAAAAGAAAAGAAAAAGGAAATATGGTCTTCCATGAAGGTTATGAGACATTATTACTTTCCCTAAACACTTGGGGACATTTGAGGTCAGAGAAATAAAATAATTGTTTAATCCACGTTCACACCCACAGTTGAAAGCAGAACTGGAAATTAAAGTCAGGACAACAAGACCTTAAAACTCCTTTGCCTTGTTCCTCTTTAACATTTAGTGGTGTTCTACATTTCTCTGCTTACAAAGTCTTTCAGTTAAAAGTATTTCTCATGTCTTTTAGTTTGAGTCAAGTTTTCATTTTAAATTTTCAAGTCAATAACATAAACTATGGCCATCTTTCTTGTTTTCAGCTCACACATTCCCTTGATTTCACTGCTTTTGTGTCCATTTTTCTTGCATTTGGTCACTCTTCTAAATGGACATGGTTCAGGTCAAAATTGTAAAAAAAAATTCTATTACAAGATATTGTCCTGAAATGTTACAAGTTCATGTCATCAAATAAAGAAAAAAAGAAATGAAGTACTGTGATATTCCCCCATACGGCAAATATTTTCTGTGTCTTTTGTCTGATTCTAGCAATCACGAAATATGGACTGTGCATTTTATTTTTTGGGGGGTGGGGGGTCCGGTCGTGGAGCCTGAACTCTGGGCCTGGGCGCTGTCCCTCAGCTCTTCAGCTCAAGGCTAGCGCTCTACCACTTGAGCCACAGCGCCACTTCCGGCTTTTTTTTCTTTTTGCTTATGTGGTGCTGAGGAATCGAACCCAGGGCTTCATGCATGCAAGGCAAGCGCTCTACCACTGAGCCACCTTCCCAGCCCATGCATTTTATTTTAAAAAGTAAAAGTAATGAAAAACAAATAGAGAAATGATCCTCAGGTAGATCTGGCTCGAGAGGCAAATTCAGTGTGCGGCCTCAGGCAGCATGAAATCAGCTGAGTTAGTCAGACATTCCTGATTGTTATCATGAGCAACTGCAGTAAGGCTGTTTCTTCACACACACAGTCCATGTGGGTGTTCCTGGTCAGGAGGTCCCCTCTTCCAAGGGATGACTCAGGACCCAGCTCCTTCGGTCTTTGCTATCCTTTGGGGCACTAGAGTCTTGTGACTTCTGGCTTTGTATATGGGGGAGAAAACAGAAGTGGAGGATTTGATGAAAAGACAATTTCTAGGCAATATACTCAAGGAAAAGACTGAGGAATGGCAATCTTGATTCCACACACACCCCAGAGGAGGAGGAAACAGGAACAGGATTAGATGGGCCCTGCCACTCTGGCCAAATAAACACTAATTTTCACAATGTTCCCATTGAAATCCATTTTCATAGAGAAGTACAATGGCTCATTTTAGGCGCCAACTTGAATGGGCTAAAGGATGAACTAATAGCTGATTAAACATTGAAAGAGAGTAGCATTTGATTTAGTAGGCAAAGTAAGGAAAATGACAAATACCAACTGTGAGAGACCTCATCAATCCCTTGAGGTCTTGAGTGTAACACACAAGCAAAGGCAAGGTGGACTCATTCTCTCTCAGCTGGACATCCATCTTCCCTTGCCTTTATATGTTGCAACTTCTAGTTCTCAGACTCAAGAAGCTGCGACTTGTATTGTTGTCTCCCCCTGGTTCTTAGGCTTTCAGACTCAGGTTGAATTGATCACCTCACCTGCGTCCTTCATCCTCCATCTTGAAGATGGCAAAGTCAGAGGACTTCTTTATTTCCCTAACAGCATGACTCAACCCATGTGTGTGGGAGGTGGGGGGGGGTATGTCTGTCTGTCTGTCTGTCTCTGTGTCTGTGTGTATCTATGTGTGTCTGTGTCTGTGTGTTCTTTGGCTGTTTATCTCTGTAGAAGTCTAGCATAGGGAACAATCATGATAATGAAAATAATTATAATCTACATAAAAGTTTGTTCGTGATATGTATTATTATTTACACATCTGGAGTTAAGGCAATATTTTGATCCTTTCATACACAACACTAAAACATATATAAAATAATATTTTAATAATAAGTTATAAAGATTGTGTTGTCATTATTTGCAAGTATATTTAAAATACTCATTCTCCTTTTTTTTTTTTTTGTCGGTCATAAGGGCTGAACTCTGGGCCTGGGCATTGTCCCTCAGCTCTTCAGCTCAAGGCTAGTGCTCTACCACTTGAGCCACAGTGCCACTTCCGGCTTTTTCTGCTTATGTGGTACTGAGGAATCGAACCCAGGGCCTCATGGCTGCAAGGCTAGCACTCTATCACTGAGCCACCTTCCCAGCCCCTCATTTTCCTTCAAATTCATTAAGTTAGTTAAATTATCACTGTGACCAATTCCCTCCCCACCCCACCCCCAGAATCTCCCATGAGCATCATTGTTCTAAGAACCTCACATGCAAGGCCTGCTTCAAGGTCATCTGTTCTCCTTCTCTGCCCTCTAAAGCATCATCATCAGGAGGCCCATCTGGATTATCTGAACAGAACAGACAGTTATGCAAGCACAGAAAGACAATGAACTCTACTGGTAGGCTTCAAAGTTGGTCATTTATAACAGCCACATGTAATATAGTCCCTCTTCTTGTTCTTGTTTTTTGCTTTGTTTTGGTTTTTGTTATTGTTGTTTGCTTGTTGTTTGGCTTCTCTTTTCTTTTTCTGAGTTTTTGGGGTTGTTTCATTTCTTGGTATTTTGTTTGTTTGTTTTTACTGAGTCTTGCTATGTTGCCTGAGCAAGCCAGGAATTTGAAATCCTCCCACCTCCTCCTTCCAAGTGCTGGGACTACAGATGTGTGCCTTGATTCACACTTTTCTTTTTAAATTATTTGTTTATTTTTTATTTTTAAGTAGTTGTACAGAGGGCCTTCAATATAACAAGGTAAGTTTATAAATACATCTCAATCCATTGCCATCCTCCCATTTTCATCTCCATCTCTTTCTTCTTTTCAAGAGCAAAATTAGGTAATGACTCAGAAACTTCACCCATGTTTACCGCTGGAGTGGGGGAAGGTAAGTCAGAAAAGGCAGGGAGATTACTTTTCATTGCTTGAATTTTTTCCTGCTACAGGCAGGTGTACTTAATTTCATAGTATTTTATGTGTGTGTCACACCACAAAATATATAATAAACATTTCTTAAAACATAATCCTGGGGGACTAGAATGAGTTTTGTGTAACTCCTCTCAGGAAATATTCGTAGTTTTCAGTGTACCCTCTAGAATCTTAATTTAAATAATTCTTCCAATGTAAAAGCTTTCATAGTTGGAACCAACCAAGAGAAAAATAATAAAATAATTTTCATACTAATACTACATATATATAGTTATATATATATATGTGTGTATACACATATACATATGTGCATATGCACATGCATACATATACAGATGTATATGTGTATATATATCACTGCATATATATGCTACTGTATATTTAAATATAAATAGTTGTGTGTATGTATATATATATATATATATACATACACAGTCTTGTCTGCTCTTATCCCTCTCTCTCTCTATATATATGTATATGTATATATGTATGTATATGTATATATGGTGGGAGAGAAGCACTTTGTTCTTCAGTTAGCTTGCGTGCTCCCCAGGGGCAGCAGCCAAGCCCTGTCCAATTTTTGTAGTTCCAAAATGACTAGCACATGTGCCAAATACATAATGAGCATTAGAAATACTAACCTCTCCTCCCTCATTCATTCTTAGCATATACACCAGGCCAGTAACTTCTTCACCTGTTCCCATAATGCTGAGCCCCATGCTTGGCCCTATAGTAAATGTTGATAGCTCGGTTGAAACCAATGGCTGCCCATCACCATGCTCCACAAAAGCATCTCAACCTAGAATGTGTATCCACTGTATTAATCAGCAGTGTTTCCGCCAATGTAGTCACAATCCCACCTGCAAACTGGGTTGCCATTCTATCTGGGTGTAATAATGAGCTCTGGCAAGACAAGAAAGAGCAGGGTAGTAATTACAATTTAAAGCAACTATTCTCCATGTGAGGAAAAGCTAGCATTCTACTAAGATGCTAAGGTTAGAAAGAGATCACAACTGACTTCCCTTCAGAATGCATTTTACATTCAAAATGAAGGGAAAGTCAGTGAGACTGGATGAATGCAAATGAAGACTCAAACAAGCACTGATGCCAGAAAAGAGAAAGCTGCCCTGAGAAGACCTTCAATTCTACCCTTCCTCGCTCAACCCTGTAGAAGTTTAATGATGAATTAAAGTTTTCGGGGAACTTTGGAAGGGAAGGGAGGCCCAGTGTGGCAAGATGGCCATACTGTGGCAAGACGGCTCTTCTTGTCATTCTTAAGTAACCTCTGAAATGATCTATCCACACCACCGCACTGAGACACAAAACTTGCTTTGTTCTTTGCAATGCCCTCATAATCCATCCAATAGAAAAGAAGCTGAGGCTCAGGGGGAGAATTTTTTTGTTATTCTAACTTTATTTTTTTAATAATTTTTATTGTGATAAGTGAATATATAAATTTCACAGTATTGGAAGATAGTGATACTTAGTTAAAGTCAAACACATTCTAACCTTCATGAGGCAAATTGTCATTATCTTGGTGTATAAAGTTTTTGGATTCTATGAACTTTGACAATACAACTACTTCTTCCATATCGGGTGGTATGTACATTTCTTTCCTTTTGCTTAGGGTTAGCTGTTCCCTCTTTTCCTTTCATTCCCTCCCTCCCATCACTGCCTTGAGTAGTTTAGTTCATTTTCATCAATGTCCAGTGCAGCTGATGGGCCCCTCTGTTGTATGTTTTCCCCTGTTTCCCTCTGATTCTGTGTCCTCCTAGTTTCCCTCAGATGTGCACATATATATCCATATATGTGGTCAACAACATGGGATCATTTAGTAATGATACTATGAGTGGAGGTCCTGTTTACTTTGTTGTATCTCCTAGCATTTTGTATTTAACATCCACATATCAGGGAGACCATGTACAATTTGTCTCTTTGCTCTTGGCTTACCTCACTCAAAATTTTTTCCAGTTCCATCCATTTCCCTGTGAATGCCATTATTTTGTCCTTTCTAATGGCTGCAAAATATTCCATTGTATATAGGTACCACAATCTTGGGATCCATTCATCTGTAGTGTGGCATCTGGGTTGTTTCTACATCTTGGCTATTGTGAACAGTGCAGTAATGAACATGAAAGTGCATGTGTCCTTGTATCCTGGTTCTTGTTGCTCAGGGTAGATCTGATATTGGATGTTAGTGTCTCATGGAGCTTTTGGCCCAAGCTGGCTTGGAATCTTGATCCTCAGATCTCAACCTCCTGAGTAGCTAGGATTATAGGCACCGGGCTTAGATGAATCTAAGGCTCATGAGATTTTGTTCTTCCCTATAAAATTTTGTGAGGACTGAAGGTGAGCAATAAGTAAGGAGGGAGATCAAAAAAGCCAAGAAGCATATCAAAATAAATGGTCTGTGTTTTACTGTTTGCTTTTCAAACCTTTCTGTGTCAGTCCTTTTGTAACTGCTGTAGACTTTCAAAGCTGTCCTAAACTGAGACACAGAAAGAGGCTGGGCTAGAACCCCAACAATTTCTTGGGAGAGAGAATGTCCTGGAAAGTCCAGGTTTTCATTGTTTACTGCTGGGCATAGCCTTTACATTCTCCAATAAAACTGAATTCAACAAAGGTTTGCTAAGAGGATGCTTTGTATATATTTATTTGCCCTTTTCAATGTCATCCACAATTTCTGAGCACAAGTGCCAAGATGAAAAGATTTTTACAAGCACAGAGAAAGGACTTCTTGTTCCACACCTTAAAGGTGTAGGGGAAAAAAATCTCTGAAAATCCGGGAACACTAAACGTGTTTGCATACTAGCTGAACAGCCCCAAGTAGCTAAACTGGTTGTGTTTCTAAATACTTTCAAACCAACAGAACTATTATGTCATATCAGATGCTCAGCATGATAAATCTGTGAAATTCTTCTCTCACACAAAAAGTTTCCTTAAGAATCAACTAAGGACTGGAGGAGGGGAGTGTTGTTCAGTGGTAGAACCTGTGCTTCAAGGCCCTGGCTTCAATTTCCAGCACCAAAGAAAAGAATCAATTAAGCACTGGAAAACTCAGAAGGCTTGTCTTTGGGATAGGAAGAATATGTGTATTTAGAAACAATCAGGACTGTATAAAGACAGAAATCTGAGTGGTGTGGAACAAAAGTGGTCTCAGAATTTGTAATCTAGCCCTGGTTCATGAGTTGGTTTATCTCTAAATACAGTTGAATTGATTTGTCCTTAATACCATCACCCTACAGTACCTGCCTTAATACCTGACTCATCGTTGCCATGGCAGCATTTTATAACTCAGGACCTGGATGCTCTCCTTGAGCTCTTTCACTCAAGACTAGCACTCTAGCACTTTTAGCCACACCTTCCAGGTTTTCTGAGTGGTTAACTGGAGATAGTCTCATGGACTTTCCTGCCCCAGCTGGCTTTGAACTGTGATCCTTAGATCTCAGCCTCTTGAGTAGCTAGGATTATAGATGTGAGCCACTAGCACCAGGCAATAACAAGCTTTTGATCTTCCAGTTACTAAGAATTTGGTGAGGAAGCGGGACTGAGCATTGTTGATGAACTTTTTATTTTATTAGAAAAGGAATGATTTTCAAATCTTCTGGTTAGAAAAGTCTAATGTGCCTTCATGGCAGAAATTTCAAATAAATGGATAGGAACAAAATACTTTTTTAAAACAATCCCACTAACAGAAAAAAATGCCTTTCCTCTACTTTCTTGTACATATTATGTGCAGGAGGGGTTTCTTTAATATGTAAGTTGTCAAAGTAGCATGTGGGTCATGTGGCTTGGAACCTTGATCCTCAGATCTCAGCCCCTTGTGACTCAATGTTGGATTCTCAAGCCAATTATTAAAGGTAGCATAAGGAAAAGCTGTGCAAACTCTCCTGGACTGTTTTATGTCTGTAACATTAGAAAACGTGTCTTCTTTCTGCATATGAGCCATTGAAAACTGTTCAACTAGACTGAGGAAACACATCTAAGAACAAAGGAGTCCTGCTGGCAATATTTTACTGTATTTTTTTATACTAAGTAACTCTGATCTTGATACATATTAACAGAATAAGATATTGGAGACATACTTCACTGAGATTCAATTCCAAAGTTGATGCCAAAAATGCAATGATACAACACGATTACCTCTCCCTTACCTGTGTGTGTGTGTGTGTGTGTGTGTGTGTGTGTAAAAAATTCAGATCATATATGCTACTAGAAACCTCACTTTTTCACTGAGCAAATGAATATTTGAACCCTCTTCCATGACAATTAAAATTTGTTTTTCCTGTTCCTGGGGCTTGAATGCAATACCTGGGTACTGTCCTTGAACTTCTTTTGCTCATGGCTAGCACTCCACCACTTGAGGCACAGCTTCCCTTCTGGCTTTTTTTTTTGGTAGGTTTTTGGAGGTAAGAATCTCATGGGCTTTCCTGCTCAGGTTGGATTTTAATCGTGATCTTCAGATCTCAGCCTCCTAAGTATCTAGGATTTCAGGCAATCCCACAGCAGCAACCATGAGAATGTACTGTGGCTGGCATGTGTAAATAGCCAGCCAAGTAAGGAGGATGAAGTGTAAATACAGAAAGAGTCTGACTCCACAAGCCAGGCCCACAGTGACATGTTTCTGATTTTGAATGTTTCCATTTATTCAATTCACAATGTACCTAGTATTCTATTACTTTAAGCTCAATATGTGTTTAAAAGATAAAGATGATCTTGCTATAATACTTTGGAGGACCCAGAGAGATAGAAATTTTTATTATCTTACTTGACCCTTGCCTTCTCTATTTCTCTCCTCTCCTTTCCCTCTTCTACTTCATTATCTCCTCCAAAACTAAAAGCAGAATTATCACCTGTTTCCCATACAGCATTTGTAGTTATGATGACCTGTTTCAGATAAATGTATCTTAAGCATCATTTCTCCATTTTTCACCCATAAAATCAGCTCTCCCATCAAAGGAACTGTGGTGTGTGTGTGTGTGTGTGTGTGTGTGTGTGTGTGTGTGTGTGTGTTCAGATATAAAAATATCCTCTACTTTCCCACATAAAACAAAAAGCATTTCTAAAAAGGGTACCAATACTGAAAGCTCTTGAGACAGTATTGATGAGGTAACTGCAAAGCAATGGGAATTGATCAGTGTTGACCTAACAGTTCTCTACCTAACTGGAGAGAACTGTCAATCAATCCTGAGCAATGAGGCTTGCTTCTTCCAAAGGTAATTTCCATGGGTGCAACTGAGCATACATCCAACTGAGAGGACACTGTAAATCCGAGAGCAAGGCCATCTGCCTCAACTGTCTGGCCTGCAATTATCTAAATGATGACAAGTCAGGATCCAGTAAAGACACTTACACATGTATGTTCATTGCTGCACTATTCACCATAACCAAGTTATTAAAACAACCCAAATGCCTTTCAATGAATGGATGAATGGATCAACAAAATGTGGATATACACAGTGGAATTTTACTAATCCATCAGGAAGAACGATAATTATGTCATTTGCAGGGAAATGGATAAACCTGGAAACAATTATGTTAAAGGAAGTAACTAACTCCAGCTCAGAGAGACAAAGGACACATGTTTTCTCTCATAAGTAAAAGACGGATCTAAATTGTAAGTATATTCACGATCATATGCATTTATACACAAGCATGTTAACTAAAGTAGGGAATACTCAAGGGATTATTCCCCTCGAGTATTCCCTACTAATCCATAGTTTCATATAATGAAAACCAGGAACCTAGAGCATGTGTTGTGGGGTGAGGTGAAGCTAAGGAAAAAGGGGCAGATGAATGGAGAGAGGGTGGGGGAATGCAGTCATCACATTCAGTGTACTTATGTGAGAATAGAACTAGGCAAACTGAAGGGACAGGTAGACTTGGGAGAGATGGGGTGAATGATGAAAGGAGTGACATTGATCAAAATACATTGTACTCACAAACTGATAGCTTGAAATGAAACCCCTTTGTACAACTACTTAATAATAATAACAGTAATAACAACAATTGTAATAATAAAAGACCCTGACCTGAACTTGACCTAGCATGGACCTGTTAGTTTATCCAGGAACCAGGTCAAAAATTCCTGCCCTCAGCCAGCTGGTGTCAGCTGACAAGCACATTCAAGTTCTGGCTGGACAATTCAACACAGAGGGTGACTTTTTCCAGAAATTCTATTTTGTGTGTTTTGCACAAGGAGTGATGGAGACTAGTAAAATCAATTAAGAATGTATTTTCTTGCAGAGATGTTTTGAAATGTCTTGTTTTATCATCTTTCCTTTCTCTCTCTGTGCCAATGCATAATGTGGTCATTTGTTAAAATCTATTTAGGGCATTTTTGAAAAAAATATATCCATTTGTCTAAACGCGGTCTCAATAGGAGTGATATTCCATTTAATAATGTTTGGTGATATTGTTGGTTATCACAACTTGGGCATTGGTACCCAGAGGGTGTAGACCAACCTTCTACAATGCACAAGACAGTTCCAAACAGCAAATAACCACTCCACCTCAAATGCCCACAGTGCTGAGTTCAGAAAGTGCCTACACTGAGGAACTTGTAACACTAAGAGAAAGAGAATGAACACATTGGGTCTCCTTAAACTAAAGTGCAATTAACTTTTAAAGGTATTAGTGTTTTTTATTTATTTGCTTTCCTTCCTATTTTGTGTTGACAGTGTCTATAATATACACATATACATACATATATTTTTCTGGTGACAATAACCAGATAGTTAGAATACTTTGTCAATATTGACTCCTTTTTCCTATCTGTTTTATAGTATACTTTGATGAGTTCTGCTTCGGTTTGACTTAGGCCTGAAGTAAAAACAATCCCTTCAAATCCTTCCTGAAGTAGAATGATTTATCCAGGGTTTTTTTTTTTTGCTGTTGTTTTCCATGACAAGACGACTACATACCAAATAAAGAATCCAAACATGCTAAATTTTACACATGATAACTTCACCCATGCAAATAGATGGCCCATTCAATTAAACTATTTGCTCTGGGCTTACATAGGCACCAATTCCATGCCTGGTGGAGAAATCATGTTCAAATAGGAAATCTCTAAGGGCCTCTAGTCACCCCATTTCTTCCACTGACCTTGGTTATTTTAGATTCTATTAGCCTCGTCTACTTCGCTTTTGGGAGAACTTCTCTGCTTTTTGCCAAGCTAGAGAAGATATTTTGAGGCAAGGGCAATGTCTCACTTTATATTAAGTCCTGGAACACCAGGATCTGGGCTCCCAAAAAAGTCACCCAAAAAACAGGGAATTTGCAAATAAAGACTATATCACAAACTATATATGAATGAATACAATTTTGTCCTCATAGCCCTGATTTGATCACAGGGAACTGAAAGAAAAGCATCTTATCTCCTTAAGAAATTCCTTCCTGCAATAAAAAAAAAAATATTAGGTAAGCTTGGCCAAATCTCACATATCTGGGAGGTACTGGTTGATAACTTCTCATCATATTTCTATTTTTATTGTTTTTATTCTAATGGTCCTCATAGAAAATGGAGTAACTAAGCCAATAAGAAAAAAAAAAGCCACAGGAAACACTTTTCCGGGTTGTTTTTCCACTCAGATGTTCAGATGCTTTCTTGCTTCTAGAACAAAAGACTTGCCTCAAGACTTAAAATACATAGAAAGGTCATTTCCTTAAAAAATTCACTTTAAAGTTTCATAATTAACCTCTAATCTTTATATGTTACGAGTGTTTATAACTTGCCAAAGAATTTCTCTTTTGTCATGTCCTAGTTAGTGCATCTCTGGTAAAGTATAGATTTATTATATACTACTCACCTCTAAGATAATTTTGTAAACCAGAAAGGGGGGTGGGGAACCATAGAATCAGAAATATCAAGTATACCAAACTCTACAGTTCATCCATCTCATGACCAGTGGAAGTTACTGTTCTACCTAGGCTTGAGATGTTCTGAAATAGGCATTGCTCTTTTGTCTGCTATTCATAATCTGTTGGATTATTAAGCTGGACCTGAAGTAAAAACAAACAAAAAAATCAAAGGAAGAATATCAGTCCCAATGTCGAGATACAAGTTTTAGCACAGTTCAGCACATACCAATTGAAAAGTCAAGGACATGCGTGTCAGCCTGAATGTCGTCAGAGTGCAAGTTTTAAGGCATCCAGAGCTGTTAAGGAAATGGAGAACAAGGAGCAGCAGGCAATTGGGCCATCCTGGAAGCCCTCTGACTTTTGAAAAACTTCATAGAGAGCGCTACAGCCTAGGGGGACTGGTCTTCTCTGGATACCGCTTGGCCACAGGTAGGCCTCAGGTGACAAGAGCCATTGTCCATGCCAGCTGACCCATGGCGCCCCAGGCCTGGGATGCCTAGGGCTCATCAAACACTGATTGAGTCAGAAAGAAGTTTCATTATCCCCAGAGCAAATAAAGGATGTGAGAATAGCACACATGTTTCTCCCAGCTGAAGTACAAGCATTCCTTTGCTCAACGAACATCATTAAATGCCCTTCCTTGAGCTTAAGGATATACTGGCAATAAACAGCAGAAACTCGCTCTCTTTCTAAGAAGCTCATGGGCCTGAAGGGCAGGGAAAGGATGCTCTCTTTTGCCCCTCCGGATCAACTTTCCACTCCTCTCCACTGCCCGGTGGTGCCCGGAGGCTGACTTAACATGGTCAGCTTCAGCTGGGCTCCAGCTGAGACTGGAGACTCTGGCTTGTGTTGAGCTCACTTTCCAGCAACACAGCCAGAGAGAGGGCAAGGGTAGAGAGGAGCAAGGTGAAGTGTTTGATTGCTTTAGCTTCCTCCTCACCTGGCAGAGGTGTCACGTGGCTGCATTCCCCTAAATCACACAACCTTATCCCAGAACTTAAGTCCAGCCAAACTCACTTTCTTCCCAAACCTAGCTCTCTCACGCCCAGTCTAAGCACAGATTCCCATTGTACAGAAGGAAGTGCTTTCCCCCCACCCCCTACCCCTTCACCCCACCCCCACCCCCGTCCTTACCCATTCCCACCTGACCTCATTCTCCTTGATCTGGAGGAGTAGCTGCATTAAACTGCCTTTCTGTTATTTCCGGTGTGCTGATACAGAGGGTCACGTGCTCAGCGCAGGTGAGAAAGCTGTCTTTGTTCCTAATGGAGGAGGTCAAATGAGGCTGTGGCTTATCAGGCCCTGCTCCTATTTGTCCTTCTAGGTGCTCACTGAACTTTCCCTAGGAAGATGGAATCAGCCCCATTAGGATCCAGCAACTGTGGCAAAAAAAAAATCTGATGACAATCCCAGGAAGAAAGCTCAGCGGCTATGTGATTGATGGAATGAAGTCCTGCTCATCTAAAATTAGGACTTTACTCAACTTACATTGGTGCACTTTAGGGTTCTATGAGATATTGCTGACTTAAAATAGCACACAGAGCAACAAAATCTATTTTTAAGATCTAATTTGCTTTCTAGCTGTCTACTCACAAAAGGACTAACTGCTATTCAGTTATGGTTATTTTTATTTTTATTTAAAATTTTTTTGGCCATCCTGGAAATTGAAATCAGGGCCTGGGTAATGTGTCTGAGGATCTTTTCTTCTTTCTTTCCTTCTTCCTTCCCTCCTTTCTTCCTTCCTTCCTTCCTTCCTTCCTTCCTTCCTTCCTTCCTTCCTTCCTCTCTCTCTCTTTCTCTCTTTTTGCTCAAGGCTAGCATTCTACCATTTGAGCCACAGCTCCACTTCCAGCTTTTTTTTTGGCAATTTATCACCAATAAGAATGTCACAGGCTTTCAGGCCCGGGCTGGCTTTGAACCTCCATCCTCAGATCTCAGCCTTCCGAGTAGCTAGTATTACAGGTGCAAGCCATTGGTGCCTGTCTCTTATTCCCATTTTATAGCAAAGACCTAAAGAGGCTGCTCCTCTGAGACACTTAAGGGCCCTGGCAGGTGAATGTCATGATACCTGCAACATGTCTGGACTGCTGAGGGACAGTCAGAAGAGCAAGGAGAGAGAATGGTGATTTTTTACGGTTCTGGCATAAAAATGCCAGGCCTATTCCATCCATATTCAGTTTGACAGCAACCCATTGTTTGGCTGGGAAATTTAGGAGGAAGGAGAGAGGATTAGATCAGCAGATTATGAGTTTCCATTTGAATAGAAGTGTTCTCAGGTGACAAGAAGCCCCCTCTGAATCTGACAGCCTTAAAATCCAGCTGAAGACAGAAAAAATGCTACAATATATCAATGTTGTGTCTGTCAGGATCCAGTCAGGACTAGAGATAGTGTTACAGGCAGGAAAAGCATACAGCTAAACCTCATAATAAGTCAGCAGAATTTTACATAGCTTAGCTTTGAATTTTTTTTTGCCTTCCTAGAGAAAAATCCAAGCAAGACATGAAGCATAATGAAAAGGATAGTTTATTAAAGAGAAATTGAGATATACTGCAAGAGATAAAATGTACCTCTCAGAGAACACTCCAGGCTCAAGCAAGACTCCAGCGCACCAGGCTTTGTTTATCAAGGATTTTGAACAATTCTAGATTAAGTGCTGGCTATCCTTCCTTTGGTGGGAATTCTGATGGACCGACTGATGGGTGTAGCTTATATAACAAACATGCATCTGCACATGCCCAGATAAATAAATCAGAGAAGTAGAAAACCGCAGAAGACTTAGCATTTATTCAAGCTCCCCGCTATGAGTTAGGATACAACTAAAACCTACATCTAACAGTGGCCCAGATACCCAAGAACTCTTACTCTAATGTGCTAGGGGTTTGTTGTTGTTTGCATGGTTACTAGTAGGTTTTTTATTTTTCCTCTTGGGTATGTAAAACTTCTTCCTAATTGTGGAGCCTCCTGGTGGTGGGTAGACTGTAGATTCACTCCTAGTATGGAAGCTGAAGAGGACAGATTCTTTCCTTTTTCTTGTGGAAGAAGAAATGAGACACCTGACTCATACTTGCTCCTGCCTGAGGCCACCGCTCTTGACCATGGACAAAAGTTCAGATAAACTAGTGCAGTGGGGTAGGTTGTTAAGAAGTCAGAATGCTCAGGAAGGACTAGTGTAAAAAACATGAGATTTATAGAAACTTAGAGATAGACAGATGACAGAGACAGAGAAAAGTGCTACTTTTTTTTTTTTTATCACTGCTTGCTATAAAGGGGAGAAGGGTTTTCTAACCTAGACTATGTAAGCAGTGACATCATTACCTTGCTAGCTTTGCTTTGGCCTTGTATGACTAGAATTGGGAAGAATGGCTGACTACAGGAACAAGTTTCATCTACAGACACTGGCTTGCCTGGGTTCTCAGTATGTGTGAGAGGAACCCAGTGGCCCTCAGAGGCTGGGGTGTTTTGTTGTTGTTGCTTTTTTTTCAATCTCCCTGTGACCACCCCTAGCATTTTGTAAATCTCCAGTTTCCCAGTTCAATATGTTTCACAGCACAGTAGAGGAGCAAAGCGCTGATAAGAAACTGATACAGATCATCTAGACCTAAAAACGTCCCTGGGAGAAGTAGAGTTTTGTTTTTATTTTTGCTTTTTTTGCTTTGTTTTATCACTTCAACCAGAGAGCACATGGAAAGTTAGGGTGGAAAGGTTTTTAAGGTTATTCCTCCATTATGACAAATAAGGAAACTTAGACACCAAGGAATTAAGTATGGTACCCTGCTGTCCATTCTGCTAGGGATGTGGGGAAATGTGAAGGATTAAGGTATGTAGCAAAAAATTAAGGAGATGGATGTCAGATGAAAAATGCATGCAAGCATAAATTATACAACTAGTAGAATGTATAGTTAATAATACATATATTTAATAAATATGCAGCTAATGATAAAATATGATTACTGATAATAGGCTAGTAATCATCAAGAGCTGTCACCAAGCATTTCACATCTCTTCTAAGCCTCATGATGACTACCTGTGTAAGGTTGGCTGTGTTGTTAATCCCATTTGTATCCCCAGTAATTTGCCCAATGACCAACAACCCCGTTCTCTATCTCTTCCTGTAACTCCCCAGTTTTCCACTGTGGAACAGTGCCTCCCAGCTTCCCAGTGGCATACAATGAGTATAACAAGTTCCCACTGAAGAGCCCATTGCAAGTGATTATTTTAAAACTCAACTAGCTTACTGAGCTATGAAAAGAACATTGACATGGTGGCCTTAAAAACCTGCTTTTCAAAAACTAGGAATCTAATTCTTGCTTTTTCAGTATCTGTTCTTTGATTCATAATAAAAAAGTATACATTATATATACTTTATGTATACATTATGTATACCAACAAGAGTATACAAATTAAGTTTCAGATGATCACAAAAAAGGAAAATAATAAACTAGTAAAATACTCTGTAATTGTTTTGTTTTATTTATCTTTTGTGGTGCTGGGGGTGAAATCCAGGCCGTGTGTATCAGGCAAGTACTTCTGCCCCTGGGCTATACTCCCAGCCCCAATTTTCAATTAACATATGACATAAAAATCTAACTTCTTTGAATAAATAGACTTTCATAGTGCTCTGAGATGATATAAAAATAAATTTTGTGTTTGATATATAAACAAATGCCTCTTTAGTTAATCAATAAAAAAGGAAATACTACTAATGAAATTATAATGCCAATGACAAAAATGAGCCTATTAATTCCAAGATATTAAATGCCATAATTCACCTATATTTGTTCTTAGTAATAAGTGGTAATTTTTGCTGAAATTATTTTTATAGGCTACAGTGTAATACATGCAGTAAATGGAGGCTTGCATTAAATATTCAGCATAACTGCTGATCCCTGTCAGATCTTAGATCTGGCTCAATGTTTCCTCTATGAATAGAAACAGAGCTCAGAAATACTTGTGAGAATGCACAAGTTCTAGCAATAAGCAAGTGGCTCGGCCTTTTCCAGCATTGATGTTGCACAGAGAAAAATAGGGTCCTTTTAAGGAAGAAGCCTAAAGGCTTTCACATACTGAAAAGGGAACAGAAATATAAAGAAAAACAAAATGTGTTTAAAAACTGTCATATCATTAAATGGATGTAGAAAAATCCTTTCCCACAGGCTGGGAATAGGCTTAGTGGTAGAGTACTTGCCTAGCATGCATGAAGCACTGGGTTCAATTCCTCAGTACCACATACACAGAAAAAACTGGAAGTGGTGCTGTGTGGCCAAGTTGTACAGTTCTAGCCTTGAGCCGTAGACAGGCTCAGGGATAGAGCCGAGGCCCTGAGTTCAGCCCTGAGTTCAACCCTGAGTTCAAGGCTCATGACCAACCAAAACATCCTTTCCCAGGAATTTCTTTCTTTCTTTTTTTAATTTCTTATTGTGAAAATACTGTACAGAGGGGTTACAATTACATGGGCAAGGTAATGAGTACATTTCTTATCACGCATTGTAGCCTCCTCTGTTTCCCCTTCCCATCCCTTCCATCCCCCTCCCCCCCCACCTCCATCCTACCCCCCTCCCTGCCTGGCCAAAGTTGTAAAGTTCGTTTTTCGACATGATGACTTGTACATCTCATTGTTGCAACAGGTCCACCTGTATCCCTATTTAAACGATTTGTTTTTCCCCTTCCCCTCCACAAATTACACCGACATCAAATACAGTAAAAGCAGGGGTTATACTGTGGGGAGGGACATACAAAACAACAAAGAAATCATCTTATAAATATGTTAGACACAATCGCAAGAAAGAAAAAAAACCATGTGGGGCCTGGAGAAGGCTGTTAAGTACGACGACATCAAGAAGGTGGTGATGCGGGCGTCTGAGGGCCCCTCTAGGGCGTCTTGGGGTACACCGAGGACTGGGTGGTGGTCTGCGACTTCAACAGTGAGGCAGGCGCCGGCATCGCCCTCAACGACCACTTCGTGAAGCCATCTCCTGGGACGACAATGAGTACGGCTACAGAAAACACTTGTGTCCTTATCTTGGGGTTCATTTTGCCTAACATCACCTTATCTGACCTTTTCTGCTTGACTAATACATATACTAGTTATTGCAAATAAGGGAAACCATGGGACCTATGTTTCTTTGGGCCTGGCTTACTTCACTTAATATAATGTTTTCCAAGTCTTTCCATTTCCTAACAAATGGGGCAATGTCATTCTTTCTGATGGAGGCATAGAATTCCATTGTGTATATATACCACATTTTCTTGATCCATTCATCTACCGAGAGGCATCTGGGTTGGATCCATATCTTAGCTATGGTAAATAATGCCGCAATAAACATAGTCGTGCTGGGAGCTTTAGTATGGTCTTGTTTGTGATCATTCTGGTAAATGCCCAAAAGTGGGATTGCTGGGTCATAGGGGAGCTCTATGTGGAGTCTTTTGAGGAACCTCCATACTACTTTCCAAAGTGGTTCAACAAGTTTACACTCCTACCAACAATGCAGTAAGGTTCCCTTCTGTCCACATCCCCTCCAGCATCTGTTGTTATTAGAGTTCTTGATTTTAGCCATTCTAACTGGGGTCAGGTGGTATCTCAATGTTGTTTTGATTTGCATTTCTTTTATGGCTAGGGAGGTTGAGCATTTCTTCATGTGTCTATTGGCCATCCTTCTTTCTTCTTCAGAGAAGTTTCTCTTTAAGTCTTTTGCCCACTTATTTATTGGGCAGTTGTTTCTTTGAAGATTTGTTGTTGGGGGATTTAATTTTTTGAGTTCCAGGTATATTTTAGATATGAGACCCTTGTCCGTGGTATGGCTAGTGAAGATCTTCTCCCAATCTGTGGGCTTTCTATTGATCTTGCCAGCTATGTCCTTTGAACCTACAGACTTATAGCCATCTAATCTTCCATAAGGGAGCTAAAAAAAATAGAATGGAAGAAAGACAGCCTCTTCAGTAAATGGTGCTGGCAAAACTGGTTAATCACTTGTAGAAAACTAAAGCTAGATCCTTACATATCACCCTGCACCAGAATCAACTCCAAATGGATCAAAGACCTAGCAGTCAAAGCACACACTCTGAAAACATTAGAGGCTGGAATAGGAGAAACCCTAAGTCTCCTTGGCACAGACCGGAATTTTCTTAATAGAGACCCAGAAACACAACAAATCAAAGAAAGGTTGGACAAATGGGATTGCATGAAATTGCAGCGTTTCTGCATGGCAAAGGACATAGCTAGCAAGATCAATAGATTTCCCAGAGATTTCTAAGGCTAACATCACCCCAGAAAGTGTCTCTGAGTCATCTAATGTGAGATGTTTCTGATTTTCTTTTTTTGAAAATCTTCATTTTTTTGTACAGCAACAAAATTGAATATGTTGCCTAAAGAGGGCGCCCTTTCCTATAAAATCAAGATCCACTGGCTATCAGCAAAAATCATTGTGTGAAACAGCATTATAACTTCATATTTTCAGAAATAATGTTTTTTAAATTAAATTAAATTCATGGTAAAACATTCATATATGTAATTTTCAGAGAATATATATATGCAACTTAAAGCAAGAGAAGTAAAGGGATTGTGTTTGCCCTAAATAATAATTCAGAAACTATGATAATGAGCATTTCATTGGTACTGTGCTTGCCTAGCATGCACAAGACTGGGTAAAATTTTAAAAAAAATCTAGGAGAAAATCTCCAGTATCTCAGAAGTTCCTATAAACTTCTTTCAACATATTCTTATTTCTCCTGTGAGAAAAGTGTCTTTTCTATCAAAGTAGATCACTTATTTTCTGTCAATCTTGGGATCATGGTTTTTCTGAAAAAAAGTCTTGCTTTAGCCAGGTGGCTTAGCCCTTGTTGATTTCATTTGAGTTGCATCCTTCTCCTGCTGGACTTTACAACCCATTAGAAGTTCCTTGGATTTTAGTTACATTGTTAATTAGGCCATATCCCTTTGCAGATTGGGATCCTGAGATCAGCCAATATGAGCAGAGGGGCAGGGCCAACAGGATTATAGATTAAAAAAAAAAAAGCAGCCAGCCCACAGTGTGTGTTTGTTTGCCAGAGTTTTGACTAAAGGTCTGCCCTTCTGAAGTATATATTTGCTTGCCAAGTTCCTTTTGAGTTGGTGCCCTTATTTACACATGACACCCCAACATCCTGAGCCATTTCTAACACTCCTAACCCCCAGTCAAACTACTTTTTGAAGTGAGTGTCTGTATATGTGTGTGTTATATGTGTGCATGCGCATGCGTGCACTCTCTCCCATACCGCTACTGGAGCTTGAACTCAGTACATAGACATTGTCCCTTAGCATTTTTGCTCAAGTCTGGAGCTCTACTAATGACACACCCCTTCACTTCTGTCTTTATGGCTAATTAATTGAAAATAAGATTCCCAGACTTCTCTGCATGGGCTGGCTTTGAACTACAATCCTTAAATTTCAGCCTCCTAAGTAGCAGGATTGCAGGAGTGAACACCAGTGCCTGCTATCCCCTGGCATCTTGACCAAGGCCCAGGTCAGGGATGCCAGCTCCTCCCTGTAGAGAGATCTCATGTGGCCGAGACTGCCTTGGACCTCCAGCAAACAACATGGTGACAAAGTGAATTGTCCTTGGTGTCCTGGGCTTGCACATGTAATCTTCAATCCTCTACTTATGAGTTACAAGCTCTGTGCTCAGCCCCAGCACCCCTCATCCCACTTGGGACTGTGGATATAGGGTGGACAGACAGGCAGGACTTATTATAACCCAATGAGCAGGGGAGGGGTACAGCGCTGTATCTGCCCATACTTTGCCAAACATCCTGCCTGCATTGTCCTGAAATAAAGCTTGATATCAGTTGTGATTCCTTCTTGGCACAACAGTCAACAGTCCCTAGTAATGACCCTAGCAGTGCTTTTCCATAGCTAAGGGCCTCATTTATATCCATTACAGTTAAGAGTTTTTGTAGACACCTCCCCTCAAATTGCCATCTTGACTCTGAGGATGCCTTAGTTCTTGGAAATGCCCTCTGATTTTTTTTTTTTGGTAAGGTAACTCCACAGTAGCATACATGTCTAGCATAGCCATCAAACCTTATCCACAGAAGTACCTACCCTGGGAGCTTGGGATCCACAGCTCTGGGGTCAGGCTGCTGCACTGTTTGTTGTGAGGGTGTGCCATTGCCTCGGCATTCTCTTCTAAGTCAATAGCTTCGCTTAAATACGTCTGCTCTGCTAGCCTTCCTCTCCTGCTCTGCTAGCCTTCCTCTCCTTGTCTGCCTCTGAATTCTTTCTTAAAGGAGACCAAAGGCCTGTGTCTCTCCTGATAGCTTTACACAGCAAAATGGCTGTGTAATTTTATTTTAATCTGTTATGTATTTTGTTCTAGGGTCTGAAAGGAAGAAAAGCAAACATTCATTAGAGAAAAATGCCAAAAAGGACTCATATTTCTGAAAGGATATCCCTTTTGTATTAAGTACAAAATAATTACACCATATTAGGAGAAACACTGAATTTAAGTACATGTGCCAGAGCGTGGACCTGTAAAAAGAAGCATTTGAAAGAAGTTGAGTGTGTGGGAACAGAAAAGCCAGCAGATGTGAACCTTAGAAGAAGTAAGTTCTCATCTACAGAATGAAAGAACTCCTCCTGGGACTTGAGGTCATCATTTCTTCCTTTCTTCCTTCCTTTCTTTCTTTTTTCTTTCTTTTTTCTTTCTTTCTTTCTTCCTTCCTTCCTTCCTTCTTTCTTTTTTCTTCGGTCAGTCTGGGGTCTTGAACTCTGGGCCTGGGCTCTGTCCCTCAGCTTTTCAGCTCAAGAATAGAGTCTACCACTTGAGCCACAGCACCACTTTTCTGGGTTTCTGGTGCTTAATTGGAGATGAGAGTTTCATGGACTTTCCTGCCTGGGCTGGCTTTGAACCATGATCCTCAGATCTCAGCCTCCTGAGTAACTAGGATTACAGGTGTGAGTCACCGGCGTCCAGCCCATCATTACTTCTTATCTGAGTTCTTGCTCTCCTTAGTCCTCTTGACCTGACCAGCATTCTGGGAATGCAGGTCAACATGAATTCTAGGGTGACATGTAAGTTTTTGCTTATTTCCAAATTGGTCTGTTGATCTTAATCCAGATCTGAGCTTTCTCAGTCAAAAAGGAAGGGAGAAAAAAAACAGTAGAGATGAAATCTCCATCCCCCTACTGCTGAGTGCGTGAGGCAAAATACCAATAGCAATGCACAGGACATGTGAGAAGTACAGCAATTTAGCTATCCTTTCTTTTTTTTCTTCTACTTTATTTTCTAGATTGAATCTCACAGTGTTGGAAGTTAGCCTTGAACCACAATCCTACTACTTGTGACTCTTGAATATCTGGGATTACAGTTATTTGCCCACCACACATAGGTTATTTATTGGGGGGGGGTGTCTCACTTACTTTACAACTGGGATGGCTTTGAACTAGGATCCTTCCAATCTCTATATCCTAAGAAGCTGAAGGTTATAGGTATGAGCTACTTCACCCAGTAACTGCTTCTTTTTTTTGGGCGGGGGAGTCCGGTCGTGGGGCCTGAACTCTGGGCCTAGATGCTGTCCCTCAAGGTTAGTGCTCTACCACTTGAGTCACAGCGCCACGTCCGGCTTTTTTTTCTTTTTGCTTATGTGGTGCTGAGGAATCAAACCCAGGGCCTCATGCATGCAAGGCAAGCGCTCTACCACTGAGCCACCTTCCCAGCCCCAGTAACTGCTTCTTGAACAGACTTTCCACCAATTGTTCTGGCTTTTAGTTCACCTTCGCCTTTACTTCCAAAGCATCAAGACCCACAATGCCTCAAATCTTTGGTGTGTGTATTAGGAGCTCTGACTTTGAACTTGACCATGATTGGCTTTCCCACTGTGAGTCTAAGGTTCATCACTCAGCCAGTACTTCTGAATTCCCAGAATTATGAGAAATCTATTTCTGCTAGTAATAAACTATCCAGCTGGTAGAATTTTGTTATAACTTCCTGACTGGACTATGACATATTTACATCCATAAAAACATAAGTGAATAGTAATACATAAATCTATAGAATACTAAGACATAAAACTATGGAATGAAATGTTTGACATGCATAAATTATTAAATTTACAGAAAGCCTGTAATTATTTAGATGTCCAACTACATAATTACCTAAGCCTTTAATTTCAAAAGGAGCTGTATAGAGCAATTCATAGCTTCCAACTTATATTTTAGTAAGATTTCATCAAGTCAAACTGTGACATACTATTATTCAGAATAGGTAATTACCACTATTTAAAAGCTGTGGGCTATTTTTTTTCTTTGTGCTTTTTGCAGAAGTCTTTATCTCAGTATTAGTCCAAAGACATGTATAAAATGACATTTTTAACAGGAAAAAAAACCTTTTCAAGTATTTTAGGTACATAGTGCCTGGAGTTTATTGAGAAATAATTTTGTCACCACTGAGCAGGAGCTCAGAGAGGACAAAGTCGCTCTATGAGTCACCCAAGATGACCTTAACAATCTTCATAGAAAAGGAGCACCATGGACAACTGAAATCCCTGAGCGAAAGAGATTATCTGAGAAAATCAAAACTGCAATTCGAGTGGGAAAAAGAGCACATTTTAACATCTAGATGTAATGGTATTTGAAGACACTTAAGGTTTGGAGCACCATCATGGACCCAGTAGCTACTCAAACTGACCCTTTGGGTCAAGAGTTCTGACTTACGACACAAGGTTGAAAGTTCAGTTGCTGAAACAGTGATGATTCAGAAACATCAGGAAAACCGAAACAACAAACAAGCCGATACTCTCTGCTACTTCTCTGCAATTGGACACTACACTTCCAACTCACTAACACTTTTGAGAGCTTTGAGATGCTCAAATAGGAGTCTCTTAGAGGATTCTATCCTCAGATTCTAATGTGGCTGAGCTATCTCTCTGATCAGGCAGAAACTAAGCCTGTAGCAATTGACCAACAGAGCTTCCCTAAGTCTACTAGTTCCTTAGTGCCTGGTCAGGTTCCTGGAAGCCTGAGGCAAAAGAACATGTGAGGCTTACCTGGCCAGAACCCCTAATGACAAAGAATAACAATAAATCAGTCACACCCTGTGACCTGGAAATGACAGGCTGCTGTGTGTGTGTGTGTGCAGGGTGGGAGCTGCTAGGTTACCAGGTACCTTTAAGAAGGAAAAGAAGAAACTGGTAGCTATTGGGGATACAAAGCAACAGGTGTTAATGTTTATTTTGCACTTTTTCTTTGTCCTTGTTATTTCTGTGCAGAGCTAAATATCAGTCCTGGGGCCTTGTGCATGATCAGCCAGCAAGTACGTGCTCAGGTGATACCTTTTTAATATCAGACACTCTAGTGGTAGTTGATATGCAAGCAATAAAAATGAGCAATAAGAGAAAGACATTGGTGGCTCATGTTCGTAATCATATCTACTCAGAAGGCTAAGATCTGAGGATCACAGTTCAAAGTCATTGTGGGCAGAAAAGTCCATGCAACTCTTAATTCTAGCAAAAAGCTGGAAGTAGAACTGTGGCTCAATTGGGAAGGGCCAGCCTTGAGTGAAAAAGCTCAAAGACAGAGTGTAGGCCCTGAATTCATGCCCCAGTATGGGCAGAAAAAAATGAAATGAGCAATGAGGAAAAACACTAGCAAAGTTCATGAATGTAAAGAGAACAGGCATACATGACAGGCAGTTTAAGTTTTCACTGAGAACTACTACACATAAGTGAGCCTGCAGGTGTGTTGGCTGTTGGTGTACTTTGGGTTTATGGCCAGCAGTGAGTGTACAGATAAAGTCTATTAGTACATTACTTATTCGTTCTGTCCGCAACTTTGCAATTAGGGCACTAGAAAACACAACAAGCTGTTCACTTTTTCTTTGTTAAATACAGAAAGTTTAGCTTGTTTAGAAAAACTTGGTGTATTTG